>NC_057813.1:756439450-757039450 GCF_018294505.1 Triticum aestivum | reverse complement strand
TTTGGTTGTCTGTCCATGCATTCCAAACATTCACCTAATAGTTACGTTTCCTTAATCATGCAAAGAAGAGCCTCTCACAGAGTACGAGAAGGTTAGGGCTAGAAATATCATGAGGAACAATCAGATGTTCCAGTCCCTTGGCTTCGGTGCAATAGCGTCGATGATTAGGAAAACAAATGATGTACGAGAAGGTAGAAGTGATGAGGTTCAAGAAGGTAGTGGAGTTATCAATGATGACCCAGAGTACAATCTAAGGAGGATGAAGTTATTGATGGAGTGGAAGTGGATGATGTTGTAGCGAGCAAGACTGTTAAGGTGCAAACTCTGTCTTGCTTGGAGGGCTGGGGTTCTTTTGTGCTATGTTATTCCTTGTGCTCACATATTTCTCTTGTGATCTAATGCTTTTTCCCATGCTGTTTATACGAGGCACTGAAGGAATCTAGGACGAAGAGGCCTGGTGTTAAGAAGACAGTCAGCAAGAAGAAGAGCTCAGAAACATCTGCTGCAATGCCTCCAAGAAGGGTGATGGCCCCAGCTCCAGGACACAAAAAGAGGATCCTGGAACCTGATGAACCTGCCCTTGATAGAGTCACATGGCAGAAAGCAAAGATGGCTACTGCGACGGACCATCAGGAAAGTCTGCTGCGCATGGACTTTGAGACCTCAGTGCAAATGGGTGATGAGTTGCCGCCCATGGATGAAGGAACCACTCTCAGCATGGATGGAAGTGGCACTGTCTGCTTAGATGAACGAGGAACCATCTGCATTGATGAAGCAGGCACTATCCACACAGACCTCAGCCCTGTTGCACCTTCTATTGACAGGAATGCTGTCATCAATGAAGAAGAACAGCAGCTTGTGCTTCAATCCAGCAAGTTGACCTTTGCAATGCTATCTTTTACTAGTGCATTTTCCAAATGGAATGATCATGTATGCTTTTGTTGATTCCTGCATTTTCAATTTCTATGATAATTTATGAGTTCAATTTCATTTTCAGATGCAATGACTACCAAGACTAGACTTAGAAAGGGCAAAGGGCTAGAGAGGATCACCAAGTCGCTTGGTAGCAAGGTGCCTATCCAAATTGCTGAAGGGATGAAGCGTCTAGAGAAGCCTCTGCAGTCAGCAAAGCTTGCTTCTGAGTGTGGACTCGTTGCAAGAAGCCATCTTCCGGATCTTCCTCACTTCAAGCTATCCAAAAAAATGCTAGTCTACTGGAGAACTACATTGGGAAAGTTCTTGTAAGCTAGTTGTTTCATAGTTAATGTGCTATCTATTTTCTGTTACACCTATGCATGATCACTAATATTGTTCCTACCTTGTTTGCTGTCTTGGTAGGCAAATTTTGAGATGAACACGGACTCAGAGACCATCAAGACCGCGTGCAAAGGTATTCTGTAGAAAAGTTCAAAGAACAGACGCCATGAGATCAAGAAGAAGTATTTTGATACCGTAGCTGCAAATAATGTCAGCATCAAGTCTCTGGTACCTAATCTGACAGATGGTGAATGGCAAGCTCTGGTGGAGATGTGGTCTACCCCAAGACATAAGGTTTGTCTCTGCTTTGTTTGATGCTTTATGTTCTACACATGATATGCTAGTGCTAGATCATGCTGACAGTATGCTTTTTTGTAGGGAACCTGTGTGTCGAACAAGATGAATCGAGAAAAGGTCGTGTACAATCAGAGAACTGGTTCCAGGCACTACACATCACACATTTTTGCCATTGTGAGAACTTTTCTCTAGAGACCTTACTGTTTGATCCTCGTTGGATAACATTTCTGATTCTTGCTGAATAACATTTTGATTTTTGTTGAAAAACATTTCAGACAGAAGAGCGTAAGGGTGAGGAGGTGTCTGCGGTTGACTTGTTTAAGGCCACCCACAACAGCAAGAAGCACGAGTTTTCGGAGCCGGTCAAGGCTACTATAGTAAGTCACTCCATGCTTTGTCCATGCCCAGTTTGATTCACAGCTAGCTTTGATGTTGTTTGATGCTTTGATGATTTGATACTGTTTGATTCGGAGCCAGTTCCATGCTTTGATGCTGTTTGGTAGTTCCATGCTTATAGTTCCATGCTAGACTTAACGAAGATATTAGAACAGCTTAATGAAGATAGTTCCATGCTGTTTGATTCACACACGCTGTGTTCCATGCTTTGATGCTATTTGTTGCATTTTTTATGACATGATGAAATTTGATCTGAATGTTAGTCAGGAAGCCATCTTATATAGAACCACCATTCTAGGCTTAATGAAGCGATCATATTGTTCCAATTGCATGTCTCCAGGTCACTAGTCATCATCTTCTTGTATAGATTTTGTGTGCTGGTTTGGTTACTTCAAATAATCCATTTGTGTGCTGGTTTGGTTTCTCCACTAATGCCTATCATTTTCCTCCATATGCTATCTTGAGATGGAAGAAATGAAAGGCGCGCCGGTACCAGAAGGTGAAGAGCCAAAGTCTACTGTTCAAATTGTCGAAGAAGTGCTGTTGAAATCTGTCAAGCAAAGCACATTCCTCACGAATGTTGGGCTCCAGTCATCTCGGAACAACTCCCGCAAAGCAACTGCTGAAGTGTTTGCTCATGTTCGTAACCTTCAGCAGAAGCTGGAGAGGTCTGAGCTTGAAGCTAAACTGGTGCAAGAAGAATTGACGGCAATCAAGATGAAGGCGGAAGAATCTGAAGCTGCACGCGACAAGGAACTTGAGCTGCTGCGCAAGAAGTCTCAAGAACAGGAGAGAAGTTAGTCCACTTGATGGCTCTCTGTGGAGGTAAGGTAGTTTGATGGTTGTGCTGTGGTTGAGCTAAGGTAGTTTGATGGCCCTCTTTGTCTTTGAGTTAAGCTAAGGTTGTTGCATTTTGAACTGAGCTGAGCTGAGAGCTGTTGCATTTTGCTGTTTAGACTAGAGCACCTGTGAAGTTATGTGATCTTGTGAACCTGTGAAGTTATGTGGATCATTTTGTGGACCATTTTGTTTATTTTCTGTGAAGTTATATGGATCACTTGTGCACCTGGGCAATTTTGTTTATAGTTATGCAAAATGAGAAATTGGGCTCTAAAAAGGCCAAGGCCCAAACAAGAATTAGACCAAAAAGGATTGGGCATAAAAAAAGAAATGACTGTAAGAAAAATATTTATAAAAGGTTGCATAGAAAAAAATTAAAAGGCCAAGGCCCAAATTCGAACTAGACCAAAAAGGCTCTGGCCCAAAACAATAGTGGACTATAAAAAAATCATCCGAACAAGCCTCCATTCCCAGAAAATAAAAGGCCAAATTATTGGGCCAGGCCCATACACATAAGCAAAATAAAGAGATAAAAAAACTTAAACGGGCCGAATTATTGGGCTTGGTCCATGTAGACGGCTGAAATGGACCGGGCTGATTCTATTTTACGACCTTTTCATTTGGTCGTAATTCTGCCACATCAGCTTGCCACGATGGATCTGACGTGGTGTGGTCGGATTGCTAGTGACCAAAATAATTGGTCGTAAAATCTATGACCTTTTTTTCGTCATAAACGTCTACGACCATTCCAGAAGAAAGGTCGCTATAGTCAGCTAACGACGGCCAGCTTTTGACCTTATGTTTTTGGTCACAAAAAGGTCACAAATTGAAAACAGTAACCATTTAGTGACCAATAGTGGTGGTCACAAGTTGACATATTTCTTGTAGTGCAAGCCTACATCATCAACAACTCCTACTTCACCACCTCCGAAGAAATAATCACATGGGTATGGGCACTCCCCTTGGCAACTGCCAAGCTTGGGTGAGGTGCCCCGGTATCGTATCACCATCACACTCCTATCTTTACCGCTTTATTTAGTTCGATCCTTTTAGTAGTATCTTGATCTATTAGTAGTTGAAGTTTTGATATCAAGTAGTTTTGAGTTTTGCTTTGTGATCTCTTTTTGTAATCGAGTCTGTGTGCTATCTATAATAAAGATTAGTGTTGAGTCAAGGGCCTTGCTATGTTGTTATGATCTTGAAAAAGTAGAAAGAACAAAAGAGTTCATATTGATCTTATGGATAGTGATAACTTCACACATAGAAAGTATGAGGCATAAAAATTGTTGAGAGTTGATGAACGTAGCCTTGGTCATCGTTGCAATTAATAGGAAGTGATAAGGAAAGAGGGGTTCACATATAAATATATTATCTTGGACATCTTTTATGATTATGAAGCACTCATTAAGTATGACATGCTAAAATAGTTGACGTTGGACAAGGAAGACAACGTAACGGTTTATGTTTTCTGACATCTCAGTTAAAGTATATTGTCATTGACCTTCCAAACATGTTGAGCTTGCCTTTCCCCCTCGTGCTAGCCAAATTCCTTGCACCAAGTAGAGATACTACTTGTGCTTCCAAATATCCTTAAACCCAGTTTTGCCATGAGAGTCCACCATACCTGCCTATGGATTGAGTAAGATCCTTCAAGTAAGTTGTCATCGGTGCAAGCAATAAAAATTGCTCTCTAAATATGTATGACTTATTAGTGCAGAGAAAATAAGCTTTGTACGAACTTGTTGTGGAAGTAATAAAAGCAACGGACTGCATAATAAAGGTCCACATACAAGGGGCAATATAAAGTGACGTTTTTTTGCATTAAGATTTCATGCATCAACCCTAAACGCACATGACAACCTCTGCTTCCCTCTGCGAAGGGCCTATCTTTTACTTTATGTTTTACTTTATGCTTGAGTCAAGGTGATCCTCACCTTTCCCTTTTTCATTTTATCCCTTGGCAAGCTCCTCGTGTTTGAAAGATCATAATTTTTGACATCACCTAAAGGTGAATACGTTGGGAGGCAACACAATAAGCCCCTATCTTTCTCAGTGTCCGGCTGAAACTCTATAACCACAAGTATTGCGTGAGTGTTAACAATTATAGGGGACTACGAGATAGTTGAGTATGTGAGCTTGCTGAAAAGCTCTATTATTGACTCTTTCTGATGTTACGATAAATTTCAATTACTTCAGTGACTGAGACTATAGTTTGTTAGTTCCCAATGAAGTTTTTGAACCATACTTGACATTGTGAATTGATCATTACTTGAACATCGGAAATCATATGAAAAAATCCATATATGTTGCTGTTATTAGAATGATCATGATGCCCTCATGTCCGTATTTTATTTTTATCGACACCTCTATCTTTAAACATGTGGACATATTTTTTGATTTTGGCTTCCGCTTGAGGACAAGCGAAGTCTAAGCTTGGGGGAGTTGATACGTCCATTTTGCATCATGCTTTTATGTCAATATTTATTGCATTATGGGCTGTTATTACACATTATATCTCAATACTTATGGCTTATCTCCCTTATTTTACAAGGTTTACCATGAAGAGGGGGAATGCCGGCAGCTGGAATTCTGGCTGGAAAAGGAGCAAACATTGGAAACCTATTCTGCACAACTCCAAAAGACCCGAGACTCCACGAAACAACTTTTCAGATTTAATAAGAATTTTTGGGCAAAAGAAATAGGCCAGGGGGCCCACACCCTGTCCAGGAGACAGGGGGGCGCGCCCCCCCTGTAGGGCGCGTCCCCCTATCTCTTGGGCTCCCTGGTGGGCCTCCGACGTCCATCTTCTGCTATATGAAGGGTTTTCACCTGGAAAAATCGTGGGCAAGTTTACGGGACGAAACTCCGCCGCCACGAGGCGGAACCTTGGCAGAATCAATCTAGGGCTCTGGCGGAGCTGTTCTGACGGGGACACTTCCCTCCGGGAGGGGGAAATCATCACCAACATCATCACTAATGATCCTCTCATCGGGAGGGGGTCAATCTCCATCAACATCTTCACCAGCACCATCTCATCTCAAAACCCTAGTTCATCTCTTGTATCCAATCTTGTATCAAAACCACAAATTGGTACCTGTGGGCTGCTAGTAGTGTTGATTACTCCTTGTAGTTAATGCTATTTGGTTTACTTGGTGGAAGATCATATGTTCAGATCCTTTATGCATATTATTACCCCTCTGATTATGAACATGAATATGCTTTGTGAGTAGTTACGTTTGTTCCTGACGACATGGGTGAAGTCTTGCTATTAGTAGTCATGTGAATTTGGTATTCGTTCAATATTTTGATGAAATGTATGTTGTCTCTCCTCTAGTGGTGTTATGTGAACGTCGACTACATGACACTTCACCATTATTTGGGCCTAGAGGAAGGCATAGGGAAGTAATAACTAGATGATGGGTTGCTAGAGTGACAGAAGCTTAAACCCTAGTTTATGCATTGCTTCGTTAGCGGTTGATATGGACCCATATGTTTAATGTTGTGGTTAGGTTTACCTTAATACTCCTTTTTGTAGTTGCAGATGCTTGCAATAGGGGTTAATCATAAGTGGGATGCTTGTCCATGTTAGGGCAGTACCCAAGTGTCGATCCACCCACATATCAAATTATCAAAGTACCGAACGCGAATCATATGAACGTGATGAAAACTAGCTTGACGATAATTCCCAATGTGTCCTCTAGATCTCCTTCTTCATTATTAGAATTTGTCCAGGATTATCCTTTGCTACATAAATTGGGCCACCTTGCTACACTTTATTTACTTTATTTACTTTTTGCTCGTTACTATTTATCTTATCACAAAACTATCTATCACCTACTATTTCAGTGCTTGCAGAGAAAACCTTACTGAAAACCGCTTATCATTTCCTTCTGCTCCTCGTTGGGTTCGACACTTTTACTTATCGAAAGGACTACGATAGATCCCCTATACTTGTGGGTCATCAACCACTGGGGTTGTGAAAGTTACCCAAGGAGATGTCTCTGAGACTCAGATTGTGCAGAGGCTTAAGGAGTTAGCTCCAGGTGACTTCCAGTGGGAGCTTGTCAGGCTTGAGGCCAACATGTTCAAGGTTGACTTCCCTTCTGTGGTGGATTTGCAGAGACTTTTGAGTTTTGGGTTGTGTAGAGTACCTGGCACAAAATGCATCCTTGAGTTCGACGATTGGAAGAAGGTTGAGCCACAGGGCAAGCCACTTAATCAGGTATGGTTACGATTTTCCGGGGCTCCCTCGAAGCCGATGCAGGATGCTCGAGTCGTGGCTAGCTTGGGTATCATGGTTGGAAAAACTGAGAGAGTGGATATGGCCTTTACCCGAGCTCACGGTGTGGCCCGACTGCTGGTGAGTGTTCTGGATATTGAGTTCATCACTGATGTGGTTAAGTGGACATATAGGGGACAGATTTTCAACCTCGAGATCGAGTTTGAGGATGCCGATCTCTTCGCTGAGGCTATCAATGGGACTGATGTAGATATGCACGAGGGTGATGACAGCTCGGGTGCCAAGGAGGCACCGGTTGATGATGCTGGATGAGAGTTGTCCAGCAGATCGGGCCCCGTTACTCAGACGCCCGGGGAAGGGCCCGGGGATGGGACGGCACCATCCTCTTTGGTGCCTATGAGTTCTATGAGGTTTGGGTCGTTTGAGCCACCTTCTGTTCCTCCCAGACTCTAGAGTGTCCGGGTGGAGTCCGATGACGTGTTTGAGCGCATGCTACCTAACTTGGTGGTTGATGGTGCTTATAGTCCTGTGCTCGGAGGCTTGGAGGGGAGTATCTCAGTGACGACTTCGGTCGGGGGAGGGGAGGCGAAGTTTGGGCAGGTGGCTCCTCTTTCTCCCGCTCTCCCCACGGTCTCACTTCAGGTGACGGAGTCGACTTTGGAGGTTGTCCCTAGGGGAGGGTGTCCGGGGCAGGTGGCCTCGGCTCTTTCTCCCACCCTCGCGGTGCCAGAGCTGCGGATGGCCGCTGTGCCTAGGGGAGGTGGTCCGGGGCAGGTGGCCTCGACCCCCTCTTCCCCTCTGGCGGCTAGGGAGGCCGCATTCCCTGTGGCGCCGGTGACCCCCTCTAGCCAGAGGGCTGGGCGGGAGGAGTGTACGGGAAGGCAACCCTCACGGTTCACTCTCCCGGCGCGCCGACGTCCCAGGGCCTCGGTTCGAGGCAAACATTAGTGGTGCCGGGGAGATCCCTGCCGCTTCCCCCGGCAGCTCCTGCTGACTCTTTGAGGGGTGCAACTTTGCGGTGTGCTGGGGGTGAGGCCGGTGGCTTTATTCCGAGTGGGGTCACTCGGGAGGAGGTCATCGCCTTTGGAGGGATTTCGGATCCGGTCTCTGCGGGGCGACGAATGAGATGCTGTCTCCAGGATCATCTGGAGGTTGATGACATGCAGCAGCGGTGCGTCATGAGGGCGGCCAAGCTTCGTGACATTGAGGTCACTACTGGCATGTCGGTCAACACTTCTAATTCCATTCTGCATTTTTCTAATAATGATATTATTAATAATGCATATCAATTAGGAGTTTCACTAGGTAGTTATGATAGTGAAATTTCCAACTCTGTCAATGATCTCATAGATTTGGAAGCGGAACGCGCTTTAGAAACGATTCGAAACTTAGCAGTAGTAAAAGCCATGAATGATGCTGATATCGATGCGTTGGGGGTCCGGGTGCTCGATAACTTTTGTGCGGATCTTGCACCATCCATTCCTGAGTCAGAGGAAGAGGATGACACTTTTGAGGCTGCAGTAGTTCGATCCACTAAGCCCGGTTGTGAGGAACGGGTAGAGGATCAAAACAAACCTAAACGCAAGTGGAAGCGGAAGATCTACCCTGCTTCAGCGGTGCGTAGGAGTGCTAGGATCCGTACTACTAAAAAAATTCATGATGAAATATGAAAGGAATCTTTTGGAATAGCAGAGGTCTGAAAGACTTGGATAAAAGAAGTTTTCTTGTAGATGCGTCTATCGAGCATAGGTTGGATTTTATTGCTCTCTCGGAAACTGATAGAGATAATTTTTCACCCCAGTTACTCAATACTTTATCGGGAGGTGTCGATTTCGATTGGCACTGCCTGCCTCCGAGAGGAAGATCGGGTGGGATCTTACTTGGAGTGAGATGCGATTTGCTGGAAGTCTGAAGTGTAGTGATGGGAGATTTCGCAGTTAAGTTTCGGGTTAGGTCGAAAGCTGATGGGTTAATTGGGCACTGGTGGCGGTTTATGGTGCCGCGCAGCCCGAGCTCAAACTAGAGTTCTTGGCAGATCTTGTTCAAATGTGCGGCTCTGAGCAGCTCCCAATTCTGGTTGGGGGTGATTTCAATATCATTAGGAGGAGAGAGGAAAAAAACAATGATAACTTCGACGACAGGTGGTCGTTTATGTTTAATACTATTATTGAAAGCTTGGATCTGAGAGAGATAGAGCTTTCGGGCAGAAAATTTACCTGGGCTAATATCTTGCCAAATCCGACGTTTGAGAAGCTGGATCGAGTCCTATCGAGCGTGGAATGGGAACAGAAATTTCCTATGGTAACGGTCCAGGCACTTTCGCGTGGAATTTCAGATGACACGCCTTTATTTGTGGACTTGGGTGAGTCAACCCACATGGGGAACAAAAACTCCTTTTCAGTCGAGCTGGCATGGTTTGAAAGAGAAGGCTTCTTGGATCTGATAGCCAGGGAATGGGCTAAGGATGCAGGATGTAGGACTTCAGTAGAGCGCTGGCAGAATAAGATAAGGCATTTGAGAAGTTTCTTGTGTGGGTGGGCTAAGCATCTTAGTGGGATTTATAAGGTCGAAAAGGAAAGGCTCCTTACACTTATTCAGTTCCTAGATTTAAAATCCGAGTCCACAATTTTGCAAGCCCCGGAGCTTCATTGTAAACTGGAGGCGGAGATGAGGTTGAAAGAGCTTCTCCGTGAAGAGAAATTAATGTGGACGCTGCGGGCTAAGGTTCGCAAAGTTGTCCAGGGGGACGCGAACACTCAATTCATTCACATGATCGCTAATGGCAAGAACAGAAAGAAGAGAATCTTTGAGCTTGAACAAGATGAAGGAATGATTTTAGGACAGGAAAACCTAAAATTATACATAACTGAATACTACAAGCAGTTGTTTGGGCCTCCAGAGGATAATTGTGTATCCCTGGATGTGTCCAGGATTGAGGATGTGCCTCAATTTACTGCTGATGAGAATGATATTTTGATTGCCCTGTTTTCGGAGAAAGAGGTGTTTGAAGCCATTACACAGATGAAAACAATAAGGCCCCAGGGCCGGATGGATTTCCGGCGGAATTCTATAAAAAGTGTTGGCATATTATTAAGGGGGATTTGCTACCACTATTCCATGATTTATTCTCTGGACAGCTTCAGTTATTTCACTTGAATTTTGGAACAATAACATTGCTTCCTAAGAAAATAGAGGCTGTGAGAATTGAGGAGTTCAGGCCGATCTATCTTCTCAATGTTAGTTTCAACATTTTCACCAAGGTTGTGACTAATAGGCTTACGCAGATTGCGCATTCTATGGTGCAGCATTCCCAAACTGCTTTCATGCTGGATAGGAACATCCTCGAAGGGGTTGTGGTCCTTCATGAAACACTCCATGAAATCCACATGAAAAAACTAGATGGAGTTGTTTTTAAGGTGGATTTTGAGAAAGCGTACGATAAAGTCAAATGGCCTTTCCATCAATAGGCCTTGCGTATGAAAGGTTTTGATGAGGCCTGGTGACGCCAGGTAGAATCGTTCATGCAAAAAGGTAGTGTTGGAATTAAAATGAATGACGACATAGGTCATTATTTCCAGACACATAAGGGCCTGAGACAAGGGGATCCAATGTCTCCTAATTTGTTCAAAATTGTAGTTGATATGTTGGCAATTCTAATAGGAAGGGCTAAGGAGGTTGGTCAGCTGGCTGGCTTGGTGCCTCATCTAGTTGATGGAGGTGTGTCTATCCTACAGTACGCCGATGATACGATCATCTTTATGGAGCATGACTTGGCAAAAGCGAGAAATATGAAGCTGGTGAGGAACAATTGACCAATTGAGCGGGTTAAATATTAACTTTCATGAAAGCGAATTGTTCTGTTTTGGAAGAGCCAATGAGGAACAAGAGGCTTATAGGCAATTGTTTGGGTGCGAATTGGGGACCTTACCTTTTATGTATTTAGGTATACCAATTCACCATCGTAAGCTGACAAACAGAGAATGGAAGTGTATCGAGGATCGCTTTGAAAAGAAACTGAGTTGATGGAAGGGCAAGCTCATGTCATACGGAGGCCGATTAATTCTGATTAATTTGGTTCTCATGGGTATGCCTATGTTTCTCTTGTCTTTCTTCGAAGTCCCAGTTGGAGTTAGGAAAAGGCTGCACTTTTATCGATCCCGATTCTTCTGGCAGAGCGATGAACTAAAAAGAAAATACAGACTCGCCAAATGGGATATTATCTGTCGACTGAAAGACCAAGGGGGTCTTGGCATTTAGAATCTTGAGGTCAAGAACAGATGTCTTCTCAGCAAGCGGCTGTCGAAGTTATCTGTCGAGACTGATGCCACTTGGGCGCAGATCCTCCGTAGTAAGTATCTTCACTTCAAAACTTTGTCACAGGTGACAGCGAGTCCGACTGACTCACCTTTTCGGAAAGGGCTTATGAGATTCAAATTAGTCTTTTTTAATAGGACAAAGTTTATTATCGGCAATGGTGCTAGCACACGATTCTGGGAGGACACTTGGCTCGGAGAGACCCCCCTTGCACTTCAATACCCGTCTTTGTATCATATTGTTCAACGCCGTGATGCTTTCTTTGCAACGGTACTTCAATTCATTCCCCTTAATATTCAGTTCAGGAGGACGCTAGTCGGTAGTCGTTGGGAAGAGTGGCTCCAGCTAGTGAGTAGACTGCTGGAGGTTCAGCTGTCTCAACAGCCCGATCAATTACGCTGGAAGCTTACTAGGTCTGGAGAATTTACAGTTAAATCAATCTATCTCGATGTTATCAATTCAAGCTCTATTCCAAGTTCCAAATATGTTTGCACAGTCAAAGTTCCTTTGAAAATTAAAGTGTTTATGTGGTTTGTACATAAACAAGTCATCTTAACCAAGGACAATTTGGCAAAGCGTAACTGGACAAGACCTACTAGGTGTAGTTTCTGTGATCGGGATGAAACTATCAAACACCTTTTTCTTGGTTGCCCGTTAGCCAAAGTTCTATGGCGGACGGTCCACATTGCTTTTAACATTACTCCTCCGAGTTCTGTGAGCACGTTATTTGGAACGTGGCTTAACGGGATAGAGTTTGAAACAGCGAGACACATTCGCGTAGGGGTATGTGCTTTATTTTGGGCAGTCTGGAACTGCAGAAATGATTTGGTTTTTAACAGAAAAATATTCATTTTTTGCAGGTTATCTTTCGAGCCACTGCGTTGATCCGTATGTGGTCGCTACTCACTCCGACAGAGGACAAGGAGCGTTTGGTTACTGGATCTATCCGGTGGGAGATGGTAGCATGGGATATGTTCAACCGATTTGGATGGTTGTCATGTAATAGGATAGGCAATTAGTTTACCTATCTTTCTTATGCGAGCCGGTTGTGGCTTTTTTGGCTAGTTTGTTATTGGTCTTTGGCTCTTTGTGAGCTTTCCTTTACTTTCGTTTGAGACTTTAAGACCTTGTTGAAGCTATTTGCTTATTTACAAAGTTGGACGTATGCGTCGTTCTGATGCAGAGGCCGGGGAGCCCCCCTTTTCGAAGCAAAAGCTATATTGCTGCCATGTCATCTTCTGCAGTCGTTCACTCTACGTGACCAACTCAGCGAATGGTGCAACCTTTCTTCCTGGCTCCTCGCTCTCACCCACTCATTTTCTCATCAACTTCACAAGCGCGAGCGGTTCCTTATCCATCCACTACACCCGCAAGATCCCACTCTCCACTGTCCAGTGATTCTGGCCGAAGGGCGGCACTGCAGCTGGTGGATCCCGGCGCGCGACCGGCGCAAGGCTCAGCCGGTTGGCCCATTAGAATCGTTACCCAAAAAAGATTGAACATTTATGGGTGAAGTGCATCCGCTTAAAAATTAGAATACAAAACATTTGTCGAGCGTTAATTCCTAACGTACTGGATCAAAGGTTATGTATCACAAATATTGTTCATAATAATAGAGATAACATAAATAACTATAACCATACTGCACAATATTAAGTAATACTAACTATGTGATGAAACTGCAGGTAGGTATGAACAGGGAGGGGAAATCTAGCTTTCATCAAGGTCTGATTGAATAGCTTCAGAATATTCTTAATTGATGAAACACCAAACTTTACAACGTCCTTGCCTTAGGTACATAAATTTCTAAACACAAGAAAATTATGGCAGGATCCAAACTGGTGGGGGCCAATTCAATCTTGAAGAATGGGGAGCCAGTATATTTGTGAAACTACAATCTTCCATATTGAAGATGAAAACCTGCCGAAGGCCCTTATCAATCAAAGCCCGTCTATCTGAAAATCTCTTGGAGAAAGTATTATGATTCAAGTCATCTGTATGGTAGATACTATTGGGTATTAATGTGGGGAAGTCCTTTGCGGGAACAGAAAATGAAGTGTTGAAACCCGTGAACAGTGTGTGATCTTTGAGATTTTGTTTGACAAAGTCGATTTTGTAGACAACAAAGTGGGCTGTCACACGCTCTTTCTCGTCGTCGTTCTCCATGGTACGCTCCTCCACAAGAACATCTGCATTGTCCACCTCCACTAACACGTCAGCATTCTGCGCCACCTCCTCCTCCTGATCCTCATCCTCCTCCCTTTCCACTAACTCTTCCACACCCTCATCGACATCATTATCGTCGTTGTCCTCCACCACCTCCTCGTCATCCTCAAGATATCGATCCCATCTCCATATCTGAAATAAATCACCCCATGACGCTTGTACAATATACTTACTGTCGGTATCATAATCCGCCTTGTGCTTGTAGACAATATTCACCAGTGGAGATTGTCCACAGAGATCAATGGTATGCACATCACCACAACCTCGAAGAGCATAGAACAAACCATCGCCATTATTGTAACAAACATCAACATAGCACTTGCATTCTTCGTGTGTATCAACGCAAGTCCACTTGGTGTCCCCAACCCTAGCATAGGAGAGCAGGTTTTGAGGCTTGTGTACACGTACCACGACGCAATCTTTACTGGACGGGTCGCACGACATGGCTACAATTATGTAGAAGCAAAAGCGACCTTGCTCCTGTGAAAGTCCATATGGCTTTTTTTTCGGTGCGGCACCGTGTCGACGTAAATAAGATCGTAGCCATCAAGCAGTGGCGGACCTAGCCCACTGGGCCAGGGTGGGCCAGCAGTGCTAGTGTACATGTACATTTATTTATTTTCTTTTAGTTTTTAGCCTTTCTTCTATGTATATGAAAAGTATTTCCAAATCTCAGGGTGGGCCATGGCCCACCCTGGACACCCTCTACCTCCGCCACTGCCATCAAGTTTGCGGTCTTCCTCGTCATAACGGAGCTTGACGTTGTGCATGCTTTCCGGTGGTGGCATGGCGACCTGAGCGCCAGTTATGGGGTTGACAAGGATGAGATGGGAGCGGTCGTCTGCTGTGATGACATAGCGGGAGCGAAAGGCAGGGCCCGGGATTGTGACGTGGCAGATCTTGTCCGTGGTCAGGTGGTGCAGTGTGGCCGTGCTGTCGTCACGGTCTGCCGCGGAGTAGACCAGGCAGGGGGCCTGGTGCGGTGAGCACAGCCGGAACCGGCAGGCTTCCAGGTGGATGCGGCGCCGTGAACAGCAGACACCGCCGGAGCTGAAGAGATCCGGGATCTGCAGGGTGCCGAAGATACGAACGAGCAGGTCCGAAGGAAGATCGGTCCAGTCGCAGTCCGTGCTTGATGCTGGAGCATCCCCGTCGACCACGACAGCAGTGTGCTCCATGGATTGCAGGTCGGTCAGATGGGTACGCCTGGAGGAAACGGAGGAGGGATTGTTGGCTCTAGAACGCCGCTAGACCAAATCACCAAAGACGCTCACGCTTACATGCAAACCTGGCTTCCGAAGCTAGCAGCCAGGCAGCTGGATTGATGAACACGGAACGTGGTTGGCACGCAGATATAGTAAACCTGGTGTGGTTCGCAGATTCTTTTTTT
The DNA here is from genome assembly GCF_018294505.1 of Triticum aestivum. Taxonomy (NCBI): domain Eukaryota; kingdom Viridiplantae; phylum Streptophyta; class Magnoliopsida; order Poales; family Poaceae; genus Triticum; species Triticum aestivum. The sequence continues at coordinate 757,024,490 of NC_057813.1, read as the reverse complement.
CTGGTCTGTGGTCTCCTTTCTTCGTAGAGTCTCTTCCTAGTTGCGCCACGAAATCGTGTTTTGTTGTTTTTCTCTCGCGGGTCACTTGCCATGGCCAGTCTACGATGCGCAAGACAAAGTGTCCAACGTCGGCCATATAATAGAGCACCAAAAGTGATTAGAGAAACAAAAAATGAGCATCAAAAGTGTTTTGTCAACGCCGATATCTGCCACACACGGGCGGCAATGGAGGAGGCTGCCCGCACGTTCAGTCTAGGAGAGGCAACGACCGAACGAAATTGTTCGGTACGATCTCCCCCACTCCCGCACAGCCTCCCAATGACCGTACAGGCCGTTTGCCCGTGAAACAAAAAAAGGCAAGTAACCAAAAAAATAAGCTCTGTTTTCACTATGATACGAAAAAATGCCGTCGGTGAAAAAGATTTTTTTACGACACAAAATAAACAAGACATGGCAACTCCCATTACCCATGGCAAATTCATAAGATAAAAACGCCATGGTATTTTTAGTTAAGTTTCTGTGCTATATAGTAAATTTCGCCATGTTCCAAAAAATATGTAAATTTGTCATCATATTTAAACTAAAATTGCCATGCTCAATACAATAAATTTCCATGGCAAAGATAAAGTAAAAAAAATTCATGGAAAAAATGTAGTAAATTTTGCCATCGCAAAAAGTAGAGTAATTTTTCCATTGGAATAAATTAAAAATTGCCATGGCTACACAAGTATATTTTCCATCCTACATATTTAAAAAAATCATGTTCTGGAAAATGTAAAAATTGTCATTGTATTTAAATTAGTGCCATGTGTAAAAAATGAAGTAAAAATTGACATGTCAAAAAAAGTAAAAGTTGCCATTGCAAAGAAAATGTAGACAAATCCCACTTTTTGTTGTGAATTAGAGTATTTTTACTGTTCCCCATGAACTACAATTGCCATGCCCTTCAAGTTTGACATGGCAAGTTTTCAATGTTTTTGAAAATAATAAGTTGCCATGTTTTTGAACATCTAGAACTTTGGCATGTATTGGAACATGGTAAAGTTGCCATGGCAAGTTTGCCATGTTTTTTGAATATCTACAATTTGCAATGCTTTCGAACATGGCAAAGTTGCCATGGCAAGTTTTGCCATGTTGTCAAACATATGAAGTTGGCATTTTTTTTGAATATCTATATATTTGCGATGTTTTCGGACATGGCAAAGTTGCCATGGCAAGTTTGCCATGTTTCCAGATAAGGAATGTGCCATGGCAAATCACATGAAAAAGTCATATGTCACAAAATGCCATTATTTACGAACAAGGACAGAGATGAAATTTGCCATGGCTAATGCATGTACAAATTTGTCGTAGAATTTTATTTAGTTGCCATGGCAAGTTTGCTGTGTCATTGAACATATTAAGTTGCCTTGTTTTTTCAATATCTATAAGTTTGCGATGTTTTCAAACACTGCAAAGTTGCCGAGTTGTTGAACATGTTAAGTTGCCATGGCAACTACTTATATAATTCTCTAGAAAATTTCATATGGGTAAGAACAGGGTCAACAGATTTTCACCGGCCCTCAGCCGAACAATGCACAAAACACAGAAAAATCACCACGGGCGGTGGACGAAACCCACCGGAGAGTGGGTGCACTCGGGCCGCCACAGTGTCCCCGTGCTTCTTCCCGAGCTCGAGGACGCCGCCATGTCCACGCGCTCGAGACCATTGCTGTGAACCCGTGCCTACGCTCGTGCTCGACCACAGCGGAGGAAAGCGCGAAGCGGCCGCCGTCACGGATGATGATGACCTCCAGCTGGCCCCCTTCATGCGCTCTGTCCTCGGCTAAGCAGCCAGGCGATTCCTTCTCCACGCGAGGACCTCACTTCCCGTGATGCACCCCCTGCCCCCTCCACCGCCGGTCTACCCCCGTCCTCCGCTCCGTCGCCAGCCCCCTCGCTTTGGTCGCCGTCCAGGAGCTCACGACGAGAGATTTACATGTGGTGGTGAGGTGTGGGAAAGAAGATATGGATGTGTGCTTTTTTTACAAACTAATACGGTTGTGAGTGGGGAAGTGGGCTGCGTGCGGACGGTGGGAGGCGACTGAGATGCGTTCTAATCGTGTGGCACGTTCATCCTTGTGACCGCACGCTCAGTCGTGGCTAGGGATACGCATCAAGATGCTTCTCCGCGACCATCATGGCGAGATCATTTTTTCTACCTCCCGCCAATTGCGTTCGTGCTCAGAGCCACCGGAGGTGGTGCTTGCTGCTTGTGAAGAGGGATTGTCGCTCGCCCTACAGTGGACGACACTCCCAGTACAAGTGGAGATGGACTGCTTCATAGCACTGAATATGGTGAAGGCCCTGGAGCAAGACAGGTCCAGGTCTTGTATGCTCGTTCAGGAGATTAAATGACACGCAAACGATGGCATAGTTATTCAGTTTGCTAGGCGTGAGCAAAATAGTGTTAGTGATTTTCTTACTACTTTCGGTAGAGTTCAGGAACGCACTGTTGTGTGGCTTAGGTACGGACCAGGTGATGTGCCAGCCCTGTGTAAGCAAGACCTTGATGCTGGCTAGCTAAGTAATAGAAACTCTCGTTTACCCTTCCAAAAAAAAAGTCAGCCTCTGTATTGATCTTGGTTGGCGCTGTACCGCAGCACAAGTGAGGTCTGCTCTCCCAAAGACCTCCCTGATGCTCGGACCAGATAGCTAGATATCATCTCTGGTTTCCCAAATTCTTTCAATCACTTGAATTTGTATAGCAAATTTGGCCAGCTAGAAATGAAATGAAATGAAATGATGTAGTAGTACTTTACCTGACGTGCTTCATGTAATTAATTTGTTGTTTCTTATTTCAGTTGCATGTGTGTATTTGGTTCAGGTACTATATAATACTCCCCTCCGTTCCTAAATATTTGTGTTTTTAGAGATTTCAATTGAACAACCCCCCATACGGATGTATATAGACATATTTTAGTTTGTAGATTCACTCACTTTGCTTCGCATGTAGTCACTTGTTGAAATCTCTAAAAAGACAAATATTTAGGAACGGAGGGAGTATATCGGTTCAAAACGGGCCTTTCTAACCTTGTCGTATATTCCTATGTTCTATTGCTATTGCATTTGGTGAGCCGGCTGGCGGGTGTGGAATCTCGCCAAGGACGATCATGTGTTATTGAGCTATGACTGCCCAGATCGAACAGGTAATGCACAGGACAGGTAGTGAGACAGCTACTGTTAAGATGAGTGATATTGCGTTGTCACAAATGTGTTGTAGAAATACACTATTTCTGAAAGTAATTGAGCATTACAATTAGTTGAGATAACAATTTTGCTTCGATACACCCCCTTAAACACACCAAGGGCTGAGATTTGCTCATACCCCTTCGCTGGCAGGGGCACGATCGTGCAAGACTGAGCTGATGCTGGAGGTGGTACCACATCAATTAAAGCTCTCTCGATGACCTCTCGCTAACGACTTGGTATATACAATTTCTCCTACAATTTGCACAAAATTACATGCAGGAATTACGTGAAATGGTATTCTCCGTCGGGAGCTATGACCTGCTCAAGCAGAAATCCCGAAATTTACTCTTGAAGTGCTTTTATGCGGTCCGTTGGTAGGAGGTTATCCCGCATCTCCGACATCTTTAAAGAAGAATATCAATATAAATATATTAGTTGTGTGTATATTAATTAGATAGTGCGGGATAAAAAAAGTGTGAATAGTGTTTATTACGTACCCAATGTTCTCGCAAACGTAATATGCACATAAATTATTTTCCGGTGACTTCCTCATGCACTTTATGAGAATAGAATTCAATCAAATGATAATCAAGCTTGATAATGGTATTGAAACTATAGAATTAAAAGATGCGCGACCGTAGCTAGTACTACTTAATTATTTAAATCATACAAACATGATTTGTTTTATAAAAAGGATAAAACAAGAGGCTCACCAAGGTGGTGCCGGCGACGGGATTGTGCGGGCGATCGACGGTGGTTAGGATGGGGACGGGAAGGCACTAAGTAAACCACACCTACACATATACAAACTAAGAAGTTAACTTGGGCTCAAATTACATATAAATCAAACAAACTCCCACATAATTACTCCCAAACTAAAACCCACAAATCACTATATTTATAGAGCATTGCACGAGCTAATCTAGCAATGAGAAATGAAAGGACAAAATTGCTAACCTTTGTGAACACTTGGATAGACGTGGTGCCTTGAAATCTTGACAAATCTTGGCAAAAATGGAGGATAAGCCCGAGGAAGGGGAAAAACATAGGAGAATGGACTCGGGTTGGACGAAGGGGTTTATATAGGGACATTTTTAGTCCGGGTTGGTCATACAAATCGGGACTAAATGGCTACCTCTAGTCTCGGTTTGTGATACAAACCGGGATTAAAGGGGCTCGTGTGTGGCCCAGTCTGACGCTAGCCTGCCACCACCCCTTTAGTCTCGGTTTGTATGATTATGGATTTAACCTGGTTTTGGTGGGTCTAGTTGTCAACTGGGACTAATGAGTCCCGTGTCCCCGTCCGCTCCTACCCGTTGGAACCGGGACTAATGGTCGCATTAGTCCCGGGCTGTAATCAACTGGGACGAAAGGTTTGTTTTCTACTAGTGTCTATAAACTTGGTGAAAGCTTACAAAGTTTGACTTAAAAAAAATATGCACTGCATTAACAGATGTAGAATTAACACATACAAGAGGTTAAAGACATTTTTCGAAAAAGGGTGGATTTTATTAGCTCAAAATGGAGCATCAAGTGATAAAAACATAGTGAGTACACACTCGGCCTCTGCATAGCTAGGATGCACACAGCCAACACCAATACACACAAAAAAATCACACCGGAAAATTGCAACGTCAAACATGACTAAAGCTATGCATTAGTGCTGCAAAAGAAAAAAACTCCAAAGCGATCAAAATAATGATCAACAATCTACAACAGCAACCATATACGCACCAACCATCAGTTGTGATGTCGCCACCACTTTCCACGGCCCAAGCAACTACATGCATAGCATGGTCTTGACGTGAGGTGTCACGTAAGTGAAAACCATGCCCGCACAAGTAGACAGTCAGGCCGCGACAAGAGCCACTCGCCGCCAACAAACTCCGAACAATGAAGGTCGCCGTCGCACTTTGCAACGGAGATCAAGGGAGGATAGTCACCGACAACGTCAAATCCCAAATGAGGACGCTCCAACAGTCTCGCGCGTTCTTGTCCACGACGGCAGAACCAGGCAGCAAAACAAAATGATGTGAGGACCAATCCGCAATCCTGCACGGTGGTGTTCTCCACTGGCTAGTGGACCACGGCAAACAAATCCTTACCTGTGATGTGACGACCAGAATGTCGGGAGTGGTGAAGCTCCCACCTACCAACTGCAATGAAAAGTAGCTCCACTTGGCAACGTCGTCAGACGGGAACGTATTGAGATTGATCACTATAAATGGGTTCATGATATCCATGTGGCTACACCTCCCCACAGTACTAGCAAGTGGTGGTGGTGCTAGTGGTTGGATGCTGGAACGTGTGATCAGTGTAGAGGAGAAGCTGCGGTCGTTGTACCCAGACCTTCCTGTTGCAGGTGGCTCTTTTTTTTGAGAGAGAGAATGCTGCAATTTATTAATTAGTATACATCAGTACATAGAGTTTGTCTGATACACTCTGGAGTAGAATAGTACACGACTTTTGAACTGGCAAACTCACAGGACCTAGCTAGTATATGAGTAGCAGCATTCAATGACCGCTTGACATGGCAGAAGGAAACTAAAGAAAAACAAGCAACCAAACGCTTAATATCTGACACCACTACACCCACTTGAGACCTGTCCATGGATGAAGAGTTCATTCTTTGTACTAAGGAGAGGCAGTCTGAAGCGAAAATGATAGATGTCAGCCTTTCATCACGGGCAAGAATCACGGCATGACGGAGCGCCCAGCTTTCAGCAAGTTCTGGCTGTACCATCCCTTTAAGTGGCTCAGTGCAAGCGACCAAGCATTCGCCTTTGTGGTTCCGAATCAGGATGCCAATTCCCAGTTTGTGCAGGTTTGAAAAGATAGCTGCGTCGACGTTCATAAGGACTGATCCGGGCGGCGGCGGAGACCATCTAACCAATGAACTTGATGGCGTCTCACGACTGTGTCCCGCAACAGTCTTAAAAAGATGTAGCAGAACCAAATCGATATACGCATGTATCTTTGAGGCAACACGGTGTGGATGGATATTACTTTCACCATTTCTTACCGCATTCCTTGCTTCCCAAATATGCCATATGGTGATTGCCAACACAGTGGACTGCTCCGGTGATGCTCTGTCAATGAAATCGAATAGCCACTGTTTAGTTGAACGGAAGTTCTTGCGACATAGGTGGATGTCGAACCGTTTTTTGACCTTGTTCCAAACCTCGGAAGCGAACTGACAGAACAACAAACAATGCTCAATACTCTCATCTCTCCCACAATGCACACAAGCAGAATTTGTGGGAATATTCCGAAGGCGCAATTGAAGTCCGTATGGGAGGCAGTCATGTACGAACCTTCAGAGCACTATGTTCATTTTTTTTGGTGCCTTGATTGCCCAGATTGCCTTCCAATATTTCTCCTCAACTTCCCTACTTGACGGGAGTCCACGGCCAGTCGTACTGTGTGCTGAAAAGAAATCTGAAGATCGAGCAAGATTGTATGCTGAACGGACAGTATATAGTCCAAAGCGAGTGTGAGGCCAATACACAAAATCCTCTCCTCCATGGCTGCTAATCTGTGTTTGTAATATGAGTTCAGCAGTCTCCTCCGGGAAGAAAGCTCTAACGTTTTCTTCATTCCAATGACCATGTCCATCCATGAGGCAACACACTTTAGCATATTCTGGAATTGGAGATAGAGTTCGCAACATGTACGGTGTTCGTCCAGGCATCCAGTGATCTGTCATGATTTTAACCTTTTGGCCATTAGCAGTTCCCCATCGAACACCAGCCTTAACAAGTTCTCGGCCATAGAGAATACTTCTCCAAGTATAGGATGATGACCTCGCCTTAGGCGCATCCCAAAAAATCATAGTGGGGAAAATAGCGTCCTTTGAGAACCCGAGCACAAAGAGAATCTGGCTCAGTAAGAAGCCTCCAACATTGTCTACCAAGCATAGCTTGGTTAAAGAGCGAAAAATCACGGAAACCCAGTCCACCAAGCTTTTTTGGTGTGGATAACCATTCCCATGAACGCCAGTGAAGTTTCCTCTTACCATCTTCTCTACCCCACCAATAATCAGCAACAGCTTGTCTCATCCCTTCACATGTAGAAATGGGTATTCGGAAACAGCTCATAATATATGTTGGAATGGCCTGAACCACGGATTTCAGCAAAACTTCTTTTCCTGCCCGAGAAGGGGGTCTATCTGACAAACCAATGATGCGCTGCCAAACTTTGTCATTTAGGAATTTGAATGTCCTGGTTGGCGACCTGCCCACATGAGTAGGCATTCCAAGATATTTATCATGGAATGATTCATTTGTGACCCCCAAAATTTCCATTACCTTTTGCTTAGTATCATCGGAGCAATGAGTACCAAAGAAGATTGATGATTTTTGGAGATTAACTTTTTGGCCCGAACCATCACAATATAAATGCAAAGCTTCCTTCAAGGAGAGGACACTACGTTGATCACTTCTAGCAAAGAAGATGTTGTCGTCTGCAAAAAGGAGGTGCGAAATAGGAGGACCTTGATGACCATTTCGAATACCTTGTAGCTCATCACACGACTCCTTGTGCAAAAGCACATTGGACAAGCCTTCGGTGCAAAGAAGGAACAGGTACGGGCTGATTGGGTCTCCCTGTCGAATACCCCTTGTAGGAATTACAGGATTAGTGAGCTCTCTATTGACCCGGACAACATAACGAACCGAGGTCACACATCTCATCACCGTGCTAATCCACTCCGGCGCAAAACCCAATCTGCTAAGGCATCCATGTAAATAGGACCACTCCACGCGATCATACGCTTTAGTCATGTCGATCTTGAGGGCAAAGTATGGTCTTTTCGATCTTTGTTGTCGAATTGTATGAAGACACTCGAAGGCAATCAGGGCATTGTCGGTGATTAGTCTTCCCGGAACAAAAGCACTTTGATGCTCCGAGATGATTTCCGGCAAGATAATCTTCAGCCTATTAGCCAATACTTTTGAAGCTATCTTGTAAAGGACGTTGCATAGGCTTATTGGTCTGAAGCTGTTTAGGTGTTTTGGCTTTGCAACTTTTGGAATTAAGACAATCACAGAGTCAGAAAAACCATCATGAATTGGCATTCCATTCAAAAAGCATCTGACAGCATGACAAATATCTTCCTTTAAGAAACCCCAGTGAGTTTGGTAAAAAAGTGCAGGAAAACCATCAGGTCCTGGTGCCTTAGTTGGGCCCATTTGAAACAAGGCAAATTTTATTTCATCATCCGTATAAGGCTTGCATAGCTCAGCATTCATGGAATCATCCACTTTGCATGGAATAGAATGAAGAACTGCATCCAGGGAGGCACATGGTTTAGTAGTAAAAAGATTTTCATAAAAACTTTGCACCATACCTTTAATCTCCTCCTGGTTTTCAGTAATTGATCCATCGTCACGAGTCAGGGTGGACACGGTCTGGGCCGGTCCGGTCCCTGACCGAGCCGCCGTTTTGACCGGCCGCCGGCGGACCGGACCGGACCGGACCGACCAGCTGGGCGGTCCTGGTTTCAGGGCTCGGACCGACAGCGCTCCAGCCCGGGCTGGACCGAGAGGACCGGCCGTGGTCAGCGTAGATGAGGGCACAACGCGCAACAGGGCTTGCCGGAGAGCGCAGGAGGAGGTGTAGGGCGCTCCATGGTCGAGATCGACGGTGGTGCACACATGGAAGAGACAGGACGCGGCGGCGCCGGCCGGGGTGCCATTGTTAGCCATGAGCCTGTGCGTGTTTGCTCCTTAGCAGTTTTTCTGTCGCATGCAAGTATTGTAGGGCGTGCATTAGCCCATGATTTTGTGTGTGCAGGCCTTGCCTTGATTAACTGATCAAAACTGACGTGAAGTTAGTCATGGGATGGCGCCGTGATTATAGGATCGAGCCTGTTTCTGTCGTTCTTTTCCTTTTTAGTATTGATATATTTCTAAGAATGATTTTTACGTAAACTTATGTACTAATTGAATTGGATTGCTACTGTTACCTAAAATCGTGGGGCAGTTATTACAATCCAAACAAAGGTAGCACGTATAGATTTGGTAAGCAAGTCACGTAGGAATAGGGTGTTCCTTCTGTTTTCTGTTCGACTTGATAAAAGGAAACGGAAGCATGGGATGGGCGCATGATTATCGGATTCTCTCGTTAGTGGCTAGTAAAAGGAAACGGCAGCGAAGGACTATTCAGGAATGGCGCCGCGATTATCGGATCAAACGCCGGCACTATCATTCTTTCTATTCTCTGTTAGACTGAATCTATACTACTATTAAAAGACCAAACATGACTTCCCCTACGTGCACCCCAAAAAGTGTACACAGGATAACCCCCTACGTCCGATCAGACCCATTAAGTTCCATCCAACTGTCCACGTTAAATCCATCATACTAGAATCAGATCTACGGCTCAAAACAAATGTTCTGCCGGCAGACTCCCCGCTCGAGATGCTAGACAACCCAACGATGGTAGCCCACGAAATTAAACAGCAGGTCCGTAATCAACGCTGCCACCAACAGCTAAAAGGAAAAAAAAACACCGGCACCAGGCCACGAACCTGCCCTAGCAGGTGCCGTCTCAAGGAAACCTGGCACCGTCCCGACGACCTGCCCTAGATCTGGTGTCCATAACGTCCTCGACTCGCTAGCCGCCGTCTCGAGGACACCTCGGGCAATCCCGACGCGCCGCCCTAGCTTCGGTGTCCACACCGTCCTCGCCCTGGTGGCCGCACCATCTCAAAGACATTGATCGACATCGGAGTACTTCCAGCCTGCCACTGCAAGGTTAGATCATTTCAATTTCCACATCTTATGATGAGAAAGAAAATACAGGAAATTTCACCATTACACTGCTGATCTATAATTTGTTACCATCATGTGTGTACAAAATTGATACCTACAGGACACCATGATCTATAATGGGGTAGTGGTGTACGGACTCCATTTCAGGACCACAAACAAACAACGGCAATTCAGGTAAATATATATATCACCAACTCTTACCTACTTAGACCTTGTAAATCCTGAAGATCTCATTTCTCACAGGTCAAAAAGCAGATCCAAAAGAATTGAGGTGACAAAGGGAGAGGGAGAGGTATGCACGATATTAAAAAGGAGACGAGAGGCAAGGGATCATAAGAAAACTACATATGCTATTCTAAATGGAAAGCGCACTCCATAACACCCGTGGGCATACCGCCTGGTTTGTTCATTTTCTCTGCTCTTTATGATACATATGATGAATCACAAGTCTAATCATATTGATGATCAATTAATTCTGACAGAAGATTTTCACACTGCAGAGAAGCCCACGACGCACTCTGCTGTCACCCAGCTATGATACACACCAGCAGCAGAAGGTGATGTTTTTCTAACCAAACATAATAGCTTCATTTATGTGTGAACAACTGACATTGTACAGACAATTGTGATCCTGGCGTACCTGTTGATGTGATGATGTCCGATGATACTCCATTTCATGGTCCAAATTCATTAAAAACACCCCACAGTGCTGTTTCTAACAAGGAAAATGCCAATAATGTCGACTCTGGCATTGAGTCTTCCCATCGTACTGGGTTATGAGCGCCACTTCAAGCCTGGAGATGCAGCTTGTCAAATGGTAAACTGTTGCTCGCGTGGCATGAGCAAAATAAAGAAGAAAAACAATTGTTGCTCATATTGTGCATCGTAGCTAATTTACGTCTATATCGTACAGAAGAAAAACAACTGCTGCACATATTGTAGCTAATTCACACTTATATTTACAGAAGAAAAGCAAGCACTTCAGAGGGAGAGGGATTTATGAATTTCAGTACAATTGTTCTTGATAACTAGGTCTGTTATAGCAACTTGTTCTGACATCGAATGCAACACCTTTGACATCGATAATTTGCTCATGTCATGGATCTTTTTACATTGCAAGTCTTCAATAGTTCACCACTATTGTGTGCTGCAATGGAGATATAGCTTGTAGACGATCAGAATATCAGCCATGCGACCACAATGCTTTTCACAAAGCTGTGACATTCTCTACCAATGTGAAATATTTGTAATGAAAACTGCAAGCATGTAAAGTTACTTCCATTCTGACTGAAGTTAAAATTCTTGCTTATTGTTAGGGACAGAGTGTGAAGCAGGTTGGTTTATTAAATCTCATGATAGCAATTAACTGTATGTTAATCTATAAGAGCAGGTTGATACAACGAAGGATAGAATTATCGCTGCCCTGGACACACTATGGCCTACATCTTCATGGGAGAAAAGTGCTGCTTCTGGGCAGGAAGCAGATACAGTTTTTCTAGGTGGGCATGGTTTTGGAACAACCATGTCTTCTCTAATTGAGTACTTGAGTTCAGAGGATGGTTATACTTTTGCTTAGGGTAAGTTAACCCGTCTCTTTCTACAATTTTTAAATGCTTCTTGTCAGCAAGGCAATTATGTTTGTAAGGATAGTGTATTTTGCAAAAACTTTTGTACTTGTTGTTTCTATGTCTAACTACCAACTGTTTATTCTTAGATAAAAACAGCAGGGTAATTGCTTTTCTTACTGGTGCTCCTGATTATGAAGATGGTCAACTAGACACTAAGAGATATGGTGAGCAATATGCTAGCAAAGGGGAAGATGTTTACCTCATGTTGATCCCTGAGCAAATCCGTTCCTATAGAGATCTGGTAAGCTTGTGCTTCTTTTGCAGTAAAAAAGTCTATCCATTAGTGAAATTTTGAAACAGGCCACTGTGGTGCTGTTGCTGTTCAAGCAGGAGTATGAGTACACGTATTTGCAGGCGAATGCTATCCTGAGATTGACTTGCAGTTAATTGCTATTTTTAGATTGACTGAACTTCAGTACATTACTTCTGTTCTGACTCGAAGATGTCCTCGAATGCCAAATTGCATGTGCATGTGCGTGGAAAGAGGAACGGAGGTGTGGTTGAATTGCATGTGCGTAATGGAGCTTGTGCGTTTCTTGATATGGAGACAAAGGAGATACATCGACAAAAGTATGCCTCCTGCTCCCCGTTGTTTGAGATCGACCTGCCATAACACCTACAAACCATTAAAGTTTTCTCGTAGCTAGCAAGCCAGCCAAGTAGGTAGGGTATGTTACGAATGTATTTACCACCTTGATCGAGTGGTGCTTGATTAGTCCATATTATATTTTATTTTATCGTATCACACGAGCACACGAGTACATGGTCGACTGAGTAATAAAGTCCACCCGACATCGGACGTGTTCTATATACAATATAGGACAAGGATCGATGTTTTTTATCCAAGTGTATGCATGTCCCATGCAATCAAGAAAGCCCGATCATACTGAAGATCTCCTATTTGGGTCCTTGTGTGTGATCATGTAGCTGATTACGTTCTCCAGAAAAAGTTACCTTGGTGATTATACGATTTTAATGGATGGATCTGCAGTCGGAGACCACATACACTTTCAATGGTTCCTAGAGCTAGATAGCTACTTATAGCAAGGCACCCAACTCAAACGCACACTACCCATGGCGCCACAGAAACCCTGGCGAAAGAACATATCTCTGCCGGCATCGGAGATTTTGATGACCCTCCCAACTAATATCCTGCTCGAGATCATAGTACACACTGACCTTTTCACGCTCGTCCACCGAGCTGCCATTTGCAGTAAGGCGGCCCATGCATGCTCTCCTACCGCTCCTGGTGACATCCTAAGCAGACCGTTCATCCATCCAGTCAGGCAGAAGGCAGCCTCTACATGCTCACCTACCGCTCCACCTATCACGATTGGCGCATAACCCTAGTCCACCCGGTCCCTATCGCCATTCCTTTCTGTCACGACCTCTAACCCTTCATGTCACGTTGTGCCGCCAATCTGGTTGGCCAGTAATATCAGGCATAGACGAGCCGGCGTACTAGCGTTGCATTCAGATGAACCCAACGATTTTCTTCTCTGCAGCCGTACGACACAAGTCACGACTTGTGTTTCCCTTTTGCTCTGGGCCGTCGTTTCTCCTGTTCGCCCTCAACCAACCATCACTTGCTAGACGCCATGGTAGGTCGACAGCAGAAAGCTGGCGATGGTTGTCCAAAACTCCAAATTTGAGGTATTAAAATTGCATCGCCACCCGCCTCTCTCCAACCCTAATTTTGTAAGTGCTTACTGCACATACTTTGGCTGATTTGGGGTATGGAACAATGTTCCTCAAGGCAAATCAAATACTAGATCTAAATAATGATGCAGGCACTTCAAGGCCAAGGCCACACGTGTTAGACATAGACAATGCATATGCCTCTTTTGATCAATTTCTACAAAGCATACAGGATTTCTGACGAGGTAGGAGTACCTAAATTGTATGTTTAGAGTTCCAAATTTTAAGTGATTCGTTGTTAATTGGAATGTTTTGACCTGTCAATTACTGGGAGTGATTAACATATGTTTGGGACTTTGGGTTATTCTTTGACAACTAGACCCACCAAAACCAGGTTAAATCCGTAATCATACAATGTAACCCAAAGTCACTTCAAGGCCAAGGCCACATGTGGACATAGAAAAACCCACCACTTCAAGGTCACGTCATAGATTGTATGATTATGGATTTAACCTGGTTTTGGTGGGTCTAGTTGTCAAACAATCTATGACCTGACCTTGAATGTTCTTTAAAATGGAGTGTTTTTTTCTTCTTGTGAAAAAGGCCACCTTTATTAGCTCAAAATGTAGCACTAAGCAGATAAAAAGCATGATGAGCAACATCTGGCCTTTGTATAACTAAGATACACACAACCATTTAAACAAAATTCTATATTGTTGATGTAAGTTGGTGCAAAATTAGACTTTACACTTAGACCAAATCCTCACAATAAGTCAATGAATGAACCCATCCGTTAAATTCTTTGGCTCCGCCCCTGATATTAGGTGATGCCTCGCGGCGGCCTCGTCATCCTTTGCCGCTGGTTTGAGTGCTCTAGTGACCTATGCGTGTGCGACCCCATGATGGGCTACGTCACCTCCATGTTAAAACATAACTGGCATCATCTCTGCTTAGTAGTTAATTACTTGCAACTAAAGAACAATAAGAGTGAGGAACTTGCAGACTCAACAGTGTTCAGGCGAGACTGTCCCTTTTCCACTTTTTGAATTTAAACCGACTATTAGGACTGCCGTAATTGTTCTCCAGATTCACAAGAGCTTATAAAGTACTCCCACTGTAAACTAATATAAGAGCGTTTAGATCACTATTTTCGTATTCTAAACGCTCTTATATTAGTTTACGGAGGGAGTATCAAACAGACCACCACTCTCTCTTTCCTATTTTAGATTGTGTGTAGCCAAAAATTGATTCTACGCTAGCTCTTTTGAGAGTTGTCATGAATACTTTTATCATGTTGATGGAGGGCACCTTGGTACTCATTTAAATACACGTAAGTAGTGAAAACTATGAACTGAGGGGCTTGCATTGGTAGGTGGCTGGTGTCCTGGGGTATGTGGCGCCCGAGCACCTTGATGGCAAAGCGCGTCGTCTGAAACCATTGTTGACGTGTGGCTTATGCCAGATCGAAGATGGACCATTGGATCCATCTCCATATTACCTTTGCCTTGAGCCATCCGTTGGATGAACCAACGGCGCTCTGTGTTCGTTAAAAGACTGAACTCACACGTGAGGGCTCATGTTTCAAAATTGAGTGGATCTAGCAGCTTTCATTGCACGGTCATGCTTTCGTTCATCTGTCTAACACGACCTGTAGATGCACATCACTTAAGGGGAAATGAATTGGGATTATTTCTTGCCCAAATTAGACATGTTCGAGAAAAGAGAAAAATAGCGAGTTCGCTAGAGCCAAAGCGCAGCGCATCCAAGTTAGGGAAAAAAATCTCTTGGCTTGCAGTTGTAGGAAATATGGTAGGTCGAAGTCCATTGGAGAAAAAGTTTATCATGACTCCATTCCAATGTGCACTGGATAATTATTTGGAGGAGCTTATAGGACGTGAAACTCAAAAAGTTAGCAATATTTGCAGATTTGTATGAAATTAAAAACAACTACATTTAGAAAACCTCCCCTTTGGTTGGGGTGGCGTACCGGTAAGGCGTTTTAGAGACCAACATCGAAAATCCAAGGTGAGATGTATACTATATATCCACCAATAAAAACTATTCTAAAAGCAATGGCATGACTTACGTAATAACAAAATAATATCCAATCGAAACAGGAAAATCCATTAGTATCGTCCCCTACTTACTAGGCCTACAAGCTAGCTAGGAGAACACTTTCATGGTTTGTAAGGGATATGGTAGGTCGATCTCCAACATCGAGGAATGCTTCTTTTGCACATGGATCTCCTTGGTCTCCAAATCAAAAACTAGGAGCGCACCATAGCGACTTTTCTCACATACCTGTAGCAACACCACGTCCCCGCTCCTCTTCTCAGAGCCCTGTAACTCAATGACTACATCAGTGCCACCCTCAAGAGGAATATTTGGGCACACTGACCGTAGGTTCTCCCCTATGTCTATAATATTTTCATGTGACCAACCACCACCATCACCTGCTGGGACCGTATGGAGTTGTAGCCACACTGATATCTTGAACCCCTCTATGGCGAGAAGTTCGAGTAGATTCCTATCGGGTGACATTGCCAAGTAGAGGTTGTTTCTGTAAGACAATAAGTTTTGGGGAACCAGCACAACCCTCTAGGGGTGGCTTATCTCAATATATATAATGGTTGTGTTACAATATGTACCATATACGTACATAGGTACAGAAGCTATACATAGTCTAACACCCTCCCTCAATCTTAGCCACTTTCTAAAGAACTGAGAAGGGTAAGATTGCGCCTACAAGCCTCAAACTGTGGCAGCGGTAAAGGCTTAGTGAAGATGTCTGCAAGTTGATCCTTAGATGAGATAAACTTGATCTGGAGTTGCTTCTGTGATACACGTTCCCGTACAAAGTGATAGTCAACTTCAATGTGTTTCATTCGGGCATGAAATACTGGATTTGCAGAAAGGTATGTAGCACCGATATTATCACACCAAAGAATAGGAGGTTGTGGTTGAGACAAACCCAACTCCTGAAGCAAAGACTGCACCCAAATAATCTCTGCAGTAGCATTAGCCACAGCCTTGTACTCAGCTTCAGTACTGCTACGTGACACAGTAGCCTGTTTCCGAGCACTCCAGGCGATCAAATTAGAGCCAAAGAATACTGCATAACCCCCCGTGGATCGCCTGTCATCTGGGCTACCAGCCCAATCTGCATCAGAGAAGGCCGAAAGGACCCGAGAGGAAGTCGGCCGAATATGCATACCAAATGTCAGGGTGAACTGAACGTAACGAAGAATGCGTTTAACAGCAGCCCAATGAGTATCTCTGGGAGCCTGAAGATACTGACAAACCCTGTTAACAGCATAAGAGATATCTGGTCTCGTGATCGTCAAGTACTGAAGTCCACCAACAATGCTCCTGTACTCTGTGGCATCCGCAGGAGACAAAAGCTCACCATCAACAGCTGTTATCTTGTCGGTAGACGACATGGGTGTGGTGGTCGGTTTGCACTTCAGCATGCCAGCTCTCTGTAACAAATCCAAGGAGTACTTCTTCTGCGTAAGGACAAGACCAGTAGCACGAGAAGTGACCTCAACTCCAAGAAAGTAGTGAAGCTTCCCAAGATCTTTGACCGCAAAATCAGCACCAAGAGAGCAGACAAGAGCCTGCCGCGAGCGAGGCGGGCGGATCGTGGGCGCGAGAGAGCAAGGGGTGAGGGTGCGTGCCCAGTCACTGGCCCTGGGTATAAAACCCGTACGGTGACGTTGTAATAGGTGTGCACTCGAGTTGTTGCTCGAGGGGAAAATACAAGGCCGTACGAGCGGCGGTGTATGAGCACCGGGAACCTCCTGTGTCCACCCTTCTACTTCCTCTCTTGATCGTTTGAACTAGAGCACCGAGAGAGAGAGAGGTCCAGCGAGCTGTAGGCAAGGGCGAGGGCAAGAGCGGTTCCAACAATTGGCATCAGAGCGACAGGTTCGGAGGAGCTCGCCGGCGATAGCGCTCGTCCCGCTCGGCGGAGCACGGTGAGGCCGTGCGTGCGGGGAGCGCGGCGGCCGCGGCGGACCTGCGTGGTGGCGCAGAGGCTGCGGTGGCGCGGCGTGGCTCGGCGGAGGGAAGGCCAAGCTCCGGGACACGCCGGATCGGCCGCATGGATCGCGTCGGAGCGCGATCATGGCGCGAGCTGAAGGCGTGCGGAGCGTGGCAGAACAAGCCGCGGCGATGGGCTCACCGCGTCGGGCGCGTGTATGGGCGCGCGCCAGACGTAGCGGGCACGTCGGGAGCGCGGGAGTGGACCGCGACGAGGCACTGGACCTGGTTGCGCAGATCGTGTACACGCACGGCGGGAGCGCGGGACGCGGGGTGCTGCGCGGTACGGCGGCCATGGCGACATCGACGACGATGGACTCACCTGCTGTAGTTCGTGGCTTAGGAGGGTGAGTGTTGGGCATAAGCCACGGTGATCGTGTCGGGCGTGCGTGTGTGCGCGCGCGGGACCGATCGGGAGCGTGGCGAGTCGCGTGTGTGCGTGCGTATGTGGCGTTTGAGCGTGCGTGTGCATGTACACGGAACACGTCGTGGGTGGCCTGGCCTGTTGGCGAGCCGTACGGGGATCTCGTGCATGATCTGTTGGAAGCCAGCCGCGAGCTGCGCGCTGGAGCGCGTCCCTGCCGTGAGCGAGGCGGGCGGATCGTGGGCGCGAGAGAGCAGGGGGTGAGGGTGCGTGCCCAGTCACTGGCCCTGGGTATAAAACCCGTACGGTGACGTTGTAATAGGTGTGCACTCGAGTTGTTGCTCCAGGGGAAAATACAAGGCCGTACGAGCGATGGTGTATGAGCACCGGGAACCTCCTGTGTCCACCCTTCTACTTCCTCTCTTGATCGTTTGAACTAGAGCACCGAGAGAGAGAGAGAGAGAGGTCCGGCAAGCTGTAGGCAAGGGCGAGGGCAAGAGCGGTTCCAACAACCGCTGCGGAGGACGGCCGGGGCGCTTCTCTCCCAGACATACATCCATGGAAAGTCCGGGTTGCTCGCATGAGCCGTGACCGGTCCCTAGGTACCAGAGGATGATGTGATGGCATGTACTTTGATGCTCCATCCGTAAAGATCGAAGAAGAGTAGCATGAAGGAATAGTCGATGCCATCTGCCACGGTGAGTAGGACGTACACTTGCAAGTTGTTCTTGGTACTCTTGATACCTGTCGGTCTTGACAGGAAGGTGTGGTTGCCGGTCATGGGATCATACACGCACATGTCAGAGGAGCGCTTGGATTTGGGTCGTGCATTGATGTGCTCTCGGCGGAGGACGACAATGCCGCCGCGGGACGTCACGTGTTCGTACCGCCTAAAAAGCTTCATGACGCGACGCGGCATGTAAGGAGAGAGTTGCTTGCGGCATAAGGACATGATGATGGGCGTGACCGGGTGGACCACAGTTAGGGGCCAATCGTCATAGGTGTTGTAGCCGAGGATGCTTGGAGCCACCTTTTGGGTAATGCCGTGGATGAACTGCGGGCTGAGTATGTTGCGACGCAGGTGTTTGCAAACGGCGGCGCAACGGACGACCGTGAGAAAGTCAGTGCGTGCCATGATCTCGAGCAGGACATTAGCGGGGAGGGTCGTCAGGATCTCCGACGCCACTGGCGCACACACGTTCACTACCAGGGATAAGCCTATACACAGAATCTTAGCAGCAGCGCGGCTCAAAAAGGAGCGATGCTGCTAATTAGCAGTAGCGCGGGTGTGTAAAACTCGCTACTGACAAGCGTTTAGCAGTAGCGCGCTTGGTGTTACCCGCGCTGCTACAAATATCGACCGACAGTGCCCCCCAAACTCCATTTAGTAGCAGCGCGGTTCCGCGAGCCGCGCTACTGCTATAGATTTAGTAGTAGCGCGCTTTTTCTGAGGTCGCTGCTGCTAATTTTCAAATGGGACACACTTTTTGTCCCGATTAGCAGTAGCGCTTCTGCCAAAAACGCGCTGCTGCTACTTTCTTATCAGCAGCGCGTTTTATGTCCCGCGCTACTGCTAATCCGCACCAACCCACCACCTTTTCCCCACCCGTCCCCTCCCCCCTCCTCTCTTCCCTTTCCCCTACCTCCCACATCCTCCCACTCTCACTCTTCTTCTTCCTCAACACTTCTCCCCCATTACTCTCCCTCTTCTACCTACCTTTCTCTCTCTTCATTACTCCTACCTAACTACACCATCTCCATTAATGCATCTCCTTTCTCTTTTCCTTCCCCCTCCACTAGTTGAAGTTGTCTCCTCCCAAATTAGGTAGCTAGGTAGATGTAGCATTTAGTTAAGTGATCTATTTGCCCCCTAACTAGATCTATCTTTGTGAAGAAGAGCTTTGGGCATTTTTGGTCTCCCTACATAATCATCTCATCACCGTGCTCGATCTCGAGATAGAGGTGATGAAAATTTCATGCTTTTGCAAAATGGAAATATGTTTATGTGTGTGTGATATGTTTGTGGAAATTGTGTGTGTGGCATGAGTTGAAGCCAAATTGTGCTTTTGAGTTGCCTATGTTTTGCCGAAATGTCGATTTATTTCCGTTTCGGCGAATTCCGGGCAAACTCTAGATCCATATATGTCCTATTTTTAGGAAAGGTCATGCCGAATTTTTGTATGACTTTGATGCATGCACGCATTTTTATAATCAATTTTTTTACTATTACCGTGCAGACGTTCATGATGGTCAGTGGAACGATGGTGGACAGGTGGTTGCGGTCGGCGGTGCAGGATATGAAAGAAAATAACCTGACAGAGGTTTTATGTCCGTGTCGAAAATGCAAAGGAATAGTTTGGCTCGACCCTTATGACGATGGTCGTGTCGAAGCGCACCTGCTCATGACTGGTTTTATGGATGGCTATACTCGGTGGATAACTGAAGATGAGGATGACGATGTTGAGGATGCCGACGGGGCAGGCAATGATGACACGGGGCAAGACGAAGAGATGATCGATAATGGTGGCGGGGAAGAGGCCGGACATGGCGGTGGAGAAGGGGCCAGACATGGCGGAGGAGAAGGGGCCGGACATGGCGGCGGAGAGAATGACATGGACTCCACGCAGCAGAGTTCATCGGTACTAAGTTCAATCGTGCGGGACCCTCATGTTCAAGCATTGCTTCGCAAGGAGATGAGTACTGAGAGAGCTGCTTCTAGAGAGGAGGCTAAGCTTGAGCAACTGGTGGTAGACTCGAACACTCCATTGTATGATGGTTGCAATCCTGAGGTGACCCGCTTGAGTTTCACGCTCCAACTCCTGAAGACGAAGGCTAAAAACAAATGGGCCGACACTAGCCTCGATGAGAATCTCAAGTACCTAAAGGATGTTCTTCCCGCGGGTAATCTATGTCCTACTAGTGTTGATGAGGCAAGAAGATCGTGTGTCCTCTTGATCTGCCACACGTAAGATACCATGCATGCATCAACGATTGCATAATTTATCGGAAGGAGCACGCAGAAAAAACAAGCTGTCCGGTGTGCAATGCTTCTCGATACAAGAAGGCCGGGAAGAAATGTCCCCAGAAAGTTGTATGGTACTTACCGATCACTCCCCGTCTCCATAGGTATTTTGTAGATCCCAAGGAAGCAAAGCTAATGCGCTGGCTCGCGGAGAGGAAGAAGCCCGACGATGGAGATGATCCAAAGCTGAGACACATGAAGGATGGAAGCAAGTGGAGAGCGTTGAACAACTTCTATCGGTATAGAATGTGATGCAAGGAACATCGTGCTCGGCGCGTGTAACGATGGCATGAATCCGTTTGGTAACCAGAACACCAACCATAGCACATGGCCCGTGTTTGTATGGATGTAGAACCTCCCCCCCCCTGGTTGTGCATGAAATCGAAGTACATTCACATGAGCATGCTTATTCAAGGGCCGAAACAACCAGGAAATAATATTAATTTGTATCTGGGGCTACTTTAAGAGGAGTTAGACAAGTTATGGAAAACACCGGCCAAGACATGGGACACCAGCAAAGGCGAGTATTTCAACATGAGAGACGCGCTGATCACGACAGTGCAGGACTATCTCGGTTACGGATATGTGGCAGGCCAGGTGTGCCATGAATATTGCGGATGCACGCGGTGCATGGATGATACGACGTCTTAGCAGCTAACGTCAAGGAAGGATGGCGGGTCTGGGAAAATCGTGTACATGGGGCATCGAAGATGGCTTGAACGGGACGACCCGTGGAGAAACCGTGGAGATCTATTCAATGGTCACGCTGAGCATCGAGGACCTCCACGTAAGCGGAGCGGTGCCGAAATTGATGAGCTGTTGAAAAACTGGAAGGAGTGCCCCGCGCCAGGAAAGACGATGAGAAAGGCGCCGGAGCCGCTGCTGAAGGTATGGAAGACGAGGTCTGTGTTCTGGGACTTGGAGTACTGGCACAAACTCGATACACCTCATTCCCTTGAACAATGCATATCTGTAAGAATGTCCTTGAGAGTTTGCTCGCAACACTGATGAACATGCCGGATAAGACCAAGGATGGGCCTAAGGCAAGAAAAGACTTGCAAGATTTGAAAATCAGGGAAGATCTGCACATGTCGCCCCGTAAAATGTCAGACGAGACAGAGGCGGAGACAGAGGCACGGGAGAAGAAGGGCAAGAAAATAAAGAAAGAGGATTATTGCCCCCCTTCTTGCTTCACCTTAAGTCAGGCTGAGATCAATGCCTTCTTTAAGTGCCTTACCGGAGTCAAAGTTAGTTCCGGTTACTGTGGCAAGATAAGCAGATATCTAGACACGGACAAGAAAAGGTTCAGCGGGATGAAGTCTCATGACTGTCATGTGATGATGACGCAGATACTACCTGTTGCCCTTAGAAGGATAATGGACAAGCACGTCTGTGACATGCTTATGGGTCTCTGCAACTTTTTCGACGTCATCTCTCGAAAGTCGATCAATGTGAAGCAGCTCCAAAGGCTACAAGAAGAGATCGTTGTGATACTGAATGAGCTTGAGATGTACTTCCCGCCCGCGTTCTTTGACGTGATGGTGCATCTGTGTGTCCATATTGTGGATGACATAATAGACCTAGGGCCATCATTCCTGCACAACATGATGCTGTTTGAGAGGATGAATGGGATCATCAAAGGATTCGTTCGTAACATGTCCCTTCCGGATGGAAGCATCGTCCAGGGCTATTTGGTACAAGAGTGCATCTCTTTCTGTGAGAATTTTCTATATGGCGCAGACCAGCCGCCTGGTGTTAGTGTTGGTTTGCCCGTTAACAAGCACGATGGGAGGCTTGAAGGAGATGGTCACTGCAACGGTCGCAGGGAACTGCACGTGGCAAACTCAGATCTACGCAACAACTTTGACAGAGCAAACTTGGTAGTGCTACAACACCTAGACGAGGTAGATCCTTTCGTGGCACTGCACAAAGAAATTGTCGCAAAGAAGTATCGTGACCGGGGGGTATGCAGGACGGACGCCGAAGTTATTAGAGAGCACAACTCCACTTTCATGCATTGGTTCAAAGAGCATATTATTGCTAATCCCCCGGAGGAGGGCTCTAAGGACGGATTGCTCATATACACCTTAGCACATGGCCCCTCGCCCAACCTCATAACCTATCAGGCATATGATATCAAGGGATACACGTTCTACACGGAGGCCAAAGATATGGACAGTGATGATCAGAACTCAGGGGTGACGATGGAATGCATGACCGGCAGCGACAACGACGCAACTGAACGATTTTATGGAAGGGTCGAGGAGATCTGGGAGCTTGACTACTCTGGACTGCACAACACGATGATGTTCCATGTCAGATGGGCTAAGAATGTCGAAAGAGAAAGCCAAATTTTCACTACCATGACTATACCTGACGCCAAGAGCGCTACCGTGAACGCTATCGCAAAAAACGAGCCATGGGTACAAGCTAAGCACGTGACACAATGCTTCTTCATAACCGACCCACGCAATCCCACCCGTGTTGTCGTGAGGAGAGGCAAAAGAAACATCATTGGAATAGATGGAGTTGCCAACGAGGAAGACTATGATCAGTACGGCAACCCAATAAGGGAAGATGACGATGATGTATACGTCAAAAGAAGAATCAATACTACATTACCTAAGAAAAATCGTACTCCATGGAAAAGGCAAAGTCACAATGAGGGGCTCAATTATTCTTCGACGAACAAGAAGCGAAAGAAGCTGACTCAAAAACGAAAATGTCAGCACTAAGGAACCGTATGTTACCGGTCAAATGATGTATGGGTCCAATGATTATTTTGTATACACACTTAGCCATTATTATGCATGGGTCCAATGATGTAATATAAATGTTCCTATTTTGCATACGTATTTAACCATCAAATGATGCAATATATATCGCCCTCCCTTCGTTCACTGCCCTCGGGAAATAAAAGTGGGATAAAATAAAGGAAAAGAAAAAGGAAAACTGGCAGTAGCGAAGGTAGTAGCAGCGCGTTTTGTCTAAACCGCTACAGCTACTGAAGGTAGTAGTAGCGCATTTTGTATAAAGCGCTACAGCTACTGAAGGTAGTAGCAGCGCGTTTTGTCCAAATGCGCTACTGCTACGTCCACTTAACCCAAAATTCTCACTCTCCCTGTTTCATCCCACCTTTTCCCCCCAAATCCCCACTCTCTCTTCCCCCGTCGCACCGCCGCGCCCGACCCGGCCTCGGCGCTCGCCCCCGACTCCGGCGCCGGCGCTCGCCCCCGACCCCGGCGCTCGCCCCCGACCCGGCCCTCGCCCCCGACCCCGACACTGGCGCTCGCCCCCGATCCGGCGCTCGCCCCCGACCCCGGCGCGCTCGCCCCTGACCCGTCGGCCCTCGCCTCCCTCCTCTGCTTCCTCCCCTCCCGGCCGTCGTCGGGCCTGCCTCCTCGCCCCTGCACCCTCTGTAAACCCCCCTCTCTCTCTGCCTGGGTTCTTCGGTTAATTTACTTAGGTTTTAGTTAGGGCAGTATGTTAATTAGGTTATCCATTTATTTATGAATTTAGCTAGGTTTCAAAATTAGCTGAATTTATATGCAAATTTGAACTGGACATGTGATATGTGCATATGTCATGTTTTGGACATGTCATGTTTGGAAAATGATCCGAGTGGCCTATGTTACGCCAGAATGTTGATTCATTTTCGTTCCGGTGAATTTCAGGCGCTCGATATGTCCATTTTTTTAGCAAAGGTCATGCCGAAATTTCCCGTGAATAAAGGCATGATTTGTGCTACATAGTTGCCATATCGAGTGCTGGCACATAGATTTCTTTTTATGTCATTTCTCATTTATTCATACTTTTAGAAATAAATGAGGACACTTAATCATAGGAAACATGTCGAACAACGAAGAAACTGGGCCTTCTGACCAAGATGTAGACGAGATGGATTATGAGGGTGAACAAGAGTACCTCGACTATTTGACTGCTAAGCAAGGTTTGCAGGTCGGCCTCGATGATGGTACTGA
The DNA here is from genome assembly GCF_018294505.1 of Triticum aestivum. Classification (NCBI taxonomy): domain Eukaryota; kingdom Viridiplantae; phylum Streptophyta; class Magnoliopsida; order Poales; family Poaceae; genus Triticum; species Triticum aestivum. The sequence continues at coordinate 756,999,813 of NC_057813.1, read as the reverse complement.
CGCCGACATAGACACCGACGGCGCCGGCACCGATGGCGGCACCGAGACCAGTGGGGAAGGTACCAGCGGGGAAGGTACCGGCCCTGATGCCACTACCGAAAAGAGGAAGCATAAGAAGTAGAGGATACGAAAACCTAACAAACTAGGGATTGGACGACTTGTGATCACAAAGATGACACCTCGCAAGTTTGAGCCGTTAGAGCTGGAAGAACCTTGCAAGTGCTATGGTAACCAAGTAGGATGCATCCTACGGGAATGCGCGAGCATCAACGACGATGACTTAAGGAGTAAAGAACATTTGACGCAGTTGCTCCTAACGAAGTTGCACAAGAGATTCAAGTTCGCCGACCGGGATGATAACATAGAACAACTTGTGGGATGATCCGAAGATGAAAAAGATTAACAATCATGCCATGGGCATGTTCAGCAATAATTTGGCCTGCTAGAAAGGGAGGGTGAAACGAGCTATTGAGGCTGATGAACCCCTGTCCAAGATTCTGGAGGAAAATCCGACACTTACGGAAGAGGAGTTCGAAAAGTTCAAGGACACTTGCGCTACCGAGGCAGCCAAGGCTAAGGCTGCGAAATTCAAGAGCCTTCAGCAAAGGAACACGGGGAAGCATCGCCTCGGAAGCCGTGGCTACCTCGGTAAAAGGCCCATATGGGATAAGGAGGACGCGGAACATGAAGCCGCGGGTCTCCCAGACCCCTTCGTGAAGTTCACCAACCCCTTGGAACGTGTCTTCATCACGGCCCGCTACAAGTGGTACAAGGAGAAAAAGATTTTTTACATGGACAAGATCACGAGGAAATTGATTAGACTACTGGAGAAGCAACACCAGCTTGCAGCCGAAAGCCCTACTTCTCCGATGAGGCCCAAGTGGGACACCCCTCTCAACCGGGCCTTGAACAAACTTAAGGGACTCCCTTTGGACCAGCAGCCGCAATATGGTCGTGTGCACGACGCTGGAGGCCAATAAGCAGAAAAAGAAGTTTAGTTAGGCGGACATCGATGCGAAGGTGAAGCATGCGGTCGAGAAAAAAGCAGCTGAGGACGCGAAAAAAAGCAGCCGAGGACAAATATGAGTTGCTACAGCAAGCAGTCAATGCAGTTGTAACTGCCTGCAGAAATAATTTTGCTACTAACTTGGTTCCAGTTATCATCAACTGGACGAAGGAAAATCCAGACAAGACGGTACATGATTTCCCGTTGCCCAGTTTCGTCGGGAGGAACTCCATGAACAACAACACCATCACACCATCACTTGCTCACGCAACCGGGCCTCCTCTCGCAGCCGCTCCCGCTCATAGCAGCCCGTCCTCAGTCTCAGGCGCGCTAGGTGGGCCTTCGTCTTTGGCTGAGCTCGACGCCGTCACGGTAATTACATGTCGCACCAACATATATATATATATATATATATATATATATATATATATATATATATATATATATATATAATATTCCATTTTTGTTGCCTTTCGGTTGTTTTACGCCACAGACATATGTGTTTGCAGGCGAAAGAAACCCCGTGCACCATACTCTACTTAATCAAAGGCCAGAAGGTGAACGTGGGAAAGGGAATGATAATGGACCCCTCGCAACGCACGTTCCACAACCAACCGATCCCCACTGGGCACTTCAGGGTTAGCTTGACCAGTGTGAAATCGAGGCACGAGGATTTGCCTCCTTCAGTATAGCATGTGGGAGCAGACGACGAGACCCCGCCGCGGATTGGAAGCTGCAAGAATTGGGTGCTGCTATGGCCGAAGAATCTTATTCGTCTGGAGCCGGCCGAGAGCACACCAATAACTACAACACATCAACAAGCATGTGCCGAGACCACCACCCCGCCTACGCAATTACTAGCTCCTGTAGTGCCAGGTGAGAGCGGCGGACGACATGATGAAGGGGGTGCAATAGTACTGCCTGATGTAATTTCTCCTGTAGAACAGAGGATGGATGATGAGATAGAGGTCGACCCTATGGATTTCCTCAATACAAACGCGTATGAGTCAACCATATGACGAATTGGGCTATCAGCTTGCTAATGAGGATATGGATGATATGCCCGGGCAGGGTCATAGCAGGGATTGCAAAAAGTCTCTCTTCATGAAATCCTCGCAGGACACGCCTGAAGATGCCGCCTCAACACAGGCTCAACTAGCCGGGTGCGAGGGCCGTACAAAACTTAGCCCGGGAACACTGGGGCAGGGGTTAAGGAAGGGTCTGGAAGGCGTGCCCAAGAAAAAGGAGAGGAAGAGATCAGGGAAGGTAACTGCCTCCAAACAAGCCAGGGCACATAGCAGCCAGACGATGCATTCTAAAGAGCGTGTACCCGTGAAAGGTGCGGTCATGTTCCATCTCACGGGCGAGCCGATGCTACCGCCGAAACCGCTGGAGGCACTATCAGGGGATCTCAGGAGACTGCACGACCATGTGTTGTCGACTGAGAAAAGCCTACTAGCCTCAAAGGATCCAGGATATCCGACATACGCGGCTCGTGTGCCTGAGGGGAAGTGCTACGTCGACACACGGCCCGCGGAGGTGTTCTTCCTGCGGTTTGACCATATCTTTGAGATGTTTCTAACAAGGCGGCTCGATTTTACTATCGTCCGCCTTTTTGCGCTACATATGAGCTCCGTCATGAAGAGTGAAGAAGTCTCGCAAATCTGTGTGGCGGATCCGTACTACATGCACGAGTCTTTCTTGAGTCTCGGCGACTTTGAGCATGAAACTGCTAGGGAGTACCTCCAAAACTTCATGGTACAAAATAAGGACTGGGAAATTGTCCTCGTGCCTTATCATCCAAAGTAAGTCAGTTCCCGACAACCCTTTCGTACATTTCAATCATTCCTTCTCTCTCATATGGGGAATAATTTGAGGTGTCTTTTCCCCGCAGCAACGGGCGCGCCGCCCTTATCGTTCTTTACCCGCAAGTCTCCCACGCCGTGTATTTTGACCCTTCCAGAGACTATGAGAAAAAAGACTACACCCACATAATGAATATTCTAGATGATGCTCTCCAAGGCTTCAGCTTTAGAGGTGGCCACGTGCAGATCAGGAAACAAAAGAACAAGAAGATGGGTTTCGCGCATAAAACTAACTTCTCCTGCATCCATGTCCCAAAACCAAGCAAGAAGGATGGATTCTACATCGTCCATCTTATGATTCAGTTCAACACAGATCACCAAAAGCTTCGCATGAGAAGCAGAAATGATGATCGTATCCACAAGTGGCTAGAATCTCATGGAGAAGCGGATTATAAACTTAGAGATGACTTCTTTTGCATCCAAAGCGACATTGCGACGATCATCATGAAAGAAGTCGTCGATGAGAAGGGGATGTTCCACCACGGCCTTATATCGTGAGCTGACGTCCGCACTCGCATAGGCATGCAACATCTAGACCTCACGCCGTTCAAGAAGCTAGGGTTCATCCTCGATGATATGGAAGGATGGAACTTCTAGTGATTTATGATGCCGATGATGATGATATGTGTCGGTTGAACTTGTATAGTTTTTGTAACGATGAAACTTTGTGATGTCCACGGTCCCTGCCGAACTTGCGTAACGCTACTTTGTTAGTTTGCGTACGATGACCTGCGTACCTCTAGTTAATTAATTTGCATACTGTATGTTGCATCTAGTTGCTAACCCTTTCTTTTTTGGTGTTTCTCTAGTATATTTTGTTGCATATATATGATTGTACATCCTCTTCATGAACATGCATCTCTAACAGGTACCTAGTTTCTTGATGGCGAGATGGAATTGCTATGTCGTGTACAAAGGGAAGGTTCCGCGGGTGTACAACGAGTGGCATGAGTGTCAGGCGCAAGTGAATGGGTTCTCGGGCGCCAGCCATAAAGGCTTCAAAAGCAGACAAGAAGGAGAAGCTAGTTAGTTGAGGTTCACGCTAGCGCGAGAGAGGACTCGTAACCGCCACCTCATGTACTGCATAGTTCCGCTCTCACTCATAGTGATAGCACTTCTTGCGTATACCTTTGTTTAGATGGATGAGGTTGTTGTAGTTGCAAGTATTTGAGACTTGCATGTATCGCTATTTTCGAGATGATGACAAGATATCACTTTGTGTTGGATGATGATTATGATGATACTATTTGTATGTATATACTATGATTACATTTGTGGTCTCGCAGGCATTTGTATGTGTATCATGATGACATATCTATGTGCTAAAGATTCTTCTATAAAGCCTGTTCAAATATAAAACAAATATGACGAAAAAAAACAAAAAACTACTTAAATTAGCAGTAGCGAGTGTATAAAAGTTAGCAGCAGCGCCGCGATAGCAGTAGCGCGTCCAGGCAAAGCGCGCTAGAGCTACTAGCAGTAGCGAGCTCCCACAAACCGCGCTGCTGCTACACTTGTGTAGCAGTAGCGCCGGTGAGCACGCGCTACTGCTATGTGTTAGCTGTAGCGCCTTATTAGTAGCGTCTGTCCCCGCGCTACTGATACACCTAAAACCAACGCTGCTGCTAGCCTTTTCCCTAGTAGTTGTTGTCTCGTCGGCGTTTGCGTGACACCATGGGTAGTACGTGTTTGAGTTGGAACAGTTTTCTTTTGAAAAGCGTTTGAGTTGGAACTTGGAAGCCGTAGGCTGCCATAACTAGCTAGCTATAGGTAGAGAACGTTCCCCTGTCGTCTCCGGCTGCAGACCCTTCTAATTTATCGCATCACCTAGGTTGCGAGTTCGTGTGGAGAACGGAAGCAGCTTTCCTAGATCGAATCGGAGTCAGGAACCCAAACCGGACGAAGCAGAGCCTTGTTTATACCTAAAATAAACGATGTCTAGCAAGGCCTCGTGACAAAAAACTTCCAACCAACGCATGCGTGTGATTCAACCTCCGCGAGCGGCCCAACGACAGCCGTCCATCACGCGACACGATGCAGCCATAGTGTCAAGTCTGATTAGTTTCTGATGTGTCCAAGTTGTACATGATTTGGCTTCTGGGCTTCTGGCCATGTAGTACGTCCTAGTGTCCTAATCAGTTACGTGAAATTAGTAGAGTCTTATTAGTAGTAGGAGCTGGCTTGCACGCCAGTGTCCAAGTGTGGTACTAGTTAGGTTGCGTGTGATTGATGTTGAGTCCGGTTTGGACTAAGACTTCATGGGTCGGCTGCTCATGCATATATACTACTCCCTCCGTTTCTAAATAGTTGTCTTTCTAGAGATTTCAACAAGTGACTACATACGGAGCAAAATGAGTGAATCTACACTCTAAAACATGTCTACATACATCCGTATGTTGTAGTCCATTTGAGATGGCTAGAAAGACAATTATTTGGGAATGGAGAGAGTAGACCATTAGTGGTTGTTTGGATACAGGGAATTAGATGTGAGATTTTAGAAAACGAGTTTTTTGAGGATTTTTAGAAAAACCAGTTTTAGTTAGTTATTCTGTTAAGGTAAGTATACCCAATACCTTGTTTGGATGGGAAAATTAGAAAAACACGATTTTGAGTTCTTCCCAAACAATACATGGAGGTGTGATGCTTCGGCTTGCTCTTGGCACCTACACGCACAGCGGCGGACAACCACACAACTGCTCTCTCGCGAGGCCATCGCCGAGGCCGCCAGGGTGGTCGCGCTGCTCGCCTGATCGTGCTCGGCTTCGTTCGCCGGTGTCATGCATGTTGGCTCAGGTTCCCATCAAAGAAGCACGTACATGCAACTCACATACGGCAAGACACGAGTAGACGACGTAAAGCACCTTGATTGATTCTCAAGCCGGGCACGCATGTAGCATCTAGCTAGCTGCTAGATCGATTGGCCGGTAACAGCAGAGCACAACACACATGCTAGGGAGGTGTGACGACAACGTAGAAGCTGGAGCATATGGACGGCGATGGTGGCTGTCAAGCGGCCGATGGACACGACGGCAGCCGGCCCAAGTCTGCATCCGCCATGGAGGCGCTGGTCTAGGTGGAGCATCGCAACCTGCATGCTCCGGCTGCCTGGCCGAGATCGGCAACGACATCTTTTGGCTTTGTCAAGCTGCTGTCGCGGCCGGCGGAGTTTACCATGATCAGCGCGTCGGACTTCGCTGATCTCCTGATGCATATAGAAAACGCGTTTGTATAAAAATGTCTATTAGTCGTTTTTGTATAAACTGGTTTTTTGGGTTTTTGGAAGACCCAGTTTAGTATATCCACAAGTTAGTTAGATGATCCAAACAATGTTTTAGGTTGTTACACCAGAAATCGGGTTTAAGGAAAACTAGTTTCCTATAATCTAGGTATCCAAACAACCGGTTAAGGCGCGCGTTGCCGCGCCCGTTCATCCTTAAGAAATGATACGTAAATTATAGTAATATTTGATAAAATTGAAATGACTCAAATTACAATGCTTCAATATAGCGATGGGACATAATTCTCAATCATTAATTAGAACTGTTCGACTAATCACGTGAATCCTCTTTAGTGTTTATCCTATATCACAATCATCAGAATGATCCAGAAATAGACATAGCAGAAAATGTACTACATTTTATCTTAATCTTGAGGGCTCTTGCACCTAATTGAACTCTCCGACAGTTCTTCGATGGAATTAGCTATCTTAGGTAAAATGAGCATGCTGTAGCAGGGCACAAACGGTATTCAAAATCAGGATCCTCACAAGCATTCGAAGCTTTCAACATAATTTTTTTACTTAAAAGGTAATCATTGTATATTAACCATGAACAAGTCTGGAAACAACAATCTGACAAAAAAACTGTCTAACGCCTCTTTAGCAAGTGCCACCACAAATTAGTTTTCAGAATGCACTTGTATCCTAGGAGTATTTACCTGAACTTCCTTGTGCACATATTCTGCAGTTGATATGACTGTAAAAGACATCCTATGCTAAGTAGCTATGATTAGGATAACATAAGCTAAGTAGCTGATTTGCATGCTTGCAAATTTCTTGGGTAACATGTAACAACGCCTACAAAGGTTCGTATTGTTCAAACTGCCTCGCTCGGCCAGTGTACTCAGAGATTCAGGGATAATCTCTCTTTACATACATGTATCAGAAGAGAAAAATGAAGGTATAACTCATAAGAAGGCTCATATTTATCTCCTTTAAACATGAACGGCATTGCTACATCAATTCTTTGGTTTAATACTTTAGGACATCATTATCGAAATTTTAATTATTGACACAAGATGTCTTCCATGAGTAGGTAGGCGTGTACTGAAAATTTTGGGTCAGAACTTCCTATAATTCATTGAGTAAAGAAATAAAAATATACTTAACATACGGGGGAAACCTGTACCAAACAGAAAAACTCAACTAAGCACATAGTGGGAGTGGACAAAATAAAATCACCAAAAGGGAAAGTTCACCTCGTATTGGGACTGTTTGCGCCATGTGGACTGATGAGTAGCTGCCTTCACGTCGTCTTTGTCGCCCAGCCTCTTACCCCTGACAAGCCGTTGTACTCTTTCTCCTACAGTTGCTGCCGCCAAGGTAGCACCAGAGATGGTGGCTTATTGGCACGCACTTACACACGTGGTCTTAATCCTCCAGCGGCGCATTGGTCGCTCGTAGCCCGTGCTTTGGCCTGGAACCTCGATGAAGAACGCTGCAGGGGGCACGGCATGGGGAGATGAGACTCACCGTGGGGGGCTCCCAAGGATGAGTAGAGGGCATCAACGCCGAAGCAGACAAGCAACAGAAGCTCACCGCCGGGACGGAGGTCAGCGGCGGTGCAACACCGAGGAACGGGGGAGCAGCTCGAGATAACATATGAATCTTTTTTTTTCGAGTTGAAGAGATAACATACGAATTAGGCTAGGAGGCTTTGTACGACTGCAACTCGTGGGCCTTTTACCTAACGGCCCAATTCGGGACAATTAGCGTAACTCGCTCCCTGGAGCAGCAGCCCAGAAACTGTACACTAGACGGCCGAGCAAATCATGTACGTAGGTGAGAGTGATCTAACGGCTGAGAACATCAAATCGCTGTGGAGGGGTGTAGCTCGCCCCGTTTTACAGTTTCTCAATATATGTGCATAGATGTCGTGGGGAACCACGGCTATCTATGGGGCTACGAGCCCCTTTCTGGTTCGGCGGGGGATGACACGTTGCACAAAGAGCGGAGGAGCGTGAGACAGGACAACAGAGATCACACGGACAGTTTTTACCCAGGTTCGGGCCACCGCAAGGCGTAAAATCCTACTATTGCTTTGGTGGATTGATGGTGGTTTGTGGGGGAAAACGCAGCGCTCTTGCCTGGTAGTGTTGCCTTGGGACGAGAACGGCTACGCGTGTATAAGTGCACAAGAGTCCGAATCCTTTCTATGGTTGCCATGGGCCTCCTTTTATAGATCAAGGGGACACCACGGTGGCAAATCAGTCATTACACACTGATTAGATAGCAAATAGTGATAACATACCTAACTCTGCAGGCTGACAGAAAGCATTAAATGCGCCGCTCAATGTCACGTCATAGCTTTCCCGGGAGGCTGTGTCGGGCCGTTTCGCCAGCTTGGCGCCTGCTTGCTCGACACGTCGCAGGACGGGTGTCGCTTGTAGGTATTTTCTGTAGGAGGTGACCGCCATGTGGCATATAGCAGCCACTTAGTCACCTTGGAGCTTGACACAACACTGATCGACGACGTACGTCATGGTGAGGTGGTGCAGCGAAGTGGCTTGCCTTCACTAGTCCCGGCAGGCCTGCCGAGACGATTGGGGGGGGGGGGGGGCTTGCTTCCGGGGATAACCTTGTCTTTGGCAGGCTCGACTGCCTACCAAGGGAATTTTTTTCCTTAGTACTATCTCGCCCTTCTGGCTAATCTTGGTCATCTTGGTCTGTGCTTGGATCCTTCAAGGAAATCAATCCATCTTGCTTGAGTTGATCATGTCGTTGTGAACTTGTCCTAGTGCCTGTGCATAGTCTGGGCAACGGACTGAGGGTTTGTTGCACCAACAGAAGCCCCTGAGCCTGGCACGAACGTACCGCCGGGCGTGGTCGGGGTAGGCCCTAATTTGTGCACATGAAAGAGTGCAGAGGCGGCTTAGTCCTTTGAGATCTTATTTGCTTGTTCATTATCTTGAGCCCGGGCCAGTTTCCGGTTTTTCCGCACGTCGTGCTGAACGTTATGTAGAAAACCAGATCGTGGCCCGCGGACTGCCCACGCCCCATGAATCACGGGGCGAAAAACTGTCACCCCACTTTATTTCGCCCTTTGGGATGCTTGCCACGTGCCCCACTTGCATTGCGTTCGGTAGGTGGCGGATGTGTAGGGCATGGAAATGGGTGCCATGGCAGAAGACCGTGTGCCACTTATTGGCGCAGAAGGTCGGCTCTGATTCCCTGGGTCATTGCAGGCGCAGGGAAGCTGTATTGGAGGAGCGGGGCGGTTGCCTTCTGAATGAAAGGCCAACCCCCCGGCCTCGCTCCGCTATAAAAGGAGATAGGCATGGTGGTCTTGTTCACAAACCTTCCATCTTCCGTTATTCGAATTCTTCTTTCCTTGTCATGACGAGAGGGCGAGGACGCGGTAGTGCCCCAGTGACAGCAGCGAGAGCCTCTGCTCGACAGCGTCTTCCTCCTCCTTCTAAGAGCGCAGGGATGGAACCCACTACGAGAGGAGGAGGGAGGGTGCAAGGTCAAGGCCGTCGGGGCGCCCTGTGAGGAGGAGGACAAGGCGGCGCCCAGACCGTGCCTCCGCTGGATGCCCCTCCACCGCTAGAAGGCCACGTCGGAGAGCAGCCTCTGTAATTCGTCCTCGGGCTGTACAAGCCTCCGCACGGCTGATACGTCTCCAAAGTATCTATAATTTTGGATTGCTCCATGCTACTTTATCTACTGTTTTGGACTATATTGGACTTTATTTTCCACTTTTATATTATTTTTGGGACTAACCTATTAACCGGAGGCCCAGCCAAGAATTGATGTTTTTTGCTTATTTCAGTATTTCGAAGAAACAGAATATCAAACGGAGTCCAAACGGAATGAAACCTTCGGGAACGTGATTTTCTCACCGAACGTGATCCAGGAGACTTGGACCCTGCTCCAAGGAACAACAGAGGCGGTCACGAGGGTGGGGGGCGCCCCCCCCCCCCCCCGTAGGGCGCGCCCCCCTACCTCGTTGGCCCTCTGTTGCTCCACCGACGTACTCCTTCCTCCTATATATACCTACGTACCCCCGACATATCAAATACGGAGCCAAAAACCTAATTCCACCGCCGCAACTTTCTGTATCCGCGAGATCCCATCTTGGGGCCTGTTCCGGAGCTCCGCCGGAGGGGGCATCTACCACGGAGGGCTTCTACATCAACACCATAGCCTCTCAGATGAAGTGTGAGTAGTTTACTTCAGACCTTCGGGTCCATAGCTAGTAGCTAGATGGCTCCTTCTCTCTTTTTGGATCTCAATACAATGTTCTCCCCCTCTCTTGTGGAGATCTATTCGATGTAATCTTATTTTTTGCGGTGTGTTTATTGAGACCGATGAGTTATGGGTTTATGATCCAGCTTATCTATGAATAATATTTGAATCTTCTCTGAATTCTTTTATGTATGATTGAGTTATCTTTGCAAGTCTCTTCGAATTATCCGTCTGGTTTGGCCAACTAGATTGGTAGTTCTTGCAATCGGAGAAGTGTTTAGCTTTGGGTTCAATCTTGCGGTGTCCTTTCCCAGTGACAGCAGGGGCAGCAAGGCACGTATTGTATTGTTGCCATCGAGGATAACAAGATGAGGTTTTTTTATCATATTGCATGAATTTATCCCTCTACATCATGTCATCTCTCTTAAGGCGTTACTCTGTTTTTAACTTAATACTCTAGATGCATGCTGGATAGCGGTCGATGAGTGGAGTAATAGTAGTAGATGCAGAATCGTTTCAATCTACTTGTCTCGGACGTGATGCCTATACACATGATCATACCTAGATATACTCATAATTATGCTCAATTCTGTCAATTGCTCAACAGTAATTTGCTCACCCACCGTAGAATATCTATACGCTTGAGAGAAGCCACTAGTGAAACCTATGGCCCCCGGGTCTATTCTCATCATATCAATCTCCATTACTTTAATATTTGCTTTGTTTTTACTTTGCCTTTTACTTTTCACTTTGCATCTCTATATCAAAAATACCAAAAATATTATTTATCATCTCTATTAGATCTCACCCTCGTAAGTGACCGTGAAGGGATTGACAACCCCTAATCGCGTTGGTTGCGAGTAGCTATCGTTTTGTGTAGGTACGAGGGACTCGTGCGTGATCTCCTACTGGATTGGTACCTTGGTTCTCAAAAACTGAGGGAAATACTTGCGCTACTTTACTGCATCATCCTCTCCTCTTCGGCGAAATCCAACGCAGTGCTCAAGAGGTAGCAACGGCCGCCTCCGCCATCCTACCCCATTCGCAAGGGCGATGGAGCTCGAGCAGCCGCGGTCATTGAGACTGCACATGAGGGGCTACGGGAATGGTAGCATACGAGTGGATGTAGATTTCCCACCCCTCATGTCATGTACTTTCGCCGAGTCTGGAAGACTTTTTCCCGTGCCCATAACTTGTCAAACGGGCACTTCCTCCTCTTTAAGTTAATGGAGGATGGTTTCCTTTCCGTCCAGGTGTTCGGGAGCTCGGGTGCTTGCTTAGGGTGCTGCAAAGAGAGCTCGACCGACGACAAAAGCTCCTACTCGAGCGACAGCGACGAGGAGGACAGTGACGGCGATGATGACGTCGGCGACGACAAATCCGACTCCGGCTGAACACTGCTCGCACCATCTCCATCATGTGGAAGCACCATCATCTGCACCTGCATTTTCTCCCCGGCAAGGTGATTGCCGGGAAGTGGATTGTAAAGGTGGTGATGCTGCTCCCCGTCTCCTTCCAGCCGGACCCTGACAGGCTTCCTCTCATGTTGCAGCTTTGTTCGTCCTGCCAGGCCCTACTGGCCCTGGTGGCGGTGGTAGGGAGGTCGTCTCCGCCATGCTCTCCATCGTTGCCTTCGTCGGTGCCCTACCTTCCCCGCCAGGCTACCTCTCCTAGAGCCCGACAGGGCCAGGCTAGGTCCCCGCCCAGGCGTCCTTTTGCCATCCTCGTCTTCAGTTGCCATGCCTAGCAGGAGATGGACAAGAAAGGGCATTACGGGGTACTTATCTTTTTTCACTCTTAAGTATGTAGGCACTTGCCAAATTTTAGCTCAAATAATGTAATCTCTTGAATCCATATTTGTGTTCTGTAAGGTTTGTACTTGTTTGAAGCATATTCATGAAAAAGATAAATCTTATCAGGGACTCGTGCATGTATATGGCCATGCAGAGGTGGAATGCCTCTATATTTAAAATAAAGGAGTTTCCGCGGTAGGCTATCCTGCTGGTACCCTCTATTTGGCTTCCGGGGAGCTAAGCTTGCCGGGGACAAATTCTAGTGAGGGACCAGGCCCCCGCCACTCTTTCTTCATCAAAGGCCATTGCGACCATCCTGACTGAAGCAACGTTTGAGTCAAAGGATGGGAGCACTTAAGTCCCGTAGGAGGTGGTCGACTGGGCGTGAGCAGAGACCGCATCGGACCTACCGGAGCAACGGGAGAAGTGGAGGGCGTTTTGGTCTCTGCAGAATCCTCTCCCATGACGGAATGGCCTCGGATTGCGTCACCACTCTGCCTCAGAGCCCAAGCTCTCCAGGGAAGACACCAGGATTTGAGTTCACGACTCCTCTTTGATGGGCAGGGGAATACAACACAGCCCGCTATCACATCGATTTCTCGGAGAGGCCACGACCACCGCGGTCACCGGTGCCAACGGTGGCTCGCCGGGATTTTGAACATGTGGTCACAGTTGGGGAATTCCCATGTTACGCTGTGGGAATATCCCCACCCGACAGGGACTGTGGTGTGGGGACCCGCGAGCATCGCTGACCTGGCGGTGGGGACGAGGGAGGAAGATACCCTGGGCACGAGAGAACATTTTGGACAGCTGTGGCTTTCAGAGAGCGACAGTTTCACCAAACCACCCCCTCTCCTGGTCTGTATTAAAAAGAGCCTCGTCCACACCCACAACCACTCCACCCGCTCCTTCGCCATCGATCACTAGTAGAAAACAGGGCTTTGGTCACAGCTCCATGTACACATTAGTCCCGGTTGCATCACGAACCGGGACTAATGTGAGCATTAGTCCTGGTTCGAGCGGCTAAGGCGTCCGGAAGGCATTAGTCCCGGTTCAAATAGGACCTTTAGTCCCGATTTGACACATGAACCGGGACTAAAGGGTGCGGTGCCCTTTAGTCCCGGTTCGTGTCTCAAACGGAGACTAAAGGTGTTTTAGTCTTGGTTTGAGACACGAACCGAGACTAAAGGGTGTGATCCCCTTTAGTCCCGGTTCATGTCTCCAACCGGGACTAGAGGTCCCATTTTCAAACTCTATCCCCCCTGGTGTATCGCCTTTTCAGCTTTGTAAAAAGCAAAAGAAAATGATAAAAACTTCAAAAATTCGATTCCTTCGAGATGTAGTTATGTTACTACATCTATTAGTTAAGAAAATTAAAAAACTTAAATTTGGACATGTTTTGCAAAGAATTGTTATGAAAAAGTAAAACGGCCATATCTTTTGCATACGATGTCAAAAAAAACACATAATATAACAAAAAAATCAGCACGAAAATCCGCATCTGATTTTGATTGCTGTAGGCCTGTTTGCAAATTTTTAGAATCCTCAAATTCTGAAAGGAAAAAAAATATATGCTCAAATTTCAGTTTTTTGACTTTTCGTTAAATCTGGTTAAACTGTGGTCAAACTATGGTCAAACTACTTATTCAAGAAATATTAGTGTAAATAATAATTATTTTTAGTTTTTTTGACTTTTGGTCAAACTATGGTCAAACTATGGTCAAATCTGGTCAAACTATGGTCAAACTATGGTCAAACTACTTATTCAAGAAATATTAGTGTTACTAAATAATTATTAGTTTTAGAATAATAGTTTCAAACTCTAACGGTGCTTAATGCTCAAGTTCAACTCCTAAGGGTTAATAGGATTGACAACTTAGTATTGTCAGGAAAACAACAAGTGCAGACTTGGAAACGTGCTCTGGGGTAGTGAGAGGATGGGCGACCGACTGGGAAGTTAGATGATTTGGAATGAAGTGGGGTGATTGGAGATTAGAGATTAAATTGAGCAGTGATGAGGGGTGATTAGAATTTAAATACAAATAATTCAGAAATTTGAAAATCGAGAAAAAAAATTCAAATTTTTTTCTACAAAAAATTCAAAAAAATTGCTTTAGTCCCGGTTGGTGTTACCAATGTGGACCAAAGGTCGAGGTCCAGACAGCGGCCATGTGGAGGGCCTTTAGTCCCGGTTCGTAACACAACCAGGACTAGGGGGGGGGGCTTTAGTAACGACCCTTTAGTCCCGGTTCCTGAACCGGGACAAATGGGCCTGATGAACCGAGAAAAATGGGCCTTTTTCTACTAGTGGATGACTGCCACCCCGCCGCCACATCTGATCTGTCTGACCTATCTACATCGGCCACCCACATAAGGATTGATTCGGAGCTCCATGCGAAGATCAGAGGTATGGCTAATAATCAGGGGAGGGGCAGAGGAAGAGGTATGGAAGGAAACACTAGAAACAAGATAGTAGATCCTGCGCCCACAGGTACGTGGGTCCACTTGCCGCCATGGTTCCTAGGAGCCTACTTCCCTCCTCCCCCACAGATGAATCAGTGGCGAGGAGGGCCTAGGGCATGGGGGGAAACCAACAGTAGGAACAAGGAGCTTCTGATTGTTTTGTGGAGCAACACCACAAAGGAGGCCAGGGGAACCAAAAACTGGGAAAGCAGAATACCCAAAACACTGGTCAAAAGTTGCAGAATCAGGGCAAGGAGCAGAGTGGAAATACATGATTTAATATCAATCAACAGAAGAAGGGGGGAATACATGAAAAAAGAAGTAGCCTTTCCCTAAGCCAGATGAAGTAGCAGCTACTGAATATGCTGATGTGATTTGCTATAGTTGTGGAGAGCTCGGACATCACAAGATAAACTGCACCAATCCCCCGGTGTGTTTTATTTGCAAGGTGGTGACATATAAGGTGGAAGAATGCCCAGTGAGAAGGAAACCAAGGAGTCTAGCTAAATTTGTTGGCAGTGGAGCCCCTGACCTAGGATACCACCAAATTGATATACTAGATGTGAATGATCAACACATAGGGGCAAGGAGGAATGTTGGCTTGGTCTATGTGGAGTCAGGACAAGTCAACAAGCAGGAATTAGGACACAATTTCTCTCTGATATAAAAGACAAACTAGCCTTGGCAGATCAAAAAACTAGATGAATGGACATTCCTAGTGAAGTTCCCTCCTCACATACCAGTAGAAAGTGTTGCTAGATACCCACAGTTTGGCCTTCCTGAAATGGAAGGGGTCGCTTTGAATGTAGAGGTCTGGAAAGGAATTTTGGAACACTATAGTGAACTCCAAAAAGTATGGCTTCAATTGGAAGGGATAGGCCCAGCCTGGGCTAAATTGGTTATCCTGGAACAATTTGCATCAGTTTTTGGGACTCTGGTTGATGTGGATTGACTTGGAAACTTCAAGTCCTTCTTTGAAACTGTCAGAATCAAGATCAGATGTGAAGACCATACAAAAATCCCCCCTGATAGACTATTTAGAATTGGGGACCACCTTATCAGGATAAAAAATACTGAGGAACCACCTATGCAGGAGGTAGACATAGGGGGACCCATATATGAGGATGTAGAGGACAACAACACTGAAGCTAACCTGGACAAGAACAAAAAGGATGAGGGAAAAAACACCAAGGAAAAATAGACAACTGTGACAGGATCACCACAATCCTTGCAAGGCAGCAAATCTACTAGTGGCAAATCAAACCAAAGCTCTAAACAGTTGGTGCTCAATTATCTGCAATAGCTGCAAGAGCACATCACCATAGGGAAAAGCTACAATCTCCTTCAAGAAATGGAAATGATGGATGATGAGGATGAGATGGAAAACATTCTCTCTGTGGAGGAAAACATAGCTGAGGAAGAGGAGGTGATTTTCAGCCAAATAAGTCGACGCCACCACTATTTGAAAAAAAGTAGTGCTGGCATGGGTTGAAAATGGCGCGCCACAACAAAAATTGTGGCTAACACTTTTTCCACTGGTGATACTGGTATCCTCTTGAGTCATTCTCATGCTCACTATACCGGTGTCAACATTACTGGTTTTGTTCTTCTTTCTCGTTGACATGTTCCGGCACCTCCGTGACATAGTCACCTGTGTCCGGCCAGACTGTGATGGATGTCATCACACTGAGAGGGTCCTAAGAATATCTCTCCATCGTCGGAGGAACAAATCCCACTCTTGAGCTATCTAACCCCTTGTCATACTTTCCGGCGCACCTGGAAGTTGTTGTTATGATCATCGTGTTACACAGATGACGTTTGAGCAACCCCAGAGTCCATTGTCCGGTAAGAAGTGATTACGGTACTATCATGGTCTATGGAACTAAAGCATACATTAACTTTCCATGTTATATCGATTGACTTGTGACGATTGCATCTCAAAGTATAACAAACAAGTTGGGTCAATTCAATATGATTGTTCTTTTAATATCATACTCTCAATGTTGTTTGCGACTATCGTTATACTTAATGATATCTCAAAATCCAAAAAACATGATAAAAATACAGCCCTTGAGCTAGTCCTACACGTGAGACTGGGAATCAGATATTAGCGTATATCATTCCACGCATGCTAATGAGTTTTTCCGCCGAATCGCATATTTCAAAATCATAACTGTTATAGCACGTAATATAAACTCTTAATTATAAAACTGGAAATAAATAATACAATATTATTTCATCTAGGACATATTTTCAACAGTATTAGTAACACCCTACGAATTTACCTATACACTACAAACAGTCCAAGTTTCAGATAGGCGCACCTAACTTGGGCTGGCACAGTGGAAACTAGGCTACTTCCTGTGTAAACTAATATAAAAGCGTTTAGATCACTACTCCGTCCGTCCGAGAATACTTGTCATCAAAAAGATAAAAATATATGTTTTCTAGACTAAAATATGTCTAGATACATCCCTTTTATTCATTTTGATGACAAGTATTTTCCGACGGAGGGAGTATCTGAGTATTCTAAATGCTCTTATATTAGTGGTTAGCTTTTGTGCTATAACGCTATTCTAAATGCTCTTATATTAGTAGTATTCTAAATACTCTATTCCATGTGGAAACCGTAGATTTTGTGCTATAACGCTCACACGGACCAACACATGTAGCTCTCGCTTAGCTAGCTTGGTTAGCTTTTTTTCCCCGCTAGCTCCACTATTAGCTCAGGAAAAAAAGCGGGTTATCTTTTTATTTGAAATACTTGTTAAATCAAAAGGTGAACATGGATTTTAAAAAATGTGGCGAATTAAATAAAATCTTAATTTTCAAAAAATGTCATGAATTTTATAGAGTTTCATGGATTTCAAACAAAGTTCACAAATTTGAAAAAAGATTTGCAAATTTAAAATTTTCACAAAGTAAAAAATGTCTATGAGTATTTTAAAACATTCATGAATTTGAAAAATATTAATGCATTTGAAAAATGATCATGATTTATGAAAAATGCATGAATTAAAATGTGAAAAGGAAGAAGAAAATATATAAAAATAACAAAAAAAGAAAATGGGGAAAATTAGTAAGGAACAATATTAAAAGTGATAGAGAAAACACGGAAAGAATAAAAAACTGAATACCAGACAATACTATCCATAAGCTTTTCAAACAAGGAATAACAGTTCACGTATTACGGTAGATAGATGTGCGTTACTCTCAATGAGACACACCCTCTTACTGGCGAGGCTCATGATGATCCCACTGGCCTCAATGCTCCAGACGGCTTCAAATTAAGAGAGCCTAATATCTTAATAGATAAGTGTGTAGTAGTTTCTGGCTTATTGATGGCTCATGTTATACACGTGCATGTTAGTGGCAGAGATATATCTTGGCCTCTTCACCAACGCATCACGGGGCAGCTGGGACGTCTGCCTCGCCAGCTCAACCGACGCAGCTGGGACGTCTCCTAGCTTCGCTAGCTCCACGGACGTAGCTGGGATGTCTCCTTCGCCAGCTGGGACATTTATTGACACCATACAAATGTAGATGTTTACATACATGTACATACCCTCCTACCTCTATTCGAGATCTCATACCGAACAGGCATCACCGGAGAGCCTGAAACAAATCCAGAAAAGGAAACGATGAGCATGCTGTTCCACCACAAATAATCTAATCATCCGAGCCATAATTTCTTGTTTAACAGCTGGGGCTCTCACTTGCATTAATTAATTTATTTGATCCGGATTATAATTAAGGTCATCTTGCAGAATTTATGTTTCAACTAGTAATATTGAGCGCCTCATAATTAAATTTGCGTGCGTTTTTACAATAGACAAGGTTTAGGGCGGATTGCATTTATTTCTAGTAGCTAAGTAGTACTATAATATACTATTCCTATATGCATACGTAATGTGAATGCTATTTTTTAGCCCATCCCATAGTCAATAGATAACCACCTAGGTCCCAGAGATTTTTGCAAGTGCGCCTTCTAAACCGTGACGGAGGAAGTAGTAATATTGAGCGCCTCATAATTAATTCTTTTTTGGGCACTAGCACACGAGTACGTACGTACGTATATAAAAGGACGTGTCGGCTACAGCCAGAACAGCTACACTAGTAGAGTAAAATAAAAGTGGGCAGCATGAGCATGAGCATGATGCCATTGTCCACGGATGCCTGTGCGACCGCTATTGGCGAGCTTGACATCACCTCGCTTCCACTGGAGACGCGGTTCCCGCCGTTCCGTCTGAGGCAGTACGGCGGGTTCTGGCTGCTGGAGAAGTTCCTCCAGGGCGTTCCGGCCGTCCACTCCATCTTCGAGCCAAGGCCGTCGGACGTCCTCCTCGCCAGCTTCCCCAAGTGCGGCACCACCTGGCTCAAGGCCCTCGCCTTCGCCACGCGCAACCGGGCCGAGCACCCGCTGCGTGGCCTCGACCACCCGCTCCGCCGCCGCAACCCCCACGACATCGTCCAGTACTTGGAGCTGCAGTACGCGCAATCCATGGGCCACGTGGTGGCGGCGCTCCCTTCGCCACGCGTGCTCTCGACACACCTGCCATACTCCCTCCTGCCAGGGCGCATCACTGCGGAGGAGTCCGGCTGCAGGATCGTCTACATCTGCCGGGACCCCAAGGACGCATTCGTCTCCTCGTGGTTCTTCACCAAGAAGACAGTGGCGGCCGCCGCTGCGAGAGCACGAACCGGCGAGGAGCCGCCGCCGTACACGTTCGAGGAGGCCTTCGAGCTGTTCTGTGATGGCATATGTGTCAGTGGCCCGCTGTGGCGCCACGTGCTGGGGTACTGGGAGGCGAGCAGGAGGCAGCCTGAGAAGGTGCTCTTCCTCCGGTACGAGGAGATGCTTCGGAACCCTGAGAGCAACGTGAAGAAGCTGGCGGAGTTCATGGGGTGCGCCTTCTCCGTCCAGGAGGAGGCAACCGGGGTCGTGCAGGACATCGTGGAGCTGTGCAGCCTCGAGAGTCTCAAGAACATGGACGTGAACAAGAGTGGCAGCCATGGTCCATTGGCGCACGAGTCCTTCTTCAGGAAGGGTGTGCCCGGGGACTGGAGCAACCACATCACTCCGGCCATGGCGGAGAGGCTGGATAAGATCGTCGAGGACGCGCTGCAAGGCTCGGGATTCACCTTTGACGTCAGAGAGGCGTCTGCATGAACGCGCGTTTTCTGCTTTTTAATTCTGTGTGTATGCATGCACTGCTGTGAAGTGCCCACGCAGCATGGACGATCTCCTCATCCCTTTGTTACTCCTAGTAAGTGTGGCACGTTCGTGTGAAGGAGTTGTCGGATGGCGCCATGAGACCAGATCACGACGGGCTACTCTTTTGGTTGTAACGAGAATAAGGGAATGCAAGGAAATATAAAAAATATGAAAAAGTATCTACATTTGCCATGTGACTACGATGCAACTACAAAATTGCCATGCTCTAGAGTACATAAATGACTAAATTTGCCATCCTTTCCTAGAATAGAAATGGACATGACAGAAAATATTAAAACTTACCATGCGACTACGGCGCAATTGCAAAATTTCCATGCTGTATATTAAACAAAAATGACTGAATTTTCCATCCTACACATAATAAAATACCATAGAGTAATTATCAAAATTGACATGGTGTATTTAAGAAAAAAAATACCAATGTCAATTTCGTAAAATTTCCATGGTTTTAGAAAAATAAATTGTGCCCCGACCCACCTTAATCGGGCCTGGCATGGCACGGCTCGTTGTGACACGATTATTAGCCGGGTCGTGTTGTGCCAGCCCACGTGCTATGTCCTCCGGCTATACCTGGACGTGAGCCAACTCGAGCCAGCTCGGGCCGAGCCTGCCAAAAGCTCGCCGTTCCTCGGGCCGAGTCGAGCCAAGCTCAATGCTCCGGCGAGCCTCAAAACGGAGCTCGACCCGGGCTTTGCCCTAGCTCGGTGCAGCATGGCAGGCTCGCCAAGCCTGCGTGCTCCAAGTCACTGCCATGTGGGAGCGCGTTGAGTGCGCATGGAGTTAGCTGGTAGTTAGATCGTGGGCTCGTTCCCTGCATGCTAGGTCGTGTGGGTCATTCAGTTAGTGGCTAGCATGACGGGCCGGCTATGCATGCGTGAGTCTGCTACTTAAGAGTTGTACCATGTTTGCTTGACAGTGCCAGGAAAATAGAAGTGAGAAAAGGCCACCAAAAATATCTGCTTGTACTCCTTCGTCTACCTCCAGGCTCCAGCCATCCGTGTGAGAGAGCGGTTCCAACACAGAGCACGGCCGCGACGATGAAGGGAGCGAGCAAGTGGTCGACTCCATCGACAGCGGTGGCGAGCAGGAAGAGAACGCCGACAAGGTGAAGGACGAAGGGCGGACGAGCGGCAAGCCGGCGTTGGCGTCCGGCATGCTGCTGGCGGCAGCGAGGAAACCCTATGGAGGCTGCTACAGCGACTCTCTCTTTCTCGTATCGTGCGGGCGTGGAGATGTGCATAACTGGACCAAGGCAGCGTACTGCTATGGGCTTGGGCTGCTTGCTAACTTGCTAAGGGATGCACTGGGCTGCTCTGCCGTGCGAGCTTTGGGCTCGCGAGTCAGCCCGAGTCGAGCCTGGCTCGGTTCGAGGTAAAAACGAGCCCAATTGTGCAGCTCGGCTCGGCCTTTTTGTGTTGCGGGCCGAGCCTACGCTAGTAGAAAAGGGGGCATTGGTCCAGGCCGGTCAGCCCATTAGTCCCGGTTCAATCCAGAACCGGGACTAATGGGGGCATTGGACCCGGTTCGTGAACCCCGTGGGCTGGCCGGGCCACGTGGGCCATTGGTCCCGGTTCATCTGGACCTTTTGGTCCCGGTGGATGAGACGAACCGGGACCAACGGTCCTCGCTCCTGGCCCATCATCATTGGTCCCGGTTGGAGGCCTGAACCGGGACCAAAGGCCGCCCATTAGTCCCAGTTCATACCACCAACCAGGACCAATTAATTGCCTATATATACCCCACGCCCGCGAGCAGAGCACTCTCACTGCTCTGTTTTTCATGGCCGGCGAGGAGAGAGCTTTGTGGTGCTCTAGCTCACCTCCAATGCACACGAGGTGTTCGATGGAATGCCCGAGCCATTAAGCTTTCTCCTCTCCAAGCTCGACCTCCAAACTCCATTTCCTCAATATTTGTCTAGGTTTAGCGGTCCGTCACGTCCCTTCCCCGTCTTCACCGCCGTCGATCGCCGACGCTGATCTCGTCACCGGCACCACCGTGGTGAGCCTCTTGTTCTTACCTTCTTTCTGAAAGGAAAAAAAATTGTTACTTGTATGTTTATATAGATACTTGTATAATTTTCTTACTTTTATTATTGCATCTTATATAGTGCGATGGTTTTGGTATCCGCCTCCGTCGGCCCTCATCATGTCTATGATTCGGATGTGGTATATATTATCTTTTCGTAACTATTGGTTCATCTATTGTTTATGACAATTATGCCGACCAACGTGACATAGATTTTATTTATCTAGGAGGTTGTTAAACCGGAAATTCCAACCGACCCTATTGTCGAGAGGTTTAATTTAGTTGAAGAAGAAAACAATTTCTTGAAGGAAAAATTAGAAAAATTGAGGAGGAGAAGATGATATTGGAGTTGCATGTTGTGGATGTCGTGGATGATCACAAGATCATGATGGATGCAATGCGCTTGAAGATTAGAAAGATTAGAAAATATGCCATTCATACCGAGGCTTGGTATCATTACGCCGTTGGATCAGTTGTTACATTGGTTGCGAATATTATCGCATTTGTTTTCGCATTGAAATGTTTTTCACAGTTTCAATGTATGGTTTGATTAATTTAGATGCTCTGCAGAGCTTTATGTTGTTAGGTGAGAACTATGTATGTACTTTGGTTTTAATGTGATGATGAATTTCTATTAATTTGGTCACTTAATTATCTATTCATGATGTTCTGTAATGATTTTTGACACACTTAATTATATATAATGCACGCAGATGAATCGGCAATGGATGTACGGTTCAGGACACACCTCCGAGTACATTAAGGGCGTGCATGAATTTCTCAAAGTGGCTGAGGCAAACAAGCAGAATGGTTTTATGTGTTGTCCACGCCCTATATGTGGGAATATGAAGTCTTACTCTGACCGAAAAATCCTTCACACTCACCTGCTTTACAAGGGTTTCATGCCACACTATAATGTTTACGAGGCACGGAGAAATAGGGGTTATGGTGGAAGACGTCGAAGAAGAAAAGTACGATGACAACTATGTGCCCCCTGAATACGGTGATGCTACTGAAGATCAAGAGGAACCAAACGATGTGCACGATGATGCTGCAACAGGCGAAGCTGCTGAAGATCAAGAGGAACCAGACGATGTGCCCAATGATGATGATCTCCGCCGGGTCATTGTCGATGCAAGGACACAATGCGAAAGTCAAAAGGAGAAGCTGAAGGTCGATCGCATGTTAGAGGACCACAAAAAAGGGTTGTACCCCAATTGCGAAGATGGCAACACAAAGCTCGGTACCGTACTGGAATTGCTGCAGTGGAAGGCAGAGAATGCTGTGCCTGACAAAGGATTTGAGAAGCTACTGAAAATATTGAAGAAGAAGCTTCCAAAGTGTAACGAATTGCCCGACAGTACATACGCAGCAAAGAAGGTCGTATGCCCTCTAGGATTGGAGGTGCAGAAGATACATGCATGCCCTAATGACTGCATCCTCTACCGCGGTGCGTACAAGGATCTGAACGCATGCCCGGTATGCGGTGCATTACGGTATATGATCAGACGAGATGACCCTGGTGATGTTGACGGCGAGCCCCCAAGGAAGAGGGTTCCTGCGAAGGTGATGTGGTATGATCCTATAATACCACGGTTGAAACGTCTGTTCAGAAACGGAGAGCATGCCAAGTTGATGCGATGGCACAGTGAGGACCGTAAGAAAGACGGGAAGTTGAGAGCACCCGCTGACGGGTCGCAGTGGAGAAAAATCGAGAGAAAGTACTGGGATGAGTTTGCAAGTGACCCAAGGAACGTATGGTTTGCTTTAAGTGCGGATGGCATTAATCCTTTCGGGGAGCAGAGCAGCAATCACAGCACCTGGCCAGTGACTCTATGTATGTATAACCTTCCTCCTTGGATGTGCATGAAGCGGAAGTTCATTATGATGCCAGTTCTCATCCAAGGCCCTAAGCAACCCGGCAACGACATTGATGTGTACCTAAGGCCATTAGTTGAAGAACTTTTACAGCTATGGAATAGAAACGGTGTACGTACGTGAGATGAGCACAAACAGGAGGAATTTCACCTAAAGGCGTTGCTGTTCATGACCATCAATGATTGGCCCGCTCTCAGTAACCATTCAGGACAGACAAACAAGGGATACCACGCATGCACGCACTGTTTACTTGAAACCGATAGTATATACCTGGGAAGCTGCAGGAAGAATGTGTACCTGGGCCATCGTCGATTTCTTCCGACCAACCATCAATGTCGAAAGAAAGGCAAGCATTTCAAAGGCGAGGCAGATCACCGGAGGAAGCCCGCCATGCGTACCGGTGATCACGTACTTGCTATGGTCAATGATTTACATGTAATCTTTGGAAAGGGTCCCAGCGGACTAGCTGTTCCGAATGACGCTGGGGGACACGCACCCATGTGGAAGAAGAAATCTATATTTTGGGACCTACCCTACTAGCAAGACCTAGAGGTCCGCTCTTCGATCGACGTGATGCACGTGACGAAGAACCTTTGCGTGAACCTGCTAGGCTTCTTGGGCGTGTATGGGAAGACAAAAGATACAGCTGAGGCACGGGAGGACCTGCAATGTTTGCACAAAAAAGACGGCATTGCCTCCAAAGCAGTATGAAGGTCCTGCCAGCTATGCTCTTACCAAAGAAGAGAAGGAAATCTTCTTTGAATGCCTTCTTAGTATGAAGGTCCCGACTGGCTTCTCGTCGAATATAAAAAGAATAATAAATATGTTAGAGAAAAAGTTTCAGAACCTAAAGTCTCATGACTGCCACGTGATTATGACGCAACTACTTCCGGTTGCATTGAGGGGCTTCTACCGGAAAACGTCCGATTAGCCATTGTGAAGCTATGTGCATTCCTCAATGCAATCTCTCAGAAGGTGATCGATCCAGAAATCATACGAAGGCTAAGGAGTGATGTGGTGCAATGTCTTGTCAGTTTCGAGCAGGTGTTCCCACCATCCTTCTTCAATATCATCATGCACGTCCTAGTTCATCTAGTTTATGAGATTGTCATTTTGGGCCCCATATTTCTACACAATATGTACCCCTTTGAGAGGTTCATGGGAGTCCTAAAGAAATATGTCCGTAACCGCGCTAGACCAGAAGGAAGCATCTTCATGGGCCATCAAACAGAGGATGTCATCGGGTTTTGTGTTGACTTCATTCCTGGCCTTAATAAGATAGGTCTCCCTCAATCGCGGTATGAGGGAAGACTGACTGGAAAAGGCACGCTTGGAAGGGACTCAATAATATGCAGGGACGGATATTCTTGGTCTCAAGCACGCTACACAGTTCTAAAGAACTCTACCTTGGTGACCCCGTATGTCGATGAACACAAGAATAGTCTGCACTCCAAACACCCGGAGCAGTGCGACGACTGGATTACATGTGAACACATCAGGACTTTCAGCAGTTGGTTGGAAGCACGTCTCAGAGGTGACAACACTTTTTTTGATGAGCTGTACTTGTTGTCCATGGGACCATCTTCGACTGTTACGATTTGGAAAGGATACGAGATAAATGGGAATACATTTTACACGATTGACCAAGATCAAGAGAGCACCAACGAAAACAGCGGTGTCCGCTTTGATGCAACAACCGAGAGGGGAAAGGACACATCTTATGGTTACATAGTGGACATATGGGAACTTGACTACGGACATGATTTTAAGGTCCCTTTGTTTAAGTGCAAATGGGTCAATCTGTCAGGAGGCGGGGTACAGGTAGACCCACAGTACGGAACAACAACAGTGGATCTGAAAAATCTTGGGTACACTGATGAACAGTTCGTCCTAGCAATGATGTGGCACAGGTTATCTATGTGAAGGATATGTCTACCAGACCGAGAAAAACAAAAGATATGGAAGCGAATACATCATACGATGAGCCAAAGCGCCACATAGTTCTTTCAGGAAAAAGGGACATCGTGGGAGTGGAGGGCAAGACAGACATGTCTGAAGATTATGAAAAGTTTCATGAAATTCCTCCCTTCAAAGTCAAGGCTGACCCCAGCATCCTGATAAGCGATGAAGATTATCCATGGTTACGGCGCAATAAGCAAATGACACAAGCGAAGAAAAAGTGAAGACTTTCTCCCGCAACTATTATGATGATACCATGCCAACTTTGTAACAGACGAGTATGATACCATTGTCCGTTTTGTACATGCACATGCTATGTGGGTGAATTTATGATACCATGCCAACTTTCAACTTTTTCATAGTTCATTTGAAATGCTTTAATGTCTTATGGTTCGGCCCTTGTAATAATTAAAAATAGCAACTATAAGTATTTTGTTGTAAGTAGAAACAAAATAAAATAAATAAAGCAAGAAATAAAAAAAAAGTGTTTTCAAATTTGAAAACTAATGGCACTAACGGAAATTTTATAATTTTTCTAAAACTGAAAGCAAAAAGAATTAAAAAATAAAGCAAAAAACAAAAGAAAATAAATAATGCAGAAAACAAAACAAAAAAACAATTAAAAATAGAAACAATAAGTATTTTGTTGTAAGTAGAAACAAAATAAAATAAATAAAGCAAGAAAGAAAACAAAAAAAACAAAAGAAATGTTTTCAAATTTGAAAACTAATGGCACTAACAGAAAGTTTATAATTTTTCTAAAACTAAAAGCAAAAAAGAATTAAAAAATAAAGCAAAAAACAAAAGAAAATAAATAATGCAGAAAACAAAACAAAAAAACTGGAAAATAATTAAAAATAGCAACAACAAGTATTTTGTTGTAAGTAGAAACAAAATAAAATAAATAAAGCAAGAAAGAAAACAAAAAAATGCCTCCTTCTGGGCCCCCACGGCCTGAATACGATTAGAAACCCTACCATGGGCCAGGATTCAGGCCCGCAGTAGGCCCAGAAGGACCATCAGGCAAAGCAGTAGCAAATAGGCCTGCAAGCCTACAGTGGAGAAGAGCTCGAGAGGGGAGCAGCAGTGGGGCTTATAAACCACTGCGCGCCCCTCTCAACTAGCGAGGTAGGACTAAACTTTGGCCCTGACGCGTGCAGCACAGGGTCCATTGGTCCCGGTTGGTGGCACCAACCGGGACTAAATGGGGGGCATTAGTCCCGGTTGGTGCCACCAACCGGTACCAAAGGCCGCTCGCTTCCCGCCCTTTGGGCTGCTGAAAAGAGGCCTTTGGTCCCGGTTGGCCTTTGGTCCCGGTTGGTGGCACCAACCGGGACTAAAGGGGGCATTAGTCCCGGTTGGTTTCACGAACCGGGACCAATTCTCTTCATATATAACTAGCACTTAGCAGTTTCTCCAAAATCCATCCCTTTCTTCTCCGCCCGACGCCCGCTGCTCTGCCTCGTCGCCGTCGCCGCCGAGCCGTCAGGCTGCTCCACCTCCTCGTTGCCGCCGCCTCCGACGCCATCAGGCTGCTCCATCTCGTCATCGTCGCCGCCTCCGACGCCGTCAGGCTGGTCCACCTCACCGTCGCCGCTGCCCTCGTCGCCATCTGCCCCGACGCCGGCGCCGCTCCCCGCGCCCCGACGCCGCCCATCGTGCCCCGTCACCCCCCTGTGAGCACCTGCCTCGCGCCCCTGCCTTGCCTCGCTCCTGCACCCCTGCCCTGCCTCGCCGGCGCCACCGCTGCCGCCATGCCCCTCTGCCCGGCCAGCTCTGTTTTTTTTATTAGTTTAATTGTTTTTCATCTATATATAATGTATGTGTATGTATGTGGCTATATGTTTTTGTTCATATGTTGCTATATGTTTTTTTATTTTTATTAGTTTATTTTTTTGTTCATATGTGATGTATATGTGTATGTGGCTATAATGTCTATGTGTATGTGATGTATGTGGCTACAATTTGCTAAATATATATGTTAAAAATGTTTTTTTGTTCATATATAGAAAGTTACAATTTTAGAAAAGTTTTATATATTCAAAAGTTACAATTTTAGAAAAAGAAGGATAGGAAAGAAGAAAATAAGAAGAGGAAAGAAAGAAGAAGAGGAGAGGAAAAGAAGAGGAGAAATAAATAAGAAAAAGAAAAAAGAAGAAAAAGAAGAGGAGAAGAAGAAAGGAATAGAGGAGAAGAAGAAAAAATAGAAAAGAAATTTCTATTTTTTCTTCTTCTCCTCTATTCCTTTCTTCTTCTTCTTCCTTCTTCCTTCTTCCTCTTTTCTTCCTTTTTCTTAATTATTTTCCTTTCTCGAGGGAGAAGAAGAAAAAGAAGAGGAGAAGAAGAAAGAAAGGAATAGAGGAGAAATAAATAAGAAGAAAAAAAAAGAAGAAAAGGAAGAGGAGAAGAAGAAAGGAATAGAGGAGAAGAAGAAAAAATAGAAAAAATTATATTTTTTCTTCTTCTCCTCTATTATTCTATTTTTTCTTCTTCTCCTCTATTCCTTTCTTCTTCTCCTCTTTTGCTTCTTCTTTTTTTTCTTCGATCTTCTCCTCTATTCCTTTCTTCTTCTCCTCTTTTTATTTCTTCTTCATTTTCTTATGTTTTCTCGGGTCTGTCGCCGTCAGGCTGCTCGCCTTCGCCCTCGCCGCCCCCTCGAGATAACTTCGACATGAGGGGCGGTCGATATATATACCCCCTCTCGACCGTGATAACCTATACAACGGCAGCACCCCCCTCGGCCCTCTCGCTCGACCAAAACTCTCGAGGCCACCCAAATTTACCAAGTTAAAAGAGCGTTGTCGTCGAGGCCACCCCAAACCCTTGAAGCGTTGTGTCGAGGCGACCCCAAACCCTAGAGAAACAGCGTCAAGGCCACTAACATGATTCCTTATTGTGATTAGCTAGCTAGTTCTACGTTTGCCACTAATATATATATATATATATATATATATATCCATCTGTACCATGTTTGAATAATAATTGACATGTTGTAAATATTTGCAGAAACTATGGAGCACTCCCGAGATGAAGCAACAGAAGCGATGTTGGGGCACATAATCGCACAAGAAAGTGATGAAGTTGTGTCATTTCTCAACGACACCGATTGTCAGCTGGAAGGACTGGGTGAAGAAGAGGGCTATGTTCATGATGGCTTCGACCCATTAATGCCGGTACAAGAAGAGGGATATGTTCATGATGGCTCCGGTGACACAATGGAGGTACAAGAAGGAGACCGTGCTGACTGCTCCGGTGACCGAACCGAGTCCGGCCAGGTATATATATATATTAGTTAAGCCCGTGCTAACTAGTTAATTGATGCATCCATCGTTTTGGTATATGTACATATATTGATTACTCTCGTCTTTCTTCCTTTTAATTTCTAGCCCTCCGGATCGAGCACAACTTCGGTAAGGAGACGAGGCCCGAAGAAAAAGTTGAGCTCGGATGAAAGGTTTGAGATCATAGAAATCGCGCCTGACGGCGAACCGATTGAACCCATCAGGACAAAGAACGCATTTTCTGCTCAGTGCGGGGTTCTTGTTAGGGACAAGATCCCGATCAGCATCCAGCAATGGTATAAGCCTAAGGACGACCCTGAGGTGTCTTATGTCAATGATATGCAGAAAGAAGATCTTTGGACTCAGCTGAAGGCAAATTTCACCCTATCGCCAGAGGAGGATCCGGAGAAGCCAGTTAAAGAGCAATTAATCAAGTCTTGTGCTCTTAAGAAGATGGCAACACTATTCAGGAGGTGGAGGAAAGAGTTGAACCATTTTGTCAAAAAAAAAATACACCAGAATTCATCGGCAAATATGAGAAGATCAAAGATCACTGGCCCGCATTTGTGGCCCACAAGACATCGGAAAAGAGTAAGAAGATGTCGGCGACGAATAAGCAAAATGCTGCGAAGAAGAAGCTTCACCATCGCACGGGGTCAGGTGGCTACCTGCAAGCCCGGCCTAAGTGGTCCAAGGCTGAGAATGATCTGCTTGAAAAAGGGATCGAACCAGAGACAATGGGATGGCCAGACCGTAGCCAAACTTGGTTGTTCGGGGCTGGCGGAACCTTGGACCCTGTATCAGGGGAGTGCCGTTGGACGGACGAGCAACTGCAAATACCCCTCAAGAACCTTCGACACTATATCAATGCAGCGCAGCAAGGGACGTTCGTTCCAGATAGGGAGAAGGACGAGCTCAAAATGGCCCTCGGGAATCCTGAGCACCCTGGACGGACACGAGGCACGCCAGGCTCCATTCTGTGGAAGGTTGGTTTTCCGGACGCAGGGGGTTACAAAACCCACGAGAGGAGGAAGAAACTGGAGCAGGGCCAACTGCAGGCGCTGCACGAAAGGGTAATGGGGCTAGAGGAACGACAAGAGGAACGAGAAGCAGCAGATCGCAGCAAACGACCTGCCGAAGCTTCCCCCGGAGCTACCCCGCCATCTCAGCGGAGAAGCAGCGTGGCTTCCACCGAGCTGCTTCAGCCGGAGCATGACTTGACGGCTCCTGCCAGCTATCCCGTGGATGCTATCTCGGAGTCTCAACATTGCCACATTA
Source organism: Triticum aestivum (assembly GCF_018294505.1). Classification (NCBI taxonomy): domain Eukaryota; kingdom Viridiplantae; phylum Streptophyta; class Magnoliopsida; order Poales; family Poaceae; genus Triticum; species Triticum aestivum. The sequence continues at coordinate 756,969,564 of NC_057813.1, read as the reverse complement.
TGGCGCGATGGATGAATTTGAAGGTCAAGGCGGCTGTTGGCTCTGTTTATCCTACTGGATCCTGAGCAACTTATCACTGCCGACTGATTCCAGAAGGACATGCTAAGGTGATGGTGGATGAAATAACGGAGGGATTTGATGACCTCCTGCTTGACCACCCTACCGGTGAAGGGGAGACTAGGCTGGGTTCTGCTCTGAAGACTCCATGCCTATGGCGGAAGGAGCTCATCAACCTTCTGAACTAGACACCTCCGCCTCCTCCTCCTCCTCCGGCGAGTCAGGGCACTCCGCCTCCTCCACCGCCTCCTCCTCCGGCGAGTGACGATCAGGGCACGCGTGGCGGCACTCCGCCTCCTTCTCCGCCTACGCCGGCGCTCCCGAGCAGCCAGCAGCCTCCTCCTTCTCCGCCTCGCCAGCAAGGGCGGAAGAGACCCGCCGCCGCCCCGGCTGCTCTGGCGCGTCGTACTCCTTCTCCTCCGCCTCGTAAGCAAGCACGAAAGAAGATAGACGCCGCAGCCGCTCCGTCTGCTCCGGCGTCTAGCAGCACAACCAGAGGCGGGAGGCAATACAGATACGATCCACCTCTCAAGCCTCTAGAGAAGTTACCGTACGAGAGGACCGAGGAGGAAAAGATACGATCGTGCGGACCCACGTGAAGGAGTTCTTTAAAGGGGTGAAAGCAAAGAGACATCCACCTCCGGAGGAGAAGGTAGATCCGGTGAAAGCAAAGCGCACTCTCGATGCCCTGAGGAACCGGCAAAGTCTCCGCCGAGAACCAACTATGAGCGCATTACTGAACAGACATATCTCCAAGCGGAGCGGTCGGGAAGTACTGTCAGACATCTAAGGTCAAGAGAACGAGCAGCTGCGAAAAAAATTGACCAGCTCGGCGAACAAGCAAACCAATCGTGCCCCCCGCTCAATGTGTCTAGGGGCAACATCGTCGCTAATGCTCCGGGGACGGTGGCCGGTTATGGCAATCTTGAAGATTACCTGCCTGACGATCAACTTCCTGATTTCTTGGAGGTGGACGAACACAGATACGAGTACGGGAAGCCTCTCGTCAAAGTTGAAAAATCTCTGACAACATTGATGCGAAGATTCCATAATTGATACATGAAAACCTGCAGAGAGTCTGGGGGACGAATGCTTTGTATCTGAATATTAAAGAGCAGCACGACCTCGTTGCAACTGATCTGTTGACTGTTCTATTTGATGAGTTCTTCGCGTTCTTCAATCAAAAGGCCCTCGATAAACTAATGGTCTTTTGCTACTGTCTGTAAGTACTATTTCTGTCATTAAGTCTCTATATATAGCTCAGCTCTTTCATTTCATGTATTTATAATTAATTATCCTCAATATATTATGTAGATTGAAGATCGTCGAGTGCAAAAAACAAGAAATTTATGATATTGGGTTCATTAACACAAATATCATAGATGAATTTCTGGTTAAAAAGGACGTCAAAGAGGCCGAGGACAACTTGCTACGATCGTTGATCAAAAATCAAAACCAAGATACCATACTCTTTCCTTACAACGGCAAGTGAGTGTTACTGTCGTGTGCATATTCGGTTTCCCTTATTACTCGAGCGAGGTTATAGTAATGTAATTGATGAGTTATGCATGCGTGCGCATGTACCACTATGTTCTTCTGGAGATTAAGCTTGAGCGGGGACTAGTAATCGTCTTAGACTCGAGACGGAAAGATCACGAAACCTATGCGGACATGACTGAATTGCTCAACAAGTAAGTTCAATCAATCATTATCGCACCATATCGGCAACTTTTTGTTCATTTCCTGATATCTCAAGTAATAATAATTATTTTCTTTGTCTTGCAGGGTTTGGAAACAGTTCACCGCAGAATCTCCGGGACTGCCGAAGGAGCTGCGATATACATACCCGAAAGTAAGTACTACTGGATAGCTAGTTGCGCGCATCTCTCGTTGATTCTATAGCTATACTTTCATCAATGCCATTTATAATGCTTCATTATCAGTTTGATTGACCTCTATTTCTCGTAAAGTGCTTGTGGCAGGAACAAGGGAATGATTTCTGTGGATACTACCTGTGCGAGTTCATCCACAACGCGACTTTGAAAAACAAGCGGGACTACTCTAAAAGACAATATGAAGTGCGTAAGCAATAATATTCACAATTTTATTTTATTACACCATCATTTCTGTTGAGTTTCATTCATATATATGTATTAATTAACCCCCTTCTTCCAATTAGACGTGGCAGATGCGGAATGAACTCCTAGAACCAGATCGCATGAAAGCAATTCAAGAGGAATTGGCGGGATTCTTTCTTGACCACGTCATCAATAAAGCCGGAGAATACCATGTGGAAGTTGATTTTAATTGCTAGGGGATTGTAATTAAGAGATCTTATACATATTGTACATGTATGTAGCCAGTAGCGTCGGATACATGATACGAAAATTTGTTGTTCGACCAATCTCTCGGAGAAGGAGAGGTCGATCGATCACTTCTCTCGGTATGCATGACGAACTTCTGTACTCAATGGTTCTCTCGACCACTTATGTATATAGTACGTAGCGTCGACCAAGCACGGACATAAGAGAGGACTCTTCTCTCTATTAATTAGCTAGCTAACACAATATACTCCCTCCGTCACAGTTTAGAAGGCATAGTTAAATTTGCGTGCGTTTCCACAATAGACAAGGTTTAGGGCGCATTACATTTATTTCTAGTAGTTAATTAGTTCTCCGATATACTATTCTATATGCATGCGTAGTGTGAATGCTATTTTTTAGCCAATCTCATAACCAATAGATAACCACCTAGGTCCTAGAGAATTTCCAAGCGTGCCTTCTAAACCGTGACGGAGGGAGTATGAAACACCTAAATTAACCCCCCAAAACCCCCAACCCCCCCCCCCCCCCCCCCACTCCTTTCAAAAAAAAAACCCCAGCCACTGGAATGCTGACGCGTGGATGCCTTTTGGTCTAGGTTGGTGCCACCAACCTGGACCGAAGGCCCCCTGACTGGGCTCGGCGCACAGGGCCACGTGGAGGCACATTGGTCCCGGTTCGTGTTTGAACCGGGACTAATGGGTGAAGGTATTAGTAACGACCCATTAATCTCGGTTCATGAACCGGGACTAAAGGCCCTTACGAACCGGGACTATTAGGTGTTTTTCTACTAGTGCTAACTCGCTCTGAGCCGACGCAAACTCGGGCTGAGCCCAAAAGCTCGAGCTGAGCGTCCAGATTTTCCTCCAGCCCAGGTACGACCGAGCTCATAAACAGGCCGGCACGTGGCACGTTTAGCAATGCTAGGCTATATACCTTTTTAGCATGTTAGGCTGTTTTTAGGTATATCGGGCTGTATTTTAGAACACACACACATAAACTGGCCATGCCAAGCCAGCCCGCGTGCCCAGCCTCCAAGCCCGTATCATGACTGCCTATTGCGGGCCGTGCCGACGTGCTAGCGGGTTGGCCTGGTTGGCCCGACAGGTTTGGCCAGCTTTGTCGGTAGTGCCTGACATGTGGTTGGATGGATGGAAGAACAATGATATCCCCAATCCAACCAGAGTTCAAGTCCAAGACATTATATTGGTGATCGCATTTTTCTGAATTTATTTCAGGTCTTCCATCGATGTATGTTTAGTGAGAGAAGATGTTCCCGTCAACTAAAAGGCGTCTGTGGTGACTTTATTAGTCTCAAGATGATGTGCCAGCTTAGTCGTTCGAAGATGCTCATAGCGGTTGGGTGTATGTGCGTGCGTTTATAAGAGTAAGTGTATATGTGTTTGTATGAGTATCTTCGACAATACTGTGTAAAAAATAGATAAGTTAGGAATGACGAGCGGAAATTACGTCGCCCCTGTCGGGGGCGACCGTGATCTGGATCGGAGTAAGCCGCGAATTTGCTGGTAAATCTGGAATTGAGGGATACAAGAGTAAGTGGCAAGGAAACCTACGCTGGAGAGGATTCGTTCGGGCTGAGGGAATCATGGTTCAAAACAAGGAATGCAGTCTACGCGCTTGTAGCAAAGAGGAAAGCAACCAAATCAAATCAGGCCACCGGAGTAGAATCGCCCTGAAAAAGGATTGGGAGGATCAGGGACAAGGTGAGAGCTATGAGATCAGATTTGTCGCTCAGATTAAAGGAAGGATATCGGGGGAGGAAAGGGAATGATTTCGCGGCTTATCCAAGCTGGCCGATCTGCCTATCGGGAGATGGGGATTGTTGCATAAATAGGAGGATCTGATTGTGCTAGGATGGGTAGGGGATCAAAATATTCCAAATTCTAGTGATGTATTGGAGCGGATCAACCAAAATTGTGAGCATATAAAAGATCAAGCCGCTGGGAGGCACAGCGCTCATAATCCCCTATTGTTCATCCCAAGTGACAAGAAGATAAGCATGGTGGCCCAGGATACCAACAAGACCAAGGCGGTGCACATTGACTTGGCAAAAGGGATGTTCATTCATTGCTGACAGAATTATGAATATCCATCTTGCCTGAAAATAGGCTTGCCTGGATATTGGGTGGCATGTACCATTCATCTAGTCAGTTACACCCTCCGTAAAGAAATACAAAAGTATTTAGATCACTACTTTAATAATATAAATGCTCTTATATTTCTTTGCGTAGGGAGTACTAATCATAATTGCCCATGCATTGTCAATCGAGAATGTAATGCAGACTGACGGAATGTTCACATGTGTGATTGGTTCGGACAGTCGGTTAGTAAGAAGTGCCGATGCAATCAATTGAGAATGTTGAACAGAGGGGAAGGTGGAACTGAGACGAGATTAGGGTTCCCTCCCCGGGGACCACCCACACCAAGTCGTGGCAGGGCAATCCACTGTATGGTTGCGTTCGTCGTGGTATCTTGCTGCCACCTAAGGGCCTGCCCCAATTCTTGGCGGCATCAACAACGTAGATACATAGTCCTATGGCAAAAAAAGAAACATACTATCGGAGTTTCGATTGTAACTGATTCCACCTCTCATAACTAATTTGCTGCTTATACCCTAGAAGTGGCCATCAAACCCGCACGCACGCACAATGGCACCATGGAAGCGCTGCCATCACAATAGGGTGTCGCTGGCAGCGATCGAGCGGACGCTACCGGCGGATCTCCTTCTTGAGTTCCTTGTGCGATCGGACCCAGCCACTCTCATGGGATGTGCCGCCACATATAGGCTTCTTCGCCATGATACCCTTGATCTCTCCTTCATCAGCCGTGTCACTCAACCGGGAGGCGTCATGACTCCTTCTTTCCTTGCCTACCCAAGCGCAATAGGAACCATAATCTGCGTCCGCTGGTCTATGAGGTCTACCCTGCCATAACGCCTGATTCATGCTTCATGGGAAATAACCTCACGCCTTACCTGTTGTGTCGCGGCATTGACCTTCTTTGCAGCAACCAACCAGTGACGTCGCATGGTGGCCTCATCATCCTCCGTCGCCATAACACGAACAGAAGCGAGTTGTCTAATTGCAATTCGGAATTGTGCATGTACAATCCCGTGATTGATGACCGCACATATCTCTCGCATGCACCATAGTTCTTCTCAAAATGTTGTTACACTAGCGGTTGGGGAGCCACCCTGTAGCTCCACTTGACAGGAAGCTGTGCGCATGTTTTTATTTAAAAAAATACAGATTCCTTGCCTCAGTCTAAAAAAACATCTAACAAAATTCTCACCTTAATCTAAAAAATAAGTAAAAAGAAAAAAATTACCACAACAGACTACCAGCAAATGCCACTTTGCATCACCCTACATTTAAAAAATACCAGAGGTCCTCATCTTCATCTAGAAAAATACATTTAAAAATAATCCATACCTTAATCTAAAAAAATTCTAAAAGATTTCTCACCACGGCCAACCAGCTTGCTTCACGTGGCATAGCTGGTTGGCCGCCCTTCACGCGCAGCTTAATGGTTTTAGTTTTTGTGCTGCTCACCGCTAAGGACAGCATTGGCTTCCGATTCATGGTGCTGATTTGGGGCCCTATTAAAACGGTGGACGCAGTATCATGGTGCACATCGCCAAATCATCCGAAGACAGCAGCACCAAGTGGAGACCTACTACTTCAAAATCCCGTTCGGGGAATTTTTTTGACCCACGTGATGCCTATGTCCTCCATGACTGCATCGTCCATTGGCTACTCTGGAATAGTGAAATAATCCTCACATATGACGTCAACACGGAATGTATGGGCACGATGAAGCCCCCGGCCATGGACATCGGAGAAAGAAATAGACGTCCCGGTACATCGCCGTCACAGCCCAAGAAGGTAATAACAGACAATTCTTTCGCTGCGCTACATTCCGTGATATTGATGTCAATTTCTAGATTTTTCTGGCATTTTTATTGTACAATTTTTTCTCTATTGTTTTCGTGTTTTTACTTGCAATATTGTTTTCGTGAATTTTATTTTTCTGTAAGTCAACCTTTGTGGTAGTCTCAAGAATTATAAAAATTGATGGAAATTTTTTAGATGGGTTTTCTCTATTGCTTTCGTGTTTTTAGTGGAACTAGCAAAGTGGCCCACTCGTGCGCGCGCTAGAATTTTATAATGTTCAATGATGAGAACAGATTATTTGATTTGTTCAGAAAAACTAAAACAAAGTGTGATGACATTTGAAATATAATACTTCTGCGAACATAGTTTTTTCTTAGGTATGTTCAAATTTTTATTGATATATAGATATATGTGTTATGCAGTTAATTTACATGCCAATTATTGATACCATACTAACATTTCTTATGACCAGTCGCATCACATAAATTATATTTGTGTTATTTCTCTAGCATTTTATCATGTTGATCTGTTATTTTTGTATAGATAGTAATTTTATAGCTCTCCATTTTTTCATGTAGGCATCTGTAAGTTTGCTATCGATGTGTTCCTGCAAAAAAAATTGCTATTCATGTTCCTAATTGCCATGTTAATTTTAATTTTAATTTTTTTGTAAGTGTTTTCCAGTTTGGTATATAAAGTTAGAGTGTATTTAAATTTTATACATATCCATTAAAACTATCGTGTTAGATTTTTTCTTTGACGTGTAGTAAGCAGAACCAATGTTAGCTTTGCTGGACTCCCATGTATATTTATAGAAGACGGCAACAGCAAAGGCATGCCCCATGGGAGGGAATTGTGGAATGACGGTGAAGACACATGGTCACTCGGAGGAGCGGCTCGATCGATCTCACTAGTGGCACCATCACCCGGGCAAGTTGCCGCAAAACTATAGAGACGATGGCTGGCTGGCGCAGAGGATATGGAAGAGACATGGGTGTGATGTTCTTAACCTTGGTGCTACGGATTTGTTTTGGGGCATTTTTTCGATTGTGCACATTATGTAGCCTGCGTGTGATGGTGGATAAGATTTCTCACGTTGGTTGGTCAAGATTTATTAATGTAAATTATCTTTGAAAATCAGCGGTTAGATGTCGGGACTTATTAAGTATGTTTTTAATTTTTTTGGTGGGCCCTTGATGTATTCTTAATATATAATAGGTACGTATCAAGTAACTTAGTGTCCACCTTTTAGTTTTCATGAAATTTCGGCATACCTGAAGTTATGTACTCTTAATATACTTCCTTATTTTTCTTTGTCTATTTTTTGGCACACGAGAAATTTACTTATTCATGAAATTTTGGCATACCAGAAGTTATGTACTTCTAAGAAATTTTATTTATTACTACATTCTATTTTATGTTTTTAGGTTTGCTATCAACTTTCATTTAGGATGTATCTCGCGTAGAGTATCAATGCGTGCACATCCTTGCATTCGTAATTAGATGAATGGTTCTGAAACACATGTAAGAGATACAACTTGTGCTTGTCTTAGATTCAGAAAATGTTGCATGCGACGTGAAAATATAGAACAAAATGATATGTCTATCGTATTCACACATGCAAGTGGTTAAGTTGATTTGAGGTTTTACGGGAGCATACATATGTTTGCTGCACTAAATGGTTTGCAACTTTAGATGATCCTCAACATACCCGGAGTATGGATGATCGCTACTTCTGATCGAAGAAAGCATGGAAGAATTATTGCTCAAAATTGCTTGGTGCAACGATGATACCAACATATATCTATGTAGGGATGATTGATCCATCCGTCCATGGATGTAATATGACACATGTGGCCTAGAATAATGGGTAAGAGTCAAGGACGAAATATTCCCGACCTATTGCAATGGTGGATAAATTTACCAATTAGATTTTTGTTTGGTCGCTTGGCTCCACATTGGTGGAAGAGATGCTAGAGCGCTCGATAGGAAATATATCAGGAGGAACTATAGCGTAACAACATGCCAGAGCACTCGATCGAGTTACTGTATTTTTTTTCATGCGTCCATATGTCCCCCTATGCTTGTACAACCTGTAGCATCGCTTGTTAGTTGCAACATGACCAGAGCAATCCATTGAAGTAAGAATGCATGTAGCATATAGACAGGCATTAGTCCAAAATAGGGTAGCACACTGTCTTGCCAATTATTCTTGTACAACATGTAGCACCGCTTGTTAGTTGCAACATGGTCCAAATTTTATTTCTAATCTTGTATTGGCCGATATAACCCTATGGACATTCAATAAACCTCCCTATTTACTGCAAAAATTTAGTCCACATCCTGTCTAGTGGCAATGCATGTATATTTTTTGTTTATGCATCGTCATGCATGCAAGTACTATCGGGAAGGTTCTAGAAGGTTCCTGAGTGGGGTCCACCTGCATGGGGGACCCACATGAACGTGGGTAGTGGGGTCAAGGCCCCACAACCCTGGTCAAGGCGCACCAAGATCCCCCCTTAGTAGGAATAAGATCATATCCCGAAGGGATAAGATCAAGATCCCTAAAAAAGGAGGATAACAATTGGTGGGGAAGGAAATGATGGGATTTCTTTCCTCCCACCTTTGCCAACGCCCCAATGGACTTGGAGGGCAAGAAACTAGCCCCCTCCACCCCTATATATAGTGGGGAGCTGCATGGGAGCTTCACCCTTGCCCCTGGCGCAGCCCTCCCCCTCTCTAACTCCACCTCCTCCTCGGTAGTGCTTCGCGAAGCCCTGCCGGAGAACTGCAAGCTCCACCACCACGCCGTCGTGCTGCCGGAGCTCTCCCTCAACTTCTCCTCTCCCCTTGCTGGATCAAGAAGGAGGAGACGTCCCAGGGCTGTACGTGTGTTGAACGCGGAGGCGCCGTCCGTTCGTTGTTAGATCGGATCTTCCGCGATTTGAATCGCCGCGAGTATGACTCCCTCATCCGTGTTCTTGTAACACTTCCGCATCACGATCTTCAAGGGTATGAAGATGCACTCATCCTCTCCCTCTCTTGTTGCTAGAATCTCCATAGATTGATCTTGGTGATGCGTAGAAAATTTTAAATTTCTGCTACGTTCCCCAACAGTGGCATCATGAGCTAGTTCTATTGCGTAGATTCTATGCACGACTAGAACACAAGTTGTTGTGGGCGTTGATTTTGTTCAATATGCTTACCGTTAATAGTCGTATCTTGTTTCGACGGTATTGTGGGATGAAGCGGCCCGGACCGACCTTACACGTACACTTACGTGAGACAGGTTCCACGGACTGACATGCACTTGTTGCATAAGGTGGCTAGCGGGTGCCGGTCTCTCCCACTTTAGTCGAATCGGATTCGATGAAAAGGGTTCTTATGAAGGGTAAATAACAATTGGCATATCACGTTGTGGTTTTGGCGTAGGTAAGAAACGTTCTTGCTAGAAACCTATAGCAGCCACGTAAAAACTTGCAACAACAATTAGAGGACGACTAACTTGTTTTTGCAGCATATGCCATGTGATGTGATATGGCCAAGAAGGATGTGATGAATGAAATATATGTGATGTATGAGATTGATCATATTCTTGTAATAGGAATCACGACTTGCATGTCGATGAGTATGACAACCGGCAGGAGCCATAGGAGTTGTCTTTATTTATTGTATGACATGCGTGTCACTGAATAACGCCATGTAATTACTTTACTTCATTGCTAAACCGTTAGCCATAGTAGTAGAAGTAATTGTTGGCGAGACAACTTCATGGAGACACGATGATGGAGATCATGATGATGGAGATCATGGTGTCATGCCGGTGACGATGATGATCATGGCACCCCAAAGATGGAGATCAAAAGGAGCAAAATGATATTGGCCATATCATGTCACTATTTGATTGCATGTGATGTTTATCATGTTTTTGCATCTTATTTTCTTAGAACGGCGGTAGTAAATAAGATGATCCCTCATAATAATTTCAAGAAAGTGTTCCCCCTAACTGTGCGCCGTTGCGAAAGTTCGTTGTTTTGAAGCACCACGTGATAATCGGGTGTGATAGATTCTAACGTTCACATACAACGGGTGTAAGCCAGATTTACACATGCAAAACACTTAGGTTGACTTGACGAGCCTAGCATGTACAGACATGGCCTCGGAACACAAGAGACCGAAAGGTCGAACATGATTCGTATAGAAGATACGATCAACATGAAGATGTTCACCGATGATGACTAGTCCGTCTCACGTGATGATCGGACACGGCCTAGTTGACTCGGATCATGTATCACTTAGATGACTAGAGGGATGTCTATCTAAGTGGGAGTTCATTAAATAACCAGATGAACTTAATTATCATGAACATAGTCAAAAGGTCTTTACAAATTATGTCGTAGCTTACGCTTTAGTTCTACTGTGTAAGATATGTTCCTAGAGAAAATTTAGTTGAAAGTTGATAGTAGCAACTATGCGGACTGGGTCCGTAAACTGAGGATTGTCCTCTTTCCTAAGCAGAAGGCTTATGTCCTAAATGCACCGCTCGGTGTGTTGAACCTCGAGTGTTGTGTGCGGATGTTGCGAACATCTGAGATACACGTTTTGATGACTACGTGATAGTTCAGTAATGTTAAACGGTTTAGAATTGAGGCGTTGAAGACGTTTTAGAAACGTCGCGGAACATATGAGATGTTCCAAGGGCTGAAATTGGGATTTCAGGCTTGTGCCCATGTCAAGAGGTGTGAGACCTCCGACAAGCTTCTTAAGCATGCAAACTAAGGGAGAAAAGCTCAATCGTTGAGCATGTGCTCAGATTGTCTGAGTACTACAATCACTTGAATTGAGTGGGAGTTAATCTTCCAGATGAGATAGTGATGTTTCTCCAAAGTCACTGCCACCAAGCTACTAGAGCTTCGTGATGAACTATAACATATCAAGGATAGATATGATGATCCTTGAGCAATTCGCGATGTTTGACACCGCGAAAGTAGAAATCAAGTAGGAGCATCAATTGTTGATGGTTAGTAAAACCACTAGTTTCAAGAAGGGCAAGGGAAAGAAGGGATACTTCATGAAACGGCAAATCAGTTGCTGCTCTAGTGAAGAAACCCAAGGTTGAACCCAAACCCGAGACTAAGTGCTTCTGTAATGAGGGGAACGATCACTGAAGCAGAACTACCCTAGATACTTGGTAGATGAGAAGGCTGGCAAGGTCGATAGAAGTATATTGGATATACATTATATTAATGTGTACTTTACTAGCACTCCTAGTAGCACCAGGGTATTAGATGCCGGTTCGGTTGCTAAGTTGTGGAATAAACGGAGACTAGCTAAAGGTGAGATGACGATATGTGTTGGAAGTGTTTCCAAGCTTGATGTGATCAAGCATCGCATACTCACTCTACCATCGAGATTGGTGTTAAACCTAAATAATTGTTATTTGGTGTTTGCGTTGAGCATAGACATGATTGGATTATGTCTATCGCAATACGGTTATTCATTTAAGGAGAATAATGGTTACTCTATTTATTTGAATAATACCTTCAATGATCTTGCACCTAAAATGAATGGTTTATTGAATCTCGATCGTAGAGATACACATGTTCATGCTAAAAGATATAAGATAGTAATGATAGTACCACATAATTGTGGCACTGCCATTTGAGTCATATTGATATAAAACGCATGAAGAAGCTCCATGTTGATGGATCTTTGGACTCACTCGTTTTTGAAAGGTTTGAGACATGCGAACCATGTCTATTGGTATGTATGCATGAAGAAACTCCATACAGATGGATCGTTTGGACTCACTTGATTTTGAATCACTTGAGACATGCAAATCATACCACATGGGCAAGATGGCTGAAAAGCCTCGTTTTCAGTAAGATGGAACAAGAGAGCAACTTGTTGGAAGTAATACATTTTGATGTGTGCTGTCCAATGAGTGCCGAGGCACGCAGTGGATATCGTTATGTTCTTACTTCACAGATGATTTGAGTAGATGCTGAGTATATTTACTTGATGAAACACAAGTCTGAATTATTGAAAGGTTCAAGTAATTTCAGAGTGAAGTTGAAGATCGTCGTAACAAGAGGATAAAATGTCTATGATATGATCATAGAGATGTATATCTGAGTTACGTGTTTGGTACACAATTAAGACATTGTGGCAATTGTTTCACAACTAATACCGCCTGGAACACCATAGTGTGATGGTGTGTCCGAACATCATAGCTCCACCCTATAGGATATGGTGCATACCATGATGTCTCTTATCGAATTACCACTATCATTTATGGTTTAGGCATTAGAGACAACCGCATTCACTTCAAATAGGGCACCACGTAATTCCGTTGAGATGACAGCATATGAACTATGGTTTAGAGAAACCTAAGCTGTCATTTCTTAAAAGTTTGGGGCTGCGAAGCTTATGTGAAAAGGTTTCATCCTGATAAGCTCGAACCCAAAGCGGATAAATACATCTTCATAGGACACACAAAACAGTTGGATACCTCCTATTTTAGATCCGGAAGCAAAAGTAATTGTTTCTAGAAACGAGTCCTTTCTCGAGGAAAAGTTTCTCTCGAAAGAATTGAGTGGGAGGATGGTGGAGACTTGGTAGGTGTTTTGGGGTTGTGCTGGGGTATGCTAGGGAGGTCTAGATGGGCTAGTTATGGGGCTGCCTTGTGGTTTGGAAGAAAGGGAAAAGGCCCACGACAGCTGTATTTGTGAAATTCGCTTCATTATTTAACCGACTATTATTTGTTCAATCAGTCAAGTAAGAAATGAATGCGGAATATGAGGAAATTTTGTGTGGGGCATTGGAATACTATAGCAAGACTGCACACGAACTTCTGACTTATTTGGACTTTGGACATCATTTGGCACCCATTTATAAAAAGATTTTTTTATCAAACAAAAAGGGATTAAATTGTGAGTTTGTTATATTGGAGGTGTAGAATTATGAATCCACACTTGGGGCTTCATAATGATATACCGGCCATGTGAAAGTGGCATGCCACTAGTATTTTGACTAGTGTCACACCACTGAGGATCGGTGATGAATAATATTGTCTATATATAGCATCATAATCTGACATAAGCTGTTGGCCAATCTTCGGGTAAAAACTATCCAACTTTCATTCATTGTTCATTACAAAATAAATAGCATATTCCGTTGTAAGGAGAATTAAATATGTGTAAATAACAACATCTCAGCAAGAAACATGAAATAAATAGAACAATAAAAAATCTTAGATATTAATATAATAATAAATTGTAGTAAAACATGATATTGTTCTAGTGCGCATTGTTGTAAACAAAAAATCAAACATGTTAAAGACATTTCTAAGATTTATTCTTCATGCCGACAGAAGATCATGTTGCTCAGGACAATCCATATTCTCCTCTAACTAGACCGCTCAAACAGCTATCGGTTGCCACCACGTTGGCCCCATGACTACGAGCAGGTATACAGACACACTAATGGAAGCAAAAATGTAGTGTTCAATATTTATCTTACTTGGTTCTGAGAAGAAGCAAGACATGTTCAATGAAGTATGTGATGGTTAGCTGCGAGGATGTCTCTGTGAGCTGTAATAACAATCTCAACCATAGTAACCATCGTATTCAAGCACCGCATTACTTCCTCATTTGTGTCTGCTCGAGGACCGCCCCATGCGGTGCCTCTAGAAGGTTTATGCGACTCGAAACTGGCGCCTCCAAGAAGCGTATGCCCATGGGGGTGACCGATGTCAATGACCATCGACTCGATACATTGCACAGTTCGGTGCCTACAAGAAAAGTACGGGTGGAGTCAATCAGCGTGGTAGCCCATTGGGTCTTTGCGCCATACAATTGGTTGCTATAAAAGCACGCATGTGGATGCACCTATAATGAAAAATAATCGGATCCATGCGCTGCATATTTCCAGGACCTTTTTGGCAGGGACTACTCAATTACTCTATTGAATGGTTGCCATTAATGATGAGCTTTGGGTGCATCATGCAGCTACATTTGCATGGATATACGGATGCTAGGCCAGCTAGCTACAGGACACCGAGAGCCAGGCAAGTAGGTGCCAGATGTCTTGTGTTGAGATCTTCCTTGTCTTGTGTTGCCTCTTCTTCTTGGATGGTCTCTTCCAATGCATGGCTGATCATCTTGGCATAGTAGTAACTGTTAAGTGAAAAAAGTACATGAGCGATTTTTTTTCCTAAAGAAAGTTACAACAAATAAAAAAACTCATCCGACATTTATTATCTGTGGTTGGTCACTTACTAGATAAATATGATCAAATATATTATATCTACATCACTATTTTGTTTCTTTGACACGTAGTATGTGAGGGGGGGGTCCTGGATTAGGGGGTGTCCGGATGGCCGGACTATGACCTTTGGCCGGACTCCCGGACTATGGAGATACAAGATTGAAGACTTCGTCCCGTGTCTGGATGGGACTTTCCTTAGAGTGGAACGCAAGCTTGGCGATACGATATGTAGATCTCCTCCCATTGTAACCGACTCTGGGTAACCCTAGCCCTCTCGGTGTCTATATATACCGGAGAGGTTTAGTCCGTAGGACGAACAGCAATCATACCGTAGGCTAGCTTCTAGGGTTTAGCCTCTCTGATCTCGTGGTAGATCTACTCTTGTACTACCCATATCATCAATATTAATCAAGCAGGAGTATGGTTTTACCTCCATCGAGAGGGCCCGAACCTGGGTAAAAACATCGTGTCCCTCGTCTCCTATTACCATCCACCTAGACGCACAGTTCGGGACCCCCTACCCGAGATCCGCCGGTTTTGACACCGACATTGGTGCTTTCATTGAGAGTTCCACTGTGTCGTCGCCATCAGGAAGGATGCGACGTCCCATCTTTAAAGCCGGCACTGTTGCTAAAGGAGCTTTGGCTATCGGCCAAACTCTCCGGCTAGGCGGGTTTTTTATGACCGCCTGTTTGGCCGCCGCGCCGACGATGACTTCTCGGGTCATCAAAAGCAATCTCCACGTCGACTCGGGACTCGCCGAGCAATTAGATCTGATGGAGCTCTCATCCTTAAACGAGCTCTTGGATCGCATCGCCGCCCTGGGAGTCGCTACAGACTACGATCAGATTGGGCTTAAACCCGATCCAAGAGAAATTGACTCTCCCTAGGTCACCCACCACGTCGCAGTGGTGGAGGAACAATGCGGTGAATCTATACCCATCTTAAGGACCAAATATGTCCGGATTTCCGATCCCCCCAAGCCGGATACCCGCGGAGGGGAGAACGTCACTCAAGCCCTGAACCTAAAGTCAGGTAGCGGGCCAGATTCATTGGACAGCATCCAAGAACCCAAGCTTCCGAATTCGGAAACTCCTTGGCCCCTGAGCCTCAGATCGGGCGAGGTTCCGGATTTAACTCCACCCACCCACCCTAACATAAGGGATCTATCCCAAGTTCGGCAAGAGCCCACGGAAACAGTACATCATTACTGGGCCAGATTCCTCCTGGTTATGAACAGAATAGAGGACTGCTGCGAGGAGGATGCAATTTCATCCTTCTGCAATAATTGCACGGACATTGGAATCCTCAACGCCATAAGTCGCCGTGATATTACCCGCTTCACTGACTTGGCATCCATGGTACGAAAATACTGTGCGATGGAAAGCGTCCGGAAAACCGAAATAAAATTCTGGGATGATCTGGCCCTGAATACAACCCCAGTCCGAAATAAAAGGGCGCATTATCGCCATGCACAGGGGTTAATCACCAAAAAACAAAAACCCTCTATAGGGTATGGAACCGTACTGGAGGGATGGCTCAATGGACCCTGTAAAATTCATAGTACAGAGGGCGTCACACCAACTCATAGCCTTAGAGCATGTTGGATACTCCGGCAGGTGGCCAGAAGTGGCGAGGAGCTTCTAAC
Source organism: Triticum aestivum (assembly GCF_018294505.1). Lineage (NCBI taxonomy): Eukaryota > Viridiplantae > Streptophyta > Magnoliopsida > Poales > Poaceae > Triticum > Triticum aestivum. Next base: position 756,953,356 of record NC_057813.1, on the reverse strand, counting down.
TCCAGAATCCGCAGAGCACCACCCCAGGAATACCAGTACGGTATCAACAGTCTTCGAGACTTCCGCATCAAACAATGTGCGGAAACGAACACTCCGCAGCCTTACCGAAGTCTACCAGGTAGCAACAATAAACCCATGGAGTGACACGGCTATTACCTTTAATGCCAGTGACGAACCTAAATTCCGAACAGCCCGAGCACCAGCCGCATTGGTCCTCAGTCTGATAGTGGACGGCTTTCGACTTACCAAGGTACTCATGGACGGTGGCAGCGGATTGAACCTCATTTATGAGGAAACCCTTCGAAAAATGGAAATAGACTGGAGCCGCATTGAGCGAAGCAACACAACCTTTAGAGGAATAATCCCCTGTGGGGAAGCGTGCTATACAGGAAAAATCACACTGGATGTGGTGTTCGGCGCGCCGGATAATTACAGGTCCGAGGAGGTCACATTTCAAGTGGCCCCGTTCAGCAGCGGATACCACGCTCTGTTAGGGCGAGAGGCATTCACAATTTTTCAAGCTATACCCCATTACGGGTACATGAAGCTCAAAATGCGCGGACCCAACGGAATCATCACTCTTGCTAGTGACCCGGACATAGCACTCCGCGCCGAAAACAAGACAGCCGCACTGGCCCTTGAGGCATTATCCGAAGGCCTAGCGGCCGAGGAACTAACTGCGCTACGCTCCACGGTGGACAGGGACAACGTGATACTCGACAAAAGATCCAAGTCCACCTCCTTTAAACCGGCAGACGAAATAGTCAAATTCCAAGTCCATCCAACGGACCCTACAAAAACGGCCTCCATCGGGGCACAATTAAACCCTGATGTAGACGCCGCACTACGAGAATTCCTACGCAAAAATTGGGACATCTTTGCCTGGCACCCTTCAGACATGCCAGGAGTCCCACGTAGGCTGGCCGAGCACAGCCTAAACATCCTAAAAGGATTCAAGCCTGTTAAGCAGGCTCTTCGGTGTTTCTCTGAACCTAAGAGACAAGCCATGGGAGAGGAGCTAGCCAAACTACTGGAAGCCGGATTCATCAGAGATATAAAACATTCGGACTGGCTAGCAAACCTGGTGATGGTACCAAAGAAGGACAAATCCTGGCGCCTATGCGTCGATTTCAAGGACCTCAACAAGGCTTGCCCAAAGGATCCCTTCCCCCTCCCCCGCATTGATCAAGTCATCAACACTACCGCAGGACACGATTCATTGTGTTTCCTAGAAGCATACTCTGGCTACCATCAAATTAAGATGGCAGAGCCAGACCAAGCCGCAACGGCATTTATCACCCCATACGGCCCATTTTGCTTCAACACAATGCCTTTCGGGCTCAAAAACGCCGGCGCAACATATCAGCGCATGATTCAGACATGTCTGGCCAACCAGATCGGCAAAACAGTTGAAGCATACCTGGATGACGTGGTCGTCAAAACCAAGCATGTCGAAACTCTAATAGACGACTTGAGGATCACGTTCGATAACCTCTAAACATATGACATCAAGCTTAACCCGGAAAAATGCGTTTTCGGCATACCAGCCGGAAAGCTCTTGGGCTTCATTGTATCCGGTAGACGAATTGAAGCAAACTCAGCCAAGATCCAAGCTCTGGCACAATTGGATATTCCAAAGGACCTCAAACAAATACAAAAATTGACTCGATGCGTGGCGGCTCTAAGCCACTTCATCTCCCGCTTGGGAGAAAAGGCATTACTCCTTTATCGCCTCCTCCGGCGCACCGAACACTTCGAGTGGACGGATGCTGCCACGGCCGGACTAGAAGAAATAAAAGCCATATTGGCAACAAACCCCGTCCTGGCCGCGCCTAACATCGGTGAACCAATGCTATTATACATTGCGGCAACTCATCAAGTTGTAAGCGCAGTGCTCGTCGTCGAACGAGAAATGGACGGACACAAATTCCCCCTTAAAAAACCAGTTTACTACGTGTCCACTGTCCTCACTCCATGCAAGTCACGGTACCTGCATTACCAAAAGATAGCGTACGCAGTGTTCATGGCGTCCCGGAAGCTACGACATTACTTTCAAGAGTGTTCAATAACATTAGCCTCCGAAGTGCCTCTTAATGATATTATAAACAACCGCGACGCGACGGGTCGGATTGCCAAATGGGCCATTGAGCTCCTCCCGTTCGACATAACCTATAAGCCACGGCGAGCTATCAAGTCGCAAGTTTTGGCCGACTTTGTCGCTGAATGGACTGAAGCCGAACTCCCTAAAGAGTACGGCACATATTCCAACTGGATCATGCACTTCGACGGCTCCAAAATGCTAGCGGGTCTGGTGGCTGGTGTCATTTTGTCGTCCCCAACAGGAGATACAGTTCAATATGTACACCAGATAATGTATACGGACTCTAACAATGCAGCCGAATACGAGGCCCTTCTACATGTCTCCGGATGGCAGTCTCCATGGGCATTCAACGCCTAGAGGTGCGTGGGGATTCGAACCTCATGATATCCCAAATAAATGGAGACTTTGATGCCAAGGATCCGAAAATGGCAGCTTATTGCAATGCCGTCCTAAAAATGTCAGCTCGGTTCGAGGGGCTTGAATTTCACAATATAGCCTGGGAAAACAATCAGGCAGCAGACGTCTTGGCACGCATCGGCGCAAAGCGCGATGCAGTCCCGCCCCCCCCAATATTTTCTTGGAGAGGCTATTCAAGCCATCCGTCCAATGGAAGCGGAGTCTGGAAATAACAACCCAGACTCAGCCGCACCACCTGACACCGAACATTCTGACACAACGGGAGGCTCTGCCAACGAAGTAACATCCTCAGCCCACGTAATAATGGCAGTCATTGCCCCGTGGACAGAACCATTCTTAGCCTACCTAACTAGGCAAGAACTCCCCGAGGACCAAAACGAGGCACGCTGCATAGTGCGGCGATCTAAAGCCTACAAAGTCCATGAAGGAGAGCTTTATAGGAAAAGCACCACCGGAGTCCTTCAAAGGTGTATCTCCAAAGAGGAAGGGCGGAACCTTCTGGCTGAAATTCATGCCGGACTAGGCGGGCACCACGCCGTAGCCTGGGCCCTCGTAAGCAGGGCCTTCCGTACTGGATTTTATTGGCCTACGGCCCGGACAGATGCTCAGGACTTAGTCCAACGATGCGTCAGATGCCAATTATTCGCTAACCAAAGCCATATGGCACCCACCGCCCTCCGAACTATACCCATCACCTGGCCCTTCGCGGTCTGGGGGCTTGACATGGTTGGACCCCTTAAAGGGGGGACCCACAAGCAAAAATACTTATTGGTCATGGTTGACAAATTCACCAAATGGATAGAGGCCAAGCCTGTCAAGACGGCCGAATCCGGACCAGTGATAGACTTCACATCAGGGGTGTACACCGTTACGGCGTCCCCCACAGCATCATCACTGATAACGGCACGAACTTTACGGCCGACGAGGTAAAACTCTGGTGCAAAAACATGGGCATCAAGCTCAACTACACTTCAGTCTATCACCCACAAACTAACCGTCAAGTCAAGCGGGCAAATGGTCTAATCATGAGCGGCATCAAACCCAGACTAGTGCGGTCCCTCAAGGAATCTAACACACACTGGGTAGAGGAGCTCGACTCCGTACTATGGGGGCTGCGGACCACGCCGAACCGCACTACCGAATTCACACCATTTTTTATGGTATACGGCACAGAGGCAGTTCTGCCCTGCGACATAATTCATGACTCACCTCGTGTGCGCATGTACGAAGAAAGAGAAGCCGAACTCGATCGGCAGGACAGTTTGGACGCATTGGAGGAGGAACGCGACGTGGCAAAAGCTCGTTCCGCATTCTATCAACAGCAGGCTCGAAGATATCAAAGCAGATAAGTACGGGCCAAAACTTACAATGTTGGCGAATTAGTTCTACGCCTGCCGGACAAGAAAAAGGACAAACTCAAGCCCAAATGGGAAGGTCCCTTCATAATCGACCAAGTCCTGACTGGTGGACCGTACCGTCTGCGAAATGCATCGGATAACCGAATCTAGCCGAACCCATGGAACGCCGCGCGCCTACGAAGATTCTACGCCTAGCGCCGGACTCTATGTTCGTCTCCCTCCTTTGTCTATTTTTTACAGATTAGCTGTCTTATATTTCTCTCCTTCTCCCTCCTTTTCTCTTACAGCCTTTTAAGGGATCATTCGCGCCTCGTTCGCACACAATTGACAGGCTATCCGCGCTCATTATACCCGGGGGCTTCTTCAACAGAAGCTTATTTATATGGGCATCGTGCCCAAGACGTGCGTCACACTTCCGCATGTACCTTTTATTCACCATTATATGCATCGATATGACTTAAGTTTTGGCCAAGCTGGGTTGCCTGGCTCCTTTGCTTACCCCTACGTTCCCGATTGTTTGGCTAGGTGCTAAAGGGAGCACCTCTGCGATTGTTACTGCCGGGTCAGCTGGATGTGTACCTCAGACTGGGTGAAGCCGAAAGCTAGCGTTCTTAAGGGAATATTCGGTCGGTGAACTAAAAGATGTTTTTTACCATGATTATTTATCCGCCCCTGGATGCTTTCCTGCTTTTTTCGCAGTTCGGACATGCACTTTAGGGCATGCCTCCCAGGGAAAGGAACCCCTAACGGAACTATTCTCCCTGGAAGATGTTTCTTACTAACCATGTAACATAACATAACTAGTTGGGCACTTGTCTGCTAAAGCACTAATGACCCCTACGCCTGGTCTCCACGCATGCCCCGGTTCTTACATAACCGAGAGGGTATTCGGACACACTCCGTTCTATCGGGTCCCGAGGTTGAAGCGAAAAGGTCCGCTATGACAAACGATCTACAATCCGGCTAGAAGGCATTTTACATGTCATTTCAAATTACATAGTCAATTTGACCGGGTATATTCCTCTTCAATACCATCCAACAGGCTGTCTAGTTTACAGTCCTGTTGGGAATATTTTGCGGCCAACTCTACCTGGCCATACACTAAACTGACAGGGATCTCCTTCCCATCGGGCCCCACAGGCCCGACCTCGGCCATGTGGATTGGGTCAGCCTTCGTGTACCGTGTCTTCACCATGGCCTAGGCTTCCCGGGCGCCTTGACGGCAGGCCGATATCTTCCATAATCGGAAGCGCCGCCGCGCTCCCTTCAGCTTCTCTGCAAGCTCTCCAAGGCCTTCGGGCACGGAGATGGATGGCCACAAGGCCTGGGTGACGCCTTGCATCACCTGCCGAACTCGTTCATGCAGTTGTGAGAGCTCGGGAAGAAGGTCACCCGTAGAACCGGGCATTTCCTCCATAGGTCGACCTGTCAGCATACTTACACACATAACACTGTCAATTCGACTTCCTCGCCGAACTCTTCTTTTCATAAGTTCGTTCAAGCACTTACTAAAAATGCCGCGTCGACGCCGCTGATTCTCCTTCACGGAGTCCGACAGCTGAGCACGAACATCCTTTAGTTCCTCGCCCAGCTGGGTGTTGGCATCTTGAAGCTTCTTCTTCTCTTGCCTCACCCTTGTAAGCACGCTCTCGCCGGCCTTTAACTGGCGCAAGAGTTGTTGCTTGTCCGGATCCACTCCGGCGCCATCTGCACTGTTATTGTCAGAATTGCACACATGCCACACTTCACCACATACTTATCTTTCAAAGCATATATTACCAGAGGGGGTCTCTTTGGCCTTCCCTGTTGCGGCTAGTGCGGCCTCAAGTTGGGCTTTGCACTCTTCCAGCTCCTGGTACAGTCGGGTATTCTTTTCTGTAAGATCCTGCATAACAAATGATCCTTAAATCAGTCATTATGACTGTTTCAAGTCTCGGGGGCTACTGACATATGTAACCATCAAATTTTCTCACCCTTATGTCTTTTACATACTGCTCTGTGGCTCTGGCTAGACCATTTTGAGCGGCACGGAGGTACGCGTCTCCCGTATTAAAAGCGTCCAACTCCTCTTGGGAAAAACAAGCGTCACAAAGAACAGTCCGGCGACGCCTGTGGTTCATGCCACTCTCCACCTCGGAATTGGTGGCAGACAGCCCATCCACATCCTCTGTCGGAGGAGCGTTCGGTACGCGCCCCGTGTTCGCCTCCGCTTCCGGACCCGGCCTTGAAGCCTGGCCGGTGGATATAGTCCGGCGGGCGCTCTTCTTCCTAAATTAAGCATGAGCGTTAGTACGCCTTGAGGGCATAAACCCTGGGCATTAAAGTTACATGCCGTACCGTTGCGCCGGCGTCTCGATCCGGTTCGCACTTCTTTTTAGCCCGCTGTGCCTCGATTGCCCTTGTTGGCTAGCCGCCGCGGGCTCGGCCCTCCACCTCAAGGATTTCCCCTGCGAAAAACGCCATTGGTATACGGTGATCAAAAATAAGCACGGATGGATCCTCTTGAAAGTACTGGGACTTCGATCTCAGTTACCTTTGTGGCTGGAAGTAGTCCGGGATAATCGGCCGTAATGGCCACTAAGGTGTTGTCCTTACTCAATTGATGAAACACCCCATCAATCAGCTCCACACATAAGTCCGGGTCCTCATGGGAGTCCGGGTTGTGGAGGAGGGCTGTTTATCTCCTTTACAGTCTGGTGTAGCTCCTGCGTTGAAATTGCTAGACTAGGTACTTAACTATGGGAATATAAAAACGGATGGGCAAGTGAACGTGTTCGCTTACCCAGCTTGGAGGATTGTACATAGAAAATCCGCCCCGCGGGTTGACGCGGAGGAATACCTCCTCTTCTCCCTTGTACAAAGAAGACAAGATCTTCATTAGAGTGGCAGCCCCTGTTGAAATCCCACATGGGGTGGCCTCGGTATTGAAGCGGCTGCACCCCCCGCGTAATGGATATGGCCATGACCTCGATCATGGTCAGTCCGGAATGAGCTAACAACCTTATCCGGCTCATCAGGTAAATGACATCCCTGTCATTTTCCTTCTGAGGGCTCCATGGGCGCCAGCTCAGGCGTTTCTTCAAGGGAGCATTATCAAACTTAGGGAGGCCGATCCGTATAGGGTACGACAGAGGGACGTCTTCTATATAAAACCTTTCTGAAGGCCAATCTTTTTGGTTCCGGATAGATATCCGGTCCCGGCGATGCGCCATAGTTCGGCTCCGCCCACTTGATATATCGACCCCTCCTGAGAATAGAGCACGAGGCAGAACAACTTCTTCCACAGCGCGAAATGGGCCTCGATGCCCAAAAACAGCTCACAAAGGGCTACGAAGCCCGCAATATGCAATATGAAGGCAGGCGTAAGGTTGTGTAACTGGAGGCCATAGAACTCCAGGAGTCCCCGGAGAAACGGATGAATTGGAAATCTGAGCCCCCTTATTAAATATGGGACAAGGCATACCCGCTCTCCTTTGGAGGGATTGGGGACGCTCTCCGCTTGCTCTCCGCCATTATAAGTGGCAATCCCGGCTCGAACTGGGACCATATAAGCTGGGGGGAGAAGCCCCTTGGCTTGGAGCGCTACTAGCTCGCTGTGCGGGACGGAACACCTCTCCCAATCTCCAGGCTGAGGGATCTTTGTCGAACGCGCTCCGATAAATGCTCGCGGAGGGAAGATGGTGTGATTCAGATCTAAGTCCCCGCCTCTTTTATAGGCAGCCCATTTTCGCACCTAGGGGGGTAAATGAAAAAACACACTGTCTTTTCGCATTCTTTTGACACGTGGAAGATGGCCATTATTGGGCGCAGAAGCCAAGGATCGCAACATTCATCGAAAGCCGGACACTATTTGACAGGTATATGGGATTTGGAGAAGAACCCGCCTTGCAATGCCGAAGACAAATCTGCGCGCCGGACTCATCGTCATTGAAGCCTGGTTCGGGGGCTATTGAGGGAGTCCTGGATTAGGGGGTGTCCGGGTGGCCGGACTATGACCTTTGGCCGGACTCCCGGACTATGGAGATACAAGATTGAAGACTTCGTCCTGTGTCCGGATGGGACTTTCCTTGGCGTGGAAGGCAAGCTTGGCGATACGATATGTAGATCTCCTCCCATTGTAACCGACTCTGTGTAACCCTAGCCCTCTCCGGTGTCTATATAAACCGGAGAGGTTTAGTCCGTAGGACGAACAACAATCATACCATAGGCTAGCTTCTAGGGTTTAGCCTCTCTGATCTCGTGGTACATCTACTCTTGTACTACCCATATCATCAATATTAATCAAGCAGGAGTAGGGTTTTACCTCCATCGAGAGGGCCCGAACCTGGGTAAAAACATCGTGTCCCTTGTCTCCTGTTACCATCCGCCTAGACGCACAGTTCGGGACCCCCTACCCGAGATCCGCCGGTTTTGACACCGACAGTATGCAAGAAATATGTTTAGTTTGGCATGTTGAGATAGAATCTATCTTCGTGCATTACACACATTTAGCTAGATGTCTAGTTCAGCCAACTCACAAATATCTCAAATTCTCCTAGATGGCACGCCATTAGCGTCATCTCTGGAAGCAAATCAAGCTTCTGCAGCCATGCGTTCGCCGTTGCCGACATAAGAATCGTGGAAGCCCCATTTTCAGACATTTTTTTTATAATTAGGGGTTCATGGCGTGTCATGAGACATAAACAACTCAAAGCATGCTGGGATCCGTCACTTTATAAGAAGTTCTAAATCAGATGTATATCACACTTGCATCTGGGCAAAATAGAGACATGATGAATGAAGTATGCAGTGGTTACTTGCGACGAAGACTGCTTGACAGATAGACTGGATTAGAAGGATCCGTTATCCGAAAATTTGAATTCATTTCTTGTTTCAAATATTCACTTGTCGCATACCATATCTCAACAAATTGGCGTAATTTTTCTACCGCGTGTACAGCCCCATAATAATAGTGTTTCTCCAAAAGAAAACTCAGTTGTTCCGCATCTTGGACTAACCATCCCTTAGAGGGTATTGTTAGAACTAGTAATGATCTTTTTATTTATTTAGGGTGATCAAGTCGTAGGATGAACTTTGTGTTTAGGGTTAAATTGTTGCAATATTTTGATCTTTAAATGTTAAAATGATCAATGTAATGTCCTTTACAAAACACTGTTCGCATGTTTGAAAGTGCCCTATTTTATGGAACACATTGGAGTTGGATGTTTTTTGTGCCCCAAGAAGCACTTTTTAGTGTTGGAAATTTGCCTCCAAGAACATTTTGACTGGAGATGCTCTTACTCTCTATTGCACGCACAGGCATATTAACACACATTATGTGGGTCCACTTATCTATTTGTTTCTATTTATCACACCCGACTCTCTCACTCGCAAAACACAAGTTACACAACGCAACACAGATACACTCCACTGATCCACCCACATACTCTCTCACACACACATGCACTCCGTGACATACTTCATGTGAAAAGTGTCATGCTCTATCCCTCACTCCACTTTTCTGTACAAGTAAATAGTCGAGCCAAACGATAGAACAATCTGGCCACAAAATAACATATCATAAATAACATGCAACTGATAAAAAATTATTTGAGAAATAAAAATTTCAAGGTAATTGAAAAATAGGAACACACGTGAAAAATATAGGTTGAAGAACAGACATACCTGAGCATATATTTGCAAAGATAGGACATGAAAATGAGGGGTCCGCCAACATGCATCTTTCCCTTCGTTGATGAGCCCCTTGTCTTTCTATTTGTAGTTCTCTATCGTTTCTGCCCCAGGGTCTAAAGTGACCAAAGACCAAATATAAGAGCCAAATTTCTATATGAAAACCAATATGAGACCTTATCCACCATTGGTGCCCAGATGGGCATGCTCATGTCTGTGTCGGCATCAACAATGAGCTTTAGTTGCATAAGCACTGTAGTCTCAATATCAATGCCCTCACATTGCCCTTCACAGACACCAAGCTCAAGCTCCTGCAACGACGTTGAGCAGACTATAACCTCTTGTGCGGAACTATCTGCGTTCACCTTGAGCACATGGGCAGAGGTCGACCATGGTAGCAAGATGGAGGATGGTGCAGCAGTAGCGTTGGAGGGACAACCTCTCAAGGGATAAGAATACACCTTGCTACACTTGTGTGACGCAGGCGGAGCACAACCATATCTTAGTAGATGTGGTGCGGGGAAAGCATGGTAGTCCAACTATAAAATATTCATTGAAGTTGTTGAGAGGGACGAGCTTTTGTGGAGAGGCCCTTGCTGCGACACGGAGAAGGGACACAAATTGAGCTCCTTAGGCAATGTGCCCCCCATTATAAAGGTTGAGTTGGATGCCTAGGAGGGACAGTATGAGTCCAAGCGCCACGGCTGCTTCTAGTGCGGTGAGCACCTCTTCGAGCATGGCAGACCTGACCCCATGGAAGGTGACCCTGAGCACGAGCAACCTTAGGCAGTTCTTGAGAAAGGTGCCTACGTTGACAATGTTTTTGGAGAGAGATAGCCTCTTGACCACTGGGATGAGCTGGCTATCCGACGGGTAGATGCGAAGGTAATACGTGTCTAGCTCAATGGAGGTGGCGCGGCGGAAGGAAGGAATGAAGAATCAGACGCGTCCTGGCGGGAGGATGAAGAGAAGCTCCTTCAGCAAGAGCCAAATGGCGTAGTGCAACAACTTCTTGGCATTAACGTCATCCAACTTTGCCGCTTCCGGTGGGCCAGTCCTGACGAGACAGATGTCGAGGACTATGACGGGCTCGTATGCATCGCCAAAGACGTGGGCAAGCGCCTCTTCTATCGCACTTCTTGGGACGTCGCAGAAGGTGAGCCCGGGGAGGCTGATCCAGAGATCGTGCCACTAGCGTACGAGGTTGTCTGTGCATGCAGTGACACGGGTGGAGCCCAGACACGCGAGGAGCTAGAGGAGTATGTTATACGAGAGTGCGCTGATGAGTTCATATCCGCCTGTACCACCCTGTGTTGACGGAGTTGGTTCTAGCAGCGATGAGAGCCACATGCGGCGGCGGGATGGCGGGAACTCTATTCGGGAGCGGCGGAAATCGGAACCCTACAAAGGTAACCCCACGTGAATACAAACGTAACAAAAAATTAATGCATAACGTAAAAAATCGCTTGCAACCCTCACATAAAAAAATTATTTACCTACTAATCAACAATAAATAACACAAAAATATGAATAAAAATGTGTGACACACAAACTATGATAGAAAAGATAAAAAAAAGGTAACACATATCCAACATGCTATTCATGCTGGATTAGCTTACCGATGTACATAATTGATTGAATAAAAACAATGTTCCTCAATATGCCAGCAAAATGATGAGAACAACATCTGTAGGTATAGCCACGCGACCATTACACTAGGAATTTTGTCATGTACAGTCCGAAGAACCGAACCAGGCAGGTTGAGAAAATAGCTCAGATTCCATGGGATGAAGCAATACTTCTACCACATATCTGGATCCACTTATGGTAGAACCAGATGACCAAGGCGAGAAAACCCACTTCCATAAAAATAAGTGGCCATGTAACTCCCATACATGACCTTCTGCTCCCCTACCTTTCCCTCCACAATTTCTCAAAACTGCTTCTTGAATTGAACTTGGCTAGGAGGCCTTTGCCCGAACCACATCCTTCTCACCTTCTTATCAAATCGCTGGAAAGTATCAAGGAGATTGGTCTTCCTCCTCTCCACAAACCCAAAACAATCACTTTAAAACTTCATGCAGTCTGAGCAGTACCAATTCCCTGGAGGCACACTCTTGATCAGAGGTGATAAGCAATACATTTGCCACCCTTTATTGCAGCGAAAGCATCGCAACATGGCGTCCCCATGCAATCGACTATCACACTTCTCACAGACCTGATCGACTTTGCTAACCTCTATATCAAGCTTTCGCCTTTTTAGCTACCGAGCTCCAGCATATGCTGCATTCTTCCCGGTGTTGCCATCGTTGTTAGCATGGCGCTCACTAGAAGCCATTCTGTCGCCTTTTTGATTTCTCCTCTTCCAGCTGCTTCTAACGCCGGAAGCCTCCACATCATACATCTCTTTGATAGAACCAGGATGGTACCTCCCTTCACCCTGCGAAATAGAGATCGAGGAATGACCGTCTGGATCGACCCCTGTGTGGTTCTTCCACTTCTTCCTGTTGCCCCGCGACCTTGATCTATTGTTGGTGAACTCGTCGTAGTCATACAGGTGCTCGTAGTAGAGCTACGCGAGCACATGCTTGGCGCACTCGGGCACATACCTGGGTTGTGCCTTGTCAAAGTTGAGATCGAAGAGGTCATCCCACCGCTTGCTCTCACAGGCGCCTTCATAGATGCCGAAGCGTTTAACGGTGAGGTATGGTCGGCAGAGGTTGGCCGGACATTCGTCGGAGACAGCCCTCGGCTTGGGGGGACGGGACACTCCCCCAGCGCCCTACCACGGTGGCCCTGGCCACAAGGCAGCTAGTGTAGTTGAGGAGGAATGTGTCGTGGCCGGCAGAAACAACGCGCGCGTGAAAGTGGTGGATAGGTTGCCGCTTGATGGGGCAGGAGAGGGTTGTGATGTCAAGCATCCTGGGAGGCGACCAGGACGACAGTGACATGATGAGTCAGACGCCGTAGGTCTCATAAACATCTCATCCGTTGAGCAGAACTCGGTGGCCTCCGAGACAGAGGCATGTCCCTCGGGGGCGAAGATGCAGCCGGAGGGGCAATATATGTTAACCGGGAGGGGGTATCCCTTCCCCATCGATGATGAGGAGCTAGCTAGGGTTTCATGGAGCAACGGGTCGGGCCTTCTTGTGTTTCTTCATGGGCCTACCAGTAAAGTTGGAAAGGAAGAACTATAGTTGGCCAAACGGACCATGTTTTGGGCTGGCCCAATCACCACATGTTCCCAGCCTCCCACCCGGCTAAACGGGCCATGTTACGGCGTGTGTCATGCTCATACCACGAGATGCAGCCTTCATTCATGATTCGTGTGGTATATATACTTTTCAGACAATGATGATTTTAGTTTCTTTCATTGTTCTTACCACCCATTATTTACTTATCATGACTTGCCCCATCCAATTAATACCTTCCCAAAAGAGAAAAAATTCTAGGACAAACTGTTCAATAGGTACATGCACGAGAAAAAAATATTCTAATAGAGATTGAGTGTCTCTTGAAGGCGAAGCACAAGAATATTGTACGATTTCTTGGATATTATTCTGACACGAAAGGAAATATGAGAAGCTACGGAAATGTGTTATGGCACATGAACAACAAAGATTGCTCTGCTTTGAATTTCTGCCGGAAGGATGTTAGGATGGTCATATATAATCTAGGTTTATGTTTCCACATATATTTTCTTCATAGTATAGTGCTTCAAAGTAATAGGTATTCTCTAACCTTGGCAACCACATACAAAAGGTCTTCATGGGACAAAATAGGTGCCCTACAGTACATAAAATACAGTCCAGCTCCAATTCCACCATGAGGCCGCCAATCAACACGAACAAAATTAACAGCCTCTGCACAATTTAAATATGTTGACTGATACGTCTCAAATCTTAAATAATATCATACCCAAAAGAGAAATCGCTATCGAGTAATCAAAAAGTTCCCAGGCTCCTTCTGAAAGATAGCAACAAACAATTTATCTACATGATGTACCATGTTAGCCCAAAACAACGGAATAGCTAGTTCTCCGTGGATCGACCAGGCAGTGGGGGAAACGACATAAACTGTAGCCAGTGCAAGCTAGCTATACTAGGAGAGGAGGACACAAACTGAAAGCTTCACACACACGCACAGAGAGGAGCTCACTTCTACTGCCTTGTACTGAAGCTGAAAATGACTTGAGTTGATTTACATATGAGGGACTTGGGGTCCTTTTAAAGTACTTGGGAGTGGCACTTGCGTGACAAGCACCAGGTAAATGCACAGTACCTTCCTATCTACACTAGGAAACTACCACGTACTTCTAGTCTATTTCTAGTCATGTTCCTTGTAACTACTAGGAAACTACTTGGTCCTTGCACGCCAAGGAAGCTATTTCCGTTGGTACCGCATGCATGCAACCGAAGACATGGGTGACTCAACAATCTACCCCTCAACCTTGTCGAAGATACTTGATGTCCATGAGCACAACTTTGTCACGCAGTTCCTGGAACAGGACGCAACCAAGTGATTTGTTAGGATGTCCGCCTTCTCCTCACCAGTCCCGATGAACTCCACGATCACTGTGTTCTCTACGCAGTCATGTATGAAGTGATAGCGGAGATCGATGTGTTTGTTGCTATCTTTCACAAGGATGCACAACTCATGACACCTGTTGTACATCTACACCTATGGTACATCTACACCTGTTGTTCATCTGCCATGCTCTTCACAGGATATTGCATCAATGTAATAGCCATATAACAGCTAGGTTTATGTTTCCACATATATTTTCTTCACAGGATATTGCTCATCCCCTTAGGTGAGGTGTTCATTCATTATTCATGTGGTTTATCCACTTTTCAGTCAAAGATGATATGTATTTCTTTCATTGGTATTACCACCCATTATTTACTTATCATGACTTGCAACATCCAACTAAGACCTTCCCAAAAGTGTCTCATGAAGGCGAAGCAAAAGAATATTGTATGTTTTCTTGGATATTGTTCTGACGCAAAAGGAAATATGAGAAGCTACGGAAATGTTTTATGGCAGATGAACAACAATGGATGCTCTGCTTTGAATATCTTCCTAAAGGAAGTCAGGATGTTCATATAACAGCTAGGTTTACGTTTCCACATATATTTTATTCACAGGATATTGCTTCAAAGTAATAGGTATTCTCTAACCTTTGTGACCACATCCAAAAGCTCTTCATGGTACAAAATAGGTGCCTTACATTATATAAAATACCGTTCAGCTCCAATTCCACCATGAGGCAACCAATCAGCAGCAGCAAAATTAGCAGCATCGGTACAATTTAAATATGAATTGACTCATACTTCTCAAATGTGAAATAACATCTTACCCAAAAGAAAAATCACTATGGAGTAATCACAAAGTCCCCAGGCTCCTTGTGGAAGATAGAAACAAACAATTTATCTACTAGATGTAGGGGCCATACTCCGCCACTTGCACACCACTCGGTGGAGCATGGTTCACTCGGTCGGTGCAACTGGACCATAGGTTGCATTGATCATGGATGGTGCTCCAACGATGCCCAAACGAACCTTGTGTATGGCTTGATTGCACATCCACGGAGGAGTTTTAGAAGTCGGCGATCCTCTCCCAAAACATGGTCTTGATTTGATCCGTTCCAATCATTGCATCCATGGAGATGGCACACAAAGCATCGCAAAGTGCAAGGTCATCCTTTTGGTTGTAGTTTTGTGTGCGGGTCCTTGCGGCCTTGATGCTTGATGCAGTCACCTCTACCACCTCCTCCTCGGCCTACTCGTCGGCCACCACCTCTTCGGCCTCCTCCTTGTCTTGGGTGGCCGAATGATCGAAAAACGAGTCACCATAGTTGAGATCATCAAGGCCAACGATAGCCGAGGACTCCAATGATGCTACGAATTCGGCCGTGGTCATCACCGCTCTACAATGTCAAAGCAAGCACTATAAACCCTCACTACCGATCACAAACAATCACTACGGAATTCCAACAGGACATGAGTTTTTTTACCTTGTTGGCATTTCATCAAGCACTTGGTGGCCGCATTTTTTGTTGCCGGCCGCGCCGGCCGCATTATTTTGTTGCCGGTTGCGGCCGCCGCTCGCCTCGGAGCAATCGTCGTAAGGGCAACCGGAGTTGCTGCACGGGGCGCGGGCCATTCAAGAGCCGGTGCCGCGGTCTTCTTCGTCTTCTTCTTGACAGCCACCTCGGCAAGTGCCGACACCACCGTCATCGGCTTTCGGGACTGCTTGCCACCGGTAGGTGCGGTGGGAAGGCGGCCTACCGTTGCCAGAGACACGGTGGCCACGCCGGACACCATTAGAGCAGTTAAAGGTGGCGCTTGGACGCGGTAGTTCTTTGTCATCCAAAGCTTTTTTTCGCTAATGGCGGCAGAGCGTGGGTGGATTCCGGCGGCGATTCGCCAGTGTCAGCGCCGGCAGGGTGAGCAGGGGTGTAGGCTATCCATTCCGGCCGGCTCGGAGGTCAACGGTGGTGGTGGCAGGGACGGGAGGCAGTGCGGTGCGGGAGGGAGAGAACCAGTTTTACTCGGCTGCGCAAAGTTGTAGTAAATGTATGGAAAATTTTGGGGAAATAAGGAGTTGGTGTGACATCCTGATTTTTGGCACTTTCTTTTTCTTTTAATTTTCTTGTGGATTTTGCTTGGATTTCTTTTTCTATGGCTCAGTGGTCTTGAAATTTGGGAAGATCATCTCTTCTCAAGTCTCACAAGTGGCTTCCCATCCCCAAATCTATCCCAAAACCATGTCATTCCCCATCTTGGACCAATCCCAATATTCTTTTTAATGGGAATATTCCTTTTTCTGTTAAAGGAATAACCTTATTTGCCCAACCTATATTTCTGTCATTCAAAAAAC
This sequence comes from Triticum aestivum, assembly GCF_018294505.1. NCBI lineage: Eukaryota > Viridiplantae > Streptophyta > Magnoliopsida > Poales > Poaceae > Triticum > Triticum aestivum. The sequence continues at coordinate 756,936,928 of NC_057813.1, read as the reverse complement.
TCCCAAATAATACTCATAAATTGTTTGGGCCATATCTTCCTCAAATGTGGCAAATCTTTTCCTTGGCATGTTCAAAAATAATTGTCAAACAATCATTTTCCTATTCTGCCCTAAATAGCACTTTGTGAAGGAAGTGTCATTTATATCCTCTGATTGACCTCAAACTTTTTGGGAATCCTCTCATATCCAAATCTTGCCTCCTTCCAAAATTCAACTTCATTTGCCTAGCAATTATTTCTCAGCAATTTTCCAAAGTTTCTGACCAGAGGGAAACTTTGCGAAGGAGCGACTAGCTAGGCATATTCAAATGAGTTGAAATTTTCTCACAGCATCCATATGATCAAATCATATCTCTACACCAATTTGAGCTCATGTATTTCATCCATGTGAGCTCATCATCAAATCTTTACTTCTGGTCATATTTTTAGTTACTGAAGCAAGTATATTTTATATTGCTTAAATATTGCTGAAAATTTTCCATGACCTTCCCCTATCCCTATAACTCATCTATGCTAAATTTGGGCACATTTAATTAATCCATTTTCCCTCAGGAATTTTCCTAAGATTCTGTTCAGATTGGAGCTTTGTGAAGCAAGTACTATTTTGGTGTATCCAAATGGTATGAAACTTTTACAGAGTCTTCCTATGGCCAAATAACTCATCTACACCAAATTTCAGCTTAATCCAATCATTTATGTGAGTGCTACTTCATCATTTCCAAATCTGACCAGTGGGGCACTTTCTACAGCAAGTGTCATTTTTCTTCATCCTATTGAGCTGCAAATTTGTAGAGGTGGTCATCTTAGTATTTTATCACACCATGCCAAAGCCCCGGGTCCATCCCCTCTTGTAGTATCCTCACAACAGCACAAACACTTTATTGTTTCAATGTAAAAGATATTCATGGGACAAAATAGGTTCTGTACAGTACATAAAATACAGTCCAGGTCCAATTGCACCATGAGGCAACCAATCGGCAGGAACAAAATTAACAGCCTCTACACAATTTAAATATGAATTGACGGACACTTCTCAAATCTTAAATAAGATCATACCCAAAAGAAAAATCGCTATGGAGTAATCACAAAGTTCCCAGGCTCCTTTTGAAAGATCGCAACAAACAATTTATCTACATGAAGTACCATGTGAGCCCAAAATTACGGTATAGCAAGTTCTTCGTCGATCGACCAGGCGGGGGGGGGGGGGGTGGCCTAAACTATAGCAAGTGCAAGCTAGCTATACTAGGAAAGGATGACACGAACTGAAAGCTTCACACACACAGACGCACGAGTAAGAGTGGAGCTCACTTCTACTGCCCTGTACTGAAGCTGAAAATGACTTGAGTTGATTTACATATGAGGGACTTGGGATCCTTTTAAAGGACTTGGAATGACACTTGCGTGACAAGCACCAGGTAAGTGCACAGCGCCTTCCTATCTGCACTAGGAAACTTCCACGTACTTGCATGTACTGCTCTAGTCTATTTCTAGTCAAGTTCCTTGCAACTACTAGGAAACTACTTGGTCCTTGCACGCCAAGGAAGCTATTTCCATTGGTGCCGCATGCATGCAACCGAATACATGGTTGACTCAACATTCTCCACCTCAACCTTGTCAAAGATACTTGATGTCCATGAGCACAACTTTGTCACGCAGTTCCTCGAACAGGACGCCACCAAGTGACTTGGTTAGGATGTCCGCCTTCTGCTCACCAGTCCTGATGAACTCCACGATCACTGTGTTCTCGACGCGGTCATGTATGAAGTGATAGCGTAGATCGATGTGTTTGTTGCTATCTTTCACAAGGATGCACAACTCATGACACATGTGGTACATCTACACCTGTTGTACATCTACACTTGTGGTACATCTACACTTGTTGTTCATCTGCCATGCCCTTCACAGCATGTTGCATCAATGTAATAGCCATATAACAGCTAGGTTTATGTTTCCACATATATTTTCTTCACAGGATATTGCTCATGCCCTTAGGTGAGGTGTTCATTCATGATTCATGTGGTTTATCCACTTTTCAGTCAAAGATGATATGTATTTCCTTCATTAGTATTACCACCCATTATTTACTTATCGTGACTTGCCACATCCAACTAAGACCTTCCCAAAAGTGTCTCATGAAGGCGAAGCAAAAGAATATTGTAAGTTTTCTTGGATATTGTTCTGACACAAAAGGAAATATGAGAAGCTACGGAAATATTTTATGGCAGATGAACAACAAAGAATGCTCTGCTTTGAATATCTGCCTAAAGGAAGTCAGGATGGTCATATAACATCTAGGTTTATGTTTCCACATATATTTTCTTCACAGTATATTGCTTCGAAGTAATAGGTATTCTCTAACCTTCTTGACCACATACAAAAGCTCTTCATGGTACAAAATAGGCGCCTTACATTACATAAAATACCGTTCAGCTCCAATTGCACCATGAGGCAGCCACGGAGAGATATCTAAACACCATTGTTCCAAGCAACCAGATATGCAGGACAATCAAACTACGGAATCATGTAAGGAAAATGGAAGTATTCCCCAAGTACATAGTAATTGCAAAGTAGAAGGTACTCCCTCTGTAAAAAAAGATATTTTAGATCACTACTTTGTGACTTGAAACTTCTAATATTTTTTTACAGAGGGAGTATATTTATAACTATTATCAGTTTCACTTCCATTTTAAATTGTGTGTGTCTGAATCAAATCCTAGAAACCACTCAATCTTCCGAGTATCAAATCTGAAAAGATTTGTAATTCCGCCGTAGCTCAGAGTACAATGATAGTTGCTCCAAGTAGTAACAAGAGAATAACTTCACTTCCCAGCTCACACTAAAAAAATCAAATGTTTCTGGAGATTTAGAAGAACAGAAGCCAATGTGTTCCTCTAGATGCAATTAATTTTGCATAGTACTCAATGTCACGTCTGAATTAACCTCACATATAAATATGAATGTTTGCATAAAATACCCGCTCAAAAGCATTTGCTTCAGCAACAGGTACCCATACCAAAATTTAGGCTCGCCCCTGAAACACATGTCAGATAGCCACTTCAAGATGAACTACCCTAGGCCCAAAAGTTAACAAAAAATGAATGCAGAACCAAAACAAAATTTCTTGCACCCCTCATATAAAAAAAATAAAACTATTGTCGTACTAATCAACAATCAATAAGACAATAGCTAGAATAAAAATATGCCATACACAAATTGTGAAAGCAAAGATAAAAAAAAGGTAACACATATCCAACAAGCTATTTAGGCAGGATTTACTTACCAATGTAAATAATTGATGGAATAAAAACATTGTTCCTTAACATGCCAGCAAAATGACGAGAACAACATCCCTAGGTAGAGCCACAGGACCACTACACCAGGAATTTTATCTTGTACAGTCCGCTGAACTAAATCACCAAGGCAAAGAAACCCGCTTTTTTTCCTAGCCCGACAATGTGTTGCAAGGATCAGAAGCAATGTTGATTGAGACATTGAGGACACATAGCTTCATGGGGAACTCTCCAAATGACATGTCTAGCATGGCGGGCAACATCAAGGGCTACCCCAGAAAATTCAAAATAAATGAGTTTTTGGCACGGTGCACAAATATTGGCTTGGAACATAAAGAGGATGCTTCCCCAAGATGGTTGAAGGTAGAAGTTGGCCCGAAGTTACGTTAAACTATGTAGAGTTGTGCCAAAATTCGATCATGGACCATGCCTACAAAGAATGTAGGATGAATCATACGGTACTTAAGTCATGAGATTAGTGTTGGCTAGAGCGAGAGAGAGAGAGAGAGAGAGAGAGAGAGAGAGAGAGAGAGAGAGAGAGAGAGAGATGTTGATTGGGATGACCGGTGGGGTTAGAAAACCCCAATTGGTAGGTGGACATTTCCAAATAAGGTGGGGGTTTTGGGGCTGTCCTGGGCTAAGCTAGGGAGGTCTTGATTGTCTAGGGGCTGCCTTGTGGTTTAGAAGAGAGGGAAAAGGCCCACGACAGCTGTATTTGTGAAATTCGCTTCATTATTTAACCGACTATTATTTGTTCGATCAGTCGAGTATGAAATGAATGCAGAATTGGAGGAAATTTCATGTGGGCGTTGGAATACTATAGGAAGACTGCAGGCAAACTTCTGACTTATTTTAACATAATTCTGCACCCGTTTATAAAAAAATTATTGAATAAAAAGGGATTAAATTGTGAGTCTGTGATATCGGAGGTGTAAAATTATGAATCCGCACATGAGGCTTCATAATGATATTCCAGGACCATGTGCAAGTGGCACGCCACTAGTATTTTGACTAGTGTCACACCACTGAGGATTTGTGATGAATAATATTGTCTATAGCATCATAATCTGACATAAGCTGTTGGCCAATATCCGTGTAAATACTATCCAATTTCCATCCACTCTTCATTATAAAATAAATGGCATATTCCGTTGTAAGGAGAATTCAATATGTGTAAATAACAACATCTCAGCAAGAAACATGAAATAAATAGAACAATAAACAATCTTAGATAATGCGCATTGTTGTAAACTAAAAATAAAACATGGTAAAGAAATTTCTAAGATTTATTCTTCATGTCGACTGAAGATCATGTTGCTCCGGACGATCCATATTCTCCTCTAACTAGACCGCTCAAATAGCTACTGGTTGCCACCACCTTTGCCCCACGACTATGAGCAGGTACGCAGACACAGTAATGGAACCAAAAATATAGTGTTCGATATTTGTCGCACTTGCTTCTGAGCAGATGAAAGACATGTTCAATGAAGTATGTGATGGTTAGCTGCGAGGATGTCTGCAAGCTGTAATACGAATCTCAGCCATACTAACCATCGTATTCAAGCACCACATCACTGCCTCATTTCTGTCCGCTCGAGGACCTCCCCATGCGCTGCCTCTAGACGGTTTATGCGACTCGAAATTGGTGCCTGCAAGAAACGTATGTCCTTGGGGGGATCGATGTTAATGCCCATCGGCTCGATACGTTGCACAAATCTGGTGCCTACGAGAAGAGTACAGGTGGAGTCAATCATCGCGGTAGCCCATTGGGTCTTTGCGCCGTACAAATTGGTTGCTATAAAAGCAGGCATGTGGATGCACCTATAATGAAAAGTAATCGGATCCTTGCGCTGCATATTTCCAGGACCTTTTTGGAAGGGACTACTCAATTACTCTATTGAGTGGTTTCCATTAATTATGAGCTTTGAGTGCATCATGCAGCTACATTTGCATGGATGTACAGATGCTAGGCCAGATGCTACAGGACAGCGAGAGCCAGGCAAGTAGGTGCCAGATGTCTTGTGTTGAGCTCTTCCTTCTCTTATGTTGCCTCTTATTCTTGGGTGGTCTCTTCCAATGCATGGCTGATATTTTTGGCATATTAGTAACTTTTAAGTGAAAAAAGCACATGGGCTGTTTTTTGTCCTAAAGAAAGAAATAACTAAAAGAAAAATAAAATAAAAAATCAACCGGCATTTACTATCCGCAGTTGGTCGCATACTACATAAATATGATCAAACATATTTTATCTATGTCACAGTTTTTTGACACGTTGTATGCAAGAAATATGTTTAGTTTGGCATGTTCAGATAGCGTATATCTTGGTGCATTACACACATTTAGCTAGATGTCTATTTCAGCCAACTCACAAATATCTGAAATTCGATGAGAGCCCGATGCGGCGGCGGGATAGCGGGAACACTATTCGGGAGCGGCGGAAATTGGAACCCTATAAAAGTAACCCCACATGAATACAAACTTAACAAAAAATTAATGCATAACGTAACAAAATCGCTTGCAACCCTCACATAAGAAAATTATTGACCTACTAATCTACAATCAATAACACAAAAGTAAGAATAAAAACGTGTGAAACACGGGACCATTACACTAGGAATTTTGTCATGTACAGTCCGAAGAACCGAACCATGCTGGTTGAGAAAATAGCTCAGCCTCTATGGGATGGAGCAATACTTCGGCCACATCTCTGGATCCACTGATGGTAGAACCAGATGACCAAGCCAAGGAAACCCACTTCCCTAAAACTAAGTGGCCATGTCACTCCCATACATGACCTTCAGCTCCCCTGCCTTTCCCTCCACGATTTCTCAAAACTGCTTCTTGACTTGAACATGGCTAGGAGGCCTTTGCCCGAACCACATCCTTCTCACCTTCTTATCAAATACTGGAAAGTATCAAGGAGATTGGTCATCGTCCTCTCCACAAACCCAAAACAATCCCTGTAAAACTTCATGCAGCCCGAGTACTACCACTTCCCTGGAGGCACACTCTCGATCAAAGGTGATAAGCAATACATTTGCTACCCTTTATTGCAGCGAATACATCACAGCATGGCGTCCCCATGCAACCGACTATCACACTTCTCACAGACCTGATCGACTTTGATAACCTTTACATCAAGCTTTCTCCTTTTCAGCTACCGAGCTCTAGCAGATTTTGCATTCTTCCTAGTGTTGCCATAGTTGTTAGCATGGTGCTCACTAGAAGCAATTCTGTCGCCTTTTTGATTTCTCCTCTTCTAACTGCTTCTAACATCGGAAGCCTTCACATCATCCGTCCCTTTGACAGAACCAGGATGGTACCTCCCTTCACCCTCCGAAATAGAGACCAAGGGAAGATCGTCTGGATCGACCTCTATGTGGTTCTTCCACTTCTTCCTGTTGCCCCGCGACCTCGATCTATTGTTGGTGAACTCGTTGTAGTCGTAGAGGTGCTCATAGTAGAGCTGCGCGAGCACATGCTTCGAGCACTCGGGCACATATCGAGGCTGCACCTTGTCGCTGATGAGATGGAAGAGGTCATCCCACCGCTTGCTCTCACAAGCGCCGTCATAGACGCCGAAGCGTTTAACAGTGTGGTACAGGTGACAGAGGTCGGCCGATCATCTGCCGGAGATAGCCCTCGGCTTGGGGGAACGGGATGCTCCCCCAGCGCCCTACCACGGCGGCCCTGGCCTTGAGGCTGTTGGTGTAGTCGAGGAGGAAGGTGTCGCGGTCGGCGGGAACAACGCGCGCGTGAAAGCGGTGGATGGGTTGGCGCTTGCTGGGGAAGGAGAGGGTTGTGATGTCAAGTGTCCTGGGAGGCGACCAGGATGACAGCGACATGATGAGTCAGATGATGTAGGGCTCGTAAACATCTCATCCATTGAGCGGAACTCGGGGGCCTCCGAGACAGAGGCATGTCCCTCGGGGTCGAAGGTGCAGCCGTAGGGGCAATATATAGCCAGGATGGGGTATCCCTTCCCCTTCGATGGTGAGGAGCTAGCTAGGGTCTCAGCGAGCAATGGGTTGGGCCTTCTTGTGTCTCTTCAAGGCCCTACCAGTAAAGTTGGAAAGGAAGAACTATAGTTGGCCAAACGGGCCATTTTTTGGGCTGGCCCAATCACCACACGTTCCCGGCCTCCCACATGGCTAAACAGGCCATGCGACGGCATGTGTCATGCTCATACCACGAGATGGAGCCTTCATTCATGATTCATGTGGTATATACACTTTTCAGTCAATGATGATTTTAGTTTCTTTCATTGGTCTTACCACCCATTTTGTACTTATCATGACTTGCCACATCCAATTAAGACCTTCCCAAAAGAGAAAAAATTCTAGGACAAACTGTTCAATAGGTACATGCACGAGCAAAAAAATCTAGTAGAGATTGAGTGTCTCTTGAAGGGGAAGCACAAGAATATTGTACGATTTCTTGGATATTATTCTGACACGAAAGGAAATATGAGAAGCTACGGAAATGTGTTATGGCACATGAACAACAAAGATTGCTCTGCTTTGAATATCTGCCGGAAGAACGTTAGGATTGTCATATAACAGCTAGGTTAATGTTTCCACATAGATTTTCTTCACAGGATAGTGCTTCAAAGTAATAGGTATTCTTGGCGACCAAATACAAAAGCTCTTCATGGGACAAAATAGGAGCCCTACAGTACATAAAATACAGTCCAGCTCCAATTCCACCATGAGGCAGCCAATCAGCAGGAACAAAAATAACAGGCTCTGCACAATTTAAATATGAATTGACTGATACTTCTCAAATCTTAAATAACATCATACCCAAAAGAAAAATCGCTATGGAGTAATCACAAAGTTCCCAGGCTCCTTTTGAAAGATAGCAACAAACAATTGATCTACATGATGTGCCATGTCAGCCCAAAACTACGGACTAGCTAGTTCTCCAAGGATCGACCAGGTAGGGGGGAAACGTCCTAAACTATAGCCAGCGCAAGCTAGCTATACTAGGAGAGGAGGACACGAACTCAAATCTTCACACACACAGACGCACGAGTAAGAGTGGAGCTCACTTCTACTGCCTTGTACTGAAGCTGAAAATGGCTTGACTAGATTTACATATGAGGGACTTGGGGTCCTTCTAAAGGACTTGGGAATGGCACTTGTGGGACAAGCACCAGTTAAGTGCACAGCACCTTCCTATCTACACTAGGAAACTACCACATATTTGCATCTACTGCTCTAGTCTATTTCTAGTCAAGTTTCTTGCAACTACTAGGAAATTACTACGAAACTACTTGGTCCTTGCATGCCAAGGAAGCTATTTTCGTTAGTGCTGCATGCATGCAACCGAAGACACGGTTGACTCAACAATCTCCCCCTCAACCTAGTCGAAGATACTTGATGTCCATGAGCCCAACTTTTTCACGCAGTTCCTGGAACAGAACTCAACCAAGTTACTTGGTTCGGATGTCCGCCTTCTGCTCACCAGCCCTGACGAACTCCAAGCTCATCGTGCCTTTCTCGACGCGGTAATGTATGAAGTGATAGAGGACATAGATGTGTTTGTTGCTATCTTTCACAAGTATGCACAACTCATGACACATGTGGTACATATACACATGTTGTTCATCTGCCATGATCTTCACACGATATTGCATCAAAGTAATAGCCATATAACAGCTAGGTTTATGTTTCCACATATATTTTCTTCAGAGGATATTGCTCATCCCCTAAGGTGAGGTGTTCATTCATGATCCATGTGGTTTATCCATATTTCAGTCAAAGATGATATGTATTTCTTTCATTGGTGTTACCACCCATTATTTACTTATCATGACTTGCCACATCCAACTAAGACCTTCCCAAAAGTGTCTCATGAAGGCGAAGCACAAGAACACTGTACGATTTCTTGGATATTATTCTGACACAAAAGGAAATATGAGAAGCTACGGAAATGTTTTATGGCAGATGAACAACAAAGAATGCTCTGCTTTGAATATCTACCTAAAGGAAGTCGGGATGTTCATATAACAGCTAGGTTTATGTTTCCACATATAGTTTCTTCACAGGATATTACATCAATGTAATAGGTATTCTCTAACCTTCGTGACCACATACAAAAGCTCTTCATGGTACAAAATAGGTGCCTTGCATTACATAAAATACAGTTCAGCTCCAATTCCACCATGAGGCAGCCAATCAAACAGCCTCAACACAATTTAAATCTGAATTGACTGATACTTCCCAAATCTGAAACAACATCTTACACAAAATAAAAATCACTATGGAGTAATCACAAAGTTCCTAGGCTCCTTGTGAAAGATAGCAACAAACAATTTATCTACTAGATGTATCACAGGTGTAGATGTACCACGGGTCTGAGAAACTATAATTCACATAAAATTCCACGGCTAGCGAATGTCATAAAAGTAGTCTGTGACTAATTATGTAACTAGAGATGATACCCTATTGTTGCTGCAAAACAAGTCTGTACTAACTTACATGACACTTTAAACAGGAACACTGTTTGCTCGTAAAACCGACGGATTTAGCATTGTGACGAGGTGAAAGAGTAGGTTGAGTTGTGCATCAAATTGATCAGGTAAAGCATTGTGCACAACCTGTAGGTGTTCAAAATGTCAAATACTCAAGTTACAGATAAAAGGGTCAAATGTTACCATACCAGAATAGGATTAACTAAACATAACGTTTTGCGAAGGGCAATTTTGGTTCATTTAAAAAAATACCAAAAAGAAAGTAACTATGTCTATACCTTTTGTTATTTTTTTAACACACAAGCTAATCAGCATACATGTTATAAATGCACCACCATTGTTCCAAGCAACCAGATATGCAAGACAATGAAACTACGGAATCATGTAAGGAAAATTAAATTATTCCCCAAGTACATAGTAATAACAAAGTAGAATTGACTCCCTCTGTAAAAAAATATAAGATGTTTTAGTTCACTATTTTGTGATTTAAAACTTCTTATATTTTTTTACGCAGGGAGTATATTTATAACTATTATCAATTTTACTTCCATGTTAAATTGTGGGTGTCTGAATCAAATCCTAGAAACCACTCAATCTTCCGAGTATCAAATATGAAAACATTTGTGATTCCGCCTTAGCTCAAAGTACAATGATAGTTGCTACAAGTAGTAACAAGAGAATAACTTCACTTCCCAGCTCCCACTAAAAAAAATCAAATGTTTCTGGAGAAGTAAAAGAACAAAAGCCAATGTGTTCCTACAGTTGCAATTAATTTTGCATGCTACTCAATATCACGTACGAATGAACCTCACATATAAATATGAATATTTGCATAAAATACCCGCTCAAAAGCATTTGCTTCAGCAACAGGTACCCCATAACAAAATTTCGGCTCGCCCCTGAAACACATGTCAGATAGCCAGTTCAAGATGAACTACCCTAGGCCCAAAAGTTAACAAAAAATGAATGCAGAACATAACAAAATTTCTTGCACCCCTCACATAAACAAAAAGAAAACTATTCCGTACTAATCAACAATCAATAAGACAATAGCAAGAATAAAAATGTGCGATACACAAATTGTGAAAGCAAAGATAAAAAAGATAACACGTATCCAACATGCTATTTGGGCAGGAGTTACTTACCAATGTAAATAATTGATTGAATAAATACATTGTTCCTTAACATGCCAACAAAATGACAAGAACAACATCCTTAGGTAGAGCCACAGGACCACTACACCAGGAATTTTATCTTGTACAGTTCAAAGAACTGAACCTGGCAGGTTGGGAAAATTGTTCAGATTCCATGGGTTGGAGCAATACATCTGCCACATCTCTCGATCCACCGATGGTCAAACTAGATCACCAAGGTGAAGAAACCCAGTTTTTTTTTCCTAGCTTGACAATGTGTTGTAAGGATCAGACTCTCCAAATGACTTGTCTAGCATAGTGGACAACATCAAAAGCTACACTAGAAACTTCAAAATAAATGAGATTTTTGCATGGTGCACATATATTGGCTTGGAACATAAAGCGGTTGCTTCGCCAAGATGGGTGAAGGTAGTAGTTTGCCCAAAGTTGCCTTAGACTATGTAGAGTTGTGCCAAACCTAGATCAAGGACCATGCGGACAAAGAATGGATAGTGAATCCTACAGTACTTAAGTCATGAGATTAGTGTTGGCTAGACTGAGAGAGAGAGCTAGAGAGAGAGAGAGAGAGAGATGTTGATGGGGATGACGGGTAAGGTTAGAAAACCCCAATTGGTAGGTGGACCTATCCAAATAAGGTAGGTGTTTTGGGGTTGTGCTGGGCTATGCTAGGGAGGTCTAGATGGGCTAGTTATGGGGCTGCCTTGTGGCTTTGAAGAGAGGGAAAAGGCCCACGTCAGCTGTATTTGTTAAATTCGCTTCATTATTTAGCCGACTATTATTTGTTCGATCAGTCGAGTAAGAAATGAATGCAGAATTGGAGGAAATTTTGTGTGGGGCATTGGAATACTATAGCAAGACTGCACGCAAACTTCTGACTTATTTGGACTTTGGACATCATTTGGCACCCATTTATAAAAAGAATTTTTTTATCAAACAAAAAGGGATTAAATTGTGAGTTTGTGATATTGGAGGTGTAGAATTATGAATCCGCACTTGGGGCTTCATAGTGATATACCGACCATGTGCAAGTGGCATGCCACTAGTATTTTGACTAGTGTCACACCACTGAGGATCGGTGATGAATAATATTGTCTATATATAGCATCATAATCTGACATAAGCTGTTGGCCAATCTTCGGGTAAAAACTATCCAACTTTCATTCATTGTTCATTACAAAATAAATGGCATATTCCATTGTAAGGAGAATTAAAGATGTGTAAATAACAACATCTCAGCAAGAAACATGAAATAAATAGAACAATAAAAAATCTTAGATATTAATATAATAATAAATTGTAGTAAAACATGATATTGTTCTAGTGCGCATTGTTGTAAACAAAAAATCAAACATGTTAAAGACATTTCCAAGATTTATTCTTCATGCCGACAGAAGATCATGTTGCTCACAACAATCCATATTCTCCTCTAACTAGACCGCTCAAATAGCTACTGGTTGCCACCACCTTTGCCCCACGACTACGAGCAGGTACGCAGACACAGTAATGGAACCAAAAATATAGTGTTCAATATTTGTCGCACTTGCTTCTGAGCAGATGAAAGACATGTTCAATGAAGTATGTGATGGTTAGCTGCGAGGATGTCTCTGCAAGCTGTAATACGAATCTCAGCCATACTAACCATCGTATTCAAGAATCACATCACTGCCTCATTTGTGTCTGCTCGAGGACCGCCCCATGCGGTACCTCTAGACGGTTTATGCGACTCGAAACTGGCGCCTCCAAGAAGCGTATGCCCATGGGGGCGACCGATGTCAATGACCATCGGCTCGATACATTGCACAGTTCGGTGCCTACAAGAAGAGTACGGGTGGAGTCAATCAGCGTGGTAGCCCATTGGGTCTTAGCGCCATACAAATTGGATGCTATAAAAGCACGCATGTGGATGCACCTATAATGAAAAATAATCGGATCCTTGCGCTGCATATTTCCAGGACCTTTTTGGCAAGGACTACTCAATAACTCTATTGAATGGTTGCCATTAATGATGAGCTTTGGGTGCATCATGCAGCTACATTTGCATGGATATACGGATGCTAGGCCAGCTAGCTACAGGACACCGAGAGCCAGGCAAGTAGGTTCCAGATGTCATGTGTTGAGATCTTCCTTGTCTTGTGTTGCCTCTTCTTCTTGGATGGTCTCTTCCAATGCATGGCTGATCTTCTTGGCATAGTAGTAACTGTTAAGTGAAAAAAGTACATGAGCGATTTTTTGTCCTAAAGAAAGAAACAACTAATAAAAAAACTCATCCAACATTTATTATCCGTCGTTGGTCACATACTAGATAAATATGATCAAATATATTATATCTACATCACTGTTTTGTATCTTTGACACGTAGTATGCAAGAAATATGTTTACTTTGGCATGTTGAGATAGAATCTATCTTCATGCATTACACACATTTAGCTAGATGTCTAGTTCATCCAACTCACAAACATCTCAAATTCGCCTAGATGGCACGCCATTAGCGTCGTCTCTGGAAGGAAATCAAGCTTCTGCAGCCATGCGTTCGCCGATGCCGACATAAGAATCGTGGAAGCCCCATTTTCAGACATTTTTATTTTGCTAATTAGGGGTTCATGGGGTGTGATGAGACATAAACAACTCAGAGCATGTTGGGATCCGTCACTTTATAAGATGTTCTAAATCATATGTATATCGCACTTGCATCTGGGAAAAATAGAGACATGATGAATGAAGTATGCAGTGGTTACTTGCGAGGAAAACTGCTTGAAGTAGTAATGATCTTTTTATTTATATAGGGTGATCAAGTCGTAGGATGAACTTTGTGTTTAGGGTTAAACTGTTGCAATGTTTTGATGTTTGAATGTTAAAATGATCAATGTAATGTCCTTTACAAAACATTGTTCGCATGTTTGAAAGTGCCCTATTTTAGGGAACCCATTGGAGTTGGATGTTTTTTGTGCCCCAAGAAGCACTTTTAAGTGCTGCAAATTTGCCTCCAAGAACATTTTTACTGGAGATGCTCCTACTCTCTATTGCACGCACAGGCATATTAACACACATTATGTGGGTCCACTTATCTATTTGTTTCTATTTATCACACCCCACTCTCTCACTCGCAAAACACAAGTTACACAACGCAACACAGATACACTCCACTGATCCACCCACATACTCTCTCACACACACATGCACTCCGTGACATACTTCACATGAAAAGTGTCATGCTCTATCCCTCGCTCCACTTTTCTGTACAAGTAAATAGTCAAGCCAAATGATAGAACAATCTGGCCACAAAAGAACATATCCTAGATAGCATGCAACTGATAAAAATTTAGTTGAGAAATAAAAAATTCAAGGTAATTGAAAAATAGGAACACACGTGAAAATATAGGTTGAAGAAGAGACATACCTGAGCAGATATTTGCAAAGATAGGACATGAACATGAGGGGTCCGCGAACATGCATCTTTCCCTTCTTTGGTTAGCCCCTTGTCATTCTATTTGTAGTTCTCTATCGTCTCTGTCCTCAGGGTCTAAAGTGACCAAAGACCAAATATAAGAGCCAAATTTCTATATGAAAACCAATATGAGACCTTATCCACCATTGGTGCCCAGATGGGCATGGTTAGGTCCGAGTCGGCATCAACAATGAGCTTTAGTTGCATAAGCACTGCAGTCTCAATATCAATGCCCTCACATTGCCCTTCACAGACACCAAGCTCAAGCTCCTACAACAACGTTTAGCAGACAATAACCTCTTGTGCGGAACTATCTGCGTTCACATTGAGCACATGGGCAGCGGTCGACCATGGTAGCAAGATGGAGAATGGTGCAGCGACAGCGTTGGAGGGACAACCTCTCAAGGGATAAGAATACACCTTGCGACACCTGTGTGACGTAGGCGGAGCACAACCATATCTTAGTAGACGTGGTGCGGGGAAAGCATGGTAGCCCAACTATAAAATATTCATTGAAGTTGTTGAGAGGGATGAGCTTTTGTGGAGAGACCCTTGGTGCGACACGAAGAAGGGACACAAGTTGCGCTCCTTAGGCAATGTGCCCCCCATTACAAATGTCGAGTTCGATGCCTAGGAGGGACAGTATGAGTCCAAGCGTCATGGCTGCTTCTAGTGCGGTGAGCGCCTCTTCAAGCATGGCAGACCCGACCCCATGGAAGGTGACCCTGAGCACACGCAACCTTAGGCAGTTCTTGAGAAAGGTGCCTACGTTGACAATGTTTTTGGAAAGAGACAGCCTCTCGACCACTGGGATGAGCTAGCTATCCGGCGGCTAGATGCGAAGGTAATACGTGTCTAGCTCAATGGAGGTGGCGCGGTGGAAGGAAGGAATGGAGAATCAGACGCGTCCTGGCGGGAGGATGAAGAGAAGCTCCTTCAGCAAGAGCCAAATGGCATAGTGCAACCACTTCTTGGCATTAACGTCATCCAACTTTGCCGCTTTCGGTGGGCCAGTCCTGACGAGACAGATGTCGAGGACTATGATGGGCTCGTATGCATCGCCAGCGACGTGGGCAAGCGCCTCTTCTATCGCACTTGTTGGGACGTCGCAGAAGGTGAGACCGGGGAGGCTGATCCAGAGATCGTGCCACTAGCGTACGAGGTTGTCGGTGCATGCAGTGACACAGGTGGAGCCCAGACACACGAGGACCTAGAGGAGCATGTTATCCGGGAGTGCGCTGATGAGTTCATATCTGCCCGTACCACCCTGTGCTGACGGTGTTGGTTCTAGCAGCGATGAGAGCCACATGCGGTGGCGGGATGACGGGAACTCTATTCGGGAGCGGCGGAAATCGGAATCCTACAAAGGTAACCCCACGTGAATTCAAACTTAACAAAATATTAATGCATAACGTAACAAAATCGCTTGCAACCCTCACATAAAAAAATTATTGACCTACTAATCAACAATCAATAACACAAAAATATGAATAAAAATGTGTGACACACAAACTGTGATAGAAAAGAGAAGAAAAGGTAACACATATCCAACATGCTATTCATGTTGGATTAGCTTACCAATGTACATAATTGATTGAATAAATACAATGTTCCTCAATATGCCAGCAAAATGACGAGAACAACATCTGTAGGTATAGCCACGGGAACATTACACTAGGAATTTTGTCATGTACAGTCCGAAGAACCGAACCAGGCAGGTTGAGAAAATAGCTCAGATTCCATGGGATGGAGCAATACTTCTACCACATATCTGGATCCACTTATGGTAGAACCAGATGACCAAGGCGAGGAAACCCACTTCCATAAAACTAAGTGGCCATGTCACTCCCATACATGACCTTCTGCTCCCCTGCCTTTCCCTCCACAAACCCAAAACATCACTGTAAAACTTCATGCAGCCCGAGCGGTACCACTTCCCTTGAGGCACACTCTCGATTAGGGGTGATAAGCAATATGTTTGCTACCCTTTATTGCAGCGAATGCATCGCAGCATGGCGTCCCCATGCAACCGACTATCACACTTCTCACAGACCTGATCGACTTTGCTATCCTCTACATCAAGCTTTCTCCTTTTCAGCTACCGAGCTCTAGCAGATGTTGCATTCTTCCCGGTGTTGCCATCGTTGTTAGCATGGCGCTCACTAGAAGTTATTTTGTCGCCTTTTTTATTTCTCCTCTTCCAGCTGCTTCTAATGCCAGAAGCCTCCACATCATCCATCTCTTTGACAGAACCAGGATGGTACCTCCCTTCACCATGCGAAATAGAGATCGAGGAATGATTGTCTGGATCGACCCCTGTGTGGTTCTTCCACATCTTCATGTTGCCCCGCGACCTCGATCTATTGTTGGTGAAATGGTCATAGTCGTAGAGGTGCTCATAGTAGAGCTGCGCGAGCACCTACTTGGCGCACTCGGGCACATACCGGGGTTGCGCCTTGTCGCTGTTGAGATGGAAGTGGCCATCCCACCGCTTGCTCTCACAGGCGCCATCATAGACACTGAAGCGTTTAACAGTGAGTTACAGGCGGCAGAGGTCAGCCGAGCATCCGTCGGAGACAGGCCTCGGCTTGGGGGGACGGGACTCTCCCCCAGCGCCCTGCCACGGAAGCACTGCCCACTAGGAAGCTAGTGTAGTCGAGGAGGAAGGTCTCGCGGCCGGCAGGAACAACGCGCGCGTGAAAGCGGTGGATGGGTTGCCGCTTGATGGGGAAGGTGAGGGTTGTGATGTCAAGCGTCCTGGGAGACAACCAGGACGACAGCGGCATGATGAGTCAGACGCCGTAGGTCTCGTAAACATCTCATCCATTGAGCCGAACTCGGGGGCCTTCGAGACAGAGGCATGTCCCTCGGGGGCGAAGGTGCAGCCGGACGGGCAATATATGTTAACAGGAAGGGGGTATCCCTTCCCCATCGATTGTGAGGTGCTAGCTAGGGTTTCAGGGAGCAATCGGTAGGGCCTTCTTTTGTTTCTTCATGGGCCTACCAGTAATGTTGGAAAGGAAGAACTATAGTTGGCCAAACAGACCATTTTTTTGGGCTGGCCCAATTACCACACGTTCCCGGCCTCCCACCTAGCTAAACGGGCCATGTTACGGCGTGTGTCATGCTCATACCATGAGATGCAGCCTTCATTCATGATTCATGTGGTATATACACTTTTCGGACAATGATGATTTTAGTTTCTTTCATTGGTCTTATCACCCATTATTTACTTATCATGACTTGCCTCATCCAATTAATACCTTCCCAAAAGAGAAACAATTCTAAGACAAACTGGTTAATAGGTACATGCACGAGAAAAAATATTCTAGTAGAGATTGAGTGTCTCTTGAAGGCGAAGCACAAGAATATTGTATGATTTCTTGGATATTATTCTGACACGAAAGGAAATACGAGAAGCTACGGAAATGTGTTATGGCAGATGAACAACAAAGATTGCTCTGCTTTGAATATCTGCCGGAAGGATGTTAGGATGGTCATATAAAAGCTAGGTTTATGTTTCCACATATATTTTCTTCACAGGATAGTGCTTCAAAGTAATAGGTATTCTCTAACCTTAGCAACCACATACAAAAGATTTCATGGGACAAAATAGGTTCCCTAGAGTACATAAAATACAGTACAGGTCCAATTCCACCATGAGGCAGCAAATCAGCAGGAACAAAATTAACAGCCTCTGCACAATTTAAATATGAATTGACTGACACTTCTCAAATCTTAAATAACATCATACCCAAAAGAAAAATCGCTATGGAGTAATCACAAAGTTCCCAGGCTCCTTTTGAAAGATAACAACAAACAATTTATCTACATGAAGTACCATGTTAGCCCAAAACTACGGAATAGCTAGTTCTCCATCGATCGACCAGGCAGGGGGGGGGGGGGGTGGACGGCCTAAATTATAGCCAGTGCAAGCTAGCTATACTAGGAGAGGAGGACACGAACTGAAAGCTTCACACACACAGACGCACGAGTAAGAGTGGAGCTCACTTCTACTGCCTTGTACTGAAGCTAAAAATGACTTGAGTTGATTTACATATGAGGGACTTGGGGTCCTTTTAAAGGACTTGGGAATGGCACTTGCGTGAGAAGCACCAGGTAAGTGCACAACACCTCGAAAAATGCTAATGGAGGCCAAGCATCAGGCAGGCCGCTATCCCTGCCGCCCGACCACCATCTAGATTCCCCCCGCCATTGTATAGAGGCTGTATTTGATTTTTTTTCTACTTGTATTGATCCAGCACTGGCCCACGCACATGCAAAGCCCCTAGGGTGTCTTACAACCTTTCTGACATGTACGCACATGTTTTGACTTTGCAGCACCGATGCACCATGCCATTCTCTCATCTGTACCAGCGGGACGTGCACGTCGTGGTCGAGCCGTGTCCACTCCAACTGGATGTGCACGTCGTGGTCGACCCTTGTCCGCTGCGTAGGCAATGGAGGCACAAGTCCCTTCGTGGCGAATCCCTGACCAGATAAAACAGACACTAGTGCTGTAGTGCACCTTTTTTAATCATCGTTAATGACGTTGGTAGTGTTTTCCGAACGGAAGGCAGTTCTCCCGCTCGCCACGTTATGCCTAATGACCTGAATTAGCAGTAGTCAACAGATTACCGCAACATTTCAACATTTTCTCGTCTTTACACTTGAAGTTTTAGAAGCATTTAGTTAAACACGCACTTGACCATTCCACTTGACCACGGTACACATGCGCTCTAATGAAAACATGTCCCCTAATTAGTATTGGGTGCAGCAAGTGTTTGTGGGCGATGTTGTACAGCTACACGCCGCCCTCTGTGTCCCACTTTTAGAGTCATGTCACGTCTTCAATTTTTATATTCCCTCACATCAACCTCACCCTGTTGTCATCTCCTTCCCCCACCCAACCTAGTTCTTTCTCACTCTGTTTTCCTCACCGGAACCTCAGCTCCGACGCATCTAGGTGGGCAGCCTGTGCCTCGCCGCCGAGCCGTGCTACTACGGCGAGCCCCCTCATCTGCCGGCGCTGCGCGACGCCAGCCGCCGGCGATCTGCTCCGCACTGAAGAGGTAACCAACGCAAATCCCCACTTAGTTTTTCGCCACCGACGTGTTCATTCTTTCCTGTGTTCTTGCTCGTTCGTCCTCAATCTAAATCGTCACAGCATTTTTTTAGGGGAGTGATAAAAATGTCAGACCTTTTTAGTGGGATACAAGCTGCGATGGTTATAAACCGTGTAGAAAATTGTGACAAATCTGTTGAAGATTGGGATAGCGACGGTGATGGTTCAGGTTGTTCAACGGGGGTAGCTGGAACACCATGCTTCACCTCGCGGTTATCTGTGCTAAAGGCTGCTTCAGTAATTGCCCAGTTTAGCGAATTTAAGAGACAGTTAGTTAGCGAAATCGGTTTTGGGGGAATGTTAGAGTTGAAGTCATGGCAAAAGATTAATCTGAAATACAGTGCGTACTTGATGGATAGAGTTGATTTAGATTCATGCTCCTTGAACCTGGAGTCACAGGGGGTGTTGGGTTTGGTTGACAAGAATATAAATTATGTATTTGGCATCCCATGTGGCAATCTAACCATTCAAGGTGAAGGCGTTGAACCATCTGAAGCTTGTATCGAGTACACGCGTGTAGCAGCATCATTCAGTGAGAAAGGCACACATAGCCTAAAAGCTGCTGAATCAATCTTGCTTGCACCCATAACAGAAAAATCAACGGAAACAGAGAAGCATTGTTTCAAAATTGCCTTTGTGATTTTCATCATTGGACATGTGCTTGCTCCGACCGCCAAACATGACTACATATCAGTAGATTTTTGGGCTGCACTGAATGATGTCAACAAGATCAAAGATTGGAACTGGGGGGCATATGTGCTGAAGAATTTGTTACAAGCAGTTAGGAAGTTCAAAACCGATGTTTCAAAGAGGAACCCAACCATACATATAGTTGGATGCCATCTGTTTCTGCAGGCAAGTAATTTCTTTAGCAAACAAATTCATTTTTTACATTTTTAAAACAGGATTCATTCATGCCCATATGTTTTGCTGCAAAACAGGTGTTTGTTCTCGACAACTTAGAGCTCGGTCTACTAAACAAGCAACACGGAGTAACACCAAGGATAGGCTTGTATGATTATGAGTCAATGAAAAAGATGGTCGAGCAAATCACAGTAAACATCCCAAGTGGTGAAGTCACTTTCAGCGGTGGCAAGGTACGTTTGAACTTATTCTTCAATTTTCCAACGGCATACGCAACCCACAAGACAAATTTTCTTCATTTTCTCATCCAGGACTAACTATGTTTATGGAAATCAGGTCAGGGATGATACGCCTGCAGGGGGTATTGAGTCACATGTAAATGTTGCAGGCACAGGAAAGATTGCCAAACCAGCTTTCACCCCGAAAAGAGCAAGTACTCCATGCTCGCCAATGTTGCGATCTACTTACACGAAGAATGGCCCGCAAGAGTTTTCAAACTATATACGATCGCGGTACCCCACCATAGTAAGTACCATCCACAATTTTGTTGGTTTTCTCATATTTTTGTTTCCTTTGTCAACCAAATTTTTGTTGCACTCCTGATACTGAAAAGGTCGGAACTTGCTAACATGATTTTCCATTTTCTTTGTACTAAAATCCATAGTCAGCACAGAAACTTGGCATTCTCCTCCGGGAACAAAATGCACGCGGCCTGGCAAACATATCGGAAATGCGGCAAGCGTTCCAATCAAACATGTTCACATTCACTGACAAGCTAATGGCGTGCCTCGGAGAAATGTGTACATGTTGTAAAGCACACGGACGGAAAATGTGTGTCCTCAAGAGCGAAGACAAAACCATACACGAACCGCCCCCAACTCCATCAACTGAACAGCTAAGCACTCCACTAGTCACCAAGATTGGACCACGCCTTCCTGCACCAGGAATGCCAGAAGGTGTGTTTCGATACAATCCCAGTTATCACAATCCCAACCATTTTTCATATGCATCCCCACCTCATAGCTTACACAATTTTTCAGGTCAAGTGTCTGCTACTAGTTCTGTTTCTAGGAAAAGGGATGGAAGCCTATCATCAAGTATGCAGTCCGGTCCATCTAAGAGACTTTGTTTACCAGCCTCCATTGGAGAAGATGACCTTTGCCAAAAACAGAGACCAATAGCCCAAGATTCTATAGTTATGGACATCGCTAGCAGCATCCTGTCAATGTATGATGATCTAACAGCCGTCCTTGTCACTTATTATGCCGAGATCCGTCCAGCACCCACGACGATCTTGTTTGGTGCAACAACAGATGGAGCACCTGTGAAGATTGACCTGGCACAGTGCAACTTTGGGAGGGACCCATGGGTTGCTGGTTCGGTACCCCCGCCCCCTCCAGAAAATGCGCTTAGGGCTATACGAGACTGGATGTCAGCAGCATCCATGACCAATTTGCAGAGGCAAGATAAACCTAGACCCAACACATCAATTATTTACGTCGACCCCCCAAATTCATAGTATATCCTAACCACATTTGTTTTTTAATATTGCTGTAGGAATTGGATTTTACACCTTAAACCAAGGCTCATATCAATCGAAGGGATTGAAATCCAGCAACAACTTGCACATGGAGACCCAATGTCACACGAGATATGTACTGCTATCTTTCGGAGGCTTGCCCAACTGGACCAGTCTTGCTCTAAGGACACTCCTGGCAACATCTGGAGAAAGTACATAGAGCCTGACTTTGCTGTGAGACACCCATCACCCTTGTCCACTCGAATTGAACTGTTTTTTACCGCTCCATACATGCATACCCCATTTTACTAGAGCTGACACATTTTTATCATCTTCGCAGACAACTGTTTTGTCGAACGCCGATCCATTGACTGTTCAATCTATTCGCACTGGGTTTCAGGAAGGAACAGGTCTTTGCAACCCAGCTTCATGCCGAATGGTACGACACTTACGAAATCATTTTTTATGGCAATTTGTCAACACTAAACATATGTAACACGTTCTTTTTCATGCAGTGGTTCATCCCAGCAATTCTTCCAGATGGATGGGCTGTATATTTGTTTGATATGATGCGGAAACGGATCATTGTGTTAGACCCAGCAGTTGGCCCATTTGTGTATAGCAATAGGCGGGTCAGCATGCACGAGTTTGTAAGCAACAAACTGCATGCTGCCCTGTTCAACTGTTTACATAGTTTCTTCAGTTCTTGGTACTGTGATTCCACTAACTGGGGACGCACATTCCCGATCATAATGCGGGAAAAAATTGAGAGGTATGTCTCCCTTTCCATTGTAGTCACTCTTATTTTTCAGTTTTGCTACTGTTTACACCCTGATTTTGATTGCCCGCCGATCTATTTTTTTTCTAGAGATGAAACTGGCTTGGGTGCTACTTTCTTTGCTAGGAATTTCGACGGTGACAGACTACAAATCCCGCTGACCAAAGTAATTATTTCGATTTCTAGTCGAACATACTAAAGCCATCTACATCTGCTCATTTCTGTTTTGCCAATACAATTCTGTAATTTTTAGGAGACGTTGGCATCACACAGCAACCTCATGCTTTACGAGCTGATGCGGATGCAAGGGAACCAAACCAAGGCGGCACACGATTCACTCGAAGCAATCAAAGGAACGTTCCTTGTTCTTTAGGGCAGCTAGAAAGACGAGCAGTTTCGAAACAGCATCGGTTGATGCTTTCACTTATTTAAGAACATCATTTGAGAGTCATTCCCCCAACTAGATGTATTTTTTTACTACCTAAATGAAGAAGACAGAACTGCACCTGAATAATTTTCTGGATTTAGCCACTTTCATTACGGAAACAATTGCATTATTTCACCTTTGAATGCTTCAATAACATAAGCCTCACTAAGGCAGGGATACATTTTTTATAAATATTCGCAAATTGATCTAGGTAGTTCACAAGGCCAACCGATCTGCATCTACATGCACAACACCTTGTAAACAAGTGCCACCACAAGAACACACACAACAACTTTCAGCACGTACCCACTGTGCTGTCTGGCAAGGTTTCGCGCTGGGACTTGCTTTGCAATCTCCTGACTTCTTTCTTGAAAATGTTGGACTGTCTTTGCTTCCGAACGGAGCTCGTCATTCATCCGTTCAAGCATACAAACCTTGTCCCGCAGATCGATTAATAGTTGTTTCAGGAATTCATCTTCAATAGGATCATCGTGCCAAGCGTAGAACTCGCACCCCCCCCATCTGCAACAACATTGCCACAAGACAAGTTGACAGACCAAGACTCAAGCCCTCATAGTAGAACAAGAAGAGTTTTCAAAACACTAACCCTTGCCTTGGCGCGTGTGTAGTACCTCCTGCCTGGATTGTCGTCACTCCAGGAGATCCACATGGCCGCTTTCGGCCTTTGCCTACACCAGCAAGGCACAGCTAGATGGTAGTCCATCGGGCCAACTCTGTATCTCACCGGAGACCTAAAGCTACAAGCGTACGATCGCCTTGAGGAAGAAGACGCCCTAGAGGTGGCAGAATTTGAAGAAGACATGGCTCACTCTTCTGGTCGTTGCTAGCTCGAAGGGATGGAGGATTATATAGCACAGGACCTGCCCAACGGCTACTTTTCTCTAAGAGGATGTGGGCCCAACCACTCAGCTGGGAAACTATTTATATATGTTGACCCCCCCCCCCACATGCGCATCTGGTGAGACTACCCCCCCCCCCCTGTACAGCCCAGACAACAACAACATTATCTTTTCCACATGTTTAGCTAGGCTAACATACTCAATCATTTGTTGCAAACAAATTAATGCAAACCAACACACACTCATGTATGGTCACGGCTGATTAGCAACCAGAAGTCGTGTTTACAAAATACAGTTGCCCTCGTGCATGGCAACTCACTCCACATAGGAATTACAACTAAGCAAGTTCAAGCGATAATGTGAATGCCAATCCCAACACATCTCATGGGATGACAAAACCGGCTGCAAGCCAGCTACAAAAAATGGCACACCTTGCCACGAACGAACTGATGCCCGAATGACGCAATCATTCGGTGCAAATCTATTCTTGCTCTTCCTCAACTATCTCCATTATGCCAGGGCGAGGAGCAGTGTTGCCTTGGCATGCTAATGTCTCGTAAAGCATTCTCTTCTGACGTTGTGGAAGCCCATGCTGCTCTCGCACATGAAAAGCAATAGAGTCAAGGAGTGAGTTAAGCACATTTTCAACAAGAGAAATGATGAAAGTGCAATAGTTAATAAAGAGAACTTACAACCGGGACATCTTCCTCGAGGCCGAAACCGTTGAAGTTGTCAGCGTAGTACGCAATGTATCCGGGTGTCTCACCCCTGCCAACATTTTTCAAAGTATATCAACTCCTCGAGAAAATTAAGAACCAACATAATTAATGAACAAGTACCGTTGCTTACCCACTGCACGAAACGTGCATCCCCACGTTATAGACCACCGTCCATTTGGTAATGTCCATATCCCAGCCGTCATCCATCATCATGCCAATAATCTTCAAAGCTCTAACAACCGTGCGCACCGTACTACCATGTTTTATCTCATACACACGCGTAGTCTGATCTGTGTACAACGGATCAAGCACATTGAGTATCTTGCGCTCCATGTCAAAGACGTACAAGCTCCAAGCATGCCAGAGCCACGCTGGCATCATAATCTGCAAACCATAGAATTAGTTATATCAGCTGGACCCACTCACTCAATCAGCTAGCAACAGGTGTGTGCACGTGTCTACGTACCAGATGGCACAGGCTGAGCCTAAAACCTAGCCTTGGTGCAGCAAGCAGCCCCAACAAGAGCTCGCGTGTCTCGGCAGAATCGACGCTATCCATGTGTAGCTGCCAACAATAATTTTTTCTGAAAGGTCAGCATAGTTGACATAAATCATGGACCTTCACTTAGTCCCTTTTTTATTGAACTAACAATGAACTAACCACAACATCAGGAGGAACCAAACCCCTCCAGTTTGGCATGTGTACTCTTGCCATCATCCTACTCTCTCTCTCATTCCACCCACGCACCCATGCATCGAGTCCCGTGTACAGCATTTCACCAAGCAAACTGAACTGGTACTTGATCTTGTGACCATCCAGGCGTAGGACAGTAGGATTGAAGTGTTCGAACCAAGTCCTGCTAATCACAAATAACAGTAAATTATCAATGCGCCAGTAGGATGCGCTCTGCCGTACGGAGAACACAGGAACGGGAACTAACCTGCTAAGTTCGGACGGCTCGCTAAGCATTTCGACCGTCTCATATAAATCCATGCAGACGTGGTCTGGGTAGAAGAAGTGATGAAGTTCCAGCTCAAACGGCGAAAAGCCATAATTATGTGCAGCAGGTGGCTGGGGTGGCATTGCTGGAACAACCGCTGCACGCAAGAGGAACATGTCAGTCCTGCCCAAGGTCAATTTAAACACGCATGCAACAGGAAGAATTTTGGAACCCACCTAGAGGCAGTGGGTTACTCTGCTGGCCACCTCCAGGTAAGGCAAGCCTCTTGTTCCCTAGCGGTGTGACTGTGGAAATACGTTGTTTCGGCAGGTCCGGCGCAACAGCTACACACGACCCACACATTTTCCAATTAACGATATAAGTAAACGTAAAATAAAAAGTAGCACATGTTTGGAGCTGGATACACTAACCTTCGCCCATGGTGGTATCTCCACGATGCATCATATCAGGCACCACTTGATCCCTTGCACCACAGCCAAGGGCCTCATGCATGGTAGTCTGTCTCGTGCATCTACGAGGAGGCACTGCACAGCGGTCGGAAAATTGTATACATGAGGCCATTCATTTTGTCTGACCAAACCAGCCGTGCAATTAGCATGTAAAAGTCAACGATCACTTACATTGAATGGCAGGACCTTTGCCTTTTACATCTTCTATCATTGGCTTATCGTCCGGCTCGTCATCAGGCACCATAGGCTCATCATACTCAAGCGGGGTCACTGGCTCTGCAACCATAACACGTAGTGAAGCAGATTAATTAACCTTCAAAAAAAGGAATTCACCAATGTCACGTTTTTGCTGGCACCAACCTTTTCCACGTGCAGACTCGATGGTTGGAATGGCCGCGCCCTGACGAGCAGCTTGGCCCGCTTCCGGCACTAGAACAATAATTAGCAATCAGCCTTTGCAATATACGCTTTTTTAAAAGGAAGAACATGTTAGCGTGATCGCGACCAAACATACCATGTTCCTTATTTGCATCCTCGTTTCGGACCACAACAGCCATGAGAGAACGCGCCGCCTCACGTGACGTTGCTGCGAGATCGGTGACAATATCTAGTTGAATAAGACAAAGATTTAGATCTCCGTTTGTTAGCATCCAGGCTTTAAGCAGAGTTGGCGACGTATTAGAATATATCCTGCATGCAAACTAGTGGCCCACATCCATGCAGACTCGTGCCTCATCCACCACCCCTCCTCCTCTAGGCTGCATGCATGGCTAGGGCTGGGCGTTCGGTTTTTATGGTTAATACGGTTCGGTTTATTCGGTTTTCTTGAATTTCGGTTTTGAAGAAATTGCCACCGAAATAAGTACACAAAATTCAGACACCGAACCATATTAACCGAAATATATTGGTTCGGTTTGTTTGGTTAACCAAAAAACCGAATTACATGCAGCCACCAGTCAAAGTGTCACGACTAATGAGAAGGGGTGGCTTTTGTACAAAATGCAAAAAACAATCAGTTCCATGAACGCACATACATACACTCGGTGGAAGGATTCACTAGCTTTTCACTAGCCGTGCATGCAAAAGAATAGTAAAATATTTCAATGGAATAAATTAAGGACTAATCATTAGCATAGTGATATGTATTAGCATGGCCTTACGCACTACTTATATTAGAGAGATTAGAGTTTTTTTGTAGAATGCATCGAGACACCAGAACTTGAAGAAGCCAGGAGCGAAGTACCTTTGAGCAGCCGGCCGGCTTAGATGTGGCAGGACCGGTACATTACAGAGTAGATTTTTAAGAAAAATAATTGTGGAGCAACTACTGGGTTGGGCCGATTGCAAATTGGCCTGCCGGCTGTTCAACCGATTACAGGAACATACTAACCTTCCCCTAAAAAAGGAACATACTAACCAGGATACGTACGGATCGGTTTCTTCGGTGAATTCGGTTTGTTAGCGATTAAAACCGAACACGACACTGAACACCGTATAGTGGCCGGCTTTCACACCGAACCATAAAACCGAACACCGAATAAACTGACAAATCGGTTTAAAAGGTTCGATTCGGTTTGGTTTTTCGGTTTTCGGTTTCAAAGTGCCCACCCCTATGCATGGCACACTAATCCATGCATGGCACACTAATTTTTAAACCAGACCCTTAAAATAATAACACATCATTGCTACAACTATATGCATGCACATTTTATATACTCGCTAATCACTTTATTCTTTCTAAAATCAGAAAGTACACTTGCGCAGATGCATACCTGTCATCCTTCTTGGAACATGCGGGGACTGGCTCACATTAGGAAATGCCGCAGCAACTGGAGCTTGCCTCTTAACCCTTTCAATGAAATCATCTAGAGTTTCCTCTAGATCTCTCTGCCGTTTTGCAGCTGCCTTCGTGCGTATTTCTTCCAGTACCTTATCTTTCGCCTCGTCGACCATCTTGACAAATGCCTCCTCGCGTTTTCTGAACTGGTTCTCCACTGCTTCCCTTAGAGCCGCTAGAATCTACACATGGACAAACGCAGAGTTGTCAGTCTACTTTCGCATGGAAGGATCTGCAAAAAACTACTAGCCATACAATACTTGACAGAAGCGAACAAAAAAGAAGCTGTAACACACCTGCGGATCCACCTCCTTGTCCTGGGCCATGCCAAATCCAGCAGCCGTAGCATGCACACCAGGGCTTGGTGTGTTCAACGGTTGGGCTGGAGCTGCACTCCCGGAAGCAACATTGAATGCCGGAGATCTAGGCACATCTGATACCTGCATGCGAACAATCGAAATGAATTTATTAAACATGCAGTTCCGGCATACTAAAGGATAGAATTTGCATTCATTGAAGAGAATATTTTCTAGTTACGTCACCTCAAAGCCAGCATCCACACCGTTCCTCGCTGCATGCTTCTTGGTCTGTAGTCTCATGAACGTGTCCGAGTAGTGAGCCAGCCTAGGAAGTGGCAAGCCCTCACGTCCTTGCATCCCGTGCTCGTGGTAGTCACAGAAAATTATCTGTGTGACATTTTTGGCAAGAGAAGCAAGCAAAACTTGTCATTTGCAAGCGAGGCCGCATGAAATCATGGGAAAAAATAAAGATGCATCAAAAACAAGAACTTAAACTAACCTGCGGTATAACAAGACACCCCTGGAGGATTAACTGAGAAGGGTCATGGAGAAGATCCTCCCTCAGCTTGGTTGCAGCCTCTCTCAACCCCTCGACCACATAATCACAAAAATCATAGTCTGATATGTGACTTGGGTCAGCAAGAACTGGCAGCAGCTCGTACGAAATTTTCGGATGGGCTCCTTTTGGAACAAGAAAAGTCGAGGCAGCTATGATTGTACATGCCGCCATCATCTTCTCCTTCTCTGCGCCAACTATTGCTACCTTGCTTGCAGTTTGCACTATATTCTTTATTTCCACAATCGGGATCTTGCATGCCTTGTGCATTTGTGTATCTAAAATGTCATGCAACCTTGCTAGCAAGGCTCCCCGGTCTGCCAAGCAAGCACCACCGGGAATATCTATCTTCCTACCACAGGGCTCTAGTCCTAGGCATTTGGAAACCTCCCTACCATTTATCTCTACAAAGTTACCATCCCCCATGTCCATCTTCATGTTTTTTGGATCTATGCGTGACAGAAGAGACATGGAGAAGATACGATTGTTATTGCCTAGGAGCTTGATTTTGCACAACTCATCTATCCCCGCGCCCTTGAACACAACTTTCATGTTCGGGTTCCAGTCACCCGCGATGGAGTGAAGCATACCCGCGTTGTAGGCTGTGTTTAGGACGGGAACCTTCTTCGTAGCCACCATTGTAGAGGAAGACGGCACATCCGGCGGCGCCGCAGGTGAACAGTACCTTGGTCTGCGACCCATCCTCCCAGCAAATCTGTTTCAAGAAGAACACTTGCGTAAGAACACCAAGAAGAGAAGAGAGGAGCCAAGGTGATATGGACAGGAGATGAACAACGAACAGCTAGTACCTTTTGCCTTGGGTTCCTGCTGTTCCGCCCAGCTCCGGAGAGATGTGCTTTGCTTCTGCGTTTAATCTCCTCCCCCCCAATGCGAGCAGTACATATATAGACCTGCTCCGGCCAGACGGGTCCCTGTGCCTCGAATTGTTTTTTAACCTAGTGGGCGCCAGTGTGTCCACGCATGCGTCAAGCCATGTCCACAAGCCGAAGCCCCAATTGGTTTATTCACCCCACCTCACCGAACAAATGAGAGAGCACCACCTAACTAGAAATATACTCATCGATAATCACATTATGCTAACACCATAAGCATAATCTTTTAAGCAGTAATATACTCATTGTTTTTTTTGTTGGCACGTGTACAAGTAATTACGCAAATTTTTTCAAACAGTAACACTCGACAGATAGGTCACACAAATCATGCGAAAGAAGATGATCCAAATTAATTTTTAAGCACGGGAACTGATACATTTTCTTGCAATCTCCTCAAGTGATACATTTTTTTGCTCTAACTTATCTAGATCTTGGCACGCTTGCATGGAGGGCTTTCAGCGTCGTCTTCTTCACCACCGTCGTCGCAAGGCCCAGTAGCTGACATGTGGTCCCCATCAGCCAGCACGCATGCAACGCTTTCCTTTGCATGTGCCATGCAAGGATCGAAGTCTGCTGCCTCGTCTTCAATCAAGCACAACGGCAGCTGCACGGTAAGATCCACCTGCTCACAATGCAGTTGTAAACCCAGTTAGATATTTTTGCATTCGGAGCTCTCACAAGCATAATGCTTATAGCGGAATAAAAATGCAACATAAAGAATCACTCACAGACGGCACGTTCTCTTGATGATTTTTTTGATCCATCGGCATTGCTGGCCCTTGTCCAATAACGCTATCCTGCAATTAGCAACCAGATGGAGTTCTGAATGATATTTCTAACGAAAAAATGAACTTTTTTGTTAATGCCAAGTCTGCGCAAAAAACAAACAACCTCATCACTGGCTATTTCTATGTCCGACGACGGATCATGGAACACGAGATCATCGAGACCTACGGCAGCACTAATGACCTGATGATGCATAGGGAGAACATATTAGAAGACCAAATCATTTCTAAGGACTGAGACGGTAAGTTTTAACAGTGAGATACATGCTCTAACCTGCACCCCACCAAGTGTCAATGTTGAACCGGATGCCTCCGTGAGCTGGGAAGCTGGGAAACCCGTGCTGCTGGCGTCGCTGCTGGGCGCCATCCCCTACTCACTGATAGAATGATTTTCTGGAGTGTCCGCGCCACGTCCATAAATAGAGGCCCCAAAATTATGGTTTCCCTCCAAAACAATGGTTCAAATTTTGAAAAAACCCAGCTACGTATCGTATCTAGTTTTGATTTTGAAATCTATGGCACCAGATGAACCACGCATTGCATATACAATGGCTACTGCCTATATGAAAGCTAGTACATTTGGTCATGTCCATTAATTGCAGCACAGATGGGCGGAGTGGTACACCTGTCCACTGATCTTGTCAACCACTTGCCCGGTTGGCCCGCAGATGAACCGGCGTGATGAGTTCAAATAAAAAGGTTTTGGGAGCAGTGCTTCCATCACCAGTCACTTCAGAGCACGCCCAAGCTTGTGTTCCCGCACCCCCCTCCTCCTCTCGTCAACCAATCCACCCACACCCCACACCCCCCACTCCCAACCCCACCCACACCAGACCGTGAGTCCCACACCCAAAAGCACGGCGCCATGTGCTGGGAAAAAAATTTGTCCAAAACTATTCTTATCAGTCCTAAGCAGCCCTCCGATTTTGCATTTTTTTCTAAAACAATATTGATTTCCCAATCGTGAATTAGTTCGCCCAAAAAAACAATGTGTCCACAGCCAAAACGAGCTCTATGGTCATGCATTGCGATCCACCATGGAACTCAACATCACACGCTGGTATGGGTGCAGGCCATGAAATCCTGTTACATACGTCGAGTTCACCTGTGCAAGGCAGAGCTCGCGTGACCCACTGCCGCCTGGGTGCACAGTGCAATGGAGCACTCTACTGCAAGCTACTAACTAGCCTTTGTCACTTGAAAAGACGACAACAGCGACATCAACGCAGTCCTCATTGTACAATTTCTTGACTTCGGTCTCCATGGTGGTACTTGGGTTAGACTGAAGCTGTCACAAGCAGAACTTGGCAGCTTACACATGCCCCTTGAACCAAGCAATAGATGACATTACTTGCGCAAAAAAAACAAGCCTTGACAGAGGCAACTTTTTAGTTTGTTTCTTGGCTTGAACACAGACCACTTCAAATAATAAAGGAAATTTACCTAATCCCACATAAGGAATACATGATCATGCCCACATTACATGAAAGTTGACGAACCACAATTTTTCAACGGTTACATGAAACGGAAGAAAATTGTCCCACATTCGATGCAATTAAAAAAACTCTCTCTATCCTTAGGAACTCTTAACGACTACAGGAAGTTTGGCTCAAATGGGCCGGATTTCTTAGTGCCACAATTGTTGCGTCGATGTCCAACAACACCACAGTTCGTGCATTTCGGCAACTTCCTTGGAGCCTTAGGTAAATCACCTCGCTGCGGACAAGTTGTACATTTGTGCCCTTGTTCTCTGCAGATCGTGCAAAAACGGGACCTCTTAAGTTGTTGCTCATACGGAGCCTTGTCCCTGCTTGTCGTTCGCCTTCCCATTTGCCTCTTCTTCTCATTCAGCCCAACAGCTGAGCAACTAGATTCACCATCAACTTTATTTGTTTGCAGCACAGCATTGCCACCCACATATGCATGTTCTTTTTCCGCTAGAGTCTGTTGTTGTTTCTCTCTCTCTGCAAGCCCCATTCCATCTTTATCAACACTAAGTGGAAGCAGAGTCGCATGCACCTCCTTCATCATCGCCATGAAAACATCATAGCACTTGACATTGTTGTCGCCAAGCACAACACACTCCAGCGCTTTCATGTACATGGTGTGGTGCCTGAATGTATCACTGGCCGGAGGCCCTCTGTCTCTCTGATACCTAACCAGATGCTCAGGAAGAATGTCCCGAGCATCTCTCGTCCATCTCTTAAGTATGTGTTTTGGTGGTATTTTTTGCAAACGGAAGTGCACCATCACCTGTATCATGGCGGAACAAATCATGTCATATAATTTTTTTTCATGTGGGGTATCAAACATGACAACGTGACTGAATTACACAATAACTTTGAACAAAGAGCTCACCTGCAGTGCATGGCAGCACACTAGCCCAGCATGCTCAAAGTACCCGCACTCGCAACTGAAAAAACTCTCATCTTCATTCACTTCTATCTTGAATTCAACTTTGCTCCACCTCTCCCTGTTTGCCGCTTCTACATGGGTAGACTTGTAAATCCTCCTAGGCAACACCTCATCCAACACATGTGCCCCACATTTATACAATTCCTCGCCAAATTTTTCAAACATAGCTCTGGTGTACACCTTGCTAGCATGTTTCTCTATTGGAAGGTTCACACTAAGAGGCACGCTGCTCTGTGATCAGAAGCACAAGTTTGTCGAAATGATCAAGGGGAGGAACAATAATAGGTTTAGGAGGCTGATCGCAAGGAAACAAAAAAACTGCGGCACACTCACCAGGGATGTCCTCTTCTCTTGATAACTCTCTTCTGCTTCTCTATCAAATTGCAATTTCTGAAACTGCTTCAAAAACAGATGCATTGGGCACCCTGGTGGCACGTAACCCTTCAAAAGATGGTTTGCGCTCTCACTCCGTTGAGTGCTTGTCATCCTAGCACAGAACACCCCTCGGAAATACGGCTTTGCCCATTTATGCCTCACCTCATATATCTGCGTCAAGAAGGGATGCTTCCTCAGCGAGTACTTCTCCAACATCTGGTCCCATCCAGCCTCAAATTCTTCTTCAGTTATCATGTGATGGACAAGCTTGTGGAACTCCAGTTTGAAATCGTTGTTCTTGCTCCAGAGAACACCCATGGATTCCTTAGCCTTTTTCAAAACATGCCATTTGCACCAACGGTGCACTGTGCTTGGCAGCTCTGCTTCAATAGCAAGCTCCATAGACCGTGCTTGATCTGCATTTTCGTATAGAAGCAAAAACAAATGAAAAAATGATCAGATCAGGCAACGTGCTGGTTACTATAACACTAAAAGAATGTTGTTATGAAATGGAATTATGGTGTTATGCACACAAACCTGTAAGTATTGTCTGCGGATGTTTGCCACCCACCATGCGGAGAAACTCCCTGAATATCCATTTCAATGTTTCCTCTTTCTTGTCTCTCATCATGGCTCCACCGAATATTATGCTTTGGAAGTGGTTGTTAACGCCAACAAACAGGCCAAACGGCATATCATACAGGTTTGTCATGTATGTAGTATCAAATGTTATTGCATCTCCAAAATACCTATACTGATCGCACCCTCTACTTGTCACCCACATCAATGTTCTGATGCGGCTCTCCTCGTCGACCTGCACTGTGTAGTTGAACTCTGGATCATCAGCTTTCATATCCGCAAGCATGTTCATCGTTTTGACCGCATCAAGATCCGATTGCTCCTTGTTGAGCTTCCTGCACAATGTTTTCAGAGACCTTTTTGTAAATGGCACATTCTCCGCAGCACCAAAGAAGCTACCAACAATGCTGAAAACCTTCCCAAGGGAAACATTGTTGTCCCTCAACTGCTTCACAAGATCCTTGGTGTATCTATCTATATGCCTGTGCGACTTCCAATGCATTTTCTGGCCACATGTAATAGAGAGCGGATGGTTGTGCCCTGATTTGTGCTCTGATATGTACCAACCAACATCCTTGGATCTCGGCAGCCTTATCATTGCACTGCAACCACATCTTGACGAACGGTTGTTCTCTTTTAATGGGGAACCCTACGGAAAGAAAAATAGCCATTAACCTCAAATTTCATCAAGACTTGTAAACATCCTACTACACTCCCTCCGGCTCAAATAATTTTTCTCAAAGATGCATGCTAACTACAGTTCAGATATTAACGAAACTAGCTTGATACACGACTATTATACAAGAGGCATGGAAAAAATTATTTTTCCCGCACACGTACCGTACAGGCACACACAATCTCTTGCATACATCTTACTCTTTGCACATTTAGCCTGCTCTTTGCCAACCGTATACCAAAACCAGTCTCCCATGAATAAAGGTTGTAGAATTCATAAGCCTCGTCCAGCGAGTCAAATTCTGTGCCAATCTTTGGATTGATGACATGCCCTTCACGATTTTCAGCATAAGCACGGACAGACGACTCAAGAGCTGTTTTCCTGTCAGGGTTCATCTCCCTCTCTTCAGGCGCCTTCCCTAGCCTCACCCTGAATCGGTATGTCGCACCAAAAACAAACAGTTAGCAATTAGACACATTTTTTTTGTTTTTATTCAAACCACCAGTATTCATCTCTAATTACAAATTGTACATTTCCACAACCATAACTGTTATTTTTCTGCACGCAACTAAATGAATATTTAGTTATTTGTATAGACTAAACAGAACATCATATTACACAAACCAAAACAGACATTCTTTATGTATGCATTCGGAGAGCTACTGATCCAACTCTCTCTCTCCCTTAATTATGAAACCCAAATGGTAAGCTCACGCATAGATTTTCCGCTGTCAGGTAACTTTTTACCATTTGCACCATGCAAATCATGAAAAACACATCTTATTACATGATCAGAAATAGCATACCCCTAAAACCAACGAACAGCCTGCTAAAATCCACCATATCATCCTAAAAGTCGAATAAGGCCAGGCATTTTTTTGTTACATGCGCCAGCAGTCTAAGTAATACTGGAATACAAATTAATACACAGCAGATGACTATCCAAAAAAATACTTTATGGGATAGAGTGCTATGTGCCACTCTGAAATGTAAAATCGTGAAAGTGAACACCACGAAACACTTGCCCTCCGCGTCAGATATGGGCAGAACAGGACAGCACACCTACTCCATAAAATGAACTAGTTGAAAACGCTGCTGAAAAAAACGCATCCCTTGGTCGTACAGCCAAATTTTTTCCGAGATTCATCCCCAAATCTAAAACATGTGGTAATGAAGCATGGTGTGGGAACAGAAACAAGAATGACCTCCTCGTCCAGCCGCTGGTAGCTTCAGAACACACCTCGTATCTCTGTCCATCTCCGCCAATCAGTTCTTCGTCACCCTTCTCGACCTCTAGAGCTGGGGCAGTCATGGAATCTTGGGACTCCATCGGGAAGACACCACAATTCCTGCAGTCTAGGATATCGCCGTCAGTGGATGGATTTGCAAATAAAATGGGGGCAGGGATCAGGGGGGCATAGAGATCTGGAAAAACAAAACATACCCACTGAGCTCCAGTGCGTCCGTCGACATTTCGCCGTTGGGGAACCGTCGCCGCCCCGCCCGTCTGGAATAAGAGAGCCGCCGCCGACGCAAGCTTTCTGTTTCTGTGGAAGAGAGGATAATGCCGATGAAAACTGCTCGCGTGGATCTACCTGCTCCACATGTCCCCGGGCCCATAAACCTGTTCTGTTTCGAAAAGTCCATAGTGTACCAAAATGCCGGCCCAGCCAAATGAGTTGTCCAGTAGGCCGGGGGACAGGAATCGGTGAGGGGCCGAACAGCATACGCCTACGTGATACTAGCTGTATCACGGACCGTATTTCAAAACATAGGCCTGCCACACAGCTGGACTGAGGTGACTGATACGCAATCCCAAAGCCCATTCCAACGCACGAGATTGCGGCCTGCCTGTAGGCCGGCCTCCAAAATCCCGCACTCCACAACACCTTCCTATCTACACTAGGAAACTACGACGTACTTGCATGTACTGCTCTGGTGTATTTCTAGTCAAGTTCCTTACAACTACTAGGAAACTACTTGGTCCTTGCATGCCAAGCAAGCTATTTCCATTGGTGTCGCATGCATGCAACCGAAGACATGGTTGACTCAACATTCTCCCCCTCAATCTTGTCGAAGATACTTGATGTCCATGAGCACAACTTTGTCACGCAGTTCCTGGAACAGGACGCCACCAAGTGACTTGGTTAGGATGTCCGCCTTCTGCTCACCTGTCCTGATTAACTCCATGATCACTGTGTTCTCGACGCGGTCATGTAATAGCGAAGATCGATGTGTTTGTTGCTATCTTTCACAAGGATGCACAACTCATGACACATGTGGTACATCTACACCTGTTGTACATCTACACATGTGGTACATCTACACCAGTTGTTCATTGCCATGCTCTTCACAGGATATTGCATCAATGTAATAGCCATATAACAGCTAGGTTTATGTTTCCACATATATTTTCTTCACAGGATATTGCTCATCCCCTTAGATGAGGTGTTCATTCATGTTTCATGTGGTTTATCCACTTTTCAGTCAAAGATGATATGTATTTCCTTCATTGGTATTACCACCCATTATTTACTTATCATGACTTGCCACATCCAACTAAGGCCTTCCCAAAAGTGTCTCATGAAGGCGAAGCAAAATAATATTGTAAGTTTTCTTGGATATTGTTCTGACACAAAAGGAAATATGAGAAGCTACAGAAATATTTTATGGTAGATGAACAACAAAGAATGCTCTGCTTTGAATATCTGACTAAAGGAAGTCAGGATGTTCATATAACAGCAAGGTTTATGTTTCCACATATATTTTCTTCACAGGATATTGCTTCAAAGTAATAGGTATTCTCTAACCTTTGTGACCACATACAAAAGCTCTTCATGATACAAAATAGGTGCCTTGCGTTACATAAAATACCGTTCAGCTCCAATTCCACCATGAGGCAGCCAATCAGCAGCAGCAAAATTAGCAGCCTCGACACTATTTAAATCTGAATTGACTGATACTTCTCAAATCTGAAATAACATCTTACCCAAAAGAAAAATCACAATGGAGTGATCACAAGGTTCCCAGGCTCCTTGTGAAAGATCAGGTAAATCATTGTGCACAACCTGTAGGAGTTTAAAATGTCAAATACTCAAGTTACACATAAAAGGGTCAAATGTTACCGAACCAGAATAGGATTAACTAAACATAAAGTTTTGCGAAGGAGAATTTTGGTTCATTTAAAAAAATACCATAACAGAAAGCATTAAAAAAATCATAATTGTTGTATGTACTCTTTGCTTTGTAACATTGGTATTTTAGATGTCGTGCAACTCCCGTTTATGTCTACTTACAATTTTTATTTGTGTGTTTATTATATGTATGTACCATTCTTGAGTGTGTTACATTTATGTAACTCCTTTTTTTGTTAAAAATATAGTTACCACTATATTACCTAACCCTGAAAAAAATGTTGTGAATATTTGAAGGCACATTGATTGAGACATCGAGCAACTCTTCAAATGACTGATCTGACACATTTAACACCATCAAGGGCTGGACAATTAACTTCAAAAGCAGTGAACTTTTAGCCGATGCTCTGCTCTGGGCATGACCCAATGCTCCTAGCACTGAGGAACCATTGGAATTTCATAAGCAACCCAGATTGTGCTAGCCAAGAACAGTATAACCACCGCCGATTGCGACCATGCAAGATGCTACAAAAACAAGCGGTTGACCCTGATTCCTGCCATGGAGCATGACAGCGTTGAATGGAAG
Source organism: Triticum aestivum (assembly GCF_018294505.1). NCBI lineage: Eukaryota > Viridiplantae > Streptophyta > Magnoliopsida > Poales > Poaceae > Triticum > Triticum aestivum. The sequence continues at coordinate 756,898,727 of NC_057813.1, read as the reverse complement.
GTGAAATGGTCAATGTTGCGTGGCTGCATAAATAACTATAGTAAAACATCACCCCCTTCCTACCTCACCCATGATTCTTGCACCACATGTGGTGGTCTATGGAGAAGAAACACATGGCCCACATAGTTGTTGATCCACATGGACACAGTGCATTTGGTGAGGAGGTTGTCGAGCAGGGATCTCTGGCCAAAGGATACACACATAGCCAGAAGACCAAAGCGATGTGTGCCACCTCTAAGGCAGAAGATGCTAATAGGAGGACCTCAAAGGTGCCGATGATTTAGCAGTAGCCAAAAAGGCTATGATGAGCTAGCTCCGCAGGTTGCTTGGTCGGGCCTGATTTTCCTGAGTGCCTCACGTGAGTCGCAAGTCTCCAGGCTATTCCATGTCCTTGTTCTAGTTGCTTTTCTTCCCGAAGGACACTGAGGAAAAATGGAAATTTCATTAGCCATATGAGCTTTGCATGGGCCACAAGTACTTCTTTTTCTATTTCTCATTTCCAGGAGAACAAAGCGAAAAAATTCAGAGATTCGAAGTTATCGGTATTAAATTTTACCTGATGTCTGGTGCTCGGATTAAAATATATGCACGGGTATTTATAGAATTAGTGAGCCATGGGATTAATCATATCCAAAGAGTCGTCTAGCATGAAAGTACTCATTAAACATCATGGCATTGGTTTTACTTTTTATCTTGTAATATCAATGTTTTTCATATGGCATTATACTTGCTTTTGTTTATACCTGTTTGTTTAGCAAAATGCTTTTGTGTACATACCATTTTGTACCGTGTAAAATTTTGGTACATTCCACTTTTTTTAAATGTACTTAGCACTTTTTACTTACCTAGCTTCGACAAATTGTTGTGAGGATTGGAAACCTCATTGATCAACACATCAATGATGCATAGCTAGAGGGTTTCACAAGACATCAAATGACTTGTCTGGCACAATCACCACCTTGACGGCTATACAAGAAACTTAAAAATAATGATGTTGGTACAATACATTAGGAGGATACTTCGCCAAATCGACATCAAGGTAGAAATTGGCCTGATGCTGGGTCAGACTCTTGAGAGTTGTGCCACAGTTCGATCCCATGGACAATGGCTATGAATAATGGGCGGAGAGATATTCGACACTTTAAGTCATGTGACTAGGGTTGGCTGGAATGAATAACACACACACACACACACACACACACATATATATATATATACACACACACATATATATATATATATATAGAGAGAGAGAGAGAGAGATCTGCTGGGGATGACACGATGGGTTCAAAACCATCGTTGGGAGGGGCCTACCTTGAAGAGGGGTAGAACAGAACTTCCGGAGACAAATAGTTTAGCCTCATCAGGGCACCCTTTCGATGCACGAAAAAGTCTTCACGACATTGGATCAAGCACCGAGGGATACAGAGACATTTTTTGAGGCAGTGGAGCAGGGCGCGGAACCCGTAGGTTGGGACGATGGGGTCATGTGTGCTAGTGATGCTGATTAAGGGCGAGGGCCTCTTTCTAATGAATGTCGGCGATAACTGCGCCATGCTAGCAATGAGGTGGGAGCCCAATCTTATGAACATCCTCGGCAAGGCAACGATGCAGAATCTACAGCAGTCCAAGGACGAGATCATACGCGAGCCCAATTCACATGTCATGGATGGCCATCCAGCTCAACGATGACTACAATACCTCCATTGTGCATGCACCCGACCTCTTAATTGCATCATCCTTCATGTTATGCCTCAATTTGTGTTTTGATCATTATTAAATTGTTGTTCTTGGAACCTAGGTGGTACATGAGGTAAACAGGATCAGGACCAAACATCTCGATGATCACAACACCATAATCAACATAAGGGTGAAGGGGAAACTCTATGTCACCAGAGCATTTGGGGTTGGCTACCTCAAGGAGGTACACACATATTAGAGACTGTCTCTTTTCTACTTCAGAATGCATGGTCAAGCACATCTCCGTCCATTGTCAGTGTCATGTTTCCGCTAGACTGCTATTATACGACATTACGAAATTGCTAAATAATATATTCTATGATGCATAGAAAAGTACACATATTCCACACAACATGCTATCAGTCTAGCACTCAAGGAGTAGAACACGTTGTTTCCAATTAATTACAAAAGAGAAATATTCACCTCATGTTTAGGCCCTTCAAATCATTCACATGCTAGATTAGTGGTTGTCCAACATTAGCTCAATAGTGTTTTTCATGACATGCATGTTGATGAACAACCTAAAAGTTGTGAATGTGACTTGCAATTGATGCATCACATGATGCAAATATGATATGCCATTGATATTGAGCAATACAATTTGTTAAATGTACCTTGAGTATGTTATATGGAGGTCATCAAAGTTTCTAAATGTTAATTTGCACAACTGATAATTCATGGGATGTGCATTTTTTACTTGGCAGCCAAAGTGGAACAGTAGGTTGTTAGTGTCCTTCAAGATTGATTACATAGGCGATGCTCCTATATCAGTTGTGCCTCAACACCGTGACACCACCGCATCAGTCCCAATGACAACTTCCTTGTGTTGTCGTCTGATGGGCTCTATTAGTATTTCACCAACAAAGAGGTGCTTGATCAACTATAGATGTTCAGAACTAAGCATCCCTAGGGCCTCCTGCTTAGCATCTCATCGGAGATGGTTATTCTGGGCTGCAAGCCAGGCTCGTGAGGAACTGACTCTGTACTTTGCACAACAAAAGCCTGCTTGCACTTTAAAAAATGATGGTACATTCAGTTTTTTTAAATGTACTTACCACTTTTTCTTTATCAATCCCCTACAAAGTGTTGCGAGGACTGGAAGCCATGTTGATTAAGACATCCTATTTGACACAATCACCAACGTTTTGAGGGAAGAACCAAAAACGTAAAAAAGTGTTTGGCATGATGCACAAATATTGGCATAACACGAAAGGAGGATTCTTTGCCAGAATGACTTGAAGGTAGCAGTTGGCCTGAAGCTGCATCAGACTCAAGAGTTGTGCCATGATTCAATCTCATGGACCAAGGCTACAAAGAATCCACAAGGAAAATTTTGATGCTTGAAGTCATGGGATTAGGGTTGGCTAGACGCACACAAACAGAGGTTGCTGGGGATCACACGTTGGGTTACAATACCATAATTTGAAGGGGGTTGTACCCAAATAAGGCAAATATTTTGGGTCTATGTTGAACTAGGCTAGAGTGGGTTCGATGGGCAAGGTCGCAGCCTGGAGGCTTAGAAGAGAGGGAAGAGGCCCACGACAATTTCATTCCAGAAATTCATTTTGTTATTAAATCCATGGAAGAGGGGTCGAATAGAACTTTCTGAGACGGACAATTCTGCCATGTCTGGGGGCAGCCTGGCGATGCACGAAGGAGTCCTCACGACATTCGTTCAAACACTGAGGAAGACAGAGCAGGAATTTTTTTTACGAAAGTAGAGCAGGGCGTGGCCGAGAACCCGGAGGTTGGTATGATGGGGTCATTTGTGCTGGTGATGCCGATGAAGGGCGAGGTTTTATATGTGATGAACATCGGGGACAGCAGCGCCGTGCTGGTACCTAGGATGGAGCCCAATCTTCAGAACAAGCTAGGCGAGGTGGCAAAGTAGAATCTGCAGGAGTCTAAGGCCAAGATCATGAGCGAGCCCAACTCAGACGAGTTGGATGGCTTACAGTCCATCCAGCTCAATGATGGACACAGTACCTCCGTTGCGGAAGTACACACCCTCTTTATTATATCATCCTTAATGTCATGCATCAATTTGTTTTTATTAAGTAATTCTTGTTGCAATCTAGCAATACATAAAGTAAATAGGATCAGGGCCAAACGGTAGGGTAAAGGGGAAAATCAATGTCACCAGAGCATTCGGGGTTGTCTACCTCAAGGGGGTTCACAACAATCAAACATTGTCTCTTTTCTACTTTGGAATGCATGTTCAAGCACATCTCCGTCCATTCTTAGTGTCATATTTATGCTAGACTACCATGATGCGACATTATCACATCGCTAAATAATATATTCTATGTTGCATAGAAAAGTGCACTTATTCTAAACAACATGCTATCTGTCTAGCACTCAAGGACTAGAAGTCGGTGTTTCCAATTAATTCCATAAGAGAAGTTTTTTACCTCCTGCATAGGCACTTGAAATCATTCCTATGTTGCATCTTGATGAACACCCTAAAATTTGTGAAGATGACTTGCAATTCATGAAAATATGATATGTCATTGACACAGGGAGCAACGCAACTTATTACATGTTCTTTGTCTATGTTAATATATGGAGAAACACCAAAGTTTCTTGAAATATCAATCTTCACATCTCCTAATTGACTGGATGCACATTTTTTTACTTTGCAGCCAATGTGGAACAGTAGGTTGTTATCGTCCTTCAATTTTTATTACATCGGCAATCGCCTCTACATCAGCTGCACCCCATCACTATGCCACCACTGTATCAATCCCAACGAAAAGTTCCGGGTGTTGTCATCTCACATGCATTATTACTATTTCACCAACAAAGAGGTGGCTGATCAAGTAGATATGTTCACAACATAGCATCCATAGGGCGATCATTCTTCAGATCTCATTTGGAGAACTGTTGCTTTGGACTGGAAGGAAGGCTGGTGAGCAACCAAATTTATACTTTCCAAACCACAAGCCTACATGCACAATCGAGTGTATCTTTACATTGTTTATATCTTCGGATGTCTATTGATTGTTAGGTTTGGACTGGCAAGAACTGCTCAATATATCCCTTGGCGAGAGGAGGAAGTACCATGACGACGTGTCCATCTTCGTGATCTCGTTCAAGGGGAGGGTATGGTGATCCACCGTTTAAGCATAGTGTTGGTGGTGCACAATGTGTCCTAGCTAGTCTTCATAGAGCTTCAGAAGTCGGTTGCCTACTGAACAATTCAAGCTATTCCAGAGTTTACACAAGAGTTGAACTCAATGCTACCGGTGGGCTAGTACGGTATGGTGACATCGAAAAGGAAAAACGAGCAGGACTATCGAAGCACATCCACCATGAACAACCTTGTTAGGTCTTTTTTTCCTTCTCTTGAGAATGATGTTCCTTTTTTGTTGAAATCCTAGAACTAGTATGCATGGTTCAGTAAGAGGGACTATAGTTCTCGCATACTATGTAATTAGCTTTGTCCGACAATGATGGTTATAGGTGATGGTGATAGGAACAAGGGGAAACTATATATGTCAAACAAGAATGATATGTTTGTTCCTTTGCCTATACATGACAGGGATTAATATATTACACTGGAGGCAGACGCATGCTTCTCCGTGCCGTAAGTTTTATCCAATTACAACTTCTCACAAAAATCTTTATCATGCACTAAATGAAATACATTACACTCCGAGCACATAATTCAGTTCAAATTGAGTTTTCCTTTCATAAACCATGCACGCGATAGAAACATGTATAATTTTGTTCGGAGAAACATACCCTAAACATCTAATTTATGTAGTGGATCCTCCTCATCTAACTCATATTCATCTAGCTGAAAAACCAATGTTTCCGACTCGACGTTAACCAGTTGGCCATATCCAAAACTTGGCAATCAACATTTCCCCACGTTATTTGAGTGTAGTTAGCTGCAATTCAAGATTCAGTGGTGTCCGTGTGTGCAAACTTTCACTAATGTTTGACCTCCACTTGCCTAGCTTTCAATGTCCATGGCCGAGAAATAGTCTGCACCCAACTTTCTAGAAGATAACACATTTCATCAATCACAAGTATTTCCTATAGACTACCACACGACAACCACGATCAGAACAATACATGACATGATATATGATTTCTTTAGTATTCCGTATAATTTTGTTCCATATGCCCTGTTTTGGGATCTTTAGTTAATCAACCTATATTGTTTTATACATTTTTCATGATAATAAGAAGAAAAATAGGAGGCATATTTTCCTTCTTCACTTGTGTTTCACGCCATAGAAATGCAGTTTGGATCACTGTATGTTATTTCTATAGACCAATTATAATAAGAAAAGGGAGCAATACCATTTTGTCTGGATTGAGAACAGACATCTAGGGGCTCAAAATAGAACATAAAACAAATTAACATCCATTGCACAAATTAGAGAAAAATAGTGTATGCTTTGTATCAACCTGACTTTTTTAAATAAGATTATTCAACATAATTTGGCTGCAACTTCATTAATGGCATCTATTTCTCGTAGAGCAATACATTTATATAGGGCAATGCATTTAGGTTGTTGTTGATAGCTTTGAGAAACAAAAACTCTCCATGACGGCAGATCACCTCTCCGCTCGACACAGATCTGCTGCCCATGAGAAATGCAAGCTTCATATCGCAACCAATTAGCTCTCTCCCATGTAAAAAAAACTAGTGCCCACTCGTATGCAGGCACATCCTTATGACCAGGGGTTGCACTGTTGACCGGGCCGACACTTTAATCTAGGCTTGATCCCGATGCTGATAGTACCGAGGAACCATTGTGAGGATCAGAAGAAAAGAAGATAGGGCACGTGAGGATCTATACAACCAACACCGATTTTGACTGACTCAGATTTGGCACAAACAAGAGACTGACCCTGATTGGTTCCACGGAACATGGCTGCAATGACTCATAGTTGAAATGGTCGATTCTCCGAGGCTGCACGAACGATGACAGTAAAAAATGACACCTTTCAACGACATAGTGCCTCGGCCATGACGCTTGCACCATACACTATGGTGTGGCAAGAAGAAGCTAATGGTCGACACCATTGTTGCTACACACGGTCATAATACGTTTGGTGGACAGCTTGTCAACTTGGGATCTCTGGCAAAGGAGACACTCATGGCCAGAAGAACAAAGCACAGTGCATCAAACCTGAAAGGTGTGGGATGCTAATAGGATGGCTTCAGATAAGCTTGCGCTCTGGTGCTAGGCGGAAAAGTGGTGACAAGGTACTCAAATGGGTTGCTTGACCTGACCTGATTTTCTCTTATACCTTCCATGCTTGGTGGGTCTTCATGATGTCCCATTTCCTTAGTGCAATTGCATTTCGTCCAGAAGGCTACAAAAGGAAACATGAAAATATCATTAGCCATATGATCTTTGCACATGGAAAAAATGTCGTGAGAACAATAGAACTACTAGCCATAAATAATTTTCATGTTTTTTCATGTTTGCGGGAGAACCTAAGCTAAAAGATTTATAGACAGAAAGTTATCGGTATTAAAGAATTACGGAAGTGAGGTTTTGGATTAAAACGTATGCAAGGATATTATTGAATCATCGTGCCATGTTCATTTATTCATATCAAAAGAATAGACGGCATGACAATACTCAATAAAAATCATTATTGTGGGATGTACTTTTGTTTTGTAACATTACTATTTCAGATGGCTTGCAACTCCCTTTTATGTGTACTTACAATCTTCTTATCGAGCCTATTATGTCTACGTACCATTTTTAGTGTGTTAAATGTTTGTACCTACATTTTTTATTAAAAATGTTATTACCACTTAGTTTACCTAGCCCCCAAAAATATTGGCAATATTGGAAGGCACGTTGATTAAGACATCGAGGAACTCTTCAAACGATTGCTCGGACAAATTCGACACGGTGAAGGGCTGGACAAGAAACTTCAAAAACAACGAGCTTTTAGCAGACACTGTGTTCTCGGCTTGATCTTGATGCTCCTAGCACCGAGGAATCATTGGGAGGACCAGAAGCAACCCAGATCGGGCTAGCCACAAACTGTATAAACATCGCCCATTGTGACCGTGCAAGAAACTACGAGAAGAAGAAATTAACCCTGATTGGTGCCATGGAGCATGACTATGGTGACTGCAAGGTGAAATGGTCGATGATGCAAGGCTGCATAATGACAATAGTAAAAGACCACTCCCTTCGTACCCACCCCCACCCATGATGCTCGACCACACAATGTAGGTTAAGTTGTGCATCAAATACTCAAGTTATACATAACCGAATCAGAAAAGGATTAACTAAACATAATGTTTTGCGAAGGAGAATTTCCGTTCATCTAAACAAATGACAAAAAAATTAATTATATCTAAACCCTTTTGTTATTTTACACACAAGCTAATCAACATACAGGTTATAAACGCACCACCATTGTTCCAAGCAACCAGATATGCAGGACAATCAAACTACAGAATCATGTAAGGAAAATGGAAGTATTCCCCAAGTACATAGTAATTGCAAAGTAGAAAGTACTCCCTCTGTAAAAAAAGATATTTTAGATCACTACTTTGTGACTTGAAACTTCTAATATTTTTTTACGGAGGGAGTATATTTATAACTATTATCTGTCTCACTTCCATATTAAATTGTGTGTGTCTGAATCAAATCCTAGAAACCACTCAATATTCCGAGTATCAAATCTGAAAAGATTTGTAATTCCGCTGTAGCTCAGAGTACAATGATAGTTGCTCCAAGTAGTAACAAGAGAATAACTTCACTTCCCAGCTCACACTAAAAAAATCAAATGTTTCTGGAGATTTAGAAGAACAGAAGCCAATGTGTTCCTCTAGATGCAATTAATTTTGCATAGTACTCAATATCACGTCTGAATTAACCTCACATATAAATATGAATGTTTGCATAAAATACCCGCTCAAAAGCATTTGCTTCAGCAACAGGTACCCATACCAAAATTTAGGCTCGCCCCTGAAACATGTCAGATAGCCACTTCAAGATGAACTACCCTAGGCCCAAAAGTTAACAAAAAATGAATGCAGAACCAAACAAAATTTCTTGCACCCCTCATATAAAAAAAATAAAACTATTGTCGTACTAATCAACAATCAATAAGACAATAGCTAGAATAAAAATATGCGATACACAAATTGTGAAAGCAAAGATAAAAAAAAGGTAACATGTATCCAACAAGCTATTTAGGCAGGATTTACTTACCAATGTAAATAATTGATGGAATAAAAACATTGTTCCTTAACATGCCAGCAAAATGACGAGAACAACATCCCTAGGTAGAGCCACAGGACCACTACACCAGGAATTTTATCTTGTACAATCCGCTGAACTAAATCACCAAGGCAAAGAAACCCGCTTTTTTTCCTAGCCCGACAATGTGTTGCAAGGATCAGAAGCAACGTTGATTGAGACATCGAGGACACATAGCTTCATGAGGAACTCTCCAAATGACATGTCTAGCATGGCGGGCAACATCAAGGGCTACCCCAGAAAATTCAAAATAAATGAGTTTTTGGCACGGTGCACAAATATTGGCTTGGAACATGAAGAGGATGCTTCCCGAAGATGCTTGAAGGTAGAAGTTGGCCCGAAGTTACGTTTAACTATGTAGAGTTGTGCCAAAATTCGATCATGGACCATGCCTACAAAGAATGTAGGATGAATCATACAGTACTTAAGTCATGAGATTAGTGTTGGCTAGAGCGAGAGAGAGAGAGAGAGAGAGAGAGAGAGAGAGAGAGAGAGATGTTGATGGGGATGACAGGTGGGGTTAGAAAACCCCAATTGGTAGGTGGACATTTCCAAATAAGGTGGGGTTTTTGGGGCTGTCCTGGGCTAAGCTAGGGTGGTCTTGATTGTCTAGGGGCTGCCTTGTGGTTTAGAAGAGAGGGAAAAGGCCCACGACAGATGTATTTGTGAAATTCGCTTCATTATTTAAGCGACTATTATTTGTTCGATCAGTCAAGTATGAAATGAATGCAGAATTGGAGGAAATTTCATGTGGGCATTGGAATACTATAGGAAGACTGCAGGCAAACTTCTGAATTATTTTGACATAATTCTGCACCCGTTTATAAAAAGAATTTTTTATTGAATAAAAAGGGATTAAATTGTGAGTCTGTGATAATGGAGGTGTAAAATTATGAATCCGCACATGAGGCTTCATAATGATATTCCAGGACCATGTGCAAGTGGCACGCTACTAGTATTTTGACTAGTGTCACACCGCTGAGGATTTGTGATGAATAATATTGTCTATAGCATCACAATCTGACATAAGCTGTTGGCCAATCTCCGCGTAAATACTATCCAATTTCCATCCACTCTTCATTATAAAATAAATGGCATATTCCGTTGTAAGGAGAATTCAATATGTGTAAATAACAACATCTCAGCAAGAAACATGAAATAAATAGAACAATAAACAATCTTAGATAATGCGCATTGTTGTAAACTAAAAATAAAACATGGTAAAGACATTTCTAAGATTTATTCTTCATGTCGACTGAAGATCATGTTGCTCCGGACGATCCATATTCTCCTCTAACTAGACCGCTCAAATAGCTACTGGTTGCCACCACCTTTGCCCCACGACTAAGAGCAGGTACGCAGACACAGTAATGGAACCAAAAATATAGTGTTCAATATTTGTCGCACTTGCTTCTGAGCAGATGAAAGACATGTTCAATGAAGTATGTGATGGTTAGCTGCGAGGATGTCTCTGCAAGCTGTAATACGAATCTCAGCCATACTAACCATGGTATTCAAGCACCACATCACTGCCTCATTTCTGTCCGCTCGAGGACCTCCCGATGCGCTGCCTCTAGACGGTTTATGCGACTCGAAATTGGTGCCTGCAAGAAACGTATGTCCTTGGGGGGGATCGATGTTAATGCCCATCGGCTCGATACGTTGCACAAATCTGGTGCCTACGAGAAGAGTACGGGTGGAGTCAATCATCGCGGTAGCCCATTGGGTCTTTGCGCCGTACAAATTGGTTTCTATGAAAGCAGGCATGTGGATGCACCTATAATGAAAAGTAATTGGATTCTTGCGCTGCATATTTCCAGGACCTTTTTGGAAGGGACTACTCAATTACTCTATTTAGTGGTTTCCATTAATTATGAGCTTTGAGTGCATCATGCAGCTACATTTGCATGGATGTACAGATGCTAGGCCAGATGCTACAGGACACCGAGAGCCAGGCAAGTAGGTGCCAGATGTCTTGTGTTGAGCTCTTCCTTCTCTTGTGTTGCCTCTTATTCTTGGGTGGTCTCTTCCAATGCATGGCTGATCTTGGCATATTAGTAACTTTTAGGTGAAAAAAGCACATGGGTGGTTTTTTGTCCTAAAGAAAGAAATAACTGAAAGAAAAATAAAATAAAAAATCAACCGGCATTTACTATCCGCAGTTGGTCGCATACTAGATAAATATGATCAAACATATTTTATCTATGTCACAGTTTGTTGACACATAGTATGCAAGAAATATGTTTAGTTTGGCATGTTCAGATAGCATATATCTGGGTGCATTGCACACATTTAGCTAGATGTCTATTTCAGCCAACTCACAAATATCTGAAATTCGATGAGAGCCCGATGCGGCGGCGGGATAGCGGGAACACTATTCGGGAGCGGTGGAAATTGGAACCCTATAAAAGTAACCCCACATGAATACAAACTTAACAAAAAATTAATGCATAACGTAACAAAATCGCTTCCAACCCTCACATCAGAAAATTATTGACCTACTAATCTACAATCAATAACACAAAAGTAAGAATAAAAATGTGTGACACACGGGACCATTACAGTAGGAATTTTGTCATGTACAGTCCGAAGAACCGAACCATGCAGGTTGAGAAAATAGCTCAGCCTCTATGGGATGGAGCAATACTTCGGCCACATCTCTGGATCCACTGATGGTAGAACCAGATGACCAAGCCAAGTTAACCCACTTCCATAAAACTAAGTGGCCATGTCACTCCCATAGATGACCTTCAGCTCCCCTGACTTTCCCTCCACGATTTCTCAAAACTGCTTCTTGACTTGAACATGGCTAGGAGGCCTTTGCCCGAACCACATCCTTCTCACCTTCTTATCAAATCACTGGAAAGTATCAAGGAGATTGTTCTTCGTCCTCTCCACAAACCCAAAACAATCCCTGTAAAACTTCATGCAGCCCGAGTACTACCACTTCCCTGCAGGCACACTCTCGATCAAAGGTGATAAGCAATACATTTGCTACCCTTTATTGCAGCGAATACATCGCAGCATGGCGTCCCCATGCAACCGACTATCACACTTCTCACAGACCTGATCGACTTTGATAACCTTTACATCAAGCTTTCTCCTTTTCAGCTACCGAGCTCTAGCAGATTTTGCATTCTTCCCAGTGTTGCCATAGTTGTTAGCATGGTGCTCACTAGAAGCAATTCTGTCACCTTTTTGATTTCTCCTCTTCTAACTGCTTCTAACATCGGAAGCCTTCACATCATCCGTCCCTTTGATAGAACCAGGATGGTACCTCCCTTCACCCTCCGAAATAGAGACCAAGGGAAGATCGTCTGGATCGACCTCTATGTGGTTCTTCCACTTCTTCCTGTTGCCCCGCGACCTCGATCTATTGTTGGTGAACTCGTTGTAGTCGTAGAGGTGCTCATAGTAGAACTGCGCGAGCACATGCTTGGAGCACTCGGGCACATATCGAGGCTGCACCTTGTCGCTGATGAGATGGAAGAGGTCATCCCACCGCTTGCTCTCACAAGCGCCGTCATAGACGCCGAAGCGTTTAACAGTGTGGTACAGGCGACAGAGGTCGGCCGATCATCCGCCGGAGATAGCCCTCGGCTTGGGGGAACGGGAAGCTCCCCCAGCGCCCTACCACGGCGGCCCTGGTCTTGAGGCTGTTGGTGTAGTCGAGGAGGAAGGTGTCGCGGTCGGCGGGAACAACGCGCGCGTGAAAGCGGTGGATGGGTTGTTGCTTGATGGGGAAGGAGAGGGTTGGGATGTCAAGTGTCCTGGGAGGCGACCAGGACGACATCGACATGCTGAGTCAGGTGCTGTAGGGCTCGTAAACATCTCATCCATTGAGCGGAACTCGGGGGCCTCCGAGACAGAGGCATGTCCCTAAGGGGCGAAGGTGCGGCCGTAGGGGCAATATATAGCCTGGATGGGGTATCCCATCCCCTTCGATGGTGAGGAGCTAGCTAGGGTCTCAGCGAGCAATGGGTTGGGCCTTCTTGTGTCTCTTCATCGCCCTACCAGTAAAGTTGGAAAGGAAGAACTATAGTTGGCCAAACGGGCCATTTTTTGGGCTGGCCCAATCACCACACGTTCCCGGCCTCCCACATGGTTAAACGGGCCATGTGACGGCATGTGTCATGCTCATACCACGAGATGGAGCCTTCATTCATGATTCATGTGGTATATACACTTTTCAGTCAATGATGGTTTTAGTTTCTTTCATTGGTCTTACCACCCATTATGTACTTATCATGACTTGCCTCATCCAGTTAAGACCTTCCCAAAAGAGAAAAAATTCTAGGACAAACTGTTCAATAGGTACATGCACGAGAAAAAAAAATCTAGTAGAGATTGAGTGTCTCTTGAAGGCGAAGCACAAGAATATTGTACGATTTCTTGGATATTATTCTGACACGAAAGGAAATATGAGAAGCTACGGAAATGTGTTATGGCACATGAACAACAAAGATTGCTCTGCTTTGAATATCTGCCGAAAGAACGTTAGGATTGTCATATAACAACTAGGTTAATGTTTCCACATAGATTTTCTTCACAGGATAGTGCTTCAAAGTAATAGGTATTCTCTAACCATGGCGAGCAAATACAAAAGCTCTTCATGGGACAAAATAGGAGCCCTACAGTACATAAAATACAGTCCAGCTCCAATTCCACCATGAGGCAGCCAATCAGCAGGAACAAAAATAACAGCCTCTGCACAATTTAAATATGAATTGACTGATACTTCTCAAATCTTAAATAACATCATACCCAAAAGAAAAATCGCTATGGAGTAATCACAAAGTTCCCAGGCTCCTTTTGAAAGATAGCAACAAACAATTGATCTACATGATGTGCCATGTTAGCCCAAAACTACGGACTAGCTAGTTCTCCAAGGATCGACCAGGTAGGGGGGAAACGTCCCAAACTATAGCCAGCACAAGCTAGCTATACTAGGAGAGGAGGACACGAACTCAAATCTTCACACACACACAGACGCACGAGTAAGAGTGGAGCTCACTTCTACTGCCTTGTACTGAAGCTGAAAATGGCTTGACTTGATTTACATATGAGGGACTTGGGGTCCTTCTAAAGGACTTGGGAATGGCACTTGTGGGACAAGCACCAGGTAAGTGCACAGCACCTTCCTATCTACACTAGGAAACTACCACATATTTGCATCTACTGCTCGAGTCTATTTCTAGTCAAGTTTCTTGCAACTACTAGGAAATTACTACGTAACTACTTGGTCCTTGCATGCCAAGGAAGCTATTTTCATTGGTGCCGCATGCATGCAACCGAAGACACGGTTGACTCAACAATCTCCCCCTCAACCTAGTCAAAGATACTTGATGTCCATGAGCCCAACTTTGTCACGCAGTTCCTGGAACAGGACTCAACCAAGTGACTTGGTTCGGATGTCCGCCTTCTGCTCACCAGCCCTGACGAACTCCAAGCTCATCGTGCCTTGCTCGACGCGGTAATGTATGAAGTGATAGCGGAGATAGATGTGTTTGTTGCTATCTTTCACAAGTATGCACAACTCATGACACATGTGGTACATATACACATGTTGTTCATCTGCCATGATCTTCACAAGATATTGCATCAAAGTAATAGCCATATAACAGCTAGGTTTATGTTTCCGCATATATTTTCTTCAGAGGATATTGCTCATCCCCTAAGGTGAGGTGTTCATTCATGATTCATGTGGTTTATCCATATTTCAGTCAAAGATGATATGTATTTCTTTCATTGGTGTTACCACCCATTATTTACTTATCATGACTTGCCACATCCAACTAAGACCTTCCCAAAAGTTTCTCATGAAGGCAAAGCACAAGAACACTGTACGATTTCTTGGATATTATTCTGACACAAAAGGAAATATGAGAAGCTACGGAAATGTTTTATGGCAGATGACCAACAAAGAATGCTCTGCTTTGAATATCTACCTAAAGGAAGTCAGGATGTTCATATAACAGCTAGGTTTATGTTTCCACATATAGTTTCTTCACAGGATATTACATCGATGTAATAGGTATTCTCTAACCTTCGTGACCACATACAAAAGCTCTTCATGGTACAAAATAGGTGCCTTACATTACATAAAATACAGTTCAGCTCCAATTCCACCATGAGGCAGCCAATCAAACAGCCTCAACACAATTTAAATCTGAATTGACTGATACTTCCCAAATCTGAAACAACATCTTACACAAAAGAAAAATCACTATGGAGTAATCACAAAGTTCCTAGGCTCCTTGTGAAAGATAGCAACAAACAATTTATCTACTAGATGTGTCACAGGTGTAGATGTACCACGGGTCTGAGAAACTATAATTCACATAAAATTCCACGGCTAGCGAATGTCATAAAAGTAGTCTGTGACTAATTATGTAACTAGAGATGATACCCTATTGTTGCTGCAAAACAAGTCTCTACTAACTTACATGACACTTTAAACAGGAACACTGTTTGCTCGTAAAACCGACGGATTTAGCATTGTGACGAGGTGAAAGAGTAGGTTGAGATGTGCATCAAATTGATCAGGTAAAGCATTGTGCACAACCTGTAGGAGTTCAAAATGTCAAATACTCAAGTTACAGATAAAAGGGTCAAATGATACCATACCAGAATAGGATTAACTAAACATAACGTTTTGCGAAGGGCAATTTTGGTTCATTTAAAAAAATACCAAAAAGAAAGTAACTATGTCTATACCCTTTTGTTATTTTTTTAACACACAAGCTAATCAGCATACATGTTATAAATGCACCACCATTGTTCCAAGCAACCAGATATGCAAGACAATAAAACTACGGAATCATGTAAGGAAAATTAAATTATTCCCCAAGTACATAGTAATAACAAAGTAGAATGTACTCCCTCTGTAAAAAAATATAAGATGTTTTAGATCACTATTTTGTGATTTAAAACTTCTTATATTTTTTTACGCAGGGAGTATATTTATAACTATTATCAATTTTACTTCCATGTTAAATTGTGGGTGTCTGAATCAAATCCTAGAAACCACTCAATCTTCCGAGTATCAAATATGAAAACATTTGTAATTCCGCCTAAGCTCAAAGTACAATGATAGTTGCTACAAGTAGTAACAAGAGAATAACTTCACTTCCCAGCTCCCACTAAAAAAAATCAAATGTTTCTGGAGAAGTAAAAGAACAAAAGCCAATGTGTTCCTACAGTTCCAATTAATTTTGCGTGCTACTCAATATCACGTATGAATGAACCTCACATATAAATATGAATATTTGCATAAAATACCCGCTCAAAAGCATTTGCTTCAGCAACAGGTACCCCATAACAAAATTTTGGCTCGCCCCTGAAACACATGTCAGATAGCCAGTTCAAGATGAACTACCCTAGGCCCAAAAGTTAACAAAAAATGAATGCAGAACATAACAAAATTTCTTGCACCCCTCACATAAACAAAAAGAAAACTATTTCCGTACTAATCGACAATCAATAAGACAATAGCAAGAATAAAAATGTACGATACACAAATTGTGAAAGCAAAGATAAAAAAGATAATACGTATCCAACATGCTATTTGGGCAGGAGTTACTTACCAATGTAAATAATTGATTGAATAAATACATTGTTCCTTAACATGCCAAAAAAATGACAAGAACAACATCCTTAGGTAGAGCCACAGGACCACTACACCAGGAATTTTATCTTGTACAGTTCGAAGAACTGAACCTGGCAGGTTGGGAAAATTGTTCAGATTCCATGGGTTGGAGCAATACATCTGCCACATCTCTCGATCCACCGATGGTCAAACTAGATCACCAAGGTGAAGAAACCCAGTTTTTTTCCTAGCCTGACAATGTGTTGTAAGGATCAGAAGCGACGTTGATTGAGACATCAAGGACACATAGCTTCATGAGGAACTCTCCAAATGACTTGTCTAGCATAGTGGACAACATCAAAAGCTACACCAGAAACTTCAAAATAAATGAGATTTTTGCACGGTGCACATATATTGGCTTGGAACATAAAGCGGATGCTTCGCCAAGATGGGTGAAGGTAGTAGTTTGCCCAAAGTTGCCTTAGACTATGTAGAGTTGTGCCAAACCTAGATCAAGGACCATGCGGACAAAGACTGGATGGTGAATCCTACGGAACTTAAGTCATGAGATTAGTGTTGGCTAGACTGAGAGAGAGAGCGAGAGAGAGAGAGAGAGATAGAGAGAGATAGAGAGAGAGAGAGAGAGAGAGATGTTGATGGGGATGATGGGTAAGGTTAGAAAACCCCAATTGGTAGGTGGACCTATCCAAATAAGGTAGGTGTTTTGGGGTTGTGCTGGGCTATGCTAGGGAGGTCTAGATGGGCTAGTTATGGGGCTGCCTTGTGGCTTTGAAGAGAGGGAAAAGGCCCACGTCAGCTGTATTTGTTAAATTCGCTTCATTATTTAACCGACTATTATTTGTTCGATCAGTCGAGTAAGAAATGAATGCAGAATTGGAGGAAATTTTGTGTGGGGCATTTGAATACTATAGCAAGACTGCACGCAAACTTCTGACTTATTTGGACTTTGGACATCATTTGGCACCCATTTATAAAAAGAATTTTTTTATCAAACAAAAAGGGATTAAATTGTGAGTTTGTGATATTGGAGGTGTAGAATTATGAATCCGCACTTGGGGCTTCATAATGATATACTGACCATGTGCAAGTGGCATGCCACTAGTATTTTGACTAGTGTCACACCACTGAGGATCGGTGATGAATAATATTGTCTATATATAGCATCATAATCTGACATAAGTTGTTGGCCAATCTTCGGGTAAAAACTATCCAACTTTCGTTCATTATTCATTACAAAATAAATGGCATATTCCGTTGTAAGGAGAATTAAAGATGTGTAAATAACAACATCTCAGCAAGAAACATGAAATAAATATAACAATAAAAAATCTTAGATATTAATATAATAATAAATTGTAGTAAAACATGATATTGTTCTAGTGCGCATTGTTGTAAACAACAAATCAAACATGTTAAAGACATTTCCAAGATTTATTCTTCATGCTGACAGAAGATCATGTTGCTCACAACAATCCCTATTCTCCTCTAACTAGACCGCTCAAACAGCTACCAGTTGCCACCACGTTGGCCCCATGACTACGAGCAGGTACACAGACACACTACTGGAAGCAAAAATGTAGTGTTCAATATTTAGTGCACTTGGTTCTGAGAAGATGCAAGACTTGTTCAATGAAGTATGTGATGGTTAGCTGCGAGGATGTCTCTGCGAGCTGTAATACCAATCTCAGCCATACTAACCATCGTATTCAAGCATCACATCACTGCCTCATTTGTGTCTACTCGAGGACCGCCCCATGCGGTACCTCTAGAGGGTTTATGCGACTCGAAACTGGCGCCTCCAAGAAGCGTATGCCCATGGGGGCGACCGATGTCAATGACCATCGGCTCGATACATTGCACAGTTCGGTGCCTACAAGAAGAGTACGGGTGGAGTCAATCAGCGTGGTAGCCCATTGGGTCTTAGCGCCATACAAATTGGATGCTATAAAAGCATGCATGTGGATGCACCTATAATGAAAAATAATCGGATCCTTGCGCTGCATATTTCCAGGACCTTTTTGGCAAGGACTACTCAATAACTCTATTGAATGGTTGCCATTAATGATGAGCTTTGGGTGCATCATGCAGCTACATTTGCATGGATATACGGATGCTAGGCCAGCTAGCTACAGGACACCGAGAGCCAGGCAAGTAGGTTTCAGATGTCATGTGTTGAGATCTTCCTTGTCTTGTGTTGCCTCTTCTTTTTGGATGGTCTCTTCCAATGCATGGCTGATCTTCTTGGCATAGTAGTAACTGTTAAGTGAAAAAAGTACATGAGCGACTTTTTGTCCTAAAGAAAGAAACAACTAATAAAAAAACTCATCCGACATTTATTATCCGTCGTTGGTCACTTACTAGATAAATATGATCAAATATATTATATCTACATCACTGCTTTGTATCTTTGACACGTAGTATGCAAGAAATATGTTTACTTTGGCATGTTGAGATAGAATCTATCTTCATGCATTACACACATTTAGCTAGATGTCTAGTTCATCCAACTCACAAACATCTCAAATTCGCCAAGATGGCACGCCATTAGCGTCGTCTCTGGAAGCAAATCAAGCTTCTGCAGCCATGCGTTCGCCGATGCCGACATAAGAATCGTGGAAGCCCCATTTTCAGACATTTTTATTTTGCTAATTAGGGGTTCATGGGGTGTGATGAGACATAAACAACTCAAAGCATGTTCGGATCCGTCACTTTATAAGATGTTCTAAATCATATGTATATCGCACTTGCATCTGGGCAAAATAGAGACATGATGAATGAAGTATGCAGTGGTTACTTGCGAGGAAAACTGCTTGAAGTAGTAATAATCTTTTTATTTATATAGGGTGATCAAGTCGTAGGATGAACTTTGTGTTTAGGGTTAAACTGTTGCACTGTTTTGATGTTTGAATGTTAAAATGATCAATGTAATGTCCTTTACAAAACATTGTTCGCATGTTTGAAAGTGCCCTATTTTAGGGAACCCATTGGAGTTGGATGTTTTTTGAGCCCCAAGAAGAACTTTTAAGTGCTGCAAATTTGCCTCCAAGAACATTTTTACCGGAGATGCTCTTACTCTCTATTGCACGCACATGCATTTTAACACACATTATGTGGGTCCACTTATCTATTTGTTTCTATTTATCACACCCCACTCTCTCACTCGCAAAACACAAGATAAACAACGCAACACAGATACACTCCACTGATCCACCCACATACTCTCTCACACACACATGCACTCCGTGACATACTTCACGTGAAAAGTGTCAAGCTCTATCCCTCGCTCCACTTTTCTGTACAAGTAAATAGTCAAGCCAAACGATAGAACAATCTGGCCACAAAAGAACATATCCTAGATAGCATGCAACTGATAAAAATTTAGTTGAGAAATAAAAAATTCAAGGTAATTGAAAAATAGGAACACACGTGAAAATATAGGTTGAAGAAGAGACATACCTGAGCAGATATTTGCAAAGATAGGACATGAACATGAGGGGTCCGCGAACATGCATCTTTCCCTTCTTTGGTGAGCCCCTTGTCATTCTATTTGTAGTTCTCTATCGTCTCTGTCCTCAGGGTCTAAAGTGACCAAAGACCAAATATAAGAGCCAAATTTCTATATGAAAACCAATATGAGACCTTATCCACCATTGGTGCCCAGATGGGCATGGTCAGGTCCAAGTCGGCATCAACAATGAGCTTTAGTTGCATCAGCACTGCAGTCTCAATATCAATGCCCTCACATTGCCCTTCACAGACACCAAGCTCAAGCTCCTACAACAACGTTGAGCAGACTATAACCTCTTGTGCAGAACTATCTGCGTTCACCTTGAGCACATGGGCAGAGGTCGACCATGGTAGCAAGATGGAGAATGGTGTAGCGATAGCGTTGGAGGGACAACCTCTCAAGGGATAAGAATACACCTTGCGACACCTGTGTGACGTAGGCGGAGCACAACCATATCTTAGAAGACGTGGTGCGGGGAAAGCATGGTCGCCCAACTATAAAATATTCATTGAAGTTGTTGAGAGGGATGAGCTTTTCTGGAGAGACCCTTGGTGCGACACGAAGAAGGGACACAAGTTGAGCTCCTTAGGCAATGTGCCCCCCATTATAAAGGTCGAGTTCGATGCCTAGGAGGGACAGTATGAGTCCAAGCGTCATGGCTGCTTCTAGTGCGGTGAGCGCCTCTTCAAGCATGGCAGACCCGACCCCATGGAAGGTGACCCTGAGCACGTGCAACCTTAGGCAGTTCTTGAGAAAGGTGCCTACGTTGACAATGTTTTTGGAAAGAGACAGCCTCTCAACCACTGGGATGAGCTAGCTATCCGGCGGCTAGATGCGAAGGTAAAACGTGTCTAGCTCAATGGAGGTGGCGCGGTGGAAGGAAGGAATGGAGAATCAGACGCGTCCTGGCGGGAGGATGAAGAGAAGCTCCTTCAGCAAGAGCCAAATGGCATAGTGCAACCACTTCTTGGCATTAACGTCATCCAACTTTGCCGCTTCCGGTGGGCCAGTCCTAACGAGACAGATGTCGAGGACTATGACGGGCTCGTATGCATCGCCAGCGACGTGGGCAAGCGCCTCTTCTATCGCACTTGTTGGGACGTCGCAGAAGGTGAGACCGGGGAGGCTGATCCAGAGATCGTGCCACTAGCGTACGAGGTTGTCGGTGCATGCAATGACACAGGTAGAGCCCAGACATACGAGGACCTAGAGGAGCATGTTATCCGGGAGTGCGCTGATGAGTTCATATCTGCCCGTACCACCCTGTGCTGACGGTGTTGGTTCTAGCAGTGATGAGAGCCACATGCGGCGGCGGGATGACGGGAACTCTATTCGGGAGCGGCGGAAATCGGAACCCTACAAAGGTAACCCCACGTGAATACAAACTTAACAAAATATTAATGCATAACATAACAAAATCGCTTGCAACCCTCACATAAAAAAATTATTGACCTACTAATCAACAATCAATAACACAAAAATATGAATAAAAATGTGTGACGCACAAACTGTGATAGAAAAGAGAAGAAAAGGTAACACATATCCAACATGCTATTCATGTTGGATTAGCTTACCAATGTACATAATTGATTGAATAAAAACAATGTTCCTCAATATGCCAGCAAAATGACGAGAACAACATCTGTAGGTATAGCCACGGGAACATTACACTAGGAATTTTGTCATGTACAGTCCGAAGAACCGAACCAGGGAGGTTGAGAAAATAGCTCAGATTCCATGGGAAGGAGCAATACTTCTACCACATATCTGGATCCACTTATGGTAGAACCAGATGACCAAGGCGAGGAAACCCACTTCCATAAAACTAAGTGGCCATGTCACTCCCATACATGACCTTCTGCTCCCCTGTCTTTCCCTCCACAAACCCAAAACAATCACTGTAAAACTTCATGCAGCCCGAGCGGTACCACTTCCCTTGAGGCACACTCTCGATCAGAGGTGATAAGCAATATATTTGCTACCCTTTATTGCAGCGAATGCATCGTAGCATGGCGTCCCCATGCAACCGACTATCACACTTCTCACATACCTGATCGACTTTGCTATCCTCTACATCAAGCTTTCTCCTTTTCAGCTACCGAGCTCTAGCAGATGTTGCATTCTTCCCGGTGTTGCCATCGTTGTTAGCATGGCGCTCACTAGAAGCTATTTTGTCGCCTTTTTTATTTCTCCTCTTCCAGCTGCTTCTAATGCCAGAAGCCTCCACATCATCCATCTCTTTGATAGAACCAGGATGGTACCTCCCTTCACCCTGCGAAATAGAGATCAAGGAATGATTGTCTGGATCGACCCCTGTGTGGTTCTTCCACATCTTCATGTTGCCCCACGACCTCGACCTATTGTTGGTGAAATGGTCATAGTCTTAGAGGTGCTCATAGTAGAGCTGCGCGAGCACCTGCTTGGCGCACTCGGGCACATACCGGGGTTGCGCCTTGTCGCTGTTGAGATGGAAGAGGCCATCCCACCGCTTGCTCTCACAGGCGCCATCATAGACACTGAAGCGTTTAACAGTGAGTTACAGGAGGCAGAGGTCAGCCGAGCATCCGTCGGAGACAGCCCTCGGCTTTGGGGGACGGGACTCTCCCCCAGCGCCCTGCCACGGAAGCCCTGCCCACTAGGCAGCTAGTGTAGTCGAGGAGGAAGGTCTCGCAGCCGGCAGGAACAACGCGCGCGTGAAAGCGGTGGATGGGTTGCCGCTTGATGGGGAAGGTGAGGGTTGTGATGTCAAGCATCCTGGGAGGCGACCAGGACGACAGCGACATGATGAGTCAGACGCTGTAGGTCTCGTAAACATCTCATCCGTTGAGCAGAACTCGGGGGCCTCCGAGACAGAGGCATGTCCCTCGGGGGCGAAGGTGCAGCCGGACGGGCAATATATGTTAACAGGAAGGGGGTATCCCTTCCCCATCGATTGTGAGGAGCTAGCTAGGGTTTCAGGGAGCAATGGGTCGAGCCTTCTTTTGTTTCTTCATGGGCCTACCAGTAATGTTGGAAAGGAAGAACTATAGTTGGCCAAACAGACCATTGTTTTGGGCTGGCCCAATTACCACACGTTCCCGGCCTCCCACCTGGCTAAACGGGCCATGTTACGGCGTATGTCATGCTCATACCACGAGATGCAGCCTTCATTCATGATTCATGTGGTATATACACTTTTCGGACAATGATGATTTTAGTTTCTTTCATTGGTCTTATCACCCATTATTTACTTATCATGACTTGCCTCATCCAATTAATACCTTCCCAAAAGAGAAACAATTCTAAGACAAACTGTTTAATAGGTACATGCACGAGAAAAAATATTCTAGTAGAGATTGAGTGTCTCTTGAAGGCGAAGCACAAGAATATTGTATGATTTCTTGGATATTATTCTGACACGAAAGGAAATACGAGAAGCTACGGAAATGTGTTATGGCAGATGAACAACAAAGATTGCTCTGCTTTAAATATCTGCCGGAAGGATGTTAGGATGGTCATATAAAAGCTAAGTTTATGTTTCCACATATATTTTCTTCACAGGATAGTGCTTCAAAGTAATAGGTATTCTCTAACCTTAGCAACCACATACAAAAGATTTCATGGGACAAAATAGGTTCCCTACAGTACATAAAATACAGTACAGGTCCAATTCCACCATGAGGCAGCAAATCAGCAGGAACAAAATTAACAGCCTCTGCACAATTTAAATATGAATTGACTGACACTTCTCAAATCTTAAATAACATCATACCCAAAAGAAAAATCGCTATGGAGTAATCACAAAGTTCCCAGGCTCCTTTTGAAAGATAACAACAAACAATTTATCTACATGAAGTACCATGTTAGCCCAACACTACGGAATAGCTAGTTCTCCAACGATCAACCAGGCAGGGGGGCGGGGGGGGGGGGGGGGGGACGGCCTAAATTATAGCCAGTGCAAGCTAGCTATACTAGGAGAGGAGGACACGAACTGAAAGCTTCACACACACAGACGCACGAGTAAGAGTCGAGCTCACTTCTACTGCCTTGTACTGAAGCTAAAAATGACTTGAGTTGATTTACATATGAGGGACTTGGGGTCCTTTTAAAGGACTTGGGAATGGCACTTGCGTGAGAAGCACCAGGTAAGTGCACAACACCTTCCTATCTACACTAGGAAACTACCACGTACTTGCATGTACTGCTCTAGTCTATTTTTAGTCAAGTTCCTTACAACTACTAGGAAACTACTTGGTCCTTGCATGCCAAGCAAGCTATTTCCATTGGTGTAGCATGCATGCAACCGAAGACATGGTTGACTCAACATTCTCCCCCTCAACCTTGTCGAAGATACTTGATGTCCATGACCACAACTTTGTCACGCAGTTCCTGGAACAGGACGCCACCAAGTGACTTGGTTAGGATGTCCGCCTTCTGCTCACCAGTCCTGATGAACTCCACGATCACTGTGTTCTCGACGCGGTCATGTAATAGCGAAGATCGATGTGTTTGTTGCTATCTTTCACAAGGACGCACAACTCATGACACATGTGGTACATCTACACCTGTTGTACATCTACACATGTGGTACATCTACACCTGTTGTTCATTGCCATGCTCTTCACAGGATATTGCATCAATGTAATAGCCATATAACAGCTAGGTTTATGTTTCCACATATATTTTCTTCACAGGATATTGCTCATCCCCTTAGATGAGGTGTTCATTCATGTTTCATGTGGTTTATCCACTTTTCAGTCAAAGATGATATGTATTTCCTTCATTGGTATTACCACCCATTATTTACTTATCATGACTTGCCACATCCAACTAAGGCCTTCCCAAAAGTGTCTCATAAAGGCGAAGCAAAATAATATTGTAAGTTTTCTTGGATATTGTTCTGACACAAAAGGAAATATGAGAAGCTACGGAAATATTTTATGGCAGATGAACAACAAAGAATGCTCTGCTTTGAATATCTGACTAAAGGAAGTAAGGATGTTCATATAACAGCTAGGTTTATGTTTCCACATATATTTTCTTCACAGGATATTGCTTCAAAGTAATAGGTATTCTCTAACCTTTGTGACCACATACAAAAGCTCTTCATGATACAAAATAGGTGCCTTGCGTTACATAAAATACCGTTCAGCTCCAATTCCACCATGAGGCAGCCAATCAGCAGCAGCAAAATTAGCAGCCTCGACACTATTTAAATCTGAATTGACTGATACTTCTCAAATCTGAAATAACATCTTACCCAAAAGAAAAATCACAATGGAGTAATCACAAGGTTCCCAGGCTCCTTGTCAAAGATAGCAACAAACAATTTATCTACTAGATGTACCATGGGTGTAGATGTACCAGGGTCTGAGAAACTATTATTCACATAAAATTCCATGGCTAGCGAATGCCATTAAAGTAGTCTGTGACTAATTATGTAACTAGAGATGATACCCTCTCGTTGCCGCAAAACAGGTCTGTACTAACTTGCATGACACTTTAAACAGGAACACTGTTTGCTGGTAAAACCAATGGATTTAGCATTGTGGTGAGGTCCAAGAGTAGGTTGAGTTGTGCATCGAATAGATCTGGTAAATCATTGTGCACAACCTGTAGGAGTTTAAAATGTCAAATACTCAAGTTACACATAAAAGGGTCAAATGTTACCGAACCAGAATAGGATTAACTAAACATAAAGTTTTGCGAAGGAGAATTTTGGTTCATTTAAAATAAATACCATAACAGAATGCATTAAAAATCATAATTGTTGTATGTACTCTTTGCTTTGTAACATTGGTATTTTAGATGTCGTGCAACTCCCGTTTATGTCTACTTACAATTTTTATTTGTGTGTTTATTATATGTATGTACCATTCTTGAGTGTGTTACATTTATGTAACTCCTTTTTTTGTTAAAAATGTACTTACCACTATATTACCTAACCCTGAAAAAAATGTTGTGAATATTAGAAGGCACATTGATTGAGACATCGAGCAACTCTTCAAATGACTGATCTGACACATTTAACACCATCAAGGGCTGGACAATTAACTTCAAAAGCAGTGAACTTTTAGCCGATGCTCTGCTCTGGGCATGACCCAATGCTCCTAGCACTGAGGAACCATTGGAATTTCATAAGCAACCCAGATTGTGTTAGCCAGGAACAGTATAACCACCGCCGATTGCGACCATGCAAGATGCTACAAAAACAAGCGGTTGACCCTGATTCCTGCCATGGAGCATGACTGCGTTGAATGGAAGGTGAAATGGTCAATGATGCGTGGCTGCATAAATAACTATAGTAAAACATCACCCCCTTCCTACCTCACCCATGATTCTTGCACCACATGTGGTGGTGTATGGAGAAGAAACACATGACCCACATAGTTGTTGATCCACACGGACACAGTTCATTTGGTGAGGAGGTTGTCGAGCAGGGATCTCTGGCCAAAGGATACACACATAGCCAGAAGACCAAAGCGATGTGTGCCACCTCTAAGGCAGAAGATGCTAATAGGAAGACCTCAAAGGTGCCGATGATTTAGCAGTAGCCAAAAAGGCTATCATGAGCTAGCTCCGCAGGTTGCTTGGTCGGGCCTGATTTTCCTGAGTGCCTCACGTGAGTCGCAAGTCTCCAGGCTATTCCATGTCCTTGTTCTAGTTGCTTTTCTTCCCGAAGGACACTGAGGAAAAATGGAAATTTCATTAGCCATATGAGCTTTGCATGGGCCACAAGTACCTCTTTTTCTATTTCTCGTTTCCAGGAGAACAAAGCGAAAAAATTCAGAGATTCAAAGTTATCAGTATTAAATTTTACCTGATGTCTGGTGCTCGGATTAAAATATATGCACGGGTATTTATAGAATTAGTGAGCCATGGGATTAATCATATCCAAAGAGTCGTCTAGCATGAAAGTACTCATTAAACATCATGGCATTGGTTTTACTTTTTATCTTGTAATATCAGTGTTTTTCATATGGCATTATACTTACTTTTGTTTATACCTGTTTGTTTAGCAAAATGCTTTTGTGTACATACCATTTTGTACCGTGTAAAATTTTTGTACATTCCACTTTTTTAAAATTTACTTAGCACTTTTTACTTACCTAGCTTCGACAAATTGTTGTGAGGATTGGAAGCCTCATTGATCAACACATCAATGATGCATAGCTTGAGGGTTTCACAAGACATCAAATGACTTGTCTGGCACAATCACCACCTTGACGGCTATACAAGAAACTTAAAAATAATGATTTTGGTACAATACATTAGGAGGATACTTCGCCAAATCGACATCAAGGTAGAAATTGGCCTGATGCTGGGTCAGACTCTTGAGAGTTGTGCCACAGTTCGATCCCATGGACAATGGCTATGAATAATGGGCGGAGAGATATTCGACACTTTAAGTCATCTGACTAGGGTTGGCTAGAATGAATAACACACACACACACACACACACACACACACACACACACACACACACACACACACACACACATATATATATATATATATATATATAGAGAGAGAGAGAGAGAGAGAGAGAGAGATCTGCTGGGGATGACACGATGGGTTCAAAACCATCGTTGGGAGGGGCCTACCTTGAAGAGGGGTAGAACAGAACTTCCGGAGACAAACAGTTTAGCCTCACCAGGGCACCCTTTCGATGCACGAAAAAGTCTTCACGACATTGGATCAAGCACTGAGGGATACAGAGACATTTTTTGAGGCAGTGGAGCAGGGCGCGGAACCCGTAGGTTGGGACGATGGGGTCATGTGTGCTAGTGATGCTGATTAAGGGCGAGGGCCTCTCTCTAATGAATGTCAGGGATAACTGCGCCATGCTAGCAATGAGGTGGGAGCCCAATCTTATGAACATCCTCGGCAAGGCAACGATGCAGAATTTACAGCAGTCCAAGGATGAGATCATACGCGAGCCCAATTCACATGTCATGGATGGCCATCCAGCTCAACGATGACTACAATACCTCCAATGTGCATGTACCCGACCTCTTAATTGCATCATCCTTCATGTTATGCCTTAATTTTTGTTTTGATCATTATTAAATTGTTGTTCTTGGAACCTAGGTGGTACATGAGGTAAATAGGATCAGGACCAAACATCTCGATGATCACAACACCATAATCAACATAAGGGTGAAGGGGAAACTCTATATCACCAGAGCATTTGGGGTTGGCTACCTCAAGGAGGTACACACATATTAGAGACTGTCTCTTTTCTACTTCAGAATGCATGGTCAAGCACATCTCCGTTCATTGTCAGTGTCATGTTTCCGCTAGACTGCTATTATACGACATTACGAAATTGCTAAATAATATATTCTATGATGCATAGAAAAGTACACATATTCCACACAACATGCTATCAGTCTAGCACTCAAGGAGTAGAACACGTTGTTTCCAATTAATTACAAAAGAGAAATATTCACCTCATGTTTAGGCCCTTCAAATCATTCACATGCTAGATTAGTGGTTGTCCAACATTAGCTCAATAGTGTTTTTCATGACATGCATGTTGATGAACAACCTAAAAGTTGTGAATGTGACTTGCAATTGATGCATCACATGATGCAAATATGATATGACATTGATATTGAGCAATACAATTTTTTAAATGTACCTTGAGTATGTTATATGGAGGTCATCAAAGTTTCTAAATGTTAATTTGCACAACTGATAATTCATGGGATGTGCATTTTTTACTTGGCAGCCAAAGTGGAACAGTAGGTTGTTTGTGTCCTTCAAGATTGATTACATAGGCGATGCTCCTATATCAGTTGTGCCTCAACACCGTGACACCACCGCATCAGTCCCAATGACAACTTCCTTGTGTTGTCGTCTGATGGGCTCTATTAGTATTTCACCAACAAAGAGGTGCTTGATCAACTATAGATGTTCAGAACTAAGCATCCCTAGGGCCTCCTGCTTAGCATCTCATCAGAGATGGTTATTCTGGGCGGCAAGCCAGGCTCGTGAGGAACTGACTCTGTACTTTGCACAACAAAAGCCTGCTTGCACTTTAAAAAATGATGGTACATTCATTTTTTTAAAATGTACTTACCACTTTTTCTTTATCAATCCCCTACAAAGTGTTGCGAGGACTGGAAGCCATGTTGATTAAGACACCCTATTTGACACAATCACCAACGTTTTGAGGGAAGAACCAAAAACTAAAAAAATGTTTGGCATGATGCACAAATATTGGCATAACACGAAAGGAGGATTCTTTGCCAGAATAACTTGAAGGTAGCAGTTGGCCTGAAGCTGCATCAGACTCAAGAGTTGTGCCATGATTCAATCGCATGGACCAAGGCTACAAAGAATCCACAAGGAAAATCTTGATGCTTGAAGTCATGGGATTAGGGTTGGCTAGACGCACACAAACAGAGGTTGCTGGGGATCACACGTTGGGTTACAATACCATAATTTGAAGGGGGTTGTACCCAAATAAGGCAAATATTTTGGGTCTATGTTGAACTAGGCTAGAGTGGGTTCGATGGGCAAGGTCGCAGCCTGGAGGCTTAGAAGAGAGGGAAGAGGCCCAGGACAATTTCATTGCAGAAATTCATTTTGTTATTAAAGCCATGGAAGAGGGGTCGAATAGAACTTTCTGAGACGGACAATTCTGCCACGTCTGGGGGCAGCCTGGCGATGAACGAAGGAGTCCTCACGACATTCGTTCAAACACTGAGGAAGACGGAGCAGGAATTTTTTTATGAAAGTAGAGCAGGGCGTGGCCGAGAACCCGGAGGTTGGTATGATGGGGTCATTTGTGCTGGTGATGCCGATGAAGGGCGAGGTTTTATATGTGATGAACATCGGGGATAGCAGCGCCGTGCTGGTACCTAGGATGGAGCCCAATCTTCAGAACAAGCTAGGCGAGGTGGCAAAGTAGAATCTGCAGGAGTCTAAGGCCAAGATCATGAGCGAGCCCAACTCAGATGAGTTGGATGGCTTGCAGTCCATCCAGCTCAACGATGGACACAGTACCTCCGTTGCGGAAGTACACACCCTCTTTATTATATCATCCTTAATGTGATGCATCAATTTGTTTTTATTAAGTCATTCTTGTTGGAATCTAGCAATACATAAGGTAAATAGGATCAGGGCCAAACGGTAGGGTAAAGGGTAAAATCAATGTCACCAGAGCATTCGGGGTTGTCTACCTCAAGGGGGTACACACCAATCAAACATTGTCTCTTTTCTACTTTAGAATGCATGTTCAAGCACATCTCCGTCCATTCTTAGTGTCATATTTATGCTAGACTACCATGATGCGACATTATCACATCGCTAAATAATATATTCTATGTTGCATAGAGAAGTGCACTTATTCTAAACAACATGCTATCTGTCTAGCACTCAAGGACTAGAAGTCGGTGTTTCCAATTAATACCATAAGACAAGTTTTTTACCTCCTGCATAGGCACTTGAAATCAGTCCCATAGTAGATTAGTGGTTCTTCAACATTACCTCAATAGCATTGTTCATGCCATGCATCTTGATGAACACCCTAAAATTTGTGAAGATGACTTGCAATTCATGAAAATATGATATGTCATTGACACAGGGAGCAACGCAGCTTATTACATGTTCCTTGTCTATGTTAATATATGGAGAGTCACCAAAGTTTCTTGAAATATCAATCTTCACATCTCCTAATTGACGGGATGCACATTTTTTTACTTTGCAGCCAATGTGGAACAGTAGGTTGTTATCTTCCTTCAAGTTTTATTACATCGGCAATCGCCTCTACATCAGCTGCACCCCATCACTATGCCACCACGGTATCAATCCCAACGAAAAGTTTCGGGTGTTGTCGTCTCACATGCATTATTACTATTTCACCAACAAAGAGGTGGCTTATCAAGTAGATATGTTCACAACATAGCATCCGTAGGGCGATCATTCTTCAGATCTCATTTGGAGAACTGTTGCTTTGGACTGGAAGGAAGGCTGGTGAGCAACCAAATTTATACTTTCCAAACCACAAGCCTACATGCACAATCGAGTGTATCTTGACATTTTTATATCTCCGCATGTCTATTGATTGTTAGGTTTGGACTGGCAAGAACTGCTCAATATATCCCTTGGCGAGAGGAGGAAGTACCATGACGACGTGTCCATCTTCGTGATCTCGTTCAAGGGGAGGGTATGGTGATCCACCGTTTAAGCATAGTGTTGGTGGTGCACAATGTGTCCTAGCTAGTCTTCATAGAGCTTCAGAAGTCGGTTGCCTACTGAACAATTCAAGCTATTCCAGAGTTTACACAAGAGTTCAACTCAATGCTACCGGTGGGCTAGTACGGTATGGTGACATCGAAAAGGAAAAACGAGCAGGACTATCGAAGCACATCCACCATGAACAACCTTGTTAGGTCTTTTTTTCCTTCTCTTGAGAATGATGTTCCTTTTTTGTTGAAATCCTAGAACTAGTATGCATGGTTCAGTAAGAGGGACTATAGTTCTCGCATACTATGTAATTAGCTTTGTCCGACAATGATGGTTATAGGTGATGGTGATAGGAACAAGGGGAAACTATATATGTCAAACAAGAATGATATGTTTGTTCCTTTGCCTATACATGACAGGGATTAATATATTACACTGGAGGCAGGCGCATGCTTCTCCGTGCCGTCAGTTTTATCCAATTACAACTTCTCACAAAAATCTTTATCATGCACTAAATGAAATACATTACACTCCGAGCACATAATTCAGTTCAATTGAGTTTTCATTTCATAAACCATGCACGCGATAGAAACATGTATAATTTTGTTCGGAGAAACATACCCTAAACATCTAGTTTATGTAGTGGATCCTCCTCATCTAACTCATATTCATCTAGCTGAAAAACCAATGTTTCCAAGATTCAGTGGTGTCCGTGTGTGCAAACTTTCCCTAATGTTTGACCTCCACTTGCCTAGCTTTCAATGTCCATGGCCGAGAAATAGTCTGCACCCAACTTTCTAGAAGATAACACATTTCATCAATCACAAGTATTTCCTATAGACTACCACACGACAACCACGATCAGAACAATACATGACATGATATATGATTACTTTAGTATTTCGTATAATTTTGTTCCATATGCACTGTTTTGGGATCTTTAGTTAATCAACCTATATTGTTTTATACATTTTTCATGATAATAAGAAGAAAATAGGAGGCATATTTTCCTTCTTCACTTGTGTTTCACGCCATAAAAATGTAGTTTGGATCAATGTATGTTATTTCTACAGACCAATTATAATAGGGAGCAATACCAATTTGTTTGGATTGTGAACAGACATATAGGGGCTCAAAATAGAACATAAAACAAATTAAAATCCATTCCACAAATTAGAGAAAACATTGTATGCTTTGTATCAACCTGACTTCTTTAAATAAGCTTATTCAACATAATTTAGCTGCCACTTCATTAATGGCATCATTTTCTCATAGAGCAATACATTTATATAGGGCAATGCATTCAGGTTCTTGCTGATAGCTTTGAGAAACAAAAACTCTGCATGACAGAATATCACCTCTCCGCTCGACACAGATCTGCTTCCCATGAGAAATGCAAGCTTCATATCGCAACCAATTAGCTCTCTCCCATGTAAAAAACTAGTGCCCACTCGTATGCAGGCACATCCTTATGACCAGGGGTTACACTGTTGACCAGGCCGACACTTTAATCTAGGCTTGATCCTGATGCTCATAGTACCAAGGAACCATTGTGAAGATCAGAAGAAAAGAAGATAGGGCATGTGAGGATCTATACAACCAACACCCATTTTGAGTGACTCAGATATGGCACAATCAAGAGACCGACCCTGATTGGTTCCACGGAACATGACTGCAATGACTCGTAGTTGAAATGGTCGATGCTCTGAGGCTGCACGAACGATGACGGTAAAACACGATCCCTTTCAACGACATAGTGCCTCGGCCATGACGCTTGCACCATACACTATGGTGTGGCAAGAAGAAGCTAATGGTCGACACCATTGTTGCTACACACTGTCATAGTACATTTGGTGGAGAGCTTGTCAATTTGGGATCTCTGGCAAAGGAGACACTCATGGCCAGAAGAACAAAGCACAGTGCGTCAAACCTGAAAGGTGTGGGATGCTAATAGGATGGCCTCATATAAGCTTGCGCTCTGGTGCTAGGCGGAGAAGTGGTGGCAAGGTACTCAAATGGGTTGCTTGACCTGACCTGATTTTCTCTTATACCTTCCATGCTTGGTGGGTCTTCATGATGTCCCATTTCCTCAGTGCAATTGCATTTCGTCCAGAAGGCTACATAAGGAAACATGAAAATATCATTAGCCATATGATCTTTGCACATGGCAAAAATGTCGTGAGAACAATAGAACTACTGGCCATAAATAATTTTCATGTTTTTTCATGTTTGCGCGAGAACATAAGCTAAAAGCTTTATAGACAGAAAGTTATTGGTATTAAAGAATTCCG
This sequence comes from Triticum aestivum, assembly GCF_018294505.1. Taxonomy (NCBI): domain Eukaryota; kingdom Viridiplantae; phylum Streptophyta; class Magnoliopsida; order Poales; family Poaceae; genus Triticum; species Triticum aestivum. The sequence continues at coordinate 756,865,154 of NC_057813.1, read as the reverse complement.
GAAGTGAGGTTTCGGATTAAAACGTATGCACGGATATTATTGAATCATCGTGCCATGTTCATTTATTCATATCAAAAGAATAGATGGCATGAAAATACTCAATAAAAATCATAATTGTGGGTTGTACTTTTGTTTTGTAACATTACTATTTCAGATGGCTTGCAACTCCATTTTATGTGTACTTACAATCTTATTATCGAGCCTATTATGTGTACGTACCATTTTTAGTGTGAAAAATGTTTGTACCTACAATTTTTATTAAAAATGTTATTACCACTTAGTTTACCTAGCTCCAAAAAATATTGGCAATATTGGAAGGCACGTTGATTAAGACATCGAGGAACTCTTCAAACGATTGCTCGAACAAATTCGACACGGTGAAGGGCTGGACAAGAAACTTCAAAAATAACAAGCTTTTGGCAGACACCGTGTTCTCGGCTTGATCTTGATGCTCCTAGCACCGAGGAATCATTGGGAGGACCAGAAGCAACCCATATCGGGCTAGCCACAAACTGTATAACCATCGCCCATTGTGACCGTGCAAGAAACTACAAGGAGATGCAATTGACCCTGATTGGTGCCATGGAGCATGACTATGGTGACTGGAAGGTGAAATGGTCGATGATGCAAGGCTGCATAATGACAATAGTGAAAGACCACTCCCTTCGTACCTCGCCCATGATGCAAGACCACACAATGTAGGTTAAGTTGTGCATCGAATACTCAAGTTACACATAACCTAATCAGAATAGTATTAACTAAACATAAGTTTTGCGAAGGAGAATTTTGGTTCATTTGAAAAAATAACAAAAAAAGTAACTATATCTAAACCCTTTTGTTATTTCACACACAAGCTAATCAGCATACAGGTTATAAACGCACCACCATTGTTCCAAGCAACCAGATATGCAAGACAAACAAACTACGGAATCATGTAAGGTAAATGGAAGTATTCCCCAAGTACATAGTAATAGCAAAGTAGAAGGTACTCCCTCTGTAAAAAAATATAAGATATTTTAGATCACTACTTTGTGATTTAAAACTTCTTATATTTTTTTACGGAGGAAATATATTTATAACTATTATCAGTTTCACTTCCATGTTAAATTGTGTGTGTCATAATCAAATCCTAGAAACCACTCAATCTTCCGAGTATCAAATCTGAAAAGATTTGTAATTCCGCCGTAGCTCAGAGTACAATGATAGTTGCTCCAAGTAGTAACAAGAGAATAACTTCACTTCCTAGCTCACACTAAAAAAATCAAATGTTTCTGGAGATTTAGAAGAACAGAAGCCAATGTGTTCCTCTAGATGCAATTAATTTTGCATACTACTCAATATCACGTATGAATGAACCTCACATATAAATATGAATATTTGCATAAAATGCCGCTCAAAAGCATTTGCTTCAGCAATAGGTACCCATACCAAAATTTAGGCTCGCCCCTGAAACACATGTCAGATAGCCACTTCAAGATGAACTACCCTAGGCCCAAAAGTTAACAAAAAATGAATGCAGAACATAACAAATTTCTTGCACCCCTCATATAAACAAAAATAAAACTATTGTCGTACTAATCAACAACCAATAAGACAATAGCTAGAATAAAAATATGTGATACACAAATTGTGAAAGCAAAGATAAAAAAAAGGTAACACGTATCCAACATGCTATTCAGGCGGGATTTACTTACCAATGTAAATAATTGATGGAATAAAAACATTGTTCCTTAACATGCCAGCAAAATGACGAGAACAACATCCCTAGGTAGAGCCACAGGACCACTACACCAGGAATTTTATCTTGTACAGTCCGCAGAACTAAATCACAAAGGCAAAGAAACCCACATTTTTTCCTAGCCGGACAATGTGTTGCAAGGTTCAGAAGCAACGTTGATTGAGACATCGAGGACACATAGCTTCATGGGGAATTTTCCAAATGACATGTCTAGCATGGCGGGCAACATCAAGGGCTACACCAGAAAATTCAAAATAAATGAGTTTTTGGCACGGTGCACAAATATTGGCTTGGAACATAAAGAGGATGCTTCCCCAAGATGGTTGAAGGTAGAAGTTGGCCCGAAGTTACGTTAAACTATGTAGAGTTGTGCCAAAATTCGATCATGGACCATGCCTACAAAGAATGTAGGATGAATCATACGGTACTTAAGTCGTGAGATTAGTGTTGGCTAGAGAGAGAGAGAGAGAGAGATGTTGATGGGGATGACGGGTAGGGTTAGAAAACCCCAATTGGTAGGTGGACATTTCCAAATAAGGTAGGGGTTTTGGGGCTGTCCTGGGCTAAGCTAGGGAGGTCTTGATTGTCTAGGGGGCTGCCTTGTGGTTTAGAAGAGAGGGAAAAGGCCCACGGCAGCTGTATTTGTGAAATTCGCTTCATTATTTAACCGACTATTATTTGTTCGATCAGTGAGTATGAAATGAATGCGGAATTGGAGGAAATTTCATGTGGGGCGTTGGAATACTATAGGAAGACTGCAGGCAAACTTCTGACTTATTTTGACATAATTTTGCACCGGTTTATAAAAAGAATTTTGTATCGAACAAAAAGGGATTAAATTGTGAGTCTGTGATATCGGAGGTGTGAAATTATGAATCCGCACATGGGGCTTCATAATGATATACCAGGACCATGTGCAAGTGGCACGCCACTAGTATTTTGACTAGTGTCACACCATTGAGGATTTGTGATGAATAATATTATATATAGCATCATAATCTGACCTAAGTTGTTGGCCAATCTCCGCGTAAATACTATCCAATTTCCATCCACTCTTCATTATAAAATAAATGGCATATTCCGTTGTAAGGTGAATTCAACATGTGTAAATAACAACATCTCAGCGAGAAACATGAAATAAATAGAACAATAAACAATCTTAGATAATGCACATTGTTGTAAACTAAAAATCAAACATGGTAAAGACATTTCTAAGATTTATTCTTCATGCCAACTGAAGATCATGTTGCTCAGGATGATCCATATTCTCCTCTCTAGACCGCTCAAATAGCTACTAGTTGCCACCACCTTTGCCCCACGACTACGAGCAGGTACACAGACACAGTAATGGAAACAAAAATGTAGTGTTCAATATTTGTCGCACTTGCTTCTGAGCAGATGAAAGACATGTTCAATGAAGTATGTGATGGTTAGCTGCGAGGATGTCTCTGCGAGCTGTTATACGAATCTTAGCCATACTAACCATCGTATTCAAGCACCGCATCACCGCCTCATTTCTGTCCGCTCGAGGACCGCCCCATGCGCTGCCTCTAGGCGGTTTATGCGACTCGAAATTGGTGCCTGCAAGAAGCGTATGTCCTTGGGGGAGATCGATGTTAATGCCCATTGGCTCGATACATTGCACAAATCTGGTGCCTACGAGAAGAGTACGGGTGGAGTCAATCATCGCGGTAGCCCATTGGGTCTTTGCGCCATACAAATTGGTTTCTATAAAAGCACGCATGTGGATCCACCTATAATGAAAAGTAATTAGGTCCTTGTGCTGCATATTTCCAGGACCTTTTTGGCAGGGACTACTCAATTACTCTATTGAGTGGTTGCCATTAATTATGAGCTTTGAGTGCATCATGCAACTACATTTTCATGGATGTACGGATGCTAGGCCAGATGCTACAGGACACCGAGAGCCAGGCTAGTAGGTGCCAGATGTCTTGTGTTGAGCTCTTCCTTCTCTTGTGTTGCCTCTTATTCTTGGGTGGTCTCTTCCAATGCATGGCTGATCTTCTTGGCATATTAGTAACTGTTAAGTGAAAAAAGCACATGAGCGATTTTTTGTCCTAAAGAAAGAAATAACTAGTAGAAAAATAAAATAAAAACTCAACCGGCATTTACTATCCGCTGTTGGTCGCTTACTAGATAAATATGATCAAACATATTTTATCTACGTCACAATTTTGTATCTTTGACACGTAGTATGCAAGAAATATGTTTAGTTTGGCATGTTGAGATAGCATCTATCTTGGTGCAATACACACATTTAGCTAGATGTCGATTTCAGCCAACTCACAAATATCTGAAATTCGATGAGAGCCAGATGTGGCGTCGGGATAGCGGGAACACTATTCGGGAGCGGCGGAAATTGGAACCCTGTAAAAGTAACCCCACGTGAATACAAACTTAACAAAAAATTAATGCATAACATAACAAAATCGCTTGCAACCCTCACATAAGAAACTTATTGACCTACTAATATACAATCAATAACACAAAAGTAAGAATAAAAATGTGTGACACACAAACTGTGATAGAAAAGATAAAAAAGGTAACACATATCCAACATGCTACTCAGGTAGGATTTGCTTACCAGTGTAAATAATTGATTGAATAAAAACAATGTTCCTCAATATGCCAGCAAAATGAGGAGAACAACATCTGTTGGTATAACCACGGGACCATTACACTAGGAATTTTGTCATGTACAGTCCGAAGAACCGAACCATGCAGGTTGAGAAAATAGCTCAGCCTCTATGGGATGGAGCAATACTTTGGCCACATATCTGGATCCACTGATGGTAGAACCAAATGACCAAGCCGAGGAAACCCACTTCCATAAAACTAAGTGGCCATGTCACTCCCATACATGACCTTCAGCTCCCCGGCCTTTCCCTCCACAATTTCTCAAAACTTCTTCTTGACTTGAACATGGCTAGGAGGCCTTTGCCCGAACCACATCCTTCTCGCCTTCTTATCAAATCGCTAGAAAGTATCAAGGTGATTGGTCTTCGTCCTCTCCACAAACCCAAAACAATAATTGTAAAACTTCATGGAGCCCGAGCAGTACCACTTCCCTGGAGGCACACTCTCGATCAGAGGTGATAAGCAATACACTTGCTACCCTTTATTGCAGCGAATACATCGCAGCATGGCGTCCCCATGCAACCGACTATCACACTTCTCACAGACCTAATCGACTTTGCTAACCTCTACATCAAGCTTTCTCCTTTTCAGCTACCGAGCTCTAGCAGATGTTGCAATCTTCCCAGTGTTGCTATAGTTGTTAGCATGGCGCTCACTAGAAGCAATTCTGTCGCCTTTTTGATTTCTCCTCTTCCAGCTGCTTCTAACATCGGAAGCCTTCACATCATTCGTCTCTTTTACAGAACCAGGATGGTACCTCCCTTCACCCTCCGAAATAGAGATCGAGGGATGATCGTCTGGATCGACCCCTATGTGGTTCTTCCAATTCTTCCTGTTGCCCCGCGACCTCGATCTATTGTTGGTGAACTCGTTGTAGTCGTAGAGATTCTCATAGTAGAGCTGCGCGAGCACATGCTTGGAGCAATCGGGCACATATCGAGGCTGCACCTTGTCGCTGGTGAGATGGAAGAGGTCATCCCACCGCTTGCTCACACAAGCGCCGTCATAGACACCGAAGCATTTAACGGTGTGGTACATGCGACAGAGGTCGGCCGAGCATCCGTCGGAGACAGCCCTCGGCTTGGGGGAACGGGATGCTCCCCCGGCGCCCTGCCACGGCTGCCCTGGCCTCGAGGTTGCTGGTGTAGTCTAGGAGGAAGGTGTCACGGTCGGCAGGAACAACGCGCGCGTGAAAGCGGTGGATGGGTTGGTGCTTGATGGGAAAGGAGAGGGTTGTGATGTCAAGTGTCCTGGGAGGCGACCAGGACGACAGCGACATGATGAGTCAGATGCCGTAGGGATCGTAAACATCTGATCCATTGAGTGGAACTCGGGGGCCCTCCGAGACAGAGGCATGTCCCTCAGGGGCGAAGGTGCAGCCGGAGGGGTAATATATAGCCGGGAGGGGGTATCCCTTCCCCATCGATGGTAAGGAGCTATCTAGGGTTTCAGCGAGCAATGGGTTGGGCCTTCTTGTGTCTCTTCATGGCCATACCAGCAAAGTTGGAAAGGAAGAACTATAGTTGGCCAAATGGACCATTGTTTGGGCTGGCCCAATCACCACACGATCCCGGCCTCCCACATGGCTAAACAGGCCATGTTACGGCATGTGTCATGCTCATACCACAAGATGGAGCCTTCTTTCATGATTCATGTGGTATATACACTTTTCAGTCAATTAGGATTTTAGTTTATTTCATTGGTCTTACCACCCATTGTGTACTTATCAAGACTTGCCTCATCCAGTTAAGACCTTCCCAAAAGAGAAAAAATTCTAGGACAAACTGTTCAATAGGTACATGCACGAGAAAAAAAATTCTAGTAGAGATTGAGTGTCTCTTGAAGGCGAAGCACAAGAATATTGTATGATTTCTTGGATATTATTCTGACACAAAAGGAAATATGAGAAGCTACGGAAATGTGTTATGGCACATGAACAACAAAGATTGCTCTGCTTTGAGTATCTGCCGGAAGGACGTTAGGATGGTCATATAACAGCTAGGTTTATATTTCCAAGTAGATTTTCTTCACATGATAGTGCTTCAAAGTAATAGGTATTCTCTAACCATGGTGACCAAATACAAAAGCTCTTCATGGGACAAAATAGGTGCCCTACAGTATATAAAATACAGTCCAGGTCCAATTCCACCATGAGGAAGCCAATCAGCAGGAACAAAAATAACAGCCTCTGCACAATTTAAATATGAATTGATTGATACTTCTCAAATCTTAAATAACATCATACCCAAAAGAAAAATCGCTATGGAGTAATCACAAAGTTCCCAGGCTCCTTTTGAAAGATACCAACAAACAATTGATCTACATGATGTACCATGTTAGCCCAAAACTACGGACTAGCTAGTTCTCCAAGGATCGACCAGGCAGGGGGGGGGGGCGTCCTAAACTATAGCCAGTGCAAGCTAGCCATACTAGGAGAGGAGGACACGATCGAACTCAAATCTTCACACACACAGATGCACGAGTAAGAGTGGAGCTCACTTCTACTGCCTTGTACTGAAGCTGAAAATGGCTTGACTTGATTTACATATGAGGGACTTGGGTCCTTTTAAAGGACTTGGGAATGGCACTTGTGGGAGAAGCACCAGGTAAGTGCACAGCACCTTCCTATCTACACTAGGAAACTACCACATACTTGCATCTACTGCCCGAGTCTATTTCTAGTCAAGTTTCTTGCAACCACTAGGAAATAACTACGAAACTACTTGGTCCTTGCATGCCAAGGAAGCTATTTCCGTTGTTGCTGCATGCATGCAACCGAATACATGGTTGACTCAACAATCTCCCCCTCAACGTTGTCGAAGATGCTTGATGTCCATGAGCCCAACTTTGTCACGCAGTTCCTGGAACAGGACTCAACCAAGTGACTTGGTTCGGATGTCCGCCTTCTGCTCACCAGCCCTCCAAGATCATCGTGCCTTTCTCGACGCAGTCATGTATGAAGTGATGGCGGAGATAGATATGTGTGTTGCTATCTTTCACAAGGATGCACAACTCATGACACATGTGGTACATATACACATGTTGTTCATCTGCCATGATCTTCACAGGATATTGCATCAAAGTAATAGCCATATAACAGCTAGGTTTATGTTTCCACATATATTTTCTTCACAGGATATTGCTCATCCCCTAAGGTGAGGTGTTTATTCATGATTCATGTGGTTTATCCACTTTTCAGTCAAAGATGATATGTATTTCTTTCATTGGTCTTACCACCCATTATTTACTTATCATGACTTGCCACATCCAACCCTGACCTTCCCAAAAGTTTCTCATGAAGGCAAAGCACAAGAATATTGTACGATTTATTGGATATTGTTCTGACACAAAAGGAAATATGATAAGCTACGGAAATGTTTTATGGCAGATGGACAACAAAGAATGCTCTGCTTTGAATATCTACCTAAAGGAAGTCAGGATGTTCATATAACAGCTAGGTTTATGTTTCCACATATAGTTTCTTCAAAGGATATTGCATCAATGTAATAGGTATTTCTAACCTTTGTGACCACATGCAAAAGCTCTTCATGGTACAAAATAGGTGCCTTACATTACATAAAATACAGTTCAGCTCCAATTCCACCATGAGGCAGCCAATCAAACAGCCTCGGCACAATTTAAATCTGAATTCAATGACACTTCCCAAATCTGAAACAACATCTTACCCAAAAGAAAAATCACTATGGAGTAATCACAAAGTTCCTAGGCTCCTTGTGAAAGATAGCAACAAACAATTGATCTACTAGATGTACCACAGGTGTAGATGCACCACGGGTCTGAGAAACTATAATTCACATAAAATTACATGGCTAGCGAATGTCCTAAAAGTAGTCTGTGACTAATTATGTAACTAGAGATGATACCCTCGTGTTGCCGCAAAACAAGTCTGTACTAACTTGCATGACACTTTAAACAGGAACATTGTTTGCTCGTAAAACCGACGGATTTAGCATTGTGACGAGGTGAAAGAGTAGGTTGAGTTGTGCATCAAATTGATCAGGTAAAGCATTGTGCACAACCTGTAGGAGTTCAAAATGTCAAATACTCAAGTTACACATAAAAGGGTCAAATGTTACCATACTAGAATAGGATTACCTAAACATAAAGTTTTGGGAAGGGGAATTTTGGTTCATTTAAAAATTACCAAAAAGAAAGTAAATATGTCTATACCCTTTTGTTATTTTTTTAACACACAAGCTAATCAGCATACAGGTTATAAATGCACCACAATTGTTCCAAGCAACCAGATATGCAAGAAAATCAAAATACGGAATCATGTAAGGAAAATTAAATTATTCCCCAAGTACATAGTAATAACAAAGTAGAAAGTACTCCCTCTGTAAAAAAAATATAAGATCTTTTAGATCACTATTTTGTGATTTAAAACTTCTTATATTTTTTTACGGAGGGAGTATATTTGTAACTATTATCAATTTTACTTCCAAGTTAAATTGTGGGTGTCTGAATCAAATCCTAGAAACCACTCAATCTTCCGAGTCTCAAATCTGAAAACATTTGTAATTCCGCCGTAGCTCAAAGTACAATGATAGTTGCTACAAGTAGTAACAAGAGAATAACTTCACTTCCCAGCTCCCACTAAAAAAAATCAAATGTTTCTGGAGAAGTAAAAGAACGACAGCCAATGTGTTCCTACAGTTCGGATACTACTAAATATCACGTATGAATGAACCTCACATATAAATATGAATATTTGCATAAAATACCCGCTCAAAAGCATTTGCTTTAGCAACAGGTACTCCCTACTAAAGTTTCGGCTCGCCCCTGAAACACATGTCAGATAGCCAGTTCAAGATGAACTACCCTAGGCCCAAAAGTTAACAAAAAATGAATGCAGAACATAACAAAATTTCTTGCACCCCTCACATAAACAAAAAGAAAAGTATTTCCGTACTAATCAACAATCAATAAGACAATAGCAAGAATAAAAATGTGTGATACACAAATTGTGAAAGCAAAGATAAAAAAGGTAACACGTATCCAACATGCTATTCGGGCAGGAGTTACTTACCAATGTAAATAATTGATTGAATAAAAACATCGTTCCATAACTTGCCAACAAAATGACAAGAACAACATCCATAGGAAGAGCCACAGGACCACTACGCCAGGAATTTTATCTTGTACAGTCCGAAGAACTGAACCTGGCAGGTTGGGAAAATTGTTCAGATTCCATGGGTTGGAGCAATACATCTGCCACATCTCTGGATCCATTGATTGTCGAACTAGATCACCAAGGCGAAGAAACCCACTTTTTTCCTAGCCCGACAGTGTGTTGCAAGGATCAGAAGCAACGTTGATTGAGACATCAAGGACACATAGCTTCATGAGGAACTCTCCAAATGACTTGTCTAGCATAGTGGACAACATCAAGAGCTACACCAGAAACTTCAAAATAAATGAGATTTTGGCACGGTGCACATATATTGGCTTGGAACATAAAGAGGATGCTTCGCCAAGATGGGTGAAGGTAGTAGTTTGCCCGAAGTCGCCTTAGACTATGTAGAGTTGTGCCAAACTTAGATCATGGACCATGCCGACAAAGAATGGATGGTGAATCCTATGGTACTTAAGTCATGAGATTAGTGTTGGCTAGACTGAGAGAGAGAGAGAGAGAGAGAGAAGAGAGAGAGAGAGAGAGAGAGAGAAAGCGAGAGAGAGAGACAGAAGAGAGAGAGAGAGAGAGAGAGAGAGAGAGAGAGAGAGAGAGAGAGAGAGAGATGTTGATGGGGATGACGCGTAAGGTTAGAAAACCCCAATTGGTAGGTGGGCCTATCCAAATAAGGTAGGGGTTTTGGGGTTGTGTTGGGCTATGCTAGGGAGGTCTAGATGGGCTGGCTAGGGGGCTGCCTTGTGGTTTGGAAGAGAGGGAAAAGGCCCACGGCAGCTGTATTTGTGAAATTTGCTTCATTATTTAACTGACTATTATTTGATCGATCAGTCTAGTATGAAATGAATGCGGAATTGGAGGAAAATTCGTGTGGGGCATTGGAATACTATAGCAAGACTCCACGCAAACTTCTGACTTATTTGGACATCATTTGGCACCCGTTTATAAAAAGAATTTTTTATCAAACAAAAAGGGATTAAATTGCAAGTTTGTGATATTTGAGGTGTAGAATTATGAATCCGCAAATGGGGCTTCATAATGATATACCGACCATGTGCAAGTGGCATGCCACTAGTATTTTGACTAGTGTCACACCATTGAGGATCGGTGATGAATAATATTGTCTATATATAGCATCATAATTTGACATAAGCTGTTGGCCAATCTTCGGGTAAAAACTATCCAACTTTCATTCATTGTTCATTACAAAATAAATGGCATATTCCGTTGTAAGGAGAATTAAAGATGTGTAAATAACAACATCTCAGCAAGAAACATGAAATAAATAGAACAATAAAAAATCTTAGATATTAATATAATAATAAATTGTAGTAAAACATGATATTGTTCTAGTGCGCAAACTAAAAATCAAATATGTTAAAGATATTTCTAAGATTTATTCTTCATGCCGACAGAAGATCATGTTACTCAGGACAATCCATATTCTCCTCTAACTAGACCGCTCAAACAGCTACCGGTTGCCACCATGTTGGCCCCATGACTACGAGCAGGTACACAGACACACTAATGGAAGCAAAAATGTAGTGTTAAATATTTATCGCACTTGGTTCTGAGAAGATGCAAGACATGTTCAATGAAGTATGTGATGGTTAGCTGCGAGGATGTCTCCGCGAGCTGTAATACCAATCTCAACCATACTAACCATCGTATTAAAGCACCGCATTACTGCCTCATTTGTGTCTGCTCGAGGACCACCCCATGCAGTGCCTCTAGACGGTTTATGCGACTCGAAACTGGCGCCTCCAAGAAGCGTATGCCCATGGGGGCGACCGATGTCAATGACCATCGGCTCGATACATTGCACAGTTCGGGGCCTACAAGAAGAGTACGAGTGGAGTCAATCATCGTGGTAGCCCATTGGGTCTTTGCGCCATACAAATTGGTTGCTATAAAAGCACGCATGTGGATGCACCTATAATGAAAAATAATCGGATCCTTGCGCTGCATATTTGCAGGACCTTTTTGGGAGGGACTACTCAATTACTCTATTGAATGGTTGCCATTAATGATGAGCTTTGGGTGCATCATGCAGCTACATTTGCATGGATATACGGATGCTAGGCCAGCTAGCTACAGGACACCGAGAGCCCGGCAAGTAGGTGCCAGATGTCTTGTGTTGAGATCTTCCTTGTCTTGTGTTGCCTCTTCTTCTTGGATGGTCTCTTCCAATGCATGGCTGATCTTCTTGGCATAGTAGTAATTGTTAAGTGAAAAAAGTACATGGGCGATTTTTTGTCCTAAAGAAAGAAACAACTAATAAAAAAACTCATCCGGCATTTATTATCCGTGGTTGGTCGCTTACTAGATAAATATGATCAAATATATTATATCTACATCACTATTTTGTATCTTTGACACGTAGTATGCAAGAAATATGTTTAGTTTGGCATGTTGAGATAGAATATATCTTCGTGCATTACACACATTTAGCTAGATGTCTAGTTTAGCCACCTCACAAACATCTCAAATTTGCCTACATGGCACGCCATTAGCGTTGTCTCTGGAAGCAAATCAAGCTTCTGCAGCCATGCGTTCGCCGATGCCGACATAAGAATCATGGAAGCCCCATTTTCAGACTTTTGTTTTGCTAATTAGGGGTTCATGGGGTGTGATGAGACATAAACAACTCAAAGCATGCTGGGATCCGTCATTTTATAAGATGTTCTAAATCAGATGTATATCGCACTTGCATCTTGGCAAAAGAGAGACATGATGAATGAAGTATGCAGTGGTTACTTGCGAGGAAGACTGCTTGAATTTGTAATGATCTTTTTTTTATTTAGGGTGATCAATTCGTAGTATGTACTTTGTGTTTAGGGTTAAATTGTTGCAATGTTTTGATGTTTAAATGTTAAAATGATCAATGTAATGTCCTTTACAAAACATTGTTCGCATGTTTGAAAGTGCCCTATTTTAGGGAACCCATTGGAGTTGGATGTTTTTTGTGCCCCAAGAAGCACTTTTAAGTGTTGGAAATTTGGCTCCAAAAACATTTTGACTGGAGATGCTCTTACTCTCTATTGCACGCACAGGCATATTAACACACATTATGTGGGCCCACTTATCTATTTGTTTCTATTTATCACACCCCACTCTCTCACTCGCAAAACACAAGTTACACAACGCAACATAGATACACTCCACTGATGCACCCACATACTCTCTCACACACACATGCACTCCTTGACATACTTCATGTGAAAAGTGTCATGCTCTATCCCTCGCTCCACTTTTTTGTACAAGTAAATAGTCAAGCCAAACGATAGAACAATCTGGCCACAGAAGAACATATCCTAAATAGCATGCAACTGATAAAAATTTATTTGAGAAATAAAAAATTCAAGGTAATTGAAAAATAGGAACACACGTGAAAAATATAGGTTGAAGAAGAGACATACCTGAGCAGATATTTGCAAAGATAGGACATGAACATGAGGGGTCCGCGACCATGCATCTTTCCCTTATTTGGTGAGCCCCTTGTCTTTCTATTTGTAGTTCTCTATCGTCTCTGCCCTCAGGGTCTAAAGTGACCAAAGACCAAATATAAGATCCAAATTTCTATATGAAAACCAATATGAGACCTTATCCACCATTGATGCCTAGATGGGCACGCTCAGGTCCGAGTCGGCACCAACAATGAGCTTTAGTTGCATAAGCACTGCAGTCTCAATATCAATGCCCTCACATTGCCCTTCACAGACACCAAGCGCAAGCTCCTGTAACGACGTTAAGCAGACTATAACCTCTTGTGCGGAACTATCTGCGTTCACCTTGAGCACATGGGCAGCGGTCGACCATGGTGGCAAGATGGAGGATGCTGCAGCGGTAGCGTTGGAGGGACAACCTCTCAAGGGATAAGAATACACCTTGCTACACCTGTGTGATGCAGGCGGAGCACAACCATATCTTAGTAGACGTGGTGCGGGGAAATCATGGTAACCCAACTATAAAATATTCATTGAAGCTGTTGAGAGGGATGAGCTTTTGTGGAGAGACCCTTGCTGCGACAGCGAGAAGGGACACAAATTGAGCTCCTTAGGCAATGTGTCCCCCATTATAAAGGTTGGGTTGCATGCCTAGGAGGGACAGTATGAGTCCAAGCGCCACGGCTGCTTCTAGTGCGGTGAGCGCCTCTTCGAGCATGGCAGACCCGACCCCGTGGAAGGTGACCCTGAGCACGAGCAACCTTAGGCAATTCTTGAGAAAGGTGCCTACGTTGACAATGTTTTTGGAGAGAGACAGCCTCTCGACCACTGGGATGAGCTGGCTATCCGGCGGCTAGATGCGAAGGTAATACGTGTCTAGCTCAATGGAGGTGGCGCGGCAGAAGGAAGGAATGGAGAATCAGACGCGTCCTGGCGGGACGATGAAGAGAAGCTCCTTCAGCAAGAGCCAAATGGCGTAGTGCAACAACTTCTTGGCATTAACGTCATCCAACTTTGCCGCTTCCGGTGGGCTAGTCCTGACGACACGGATGTCGAGGACTATGACGGGCTCGTATGCATCGCCAACGACGTGGGCAAGTTCCTCTTCTATCGCACTTGTTGGGACGTCGCAGAAGGTGAGCCCCGGGAGGCTGATCCAGAGATCGTGCCACTAGCGTACGAGGTTGTCGGTGCATGCAGTGACACGGGTGGAGCCCAGACACGCGAGGACCTAGAGGAGAGTGTTATACGGGAGTGCGCTGATGAGTTCATATCCGCCCGTACCACCCTGTGCTGACGGTGTTGGTTCTAGCAGCGATGAGAGCCACATGCGGCGGCGGGATGGCGGGAACTCTATTCGGGAGCGGCGGAAATTGGAACCCTACAAAGGTAACCCCACGTGAATACAAGCTTAACAAAAAATTAATGCATAACGTAACAAAATCTCTTGCAACCCTCACATAAAAAAATTATTGACCTACTAATCAACAATCAATAACACAAAAATATGAATAAAAATGTGTGACACACAAACTATAATAGAAAAGATAAAAAAAAAGGTAACACATATCCAACATGCTATTCATGCTGGATTAGCTTACCAATGTACATAATTGATTGAATAAAAACAATGTTCCTCAATATGCCAGCAAAATGATGAGAACAACATCATCTGTAGGTATAGCCACGCGACCAGTACACTAGGAATTTTGTCATGTACAGTCCGAAGAACAGAACCAGGCAGGTTGAGAAAATAGCTCAGATTCCATGGGATGGAGCAATACTTCTACCACATATCTGGATCCACTTATGGTAGAACCAGATGACCAAGGCGAGGAAACCCACTTCCATAAAACTAAGTGGCCATGTCACTCCCATACATGACCTTCTGCTCCCCTGCCTTTCCCTCCACAATTTCTCAAAACTGCTTCTTGACTTGAACATGGCTAGGAGGCCTTTGCCCGAACCACATCCTTCTCACCTTCTTATCAAATTGCTGGAAAGTATCAAAGAGATTGGTCTTCCTCCTCTCCACAAACCCAAAACAATCACTTTAAAACTTCATGCAGTCTGAGCAATACCAATTCCCTGGAGGCACACTCTTGATCGAAGGTGCTAAGCAATGCATTTGCTACCCTTTATTGCAGCGAATGCATCGCAACATGGCGTCCCCATGCAATCGACTATCACACTTCTCATAGACCTGATCGACTTTGCTAACCTCTATATCAAGCTTTCTCCTTTTCAGCTACCAAGCTCCAGCATATGTTGCATTCTTCCCGGTGTTGCCATCGTTGTTAGCATGGCGCTCACTAGAAGCCATTCTGTCGCCTTTTTGATTTCTCCTCTTCCAGCTGCTTCTAACGCCGGAAGCCTGCACATCATCCATCTCTTTGACAGAACCAGGATGGTACCTCCCTTCACCCTGTGAAATAGAGATCGAGCAATGATCGTCTGGATCGACTCCTGTGTGGTTCTTCCACTTCTTCCTGTTGCCCCGCGAGCTCGATCTATTGTTGGTGAACTCGTCGTAGTCATACAGGTGCTCATAGTAGAGCTACGCAAGCACATGCTTGGCGCACTCGGGCACATACCTGGGTTGCGCCTTGTCGAAGTTGAGATCGAAGAGGTCATCCCACCGCTTGCTCTCACAGGCGCCTTCATAGATGCCGAAGCGTTTAACGGTGAGGTATGGGCGGCAGAGGTCGGCCGAGCATCCGTCGGAGACAGTGCTCGGCTTGGGGGGACGGGACGCACCCCCAGCGCCCTACCACGGCAGCCCTGGCCATGAGGCAGCTAGTGTAGTTGAGGAGGAAGGTGTCGCGGCCGGCAGGAACAACGCGCGCGTGAAAGTGGTGGATAGGTTGCCGCTTGATAGGGAAGGAGAGGGTTGTGATCTCAAGCGTCCTGGGAGGCGACCAGGACGACAGCGACATGATGAATCAGACGCCGTAGGTCTCGTAAACATCTCATCCGTTGAGCAGAACTCGGGGGCCTCCGAGACAGAGGCATGTCTCTCGGGGGCGAAGGTGCAGCCGGAGGGGCAATACATGTTAACCGAGAGTGGGTATCCCTTCCCCATCGATGATGAGGAGCTAGCTTGGGTTTCATGGAGCAATGGGTCGGGCCTTCTTGTGTTTCTTCATGGGCCTACCAGTAAAATTGGAAAGGAAGAACTATAGTTGGCCAAACGGACCATTTTTGGGGCTGGCCCAATCACCACACGTTCCCAGCCTCCCACCCGGCTAAACGGGACATGTTACAGCGTGTGTCATGCGGCAAATTTGATAAATTTGACCTATAGACAGAATCAAATCATAGAATGAACTATCCGTGAAACTATTTCACGCGGCTGACCTTTTTGTGTGACGCCCGCCACGAAGGCGCCACACTACACTGTGCAACACCTCACAGATAGGCGCTACATAGCCAGCGTCGCACACGTGTGATCAGAAAATTACTAAGTTGTGTGCAGCGCCTGAGAGCTAGGCGCCACACTATACAGTGTAGCGCCTAGCTCCTAGGCGTTGCACTAGTGCAGCGCCTAGCTCCCAGGCGTTGCACTAGTGCAGCGCCTGAGAGCTAGGCGCCACAGGTCAGCCGCGTGAAATAGTTCTACGGACAGTTCATTCTGTGATTTAATTGCGTCTATAGGTCAAATTTGTCAAATTTGCCGTGTCATGCTCATACCACGAGATGCAGCCTTCATTCAGGATTCGTGTGGTATATACACTTTTCAGACAATGATGATTTTAGTTTCTTTCATTGGTCTTACCACCCATTATTTACTTATCATGACTTGCCTCATCCAATTAATACCTTCCCAAAAGAGAAAAAAATTCTAGGACAAACTGTTCAATAGGTACATGCACGAGAAAAAATATTCTAGTAGAGATTGAGTGTCTCTTGAAGGCGAAGCACAAGAATATTGTACGATTTCTTGGATATTATTCTGACACGAAAGGAAATACGAGAAGCTACGGAAATGTGTTATGGCAGATGAACAGCAAAGATTGCTCTGCTTTGAATATCTGCTGGAAGGATGTTAGGATGGTCATATAAAATCTAGGTTTATGTTTCCACATATATTTTTTTCATAGGATAGTGCTTCAAAGTAATAGGTATTCTCCAACCTTGGCAACCACATACAAAATCTCTTCATGGGAGAAAATAGGTGCCCTACAGTACATAAAATATAGTCCAGCTCCAATTCCACCATGAGGCAGCCAATCAACACGAACAAAATTAACAGCCTCTGCACAATTCAAATATGTTGACTGATACTTCTCAAATCTTAAATAATATCATACCCAAAAGAAAAATCGCTATGGAGTAATCACAAACTTCCCAGGCTCCTTTTGAAAGATAGCAACAAACAATTTATCTACATGATGTACCATGTTAGCCCAAAACTACGGAATAGCTAGTTCTCCGTGGATCGACCAGGCAGGGGGGGGGGGGATACGGCCTAAACTATAGACAGTGCAAGCTAGCTATACTTGGAGAGGAGGACACAAACTGAAAGCTTCACACACACGGACGCACGAGTAAGAGAGGAGGTCACTTCTACTGCCTTGTACTGAAGCTGAAAATGACTTGAGTTGATTTACATATGAGGGACTTGGTGTCCTTTTAAAGTACTTGGGAATGGCACTTGCGTGACAAGCACCAGGTAAGTGCATAGTACCTTCCTATCTACACTAGGAAACTACCACGTGCTTGCATGTACTGCTCTAGTCTATTTCTAGTCAAGTTCCTTGTAACTACTAGGAAACTACTTGGTCCTTGCACGCCAAGGAAGCTATTTCCGTTGGTGCCGCATGCATGCAACCGAAGACATGGTTGACTCAACAATCTCCCCCTCAACCTTGTCGAAGATACTTGATGTCCATGAGCACAACTTTGTCACGCAGTTCCTGGAACAGGACGCAACCAAGTGACTTGGTTAGAATGTCCGCCTTCTCCTCACCAGTCCTGATGAACTCCACGATCACTGTGTTCTCGATGGGGTCATGTATGAAGTGATAGCAGAGATCAATGTGTTTGTTGCTATCTTTCACAAGGATGCACAACTCATGACACCTGTTGTACATCTACACCTATGGAACATCTACACCTGTTGTTCATCTGCCATGCTCTTCACACGATATTGCATCAATGTAATAGCCATATAACAGCTAGGTTTATGTTTCCATATATATTTTCTTCACAGGATATTGCTCATCCCCTTAGTTGAGGTGTTCATTCATGATTCATGTGGTTTATCCACTTTTCAGTCAAAGATGATATGTATTTCTTTCATTGGTATTACCACCCATTATTTACTTATCATGACTTGCCACATCCAACTAAGACCTTCCCAAAAGTGTCCCATGAAGGCAAAGCAAAAGAATATTGTATGTTTTCTTGGATATTGTTCTGACGCAAAAGGAAATATGAGAAGCTACGGAAATGTTTTAGGGCAGATGAACAATAAAGAAAGCTTTGCTTTGAATATCTGCCTAAAGGAAGTCAGGATGTTCATATAACAGCTAGGTTTTTGTTTCCACATATATTTTATTCACAGGATATTGCTTCAAAGTAATAGGTATTCTCTAACCTTTGTGACCACATACAAAAGCTCTTCATGGTACAAAATAGGTGCCTTACATTACATAAAATACCGTTCAGCTCCAATTCCACCATGAGGCAGCCAATCAGCAGCAGCAAAATTAGCAGCATCGGCACAATTTAAATCTGAATTGACTGATACTTCTAAAATCTGAAATAACATTTTACCCAAAATAAAAACCACTATGGAGTAATCACAAAGTCCCCAGGCTCCTTGTGAAAGATAGAAACAAACAATTTATCTACTACATGTAGGGGCCATACTCCGCCACTTGCACACCACTCGGTGGAGCATGGTTCACTTGGTCGGTGCAACTGGACCATAGGTTGCATTGATCATGGATGGTGCTCCAACGATGCCCAAACGAACCTTGTGTATGGCTTGATTGCATGTCCAAGGAGGAGTTTTAGAAGTCGGCGATCCTCTCCCAAAACATGGTCTTGATTTGATCCGTTCCAATCATTGCATCCATGGAGATGGCACACAAAGCATCGCAAAGTGCTAGGTAATCCTTTTGGTTGTAGTTTTGGGTGCGGGTCCTTGCGGCCTTGATGCTCGATGCAGTCACCTCTACCACCGCCTCCTCGGCCTACTCGTAGGCCACCACCTCGTCGGCCTCCTCCTTGTCTTGGGTGGCCGAATGATTGAAAAACGAGTCACTATAGTTGCGATCATCAAGGCCAACGATAGCCGAGGACTCCAACGATGCGAGGAATTCGGCCGTGGTCATCTCCGCTCTACAATGTCAAAGCAAGCACTATAAACCCTCACTACCGATCACAAACAATCACTACCGAATTCCAACAGGACACGAGTTTTTGTTGCCGGCCGCATATTTTGTTGCCGGCCGCCGCGGCCGCATTTTTTTGTTGCCGGTCGCGGCCGTCGCTCGCCTCGGAGCAATCGTCGTAAGGGCAACCGGAGTTGCCGCACGAGGCGCGGGCCATGCAAGTGCCGGTGTCGCGGTCTTCTTCGTCTTCTTCTTGACAGCCACCTCGGCAAGCGCCGACGCCACCATCATCGGCTTTCGAGACTGCTTGCCACCGGTAGGTGCGGTGGGAAGGCGGCCAGTCCTTGCCGGAGACACGGTGGCCACGCCGGACACCATTGACGCAGTTAAAGGCGGCACTTGGACGCGGTAGTTCTTTGTCATCCAAGGATTTTTTTTGCCAATGGCGGCGAAGCGTGGGTGGATTCTGGCGGCGATCCGCCAGTGTCGGCGCTGGCAGGGTGAGCGGGGGTGTAGGTTATCCATTCCGGCCGGCTCGGAGGTCAACGGTGGTGGTGGAAGGGACGGGAGGCAGTGCGGCGCGGGAGGGAGAGAACCAGTTTTACTCGACTGCGCAAAGTTGTAGTAAATTTATGGAAAATTTTGGGGAAATAAGGAGTTGGTTGACATCCTGATTTCTGACCCTTTCTTTTTCTTTTAATTTTTTTGTGGATTTTGCTTGGATTTCTTTTTCTGTGGCTCAGTGGTCTTGAAATTTGGGAAGATCATCTCTTCTCAAGTCTCAGAAGTGGCTTCCCATCCCCAAATCTATCCCAAAACCATGTCATTCCCCATCTTGGACCAATCCCAATATTCTTTTTAATGGGAATATTCCTTTTTCTATTAAAGGAATAACCTTATTTGCCCAACCTATATTTCTGTCATTCACAAAACTCCCAAATAATACTCATAAATTGTTTGGGCCATATCTTCCTCAAATGTGGAAAATCTTTTCCTTGGCATGTTCAAAAATAATTGTCAAACAATCATTTTCCTATTCTGCCCTAATAGCACTTTGTGAAGGAAGTGTCATTTATATTCTCTGATTAACCTCAAACTTTTTGGGAATCCTCTCATATCCAAATCTTGCTCATTCCAAAATTCAACTTCATTTGCCTAGCAATTATTTCTCAGCAATTTTCCAAAGTTTCTAACCAGAGGGAAACTTTGCGAAGGACCTACTAGCTAGGCATATTCAAATGAGTTGAAATTTTCTCACAGCCTCCATATGATCAAATCATATCTCTACACCAATTTGAGCTCATGTATTTCATCCATGTGAGCTCATCATCAAATCTTTGCTTCTGGTCATATTTTTACTTAGTGAAGCAAGTATATTTTATATTGCTTAAATATTGCTGAAAATTTACCAGGACCTTCCCCTATCCCTATAACTCATCTATGCTAAATTTGGGCACATTTAATTAACCATTTTCCCTCAGGAATTTTCCTAAATTCTGTTCAGATTGGAGCTTTGTGAAGCAAGTACTATTTTGGTGTATCCAAATGGTATGAAACTTTTACAGAGTCTTCATATGCCCAAATAACTCATCTACACCAAATTTCAGCTTAATCCAATCATTTATGTGAGTGCTACTTCATCATTTCCAAATCTGACCAGTGGGGCACTTTCTACGGCAAGTGTAATTTTTCTTCACCCTAATGAGCTGCAAATTTGCAGAGGTGGCCATCTTAGTATTTTATCACACCATGTCAAAGCCCCGAGTCCATCCCCTCTTGTAGTTTCCTCACAACAGCACAAACACTTTATAGTTTCACTGTAAATCTGATATCTGTGGTCATCACAAGGTCTACTGTGTCCGCTCCTTGCCCTCTTGGCACTCTCCGTTGAATGTCCTGTCTATTGGACATGGTCGGCCGGCCAGGGTGCAACCGTGTGCGCTAGTTCACGCGGTGACCACCACTCTGGCACGCCATGGATGTGAGCTGCGTGTTGTTTGCTCGGGCCCCTCCCCCTCTCGGCGTTCTTTCGCGCATGTGCTTGTCCAGGATGTTCCCCTTGTCGTCGCCTTCACCCTGGACCCTTCTCCCCCTCCTGTAGATCGCTCCTCGGCGCTCGCCGCCGCACACCCATGGGAGAACAGTGGTCGTTCGGCTCTGTTCGTGCCTCGGCTTCTTCCTCCCCATGTCCCTTGGCCTCCTCCGCCCCGTGAGCCTGCCCTCTGCCCCCTCCTGTCGTCTACCATCGAGCTCGCTTGTCCGCCCACGCGTAAGCGGGCACGCCGAGCCGTGGCCACGCGTCCGCCGTCACCCCCTCGCCACTCGGCTATAAATAGCTCGTCCCCAAGCACTCCGAGCATACCAGCAGCCTCATCACTTCTCTAGCAACCTCCCCGACCTCTCCAAACACCCCCGAAGCCATTCCTCGACCTCCATTGCCGCCTCGTCCCCCACCGGCCTCCTCCTAAATTGGAGCGAGCCACGCCTCCTCCCTCCCTCTCTTCTTCACCAGTGGAGCCCACAAACTCCGGTGAAGCTCTTCCGAGCCGATCCTCCGTTTCCTCGCAGCCGGAGTGCCCTGCCCCTCATCACCTGACGCTGTCATCCGCAATTGCTCAAGTCGCCGTCGACTCAGCCCTCCTCGGCATCCGTGATTGTCCTGGGTGGATGAGGCCTCCATCCCGATCTCGCTGGTGTGCTCAGCGCCTTGAATGGTGGCCGGAACCGTCGGCAACCTTCACCGGAGCACGCGCCCTCTGCTCTGCCCCATCGGGCACGGAGAAAAAGACAACGACCCCCTCCCCTATGAGTGGACCCCGCCTGTCGGCCTCCAGGCGTTGACCCGGGCCGCCCGCTGACGTGTTCAAGTGGGCGCGCATTCTGCTAATACGTTTTTGTGTACTGAAAACGTACTTGGGTATGTCTTCTATTTGGCACACGCTTTTACTACAACGGAAACATATTTCTAAAAATGCGCCTTCTGTTTTTCTGATCAGCCGGCGGAAATGGTTGAATAGTGCATGTTCACCCGTTAGCAACAGAAAAACACAGATTCTTATTAGTTTTTCTGCTAACGAATGAACGGCCGTAACTTTTCAATCACAACTCCAAATGAGGTGATTCCAAAGCCCGTTTCTTTGTCTCGTCGAACCCGTCATGTTGGTATCATTTTCATAATGTTTTCACATAGTGAAAATGACCATTTTGCCATTCCCGTAAACAGCCCCTCTGAGAGAGAACTGTTTCGGCGAATCTTCCAGCGATCCTTCTGCACTTCTTCCCGATGATCTCTTCATCCCCAAGCAAGCCATGACAGCCACTTGCATGAGAGGCTTGCAGTAGCCATGGTTTTCAACCTGAATTATATATATATATATATATATATATATATATATATATATATATATATATATATATATATATATATATATATACACTCTTATGATATGATCATTTTGCAATGGTTATGTAAATGATTACTTGCTAGTATTATTATCATGTTCTTTTATGGTAAATGTTTCCAATGCTAGTGGTCATGCTATGTTCATAAGTAGTGTTGTCATTATAATGGTGTTATTCATGATCATCGCTATGCCATACTCTCTCGCATGTAGTAGGAAGGATGGTTTATTGTTGTTGATATGGTTAATGTCTATGCTTCACATCTATGCTCATGTTGATATCAAGCTCATCAGCATTGTTATTTCATCATGTTATTATGACTCAGCTCGTTACATTCAAGTTAAACCGGACTTTAATATAACTTGAACACCTATTGGCTAAGTCATAGTGCCATCGAAATAGAACTAACTAGTGCAACCACATTTTCCTTTATGGGAAGGCCCTAATGCGGTCTATTGTCGTGCCTCTTGCCGGTGCATCCAACTAGGAAAGGTTATGGGTGCGCGCTACCCTAATCGGGTAGGCGGACATAAGCCTTGTGTGCCCATTGTTGTTGTACCCGGGTTGTCCCCGTTTGGGACTGTTTTGTTTTGCCACGACGGTGGCTGTTGGATGTCACGATGTGACATCAGGGCCACCCATGACTTAGCCCAAAGGGGAGTTTGTCGGAGTGGCCGGGAGAGTGTCATGGCGGTAGATCGGTTTTGTCGGAACGCCATTGGTCCACCTGAATGGGAGCACGAGGCCTTGGGTTCCATGGTGTGGGTACAATGTGCTAACCTCTGCAGAGTGTGTATAATCTACCGATAGCCTCGCCCGCGGATATGGACCCAGTTTGTAGTAGGTCAGACTATGAGTCAACAGTAATAATAACCTGACTAATAACAACCCCGGTTTGATGAGGAAAGAAGTTGGTTGACCTTTATGTGGTCACATGAGGATCACAATGGTATTCTCGATAATGATGAGGTGATCTTGTGAGGATCCCAATGGTATTCTTGATAATGATGAGGTGATCTTGTGATGATGCCAGTGGTATTCTTGATAATGATTGAAGTGATCCCGTGACAACGATGGTAAGTGAGAATGGCATATCTATGGTGGTTACGAGGTAACCCCGAATAGAGTAAGTGATATTTGTAAGCATGTTGCATGCTAGTATCATCATTGTTCATGTCTCAAGTAATATGTTCATGCCATGCTGATAATGTTCTAGCGGTATCATGTTCATCTTATACACGCCATGTTGTTCTGGTAGTATCATGCTCATCATTCCTAAGTAACCTGTAAATGCCATGTTATTGTTTGTCTTGATTGCTTTGGTTCCTGTGAGCTTGCAAGTACATTCAATGTACTGACCTGGTGTGTCATGCCAGTTTGCAGGTCAGGCTTTGTCTGCTTACTTATTTGTCGTGGATCCCTTGTTGGCGAGCTAGGATAAGCATTTCAGCCAGAGTCCCTACGGAGTGCAGTCCATCACTATCGTCGTTATTCCGCTGCTACGAGTTTTACGGCTGCTATCATAGAGAAACGTGAGAAGGCGTAGTGTCACCGTGCCGATGTAATTGCCGGTTATGTCGGAACCCTTGTATCCCTGAGTATTTGTAATAAAAAGCTGATTTGTTCTATGCCAAGCACTGTCGTATTCCAGAAGACTTGATCTCTGGGCTGGAATACGGGGTGTTCCGGTCTCTCTGAGCCGGGGTGCCAAACGTGTTGGCATCAGAGCAGGTCTGGCTGTAGGACGCCCTAGTCCACGCGAGCATTAGAAAGTGGTAGTATAAGTGTCTAGTATGTTTGCAGCATTTGGTTGTTGCATTTGTTTGATGCATAGCATGCATATAGACTTATTATCTTGTCGCTAACGATTGATTATGTGAGTGTGGGTGGTATCGGTTTTGATCCACTACATGCACCATTATTCTTTGCATACCTGCTTTTCGGTGTTCGGCGTCATCTCTGTCCTAGCGGAGCAATGCCAAGGTACAAAGTGTGCCAGACATCATCTGCAGGATTTGTGCTCAAGTACCACGTTGATATCTTTCCGCCAGCCACCCCTATTGTTTCGGTGGTAGACATGCTTCTGCCCCAAATCTTGCCCCTCACCGTTTTGGCAACCTTATTTATCTTTGTTATCAGAAAAGGGAAATGCTAGCGAGCTTTGTTTTTCACCACTATCTTATCCCAGTCACTCATTCTTTGGATGTGTACGGTTCCCGCTCGTCCGCTTGATGATGACGTGGTCGCGACATCCGTGTCTTGCTACATGATCACCAAGTTCGTCCTCGCCCCTAAACCCATCCAGACGTAACCGGTGTTCAGCTAGCGCTTAGTGTAGCTTTGTTTAAACCAACTCTTTCCACACATGGATTCACTTTCGTGCACAGCGCCACAGCATGTTAGACCGTAATGCCAGAGTTCCTGCGAGATCTGTGGGCTTAACTATGCATGCATATTATTGTCGTGAGTAGCAGTAATATGTGATGTTGCTTGAATATAACATTATTTGTATGCTTTATGTGCTTTTGCTTTAGTCGTTTCTATTGCTTCTTTCTTTGGGCCCTCGGTGTTACCTTATTTTCCCCTCATTAAAGTTTCTCATCAACCAACACCGGACCTGAAGAATCAGTGAAGAAGCTCTAATGTTTGGAAGCTCACCTAAATATTGTGGAATTATCAGCCGGCTGCATTGAAGTGGGAATGTCTGGTCTGATTACAAATGATATTATAGTACACTTTTCATAGCAGTAATGATGAAAATAGCCGGAAGACAAGTGGTGTACGAGACCAACAGTATATTATCAGTCAAAGTGCTTAGCAAGAAGGATAGTCGAACAACCTTCTTCATATGAGTAATCGGCAGCAGAAATATTAAAAGGTATATATATGGCATTCAGACAGTATACCACAGTGAGGAGCTTCTGGTGTAATCAACTCAGTCTTCCCTCGCAAGCTACCGGAGAAGCTTCGAATGCAAGATTCCTTTATCTTCTCGAGTACGAGATATGGATGACGTCCAGTACAAGATACTCACGCTTCTTTCATAAGCTACCACAAAAGCTTTCGGCGTAAGATATCGAGTCTTCCCCAGCAAGCCACTAAGAGGGAAAGCTTTTGAAGTATGGTACCCAACCTTCTTCAGCAAGTTGTCTGACAAAAGATTCAAGCACAAGCTATTCAGTCTTCCTCAGCGTGAAGGCTTTCAGCACAAGCTTCCTCGGTATGGCACCGGTACAAGGTATTACACCGCGAGTTGACAGCATATGGCAGTGCATATTAAAAAAAGCAGGTCCACAACAGTTTGGTCGGGAACACGAGCCAATCTGGACACAAGTGTCTCCCTTAGGAACCAAATGCTCAGCGACACATGCTTTCATTGTGAGCATACAACCAAGGTCTTGCAAGTCACTCGAATGAAAATGTAAATAGAATCTGACAACCACATGAGTATTGTTAAAAGAAGGAAACCAGGTATACACCTCAGTGTGACAAAGGACTATGAAGATTGACGACAATAGTGAGCACTGTACAAGTACCTGTGAACCTGGTATATGATCCTGATGAGCCCTTGTCTACTTTTCTCCGGTGAAGGCACCACGCTTGTGTTCTGAGCTATTTTTGGCCGTCCAGGGTGGATGCCAACTTTATATATCTCTATTCAACAACGGTTACGAGTTCTGAGCTGCTTCTGGCCGTCTTGTATAGCTGTTGAGTTTCTTTTTGTGACAGTGGCCCTATACTCTGAGCTGCTTCTCAGCCGTCTTATGGAACTGCCACTTTCTTCTTATCAACACGGTCTCATGCTCTGAGTTGCTTTTCGGCCGTCTTGAGTCGTGGTTGTGTTATTTCAGTAATGTCCCAGATCTGAGTTGTAAAGACCGTTCTGGTGGCTACTGATTTATTTGTCGATTGCTTGCAAGGGTTCGGATGATCATTTCCCTACGGTTAAAACTTGAGAGATGATGAGCCTGCCATCTAAACGATATTACCATGTCAGGAGATGAGGATAAAAGTATGCATGTCGAAATATTACACCCGGCAGAACCTATGGTCACACGAAGAATTAAGAGTATATATATGGCCGAGCTCTCCACCATCAGTCAAGTCTGTGGATACTATCATTACAAGACCGTACCTCGTTGTATTGGCCAGGACAGACGACAATCAAATCTTTGGTATGGACTTGATACTCAATACAGTGGGGCTAGCCAAGATAATTCAGGAATCCCTGCCAAAAGTCAGATTTCCATCGGGAGAATAGTATGATTCACAACACTGTGTTGAATCTAGAGGGACATGCAGCTATTAGAGCAACCCAATGCAAGGAGTAAGATATTTGGTGTCCACCAAGAAAGTTGTTCACAACTCCATGGAATGTGGTCAGTGTGACACATCCATCAGAAACTACTCTCAGACTTGTGAGAAGGGTATGTATTGCAGTCAGGATAATCTACCACACCACATTAAGCCGGAAGATATAAACGACTTGGAGTCAGAGTAACATATTAGATAAAACCTGTCAGAATGAGGATATAGTACAGCAAACCACCCAGAGCCAGGCAGTCAGTCATACAAAATTCAGTGGGAACATCATATAAAGGAAAAAGGATACTTGAGTTGGAAACGGTTTCCTTAAGTCAGGATATTCATCCTTGTTCCCTCAGCAACCAAATCTCGAGGACGAGATTTCTTTAAGGGGGGGGGGTTCACACCCTGATTTTTGGCCCTTTCTTTTTCTTTTGATTTTTTTGTGGATTTTGCTTGGATTTCTTTTTCTGTGGCTCTGTGGTCATGAAACTTGGGAAGATCATCTCTTCTCAAGTCTCACAAGTAGCTTGCCATCCCCAAATCTATCCCAAAACCATGGCATTCCCCATCTTGGACCAATCCCAATATTCTTTTTAATGGGAATATTCATTTTTCTATTAAAGGGATAACCCTGTTTGCCCTAGGATGTGAAGCAACCTATATTTCTGTCATTCACAAAATTCCAAAATATTTTTCATAAATATCTGACCAGAGGGAAACTTTGTGAAGGAGATACTAGCTAGGCATATTTAAATGATTTGAAATTGTGTCACAACCTCCATATGATCAAATCATATCTCTACACTAAAATTGAGCTCATGTAATTCATCCATGTGAGCTCATCATCAAATCTTTGCTTCTGGTCATAGTTTTAGTTAGTGCAGCAAGTATATTTTATATTGCTTAATTATTGCTGAAATTTTACCAGGACCTTCCCATATCCCTATAACTCATCTATGACAAATTTTGGCACATTTAATTAATCCATTTTCCCTCAGGAATTTTCGTAAGATTCTGTTCAGATTCGAGCTTTGTGAAGCAAGTACTATTCTGGTGTATCCGAATTGTATGAAACTTTTACAGAGTCTTCATATGCCCAAATAACTCATCTACACCAAATTTCAGCTTAATCCAATCATTTATGTGAGTGCTACTTCATCATTTCCAAATCTGACCAGTGGGGCACTTTCTACGGCAAGTGTAATTTTTCTTCACCCTAATGAGCTGCAAATTTGCAAAGGTGGTCATCTTAGTATTTTATCACACCATGTCAAAGCCCCGGGTCCATCACCTCTTGTAGTTTCCTCACAACAGCACAAACACTCTATTTGTCGTCATCACAAGCTCTATTATGCCTATTTCTTTCCCTCTTGGCACTCTCCGTCGAATGTCCTATCTACTGGACATGGTCCACCGGCTACAGTGAAACCGCATGTGACAGTTCACGCGGTGACAACTGCTCTGGCACGCCATGGACGCGAGCTGCGTGTTGTTTGCTCGGGCCCCTCCCCCTCTCACCGTTATTTCGTGCCCGTGCATGTCTAGGATGTTCCCCTCGTCGTCGCCTTCTCCCTGGGCCCCTCTCCACCTCGTGTAGATCGCTCCTCGGCGCTCGCTGCCGCACGCCCATGGGAGAACAGTGGCTATTCGTCTCTGTTCACGCCTCGGCTTCTACCTCCGCGTGCCACTTGGCCTCTTCCGCCCCGTGACCTGCCCTCTGCCCCCTCCCGTCGTCTACCGTTGAGCTCGCTCGTCCGCCCACGCGTATGCGGGCACACCCGAGCCGTGGCCACGCATCTGCGGTCACCCCCTCACCTCTCGGTTATAAATAGCTCGTCCCCAAGCAATCCGAGCATCCCAGCAGCCTCACCACTTCTCTAGCAACCTTCCCTACCTCTCCAACCGCCCCCGGAGCCCCTCCTCGACCTCCATTGCCATCTCTGCCCCCACCGGCGTCCTCCTAAATTGGAGCGAGCCGCGCCTCCTCCCTCCCTCTCTTCTTCCCAAGTGGAGCCCCCAAACTCCGGCGAAGCTACTACGAGTCGTTCCTCCGTTTCCTCGCAACCGGAGTGCCCTGCCCCTCATCGCCTGATGCTGTCATCCGCAACTGCTCAGGCCGCCGTCAACTCGGCCCTCTGGAAGTGCAACTATCGATGGGTGGTTTTGGTAATGATTAACAACATATAGCTCATTGAACTAATGCCATTTCAACATAAATATTTCAGGAAAGTTCAATGATTGGCATGGCATGGATAAGGAATATGGACCCCTCAAAATGCTGACGACAAAAGATTGGATCAAGCTCTAAAGTCCAAGACTCTACATTTTCTATTTTAGTGATCCAAGATCACATTCAGTGTATAGGAAAGCCAATACTATTAAAAGGGGATGAGGTGTTGCTTAATGGCTTGCTTGCTCAAAATGCTTAGTGATATGCTCCGAAGCCCTCAACCAATTTCTCATATCCACATATGTCCCAAACCAAAAGTCAAACTCGGCCCCACCGATTTGTTCCATCCAGCGCCACCGAGTTCATTTGACATAGCCACTGCTAGAAACCCTAGTCACTTCGGTCTCACCGAGATGGGATTGCAAACTCTCTGTTTCCCTTCGTAACATTTCGGTCTAACAGAGATGAGCGATCGGTCCAACTGAGTCTGCAATGCAAACTTCATGTTTCCTTCTCGTAACGCTTCGGTTCAGCCGAGACGAGCGAATCGGTCCCACCGAGTTTGCCTGACCAACTCCCTGGTTAGCTCATTACCAAAGCCGGTCCAACCGGGTTTGTGTAATCGGTCCAACCGAGATTACGTTATGCCCTAACCCTAATGATATCAGTCCCACTGAGTTGACATGTCGGTCCCACTGCGAGGTGAATTCTTCGATGGGAGAGAACCAAACCATGAAGCAACCGCGGAAGAGTTGAAGATGCTACAATACAACGCTCAAGCTTGTGATATCCTCTTCAACGGATTATGCCCCGAAGAATTCAACAAAATCAGCCACCTTGAAAATGCAAAGGAAATTTGGGATACTTTGATTGATATGTAGAAGGTACCGACTCCGTCAAGGAATCCAAATTGGATGTGCTTCAAAGTCAACTTGACAAGTTCAAAATGAAGGATGGTGAAGGTGTCGCTGAAATGTACTCTAGGCTTGCTCTCTTCACAAATGAGATTGCCGACTTAGGAAGTGAAGAGATGACTGACAAATTCATCATCAAGAAGATCCTAAGAGCTTGGATGGAAAATATGATACCGTGTGCACTTTGATCCAAATGATGCCCAATTACAAAGATCTCAAGCCAACGGAAGTCATTGGAAGAATTGTTGCTCATGAGATGTCAACCAAGGATAAGGAAGAGCTTCACAACAAGTCAAGTGGTGCTTACAAAGCCTCATATGATGCTCATACTTCATCAAGTGAGAAACAAACCTTCAATGAGGAATTGAGCCTA
This sequence comes from Triticum aestivum, assembly GCF_018294505.1. Taxonomy (NCBI): domain Eukaryota; kingdom Viridiplantae; phylum Streptophyta; class Magnoliopsida; order Poales; family Poaceae; genus Triticum; species Triticum aestivum. The sequence continues at coordinate 756,834,655 of NC_057813.1, read as the reverse complement.
ATGGTGAAAAACTTCAATAAGTTCTACAAGAGTAGAAGCAAGGAAAGAAGTTCCAAGTCAAGGTCCTACAATGACGAAAGATCTTCGAGTCGTGAACGTAATTGCTACAATTGTGGAAGACCCGGACACTATTCCAATGAGTGTACGGCTCTTTACAAACGGAGAGAAGATTCACCCAAAAGAAGAAGTATAAGAGAAGAATCACCACCAAGAGAGAGGAGGAGTAGAGATGATCACTATGAACGAAGAACCTCCCAGAGAAGCAAGGATTCGGAAAGGAAGGACAAATCATCAAAGAGCTACACAAAGCGAAGACATCAAGCTCATGTTGGTGAATGGGTATCCCGCTCCGACTCCGACCATCACTCCGAGAGAAGCTATCACTCTTACTCCGAATATACTCAAGATGAAGGTGTTGCCGGTCTCGCACTTGTGTCAACCAACTCCAACGACATATTTGACTCGCCAAATGAAGGAATTAGAAGATGCTTCATGTCTAAAGGCCCAAAGGTATCACACCCCGAGTATGTTGATTTCAATAGTGATGAAGATGGCTTGTTAGGTGATGATGATTTACTTGTTGACAACTCTAGTGATGAATACTATGATGAAACGTCAATTAATCATGCTAATCAAGATTAAATGAATGAAAATGATAAGGAGAAGATTGTGCATCTAACTAAAGAACTAAACACTCTTAAGTTAGCTCATGAAACTGCCTTGGAAGATCATCGAGAACTTTTAAAGACTCATGAGAAGTTACGCTTGGAAAAGCTCAACCTTGAGTAAGAGCATGAGTTTTTAAAGGCAATCAATGATGATCTTCGCAAGAAAAGTTCTTCTTACATTGCCAAGCGTTTACTCTTATCTACTTACATGCCTCGAGTAAAATCTAGCAACAAGAGTAAGAAAGATTCTTCTTCTAGTAGTAACAATAATCATGCTAAATCCAATGTTGTTGCTTCTAGTAGTTCTCTTGATTCCACTAATGATTCTCTTAGCCAAGTTACACTTGAGCAAGAAAATAGCTTATTGAAGGGAATTATAAAGAAGGGTGTCTACAAAAGTCTTGCTGGGAGTAAGCAATTCGATGAAATTGTACGCAAGCAAGGAAGGCACCGGAAGAATTAAGGTGTTGGTTTTGAATGAAAGTTCAATGCCAATGGAGTTGAGTGGGAAGAAGATCAATACCCCAAGACAAAGTTTGTTCCCCAACAAGAGAAGTATGATCCTACTTCTTTTCAAGGGACACAAGCTCAAGATGATCTTCCACCACGAGACCACAAGCAAAAAGGCAAGGACAAGCTTCAACAGGAGATTGATACATTTGAAGAAGCTCCCAAGGCCTTGGTCAACTGGGTTCCCAAGATTACATCAAGTTCTACTTCATCAAGTTCCACTACAACCCCAAGGATTCCCATCAAGATGATATGGATCCCAAAGAAGAAGGACTAGAGAGTTCTTGAGGGTGACCCCGCCAACATTCTTCACTCATATCATTTTAGCAAGGACAATTGCAATCAACTTCCACATTTTGCACTAGTTCAAGGAGTCACAAACCCTCCTGTTGGTAAGACAAGGGACAAGGTAACCTAATGCTTTCATGGACATCATCTTGTGTGTGCATCACTCTATGTCTATTGAAAGTGCAACTCACTTTAATGGATTGCTCCAAATGATCTACAACAACATTGAGCATCCACATCTTCAACACCTACATGAAGTCATCATCGACAAAATCCAAGGTTAGTTCATCCCTCTTAGGGGAGATCTCACATCTAGGGGGAGCTTTACTCTAAAGAATTGAGCTAAAGCAACTCTAATGGTGTGAACACAACAATGCTTTATGTAAAAGTGGTAACCCCACTTGTGCTTAAATGATGAGTATGACATATGATCAAGTGTTCTCATTTGACTCCTAAGTCAATATAATCATATATAGATGACCTAGTCATCGCCAATTGTTTGATAGATGCTAGAATTGGTTGTGCATGCTTTGCCACATATTTCATTTGCCATTTTATTGTGTTAGCATGTTGGTTGCATATTTCACTCATTCGAGGACATCCACTTATTGTTTTGTATGTTTGGTTTCTTTTTCTTTTGCCAAGTGGATGGACAAGAATGCCTAAGAACCTTCTCTAACTATCTATGTTTTTCTCGTCTCAAACTCTATTCATGCTACATCACAAAGTTTGATCAAGTCAGATTTGAACCACTCTGTGTGAGGAGCACTCGGAGTCCCCGATTCGTCATAGACTTAAGTTCCAAAACCTCTTTGTGCATTACGGTCTGACCGAGTCATCAAATTCGGTCACACCGAGTTCACTAAGTTGATCTAGGTTTTCATCTCGGTGCAACCGATTTGAACACTTCGGTCACACCGAGTTGCACCAACCGCTTGCGATTCTGCAATCTTGGTGCCACCGAGTTGTTCCACTCGGTCACACCGACAGGGTCGGGATATAAATACCCACGGTTGAGATTTTGGAAATTTCTTCAAATCCTCTCAGTCCGTGCGTGTGTTGCTTTGCCTCCTCGGGTCTCCGAATCATCTTCTCACCGCCAACGACCACCCGCCGTTGGAATCTGCCGCCGTCGACGGGTTCGGCTTCGCCGTCACCGCCGTAGCGAACACCCGCCGTTCTAGGGTACGTGTTCGACCCCTTGTGCTGTCATTTTTACTCTAATTCCTAGCACAAGCGTTGGGGATATTACTACTGGACGTAAACCGGCCTATCTGGGCCGGGTTAACTTCATCAGTAGATCAACAGTGCAGAAGCCCAAGAGGCATGAGAATAAGGGCCCTAGACCTGTAGTCGGTTTAGCACCTATAGCTGTAAACCGGCCCGATATGTAAACTTGTATCATAAGTTAGGAATAGAGAGAGATCAACCCGGATGTGTATGAACCGGAGATTGGGACTCTCTGAACCGACGGGTGTCACCCATGTATATAAGGGGACGACCCGGGGCGGTTCAAGGACGACGATTCGAGGCCTAGGAGAAGCTTATTTCGCTCCCTAGACATCGAGACCACATCAATCCCATCACAACTAGACGTAGGCTTTTACCTTCACGGAAGGGGCCGAACTAGTATAAATCTGTGTCTTTGTGTCCGCTTTAACCCATTCAAGTTAAACCGTAGCGATGGCTCCACGACTAAGTCCTTTCATGAGGACATCTGCCGTGACAAAACCACGACAGTTGGCGCCCACCGTGGGGCTCTCGTGCGATAGTTTGATGATCTTGGAGGGCAAGTTCGAAGGACTCGAAGGCTATGCCGTGGGCCGGATGACCAAGAGTCGTCGCGGTAAGCTCTACATCGACGACGCAGGATGGGGCCCCGAGGCTGGTTCAATCGAGTACGGATACCAGGTCCCCTTTGGCGGCATCCACGTTTTCATCGGCAAGATCGGAGAGCCCGGGCCTGAGCTGGACATCTGCACCGACCTCGTCGAGACAGCTCAGCGTACGAAATCTGCCCAAGCTAAACCGGCCGTGAGGCGTGCCTTTGTGGGAGTTATCCACGGAGGAAGTCACGAGGGCGGATCAGAATCTGGTACTGAAACTGTCGTTTGCTCTGACGATGATTCATCAACCGGAGAGACGGAATCTCTGTATCAGCTACAAGACGGCCGGATTGGGGGCTGTTCCGATGGTGACAGTATTCCGGACCCCTCTGATCTACCCAACCGGGTTGGAATATTCATGGCTGGTACGCAAGCAGTGCTTCATTCTTCGACGGCTGCGGCGACGATAGCCGGTTCAACAGCGGCGACGGCTGCCGGGGCAGGCGGCCCCGTGCGCCCGCTAGCTCAAGTTTTATCAGATCTGTTCGATGTGTTGGCTGCGCTCATGGCAGAAGTCAACCCGGCAGATCAGGATGCTCACGATGCGGAGATGGCAAGAGTGAAGGAACAAATCGCCCAGGCCAAAGCGGATCTAGCAGCTGCTGACGCCAGGATGACGGTGGAACGGGCCGCTTTAGATGCACAGGCTTATAGGCTCATGTTGGATCAGAACGCGTCGCATGAAGTCATGAAGAGGAAATATAGGTCCCGTTTGCCTTCAGGTTTCGGAGGAAGATACCTTTTCAACACCCCTGGAGTAGGAACCGGTAATCCGCCAGCAGTAAACCGGACGGAAGCGCCTGGGATGGCCGCGCCGGCTCAACCCCGCTTGATGGATCCGCCTCGTCATAACACCGGGGTGCCTCAGGCTGTGCAAACACCGCCGGGCCACTACTCCAATCCGATGGATAACCTTGTTGCAGCTGCGGCGCGCTTGGAAGCTATTCCAGTTGAAGGTGATTCACCACAGGCAGTAGAGACGCGCCGGGTTAAGGAACTCCTTAGAACAGCCTTAGTTCAACAGGAAGCATACTCATACAGCCGCGGCCGGATCCATTCTACCCCCCGCCCAAGCCGGAGCTATAGCAGGCACGTGGATGAACCGGCCGTATCAAGTAATGAACGGCGTGGTGCGCCCTGTGGCAACCACCCGACAGGTGGTGTTGATAATGCCCAGGAGGTGGTAGACCGGGCCCGGGCGCACAGGGAGGCCGAGTTAGCAGCACAGCACCAAGCATATCAGCCTACGCCGGTTCATCCAACCATATCGATCGAGCCTGGCCTCTCCTCTAGTTCACTGGGGGTACCTTGCCTCGCCCCCGCTTTACGCAATGTGCGCTTGCCCAAAGACTTCAAGGGTCCGCGCAAGGTGCCGAATTACACTGCCGATTTAGCTCCAGAAGCATGGATAGAAAGCTATGAAATGGCCATGGAGATGCTGGATGTGGACGAGGCCGCCTGTGCAAAGTACTTCACCATGATGCTCGAAGGCACGGCCCGTACCTGGTTGAAAAGCTTACCACCCAATTATATCAGTTCATGGGCCCAACTGCGAGCCCGGTTTATCCAGAATTTCAAAGATACATGTAAACAGCCCATGTCCGTAGTGGACTTGGCGGCTTGTGTCCAGGGGGAAGGGGAGTCAACAACCCGTTGGGTGCGCCGCGTTTCGGAAATTCTGCATTCATCAGACCGGATCAACGCGGATTCTGCGATCATAACCCTGGAGGGTAATTGCCGGTTTACGCCTTTAAAATTAAAATTGGGACGTATGAAGCGGTTTTGTAATGACATGGGCACTCTCATGGGCGCTTTAGTGAAGTATGCTGATTCTGATAGTACCAAGGATCCCGAGTCTGACGATGACGAGACAGGGAAGGGAAAGAAGAACAACGGCTCCAAGGGCCAGCAACATCATTCGGCAGGTAACAGTGGAGGCAAGCGTAAGGTGAATGGTAACATGGACTTTGTAGCCAACACCAACGCGCAGGACAAGGGCCAGCGGCGCAAGGGTAAACGGCCGAATCGAAGCGGAGCGCCTAATCCCAATCCGGACCGCATGAACTATTTATTAAATCAGCCCTGTCCGAAGCACGGGACGACGGAGATGCCAGCAAACCACCTATGGAAGGATTGTTACATTATGCAGGAGTTCAAGAATTCCAATGCTTTCCGGTATGATCAAGGTTCAGGCGGCGGTTCAGGATCCGGGCCGGGCTTCGATGGAAGAAATTCCGGTTCAGGATTTAACGGCACGTCAGGCGGACATAGTAATCAGAACAATCAGAATAACCAAGGAGGTTACAACCACCAACAGCAACAGTCGGGTTATCAGAGCCACCCGAAGCAATTGAAACATAAAGAGGATGCTTCCCCAAGATGGTTGAAGGTAGAAGTTGGCCCGAAGTTACGTTAAACTATGTAGAGTTGTGCCAAAATTCGATCATGGACCATGCCTACAAAGAATGTAGGATGAATCATACGGTACTTAAGTCGTGAGATTAGTGTTGGCTAGAGAGAGAGAGAGAGAGAGAGATGTTGATGGGGATGACGGGTAGGGTTAGAAAACCCCAATTGGTAGGTGGACATTTCCAAATAAGGTAGGGGTTTTGGGGCTGTCCTGGGCTAAGCTAGGGAGGTCTTGATTGTCTAGGGGGCTGCCTTGTGGTTTAGAAGAGAGGGAAAAGGCCCACGGCAGCTGTATTTGTGAAATTCGCTTCATTATTTAACCGACTATTATTTGTTCGATCAGTGAGTATGAAATGAATGCGGAATTGGAGGAAATTTCATGTGGGGCGTTGGAATACTATAGGAAGACTGCAGGCAAACTTCTGACTTATTTTGACATAATTTTGCACCGGTTTATAAAAAGAATTTTGTATCGAACAAAAAGGGATTAAATTGTGAGTCTGTGATATCGGAGGTGTGAAATTATGAATCCGCACATGGGGCTTCATAATGATATACCAGGACCATGTGCAAGTGGCACGCCACTAGTATTTTGACTAGTGTCACACCATTGAGGATTTGTGATGAATAATATTATATATAGCATCATAATCTGACCTAAGTTGTTGGCCAATCTCCGCGTAAATACTATCCAATTTCCATCCACTCTTCATTATAAAATAAATGGCATATTCCGTTGTAAGGTGAATTCAACATGTGTAAATAACAACATCTCAGCGAGAAACATGAAATAAATAGAACAATAAACAATCTTAGATAATGCACATTGTTGTAAACTAAAAATCAAACATGGTAAAGACATTTCTAAGATTTATTCTTCATGCCAACTGAAGATCATGTTGCTCAGGATGATCCATATTCTCCTCTCTAGACCGCTCAAATAGCTACTAGTTGCCACCACCTTTGCCCCACGACTACGAGCAGGTACACAGACACAGTAATGGAAACAAAAATGTAGTGTTCAATATTTGTCGCACTTGCTTCTGAGCAGATGAAAGACATGTTCAATGAAGTATGTGATGGTTAGCTGCGAGGATGTCTCTGCGAGCTGTTATACGAATCTTAGCCATACTAACCATCGTATTCAAGCACCGCATCACCGCCTCATTTCTGTCCGCTCGAGGACCGCCCCATGCGCTGCCTCTAGGCGGTTTATGCGACTCGAAATTGGTGCCTGCAAGAAGCGTATGTCCTTGGGGGAGATCGATGTTAATGCCCATTGGCTCGATACATTGCACAAATCTGGTGCCTACGAGAAGAGTACGGGTGGAGTCAATCATCGCGGTAGCCCATTGGGTCTTTGCGCCATACAAATTGGTTTCTATAAAAGCACGCATGTGGATCCACCTATAATGAAAAGTAATTAGGTCCTTGTGCTGCATATTTCCAGGACCTTTTTGGCAGGGACTACTCAATTACTCTATTGAGTGGTTGCCATTAATTATGAGCTTTGAGTGCATCATGCAACTACATTTTCATGGATGTACGGATGCTAGGCCAGATGCTACAGGACACCGAGAGCCAGGCTAGTAGGTGCCAGATGTCTTGTGTTGAGCTCTTCCTTCTCTTGTGTTGCCTCTTATTCTTGGGTGGTCTCTTCCAATGCATGGCTGATCTTCTTGGCATATTAGTAACTGTTAAGTGAAAAAAGCACATGAGCGATTTTTTGTCCTAAAGAAAGAAATAACTAGTAGAAAAATAAAATAAAAACTCAACCGGCATTTACTATCCGCTGTTGGTCGCTTACTAGATAAATATGATCAAACATATTTTATCTACGTCACAATTTTGTATCTTTGACACGTAGTATGCAAGAAATATGTTTAGTTTGGCATGTTGAGATAGCATCTATCTTGGTGCAATACACACATTTAGCTAGATGTCGATTTCAGCCAACTCACAAATATCTGAAATTCGATGAGAGCCAGATGTGGCGTCGGGATAGCGGGAACACTATTCGGGAGCGGCGGAAATTGGAACCCTGTAAAAGTAACCCCACGTGAATACAAACTTAACAAAAAATTAATGCATAACATAACAAAATCGCTTGCAACCCTCACATAAGAAACTTATTGACCTACTAATATACAATCAATAACACAAAAGTAAGAATAAAAATGTGTGACACACAAACTGTGATAGAAAAGATAAAAAAGGTAACACATATCCAACATGCTACTCAGGTAGGATTTGCTTACCAGTGTAAATAATTGATTGAATAAAAACAATGTTCCTCAATATGCCAGCAAAATGAGGAGAACAACATCTGTTGGTATAACCACGGGACCATTACACTAGGAATTTTGTCATGTACAGTCCGAAGAACCGAACCATGCAGGTTGAGAAAATAGCTCAGCCTCTATGGGATGGAGCAATACTTTGGCCACATATCTGGATCCACTGATGGTAGAACCAAATGACCAAGCCGAGGAAACCCACTTCCATAAAACTAAGTGGCCATGTCACTCCCATACATGACCTTCAGCTCCCCGGCCTTTCCCTCCACAATTTCTCAAAACTTCTTCTTGACTTGAACATGGCTAGGAGGCCTTTGCCCGAACCACATCCTTCTCGCCTTCTTATCAAATCGCTAGAAAGTATCAAGGTGATTGGTCTTCGTCCTCTCCACAAACCCAAAACAATAATTGTAAAACTTCATGGAGCCCGAGCAGTACCACTTCCCTGGAGGCACACTCTCGATCAGAGGTGATAAGCAATACACTTGCTACCCTTTATTGCAGCGAATACATCGCAGCATGGCGTCCCCATGCAACCGACTATCACACTTCTCACAGACCTAATCGACTTTGCTAACCTCTACATCAAGCTTTCTCCTTTTCAGCTACCGAGCTCTAGCAGATGTTGCAATCTTCCCAGTGTTGCTATAGTTGTTAGCATGGCGCTCACTAGAAGCAATTCTGTCGCCTTTTTGATTTCTCCTCTTCCAGCTGCTTCTAACATCGGAAGCCTTCACATCATTCGTCTCTTTTACAGAACCAGGATGGTACCTCCCTTCACCCTCCGAAATAGAGATCGAGGGATGATCGTCTGGATCGACCCCTATGTGGTTCTTCCAATTCTTCCTGTTGCCCCGCGACCTCGATCTATTGTTGGTGAACTCGTTGTAGTCGTAGAGATTCTCATAGTAGAGCTGCGCGAGCACATGCTTGGAGCAATCGGGCACATATCGAGGCTGCACCTTGTCGCTGGTGAGATGGAAGAGGTCATCCCACCGCTTGCTCACACAAGCGCCGTCATAGACACCGAAGCATTTAACGGTGTGGTACATGCGACAGAGGTCGGCCGAGCATCCGTCGGAGACAGCCCTCGGCTTGGGGGAACGGGATGCTCCCCCGGCGCCCTGCCACGGCTGCCCTGGCCTCGAGGTTGCTGGTGTAGTCTAGGAGGAAGGTGTCGCGGTCGGCAGGAACAACGCGCGCGTGAAAGCGGTGGATGGGTTGGTGCTTGATGGGAAAGGAGAGGGTTGTGATGTCAAGTGTCCTGGGAGGCGACCAGGACGACAGCGACATGATGAGTCAGATGCCGTAGGGATCGTAAACATCTGATCCATTGAGTGGAACTCGGGGGCCCTCCGAGACAGAGGCATGTCCCTCAGGGGCGAAGGTGCAGCCGGAGGGGTAATATATAGCCGGGAGGGGGTATCCCTTCCCCATCGATGGTAAGGAGCTAGCTAGGGTTTCAGCGAGCAATGGGTTGGGCCTTCTTGTGTCTCTTCATGGCCATACCAGCAAAGTTGGAAAGGAAGAACTATAGTTGGCCAAATGGACCATTGTTTGGGCTGGCCCAATCACCACACGATCCCGGCCTCCCACATGGCTAAACAGGCCATGTTACGGCATGTGTCATGCTCATACCACAAGATGGAGCCTTCTTTCATGATTCATGTGGTATATACACTTTTCAGTCAATGAGGATTTTAGTTTATTTCATTGGTCTTACCACCCATTGTGTACTTATCATGACTTGCCTCATCCAGTTAAGACCTTCCCAAAAGAGAAAAAATTCTAGGACAAACTGTTCAATAGGTACATGCACGAGAAAAAAAATTCTAGTAGAGATTGAGTGTCTCTTGAAGGCGAAGCACAAGAATATTGTATGATTTCTTGGATATTATTCTGACACAAAAGGAAATATGAGAAGCTACGGAAATGTGTTATGGCACATGAACAACAAAGATTGCTCTGCTTTGAGTATCTGCCGGAAGGACGTTAGGATGGTCATATAACAGCTAGGTTTATATTTCCAAGTAGATTTTCTTCACATGATAGTGCTTCAAAGTAATAGGTATTCTCTAACCATGGTGACCAAATACAAAAGCTCTTCATGGGACAAAATAGGTGCCCTACAGTATATAAAATACAGTCCAGGTCCAATTCCACCATGAGGAAGCCAATCAGCAGGAACAAAAATAACAGCCTCTGCACAATTTAAATATGAATTGATTGATACTTCTCAAATCTTAAATAACATCATACCCAAAAGAAAAATCGCTATGGAGTAATCACAAAGTTCCCAGGCTCCTTTTGAAAGATACCAACAAACAATTGATCTACATGATGTACCATGTTAGCCCAAAACTACGGACTAGCTAGTTCTCCAAGGATCGACCAGGCAGGGGGGGGGGGGACGTCCTACACTATAGCCAGTGCAAGCTAGCCATACTAGGAGAGGAGGACACGATCGAACTCAAATCTTCACACACACAGATGCACGAGTAAGAGTGGAGCTCACTTCTACTGCCTTGTACTGAAGCTGAAAATGGCTTGACTTGATTTACATATGAGGGACTTGGGTCCTTTTAAAGGACTTGGGAATGGCACTTGTGGGAGAAGCACCAGGTAAGTGCACAGCACCTTCCTATCTACACTAGGAAACTACCACATACTTGCATCTACTGCCCGAGTCTATTTCTAGTCAAGTTTCTTGCAACTACTAGGAAATAACTACGAAACTACTTGGTCCTTGCATGCCAAGGAAGCTATTTCCGTTGTTGCTGCATGCATGCAACCGAATACATGGTTGACTCAACAATCTCCCCCTCAACGTTGTCGAAGATGCTTGATGTCCATGAGCCCAACTTTGTCACGCAGTTCCTGGAACAGGACTCAACCAAGTGACTTGGTTCGGATGTCCGCCTTCTGCTCACCAGCCCTCCAAGATCATCGTGCCTTTCTCGACGCAGTCATGTATGAAGTGATGGCGGAGATAGATATGTGTGTTGCTATCTTTCACAAGGATGCACAACTCATGACACATGTGGTACATATACACATGTTGTTCATCTGCCATGATCTTCACAGGATATTGCATCAAAGTAATAGCCATATAACAGCTAGGTTTATGTTTCCACATATATTTTCTTCACAGGATATTGCTCATCCCCTAAGGTGAGGTGTTTATTCATGATTCATGTGGTTTATCCACTTTTCAGTCAAAGATGATATGTATTTCTTTCATTGGTCTTACCACCCATTATTTACTTATCATGACTTGCCACATCCAACCCTGACCTTCCCAAAAGTTTCTCATGAAGGCAAAGCACAAGAATATTGTACGATTTATTGGATATTGTTCTGACACAAAAGGAAATATGATAAGCTACGGAAATGTTTTATGGCAGATGAACAACAAAGAATGCTCTGCTTTGAATATCTACCTAAAGGAAGTCAGGATGTTCATATAACAGCTAGGTTTATGTTTCCACATATAGTTTCTTCAAAGGATATTGCATCAATGTAATAGGTATTTCTAACCTTTGTGACCACATGCAAAAGCTCTTCATGGTACAAAATAGGTGCCTTACATTACATAAAATACAGTTCAGCTCCAATTCCACCATGAGGCAGCCAATCAAACAGCCTCGGCACAATTTAAATCTGAATTCAATGACACTTCCCAAATCTGAAACAACATCTTACCCAAAAGAAAAATCACTATGGAGTAATCACAAAGTTCCTAGGCTCCTTGTGAAAGATAGCAACAAACAATTGATCTACTAGATGTACCACAGGTGTAGATGCACCACGGGTCTGAGAAACTATAATTCACATAAAATTACATGGCTAGCGAATGTCCTAAAAGTAGTCTGTGACTAATTATGTAACTAGAGATGATACCCTCGTGTTGCCGCAAAACAAGTCTGTACTAACTTGCATGACACTTTAAACAGGAACATTGTTTGCTCGTAAAACCGACGGATTTAGCATTGTGACGAGGTGAAAGAGTAGGTTGAGTTGTGCATCAAATTGATCAGGTAAAGCATTGTGCACAACCTGTAGGAGTTCAAAATGTCAAATACTCAAGTTACACATAAAAGGGTCAAATGTTACCATACTAGAATAGGATTACCTAAACATAAAGTTTTGGGAAGGGGAATTTTGGTTCATTTAAAAATTACCAAAAAGAAAGTAAATATGTCTATACCCTTTTGTTATTTTTTTAACACACAAGCTAATCAGCATACAGGTTATAAATGCACCACAATTGTTCCAAGCAACCAGATATGCAAGAAAATCAAAATACGGAATCATGTAAGGAAAATTAAATTATTCCCCAAGTACATAGTAATAACAAAGTAGAAAGTACTCCCTCTGTAAAAAAAATATAAGATCTTTTAGATCACTATTTTGTGATTTAAAACTTCTTATATTTTTTTACGGAGGGAGTATATTTGTAACTATTATCAATTTTACTTCCAAGTTAAATTGTGGGTGTCTGAATCAAATCCTAGAAACCACTCAATCTTCCGAGTCTCAAATCTGAAAACATTTGTAATTCCGCCGTAGCTCAAAGTACAATGATAGTTGCTACAAGTAGTAACAAGAGAATAACTTCACTTCCCAGCTCCCACTAAAAAAAATCAAATGTTTCTGGAGAAGTAAAAGAACGACAGCCAATGTGTTCCTACAGTTCGGATACTACTAAATATCACGTATGAATGAACCTCACATATAAATATGAATATTTGCATAAAATACCCGCTCAAAAGCATTTGCTTTAGCAACAGGTACTCCCTACTAAAATTTCGGCTCGCCCCTGAAACACATGTCAGATAGCCAGTTCAAGATGAACTACCCTAGGCCCAAAAGTTAACAAAAAATGAATGCAGAACATAACAAAATTTCTTGCACCCCTCACATAAACAAAAAGAAAAGTATTTCCGTACTAATCAACAATCAATAAGACAATAGCAAGAATAAAAATGTGTGATACACAAATTGTGAAAGCAAAGATAAAAAAGGTAACACGTATCCAACATGCTATTCGGGCAGGAGTTACTTACCAATGTAAATAATTGATTGAATAAAAACATCGTTCCATAACTTGCCAACAAAATGACAAGAACAACATCCCTAGGAAGAGCCACAGGACCACTACGCCAGGAATTTTATCTTGTACAGTCCGAAGAACTGAACCTGGCAGGTTGGGAAAATTGTTCAGATTCCATGGGTTGGAGCAATACATCTGCCACATCTCTGGATCCATTGATTGTCGAACTAGATCACCAAGGCGAAGAAACCCACTTTTTTCCTAGCCCGACAATGTGTTGCAAGGATCAGAAGCAACGTTGATTGAGACATCAAGGACACATAGCTTCATGAGGAACTCTCCAAATGACTTGTCTAGCATAGTGGACAACATCAAGAGCTACACCAGAAACTTCAAAATAAATGAGATTTTGGCACGGTGCACATATATTGGCTTGGAACATAAAGAGGATGCTTCGCCAAGATGGGTGAAGGTAGTAGTTTGCCCGAAGTCGCCTTAGACTATGTAGAGTTGTGCCAAACTTAGATCATGGACCATGCCGACAAAGAATGGATGGTGAATCCTATGGTACTTAAGTCATGAGATTAGTGTTGGCTAGACTGAGAGAGAGAGAGAGAGAGAGAGAGAGAAGAGAGAGAGAGAGAGAGAGAGAGAGAGAGCGAGAGAGAGAGACAGAAGAGAGAGAGAGAGAGAGAGAGAGAGAGAGAGAGAGATGTTGATGGGGATGACGCGTAAGGTTAGAAAACCCCAATTGGTAGGTGGGCCTATCCAAATAAGGTAGGGGTTTTGGGGTTGTGTTGGGCTATGCTAGGGAGGTCTAGATGGGCTGGCTAGGGGGCTGCCTTGTGGTTTGGAAGAGAGGGAAAAGGCCCACGGCAGCTGTATTTGTGAAATTTGCTTCATTATTTAACTGACTATTATTTGATCGATCAGTCTAGTATGAAATGAATGCGGAATTGGAGGAAAATTCGTGTGGGGCATTGGAATACTATAGCAAGACTCCACGCAAACTTCTGACTTATTTGGACATCATTTGGCACCCGTTTATAAAAAGAATTTTTTATCAAACAAAAAGGGATTAAATTGCAAGTTTGTGATATTTGAGGTGTAGAATTATGAATCCGCAAATGGGGCTTCATAATGATATACCGACCATGTGCAAGTGGCATGCCACTAGTATTTTGACTAGTGTCACACCATTGAGGATCGGTGATGAATAATATTGTCTATATATAGCATCATAATTTGACATAAGCTGTTGGCCAATCTTCGGGTAAAAACTATCCAACTTTCATTCATTGTTCATTACAAAATAAATGGCATATTCCGTTGTAAGGAGAATTAAAGATGTGTAAATAACAACATCTCAGCAAGAAACATGAAATAAATAGAACAATAAAAAATCTTAGATATTAATATAATAATAAATTGTAGTAAAACATGATATTGTTCTAGTGCGCAAACTAAAAATCAAATATGTTAAAGATATTTCTAAGATTTATTCTTCATGCCGACAGAAGATCATGTTACTCAGGACAATCCATATTCTCCTCTAACTAGACCGCTCAAACAGCTACCGGTTGCCACCATGTTGGCCCCATGACTACGAGCAGGTACACAGACACACTAATGGAAGCAAAAATGTAGTGTTAAATATTTATCGCACTTGGTTCTGAGAAGATGCAAGACATGTTCAATGAAGTATGTGATGGTTAGCTGCGAGGATGTCTCCGCGAGCTGTAATACCAATCTCAACCATACTAACCATCGTATTAAAGCACCGCATTACTGCCTCATTTGTGTCTGCTCGAGGACCACCCCATGCAGTGCCTCTAGACGGTTTATGCGACTCGAAACTGGCGCCTCCAAGAAGCGTATGCCCATGGGGGCGACCGATGTCAATGACCATCGGCTCGATACATTGCACAGTTCGGGGCCTACAAGAAGAGTACGAGTGGAGTCAATCATCGTGGTAGCCCATTGGGTCTTTGCGCCATACAAATTGGTTGCTATAAAAGCACGCATGTGGATGCACCTATAATGAAAAATAATCGGATCCTTGCGCTGCATATTTGCAGGACCTTTTTGGGAGGGACTACTCAATTACTCTATTGAATGGTTGCCATTAATGATGAGCTTTGGGTGCATCATGCAGCTACATTTGCATGGATATACGGATGCTAGGCCAGCTAGCTACAGGACACCGAGAGCCCGGCAAGTAGGTGCCAGATGTCTTGTGTTGAGATCTTCCTTGTCTTGTGTTGCCTCTTCTTCTTGGATGGTCTCTTCCAATGCATGGCTGATCTTCTTGGCATAGTAGTAATTGTTAAGTGAAAAAAGTACATGGGCGATTTTTTGTCCTAAAGAAAGAAACAACTAATAAAAAAACTCATCCGGCATTTATTATCCGTGGTTGGTCGCTTACTAGATAAATATGATCAAATATATTATATCTACATCACTATTTTGTATCTTTGACACGTAGTATGCAAGAAATATGTTTAGTTTGGCATGTTGAGATAGAATATATCTTCGTGCATTACACACATTTAGCTAGATGTCTAGTTTAGCCACCTCACAAACATCTCAAATTTGCCTACATGGCACGCCATTAGCGTTGTCTCTGGAAGCAAATCAAGCTTCTGCAGCCATGCGTTCGCCGATGCCGACATAAGAATCATGGAAGCCCCATTTTCAGACTTTTGTTTTGCTAATTAGGGGTTCATGGGGTGTGATGAGACATAAACAACTCAAAGCATGCTGGGATCCGTCATTTTATAAGATGTTCTAAATCAGATGTATATCGCACTTGCATCTTGGCAAAAGAGAGACATGATGAATGAAGTATGCAGTGGTTACTTGCGAGGAAGACTGCTTGAATTTGTAATGATCTTTTTTTTATTTAGGGTGATCAATTCGTAGTATGTACTTTGTGTTTAGGGTTAAATTGTTGCAATGTTTTGATGTTTAAATGTTAAAATGATCAATGTAATGTCCTTTACAAAACATTGTTCGCATGTTTGAAAGTGCCCTATTTTAGGGAACCCATTGGAGTTGGATGTTTTTTGTGCCCCAAGAAGCACTTTTAAGTGTTGGAAATTTGGCTCCAAAAACATTTTGACTGGAGATGCTCTTACTCTCTATTGCACGCACAGGCATATTAACACACATTATGTGGGCCCACTTATCTATTTGTTTCTATTTATCACACCCCACTCTCTCACTCGCAAAACACAAGTTACACAACGCAACATAGATACACTCCACTGATGCACCCACATACTCTCTCACACACACATGCACTCCTTGACATACTTCATGTGAAAAGTGTCATGCTCTATCCCTCGCTCCACTTTTTTGTACAAGTAAATAGTCAAGCCAAACGATAGAACAATCTGGCCACAGAAGAACATATCCTAAATAGCATGCAACTGATAAAAATTTATTTGAGAAATAAAAAATTCAAGGTAATTGAAAAATAGGAACACACGTGAAAAATATAGGTTGAAGAAGAGACATACCTGAGCAGATATTTGCAAAGATAGGACATGAACATGAGGGGTCCGCGACCATGCATCTTTCCCTTATTTGGTGAGCCCCTTGTCTTTCTATTTGTAGTTCTCTATCGTCTCTGCCCTCAGGGTCTAAAGTGACCAAAGACCAAATATAAGATCCAAATTTCTATATGAAAACCAATATGAGACCTTATCCACCATTGATGCCTAGATGGGCACGCTCAGGTCCGAGTCGGCACCAACAATGAGCTTTAGTTGCATAAGCACTGCAGTCTCAATATCAATGCCCTCACATTGCCCTTCACAGACACCAAGCGCAAGCTCCTGTAACGACGTTAAGCAGACTATAACCTCTTGTGCGGAACTATCTGCGTTCACCTTGAGCACATGGGCAGCGGTCGACCATGGTGGCAAGATGGAGGATGCTGCAGCGGTAGCGTTGGAGGGACAACCTCTCAAGGGATAAGAATACACCTTGCTACACCTGTGTGATGCAGGCGGAGCACAACCATATCTTAGTAGACGTGGTGCGGGGAAATCATGGTAACCCAACTATAAAATATTCATTGAAGCTGTTGAGAGGGATGAGCTTTTGTGGAGAGACCCTTGCTGCGACAGCGAGAAGGGACACAAATTGAGCTCCTTAGGCAATGTGTCCCCCATTATAAAGGTTGGGTTGCATGCCTAGGAGGGACAGTATGAGTCCAAGCGCCACGGCTGCTTCTAGTGCGGTGAGCGCCTCTTCGAGCATGGCAGACCCGACCCCGTGGAAGGTGACCCTGAGCACGAGCAACCTTAGGCAATTCTTGAGAAAGGTGCCTACGTTGACAATGTTTTTGGAGAGAGACAGCCTCTCGACCACTGGGATGAGCTGGCTATCCGGCGGCTAGATGCGAAGGTAATACGTGTCTAGCTCAATGGAGGTGGCGCGGCAGAAGGAAGGAATGGAGAATCAGACGCGTCCTGGCGGGACGATGAAGAGAAGCTCCTTCAGCAAGAGCCAAATGGCGTAGTGCAACAACTTCTTGGCATTAACGTCATCCAACTTTGCCGCTTCCGGTGGGCTAGTCCTGACGACACGGATGTCGAGGACTATGACGGGCTCGTATGCATCGCCAACGACGTGGGCAAGTTCCTCTTCTATCGCACTTGTTGGGACGTCGCAGAAGGTGAGCCCCGGGAGGCTGATCCAGAGATCGTGCCACTAGCGTACGAGGTTGTCGGTGCATGCAGTGACACGGGTGGAGCCCAGACACGCGAGGACCTAGAGGAGAGTGTTATACGGGAGTGCGCTGATGAGTTCATATCCGCCCGTACCACCCTGTGCTGACGGTGTTGGTTCTAGCAGCGATGAGAGCCACATGCGGCGGCGGGATGGCGGGAACTCTATTCGGGAGCGGCGGAAATTGGAACCCTACAAAGGTAACCCCACGTGAATACAAGCTTAACAAAAAATTAATGCATAACGTAACAAAATCTCTTGCAACCCTCACATAAAAAAATTATTGACCTACTAATCAACAATCAATAACACAAAAATATGAATAAAAATGTGTGACACACAAACTATAATAGAAAAGATAAAAAAAAAGGTAACACATATCCAACATGCTATTCATGCTGGATTAGCTTACCAATGTACATAATTGATTGAATAAAAACAATGTTCCTCAATATGCCAGCAAAATGATGAGAACAACATCATCTGTAGGTATAGCCACGCGACCAGTACACTAGGAATTTTGTCATGTACAGTCCGAAGAACAGAACCAGGCAGGTTGAGAAAATAGCTCAGATTCCATGGGATGGAGCAATACTTCTACCACATATCTGGATCCACTTATGGTAGAACCAGATGACCAAGGCGAGGAAACCCACTTCCATAAAACTAAGTGGCCATGTCACTCCCATACATGACCTTCTGCTCCCCTGCCTTTCCCTCCACAATTTCTCAAAACTGCTTCTTGACTTGAACATGGCTAGGAGGCCTTTGCCCGAACCACATCCTTCTCACCTTCTTATCAAATTGCTGGAAAGTATCAAAGAGATTGGTCTTCCTCCTCTCCACAAACCCAAAACAATCACTTTAAAACTTCATGCAGTCTGAGCAATACCAATTCCCTGGAGGCACACTCTTGATCGAAGGTGCTAAGCAATGCATTTGCTACCCTTTATTGCAGCGAATGCATCGCAACATGGCGTCCCCATGCAATCGACTATCACACTTCTCATAGACCTGATCGACTTTGCTAACCTCTATATCAAGCTTTCTCCTTTTCAGCTACCAAGCTCCAGCATATGTTGCATTCTTCCCGGTGTTGCCATCGTTGTTAGCATGGCGCTCACTAGAAGCCATTCTGTCGCCTTTTTGATTTCTCCTCTTCCAGCTGCTTCTAACGCCGGAAGCCTGCACATCATCCATCTCTTTGACAGAACCAGGATGGTACCTCCCTTCACCCTGTGAAATAGAGATCGAGCAATGATCGTCTGGATCGACTCCTGTGTGGTTCTTCCACTTCTTCCTGTTGCCCCGCGAGCTCGATCTATTGTTGGTGAACTCGTCGTAGTCATACAGGTGCTCATAGTAGAGCTACGCAAGCACATGCTTGGCGCACTCGGGCACATACCTGGGTTGCGCCTTGTCGAAGTTGAGATCGAAGAGGTCATCCCACCGCTTGCTCTCACAGGCGCCTTCATAGATGCCGAAGCGTTTAACGGTGAGGTATGGGCGGCAGAGGTCGGCCGAGCATCCGTCGGAGACAGTGCTCGGCTTGGGGGGACGGGACGCACCCCCAGCGCCCTACCACGGCAGCCCTGGCCATGAGGCAGCTAGTGTAGTTGAGGAGGAAGGTGTCGCGGCCGGCAGGAACAACGCGCGCGTGAAAGTGGTGGATAGGTTGCCGCTTGATAGGGAAGGAGAGGGTTGTGATCTCAAGCGTCCTGGGAGGCGACCAGGACGACAGCGACATGATGAATCAGACGCCGTAGGTCTCGTAAACATCTCATCCGTTGAGCAGAACTCGGGGGCCTCCGAGACAGAGGCATGTCTCTCGGGGGCGAAGGTGCAGCCGGAGGGGCAATACATGTTAACCGAGAGTGGGTATCCCTTCCCCATCGATGATGAGGAGCTAGCTTGGGTTTCATGGAGCAATGGGTCGGGCCTTCTTGTGTTTCTTCATGGGCCTACCAGTAAAATTGGAAAGGAAGAACTATAGTTGGCCAAACGGACCATTTTTGGGGCTGGCCCAATCACCACACGTTCCCAGCCTCCCACCCGGCTAAACGGGACATGTTACAGCGTGTGTCATGCGGCAAATTTGATAAATTTGACCTATAGACAGAATCAAATCATAGAATGAACTATCCGTGAAACTATTTCACGCGGCTGACCTTTTTGTGTGACGCCCGCCACGAAGGCGCCACACTACACTGTGCAACACCTCACAGATAGGCGCTACATAGCCAGCGTCGCACACGTGTGATCAGAAAATTACTAAATTGTGTGCAGCGCCTGAGAGCTAGGCGCCACACTATACAGTGTAGCGCCTAGCTCCTAGGCGTTGCACTAGTGCAGCGCCTAGCTCCCAGGCGTTGCACTAGTGCAGCGCCTGAGAGCTAGGCGCCACAGGTCAGCCGCGTGAAATAGTTCTACGGACAGTTCATTCTGTGATTTAATTGCGTCTATAGGTCAAATTTGTCAAATTTGCCGTGTCATGCTCATACCACGAGATGCAGCCTTCATTCAGGATTCGTGTGGTATATACACTTTTCAGACAATGATGATTTTAGTTTCTTTCATTGGTCTTACCACCCATTATTTACTTATCATGACTTGCCTCATCCAATTAATACCTTCCCAAAAGAGAAAAAAATTCTAGGACAAACTGTTCAATAGGTACATGCACGAGAAAAAATATTCTAGTAGAGATTGAGTGTCTCTTGAAGGCGAAGCACAAGAATATTGTATGATTTCTTGGATATTATTCTGACACGAAAGGAAATACGAGAAGCTACGGAAATGTGTTATGGCAGATGAACAGCAAAGATTGCTCTGCTTTGAATATCTGCTGGAAGGATGTTAGGATGGTCATATAAAATCTAGGTTTATGTTTCCACATATATTTTTTCATAGGATAGTGCTTCAAAGTAATAGGTATTCTCCAACCTTGGCAACCACATACAAAATCTCTTCATGGGAGAAAATAGGTGCCCTACAGTACATAAAATATAGTCCAGCTCCAATTCCACCATGAGGCAGCCAATCAACACGAACAAAATTAACAGCCTCTGCACAATTCAAATATGTTGACTGATACTTCTCAAATCTTAAATAATATCATACCCAAAAGAAAAATCGCTATGGAGTAATCACAAACTTCCCAGGCTCCTTTTGAAAGATAGCAACAAACAATTTATCTACATGATGTACCATGTTAGCCCAAAACTACGGAATAGCTAGTTCTCCGTGGATCGACCAGGCAGGGGGGGGGGGATACGGCCTAAACTATAGACAGTGCAAGCTAGCTATACTTGGAGAGGAGGACACAAACTGAAAGCTTCACACACACGGACGCACGAGTAAGAGAGGAGGTCACTTCTACTGCCTTGTACTGAAGCTGAAAATGACTTGAGTTGATTTACATATGAGGGACTTGGTGTCCTTTTAAAGTACTTGGGAATGGCACTTGCGTGACAAGCACCAGGTAAGTGCATAGTACCTTCCTATCTACACTAGGAAACTACCACGTGCTTGCATGTACTGCTCTAGTCTATTTCTAGTCAAGTTCCTTGTAACTACTAGGAAACTACTTGGTCCTTGCACGCCAAGGAAGCTATTTCCGTTGGTGCCGCATGCATGCAACCGAAGACATGGTTGACTCAACAATCTCCCCCTCAACCTTGTCGAAGATACTTGATGTCCATGAGCACAACTTTGTCACGCAGTTCCTGGAACAGGACGCAACCAAGTGACTTGGTTAGAATGTCCGCCTTCTCCTCACCAGTCCTGATGAACTCCACGATCACTGTGTTCTCGATGGGGTCATGTATGAAGTGATAGCAGAGATCAATGTGTTTGTTGCTATCTTTCACAAGGATGCACAACTCATGACACCTGTTGTACATCTACACCTATGGAACATCTACACCTGTTGTTCATCTGCCATGCTCTTCACACGATATTGCATCAATGTAATAGCCATATAACAGCTAGGTTTATGTTTCCATATATATTTTCTTCACAGGATATTGCTCATCCCCTTAGTTGAGGTGTTCATTCATGATTCATGTGGTTTATCCACTTTTCAGTCAAAGATGATATGTATTTCTTTCATTGGTATTACCACCCATTATTTACTTATCATGACTTGCCACATCCAACTAAGACCTTCCCAAAAGTGTCCCATGAAGGCAAAGCAAAAGAATATTGTATGTTTTCTTGGATATTGTTCTGACGCAAAAGGAAATATGAGAAGCTACGGAAATGTTTTAGGGCAGATGAACAATAAAGAAAGCTTTGCTTTGAATATCTGCCTAAAGGAAGTCAGGATGTTCATATAACAGCTAGGTTTTTGTTTCCACATATATTTTATTCACAGGATATTGCTTCAAAGTAATAGGTATTCTCTAACCTTTGTGACCACATACAAAAGCTCTTCATGGTACAAAATAGGTGCCTTACATTACATAAAATACCGTTCAGCTCCAATTCCACCATGAGGCAGCCAATCAGCAGCAGCAAAATTAGCAGCATCGGCACAATTTAAATCTGAATTGACTGATACTTCTAAAATCTGAAATAACATTTTACCCAAAATAAAAACCACTATGGAGTAATCACAAAGTCCCCAGGCTCCTTGTGAAAGATAGAAACAAACAATTTATCTACTACATGTAGGGGCCATACTCCGCCACTTGCACACCACTCGGTGGAGCATGGTTCACTTGGTCGGTGCAACTGGACCATAGGTTGCATTGATCATGGATGGTGCTCCAACGATGCCCAAACGAACCTTGTGTATGGCTTGATTGCATGTCCAAGGAGGAGTTTTAGAAGTCGGCGATCCTCTCCCAAAACATGGTCTTGATTTGATCCGTTCCAATCATTGCATCCATGGAGATGGCACACAAAGCATCGCAAAGTGCTAGGTAATCCTTTTGGTTGTAGTTTTGGGTGCGGGTCCTTGCGGCCTTGATGCTTGATGCAGTCACCTCTACCACCGCCTCCTCGGCCTACTCGTAGGCCACCACCTCGTCGGCCTCCTCCTTGTCTTGGGTGGCCGAATGATTGAAAAACGAGTCACTATAGTTGCGATCATCAAGGCCAACGATAGCCGAGGACTCCAACGATGCGAGGAATTCGGCCGTGGTCATCTCCGCTCTACAATGTCAAAGCAAGCACTATAAACCCTCACTACCGATCACAAACAATCACTACCGAATTCCAACAGGACACGAGTTTTTGTTGCCGGCCGCATATTTTGTTGCCGGCCGCCGCGGCCGCATTTTTTTGTTGCCGGTCGCGGCCGTCGCTCGCCTCGGAGCAATCGTCGTAAGGGCAACCGGAGTTGCCGCACGAGGCGCGGGCCATGCAAGTGCCGGTGTCGCGGTCTTCTTCGTCTTCTTCTTGACAGCCACCTCGGCAAGCGCCGACGCCACCATCATCGGCTTTCGAGACTGCTTGCCACCGGTAGGTGCGGTGGGAAGGCGGCCGGTCCTTGCCGGAGACACGGTGGCCACGCCGGACACCATTGACGCAGTTAAAGGCGGCACTTGGACGCGGTAGTTCTTTGTCATCCAAGGATTTTTTTTGCCAATGGCGGCGAAGCGTGGGTGGATTCTGGCGGCGATCCGCCAGTGTCGGCGCTGGCAGGGTGAGCGGGGGTGTAGGTTATCCATTCCGGCCGGCTCGGAGGTCAACGGTGGTGGTGGAAGGGACGGGAGGCAGTGCGGCGCGGGAGGGAGAGAACCAGTTTTACTCGACTGCGCAAAGTTGTAGTAAATTTATGGAAAATTTTGGGGAAATAAGGAGTTGGTTGACATCCTGATTTCTGACCCTTTCTTTTTCTTTTAATTTTTTTGTGGATTTTGCTTGGATTTCTTTTTCTGTGGCTCAGTGGTCTTGAAATTTGGGAAGATCATCTCTTCTCAAGTCTCAGAAGTGGCTTCCCATCCCCAAATCTATCCCAAAACCATGTCATTCCCCATCTTGGACCAATCCCAATATTCTTTTTAATGGGAATATTCCTTTTTCTATTAAAGGAATAACCTTATTTGCCCAACCTATATTTCTGTCATTCACAAAACTCCCAAATAATACTCATAAATTGTTTGGGCCATATCTTCCTCAAATGTGGAAAATCTTTTCCTTGGCATGTTCAAAAATAATTGTCAAACAATCATTTTCCTATTCTGCCCTAATAGCACTTTGTGAAGGAAGTGTCATTTATATTCTCTGATTAACCTCAAACTTTTTGGGAATCCTCTCATATCCAAATCTTGCTCATTCCAAAATTCAACTTCATTTGCCTAGCAATTATTTCTCAGCAATTTTCCAAAGTTTCTAACCAGAGGGAAACTTTGCGAAGGAGCTACTAGCTAGGCATATTCAAATGAGTTGAAATTTTCTCACAGCCTCCATATGATCAAATCATATCTCTACACCAATTTGAGCTCATGTATTTCATCCATGTGAGCTCATCATCAAATCTTTGCTTCTGGTCATATTTTTACTTAGTGAAGCAAGTATATTTTATATTGCTTAAATATTGCTGAAAATTTACCAGGACCTTCCCCTATCCCTATAACTCATCTATGCTAAATTTGGGCACATTTAATTAATCCATTTTCCCTCAGGAATTTTCCTAAATTCTGTTCAGATTGGAGCTTTGTGAAGCAAGTACTATTTTGGTGTATCCAAATGGTATGAAACTTTTACAGAGTCTTCATATGCCCAAATAACTCATCTACACCAAATTTCAGCTTAATCCAATCATTTATGTGAGTGCTACTTCATCATTTCCAAATCTGACCAGTGGGGCACTTTCTACGGCAAGTGTAATTTTTCTTCACCCTAATGAGCTGCAAATTTGCAGAGGTGGCCATCTTAGTATTTTATCACACCATGTCAAAGCCCCGAGTCCATCCCCTCTTGTAGTTTCCTCACAACAGCACAAACACTTTATAGTTTCACTGTAAATCTGATATCTGTGGTCATCACAAGGTCTACTGTGTCCGCTCCTTGCCCTCTTGGCACTCTCCGTTGAATGTCCTGTCTATTGGACATGGTCGGCCGGCCAGGGTGCAACCGTGTGCGCTAGTTCACGTGGTGACCACCACTCTGGCACGCCATGGATGTGAGCTGCGTGTTGTTTGCTCGGGCCCCTCCCCCTCTCGGCGTTCTTTCGCGCATGTGCTTGTCCAGGATGTTCCCCTTGTCGTCGCCTTCACCCTGGACCCTTCTCCCCCTCCTGTAGATCGCTCCTCGGCGCTCGCCGCCGCACACCCATGGGAGAACAGTGGTCGTTCGGCTCTGTTCGTGCCTCGGCTTCTTCCTCCCCATGTCCCTTGGCCTCCTCCGCCCCGTGAGCCTGCCCTCTGCCCCCTCCTGTCGTCTACCATCGAGCTCGCTTGTCCGCCCACGCGTAAGCGGGCACGCCGAGCCGTGGCCACGCGTCCGCCGTCACCCCCTCGCCACTCGGCTATAAATAGCTCGTCCCCAAGCACTCCGAGCATACCAGCAGCCTCATCACTTCTCTAGCAACCTCCCCGACCTCTCCAAACACCCCCGAAGCCATTCCTCGACCTCCATTGCCGCCTCGTCCCCCACCGGCCTCCTCCTAAATTGGAGCGAGCCACGCCTCCTCCCTCCCTCTCTTCTTCACCAGTGGAGCCCACAAACTCCGGTGAAGCTCTTCCGAGCCGATCCTCCGTTTCCTCGCAGCCGGAGTGCCCTGCCCCTCATCACCTGACGCTGTCATCCGCAATTGCTCAAGTCGCCGTCGACTCAGCCCTCCTCGGCATCCGTGATTGTCCTGGGTGGATGAGGCCTCCATCCCGATCTCGCTGGTGTGCTCAGCGCCTTGAATGGTGGCCGGAACCGTCGGCAACCTTCACCGGAGCACGCGCCCTCTGCTCTGCCCCATCGGGCACGGAGAAAAAGACAACGACCCCCTCCCCTATGAGTGGACCCCGCCTGTCGGCCTCCAGGCGTTGACCCGGGCCGCCCGCTGACGTGTTCAAGTGGGCGCGCATTCTGCTAATACGTTTTTGTGTACTGAAAACGTACTTGGGTATGTCTTCTATTTGGCACACGCTTTTACTACAACGGAAACATATTTCTAAAAATGCGCCTTCTGTTTTTCTGATCAGCCGGCGGAAATGGTTGAATAGTGCATGTTCACCCGTTAGCAACAGAAAAACACAGATTCTTATTAGTTTTTCTGCTAACGAATGAACGGCCGTAACTTTTCAATCACAACTCCAAATGAGGTGATTCCAAAGCCCGTTTCTTTGTCTCGTCGAACCCGTCATGTTGGTATCATTTTCATAATGTTTTCACATAGTGAAAATGACCATTTTGCCATTCCCGTAAACAGCCCCTCTGAGAGAGAACTGTTTCGGCGAATCTTCCAGCGATCCTTCTGCACTTCTTCCCGATGATCTCTTCATCCCCAAGCAAGCCATGACAGCCACTTGCATGAGAGGCTTGCAGTAGCCATGGTTTTCAACCTGAATTATATATATATATATATATATATATATATATATATATATATATATATATATATATATATATATATATATATATACACTCTTATGATATGATCATTTTGCAATGGTTATGTAAATGATTACTTGCTAGTATTATTATCATGTTCTTTTATGGTAAATGTTTCCAATGCTAGTGGTCATGCTATGTTCATAAGTAGTGTTGTCATTATAATGGTGTTATTCATGATCATCGCTATGCCATACTCTCTCGCATGTAGTAGGAAGGATGGTTTATTGTTGTTGATATGGTTAATGTCTATGCTTCACATCTATGCTCATGTTGATATCAAGCTCATCAGCATTGTTATTTCATCATGTTATTATGACTCAGCTCGTTACATTCAAGTTAAACCGGACTTTAATATAACTTGAACACCTATTGGCTAAGTCATAGTGCCATCGAAATAGAACTAACTAGTGCAACCACATTTTCCTTTATGGGAAGGCCCTAATGCGGTCTATTGTCGTGCCTCTTGCCGGTGCATCCAACTAGGAAAGGTTATGGGTGCGCGCTACCCTAATCGGGTAGGCGGACATAAGCCTTGTGTGCCCATTGTTGTTGTACCCGGGTTGTCCCCGTTTGGGACTGTTTTGTTTTGCCACGACGGTGGCTGTTGGATGTCACGATGTGACATCAGGGCCACCCATGACTTAGCCCAAAGGGGAGTTTGTCGGAGTGGCCGGGAGAGTGTCATGGCGGTAGATCGGTTTTGTCGGAACGCCATTGGTCCACCTGAATGGGAGCACGAGGCCTTGGGTTCCATGGTGTGGGTACAATGTGCTAACCTCTGCAGAGTGTGTATAATCTACCGATAGCCTCGCCCGCGGATATGGACCCAGTTTGTAGTAGGTCAGACTATGAGTCAACAGTAATAATAACCTGACTAATAACAACCCCGGTTTGATGAGGAAAGAAGTTGGTTGACCTTTATGTGGTCACATGAGGATCACAATGGTATTCTCGATAATGATGAGGTGATCTTGTGAGGATCCCAATGGTATTCTTGATAATGATGAGGTGATCTTGTGATGATGCCAGTGGTATTCTTGATAATGATTGAAGTGATCCCGTGACAACGATGGTAAGTGAGAATGGCATATCTATGGTGGTTACGAGGTAACCCCGAATAGAGTAAGTGATATTTGTAAGCATGTTGCATGCTAGTATCATCATTGTTCATGTCTCAAGTAATATGTTCATGCCATGCTGATAATGTTCTAGCGGTATCATGTTCATCTTATACACGCCATGTTGTTCTGGTAGTATCATGCTCATCATTCCTAAGTAACCTGTAAATGCCATGTTATTGTTTGTCTTGATTGCTTTGGTTCCTGTGAGCTTGCAAGTACATTCAATGTACTGACCTGGTGTGTCATGCCAGTTTGCAGGTCAGGCTTTGTCTGCTTACTTATTTGTCGTGGATCCCTTGTTGGCGAGCTAGGATAAGCATTTCAGCCAGAGTCCCTACGGAGTGCAGTCCATCACTATCGTCGTTATTCCGCTGCTACGAGTTTTACGGCTGCTATCATAGAGAAACGTGAGAAGGCGTAGTGTCACCGTGCCGATGTAATTGCCGGTTATGTCGGAACCCTTGTATCCCTGAGTATTTGTAATAAAAAGCTGATTTGTTCTATGCCAAGCACTGTCGTATTCCAGAAGACTTGATCTCTGGGCTGGAATACGGGGTGTTCCGGTCTCTCTGAGCCGGGGTGCCAAACGTGTTGGCATCAGAGCAGGTCTGGCTGTAGGACGCCCTAGTCCACGCGAGCATTAGAAAGTGGTAGTATAAGTGTCTAGTATGTTTGCAGCATTTGGTTGTTGCATTTGTTTGATGCATAGCATGCATATAGACTTATTATCTTGTCGCTAACGATTGATTATGTGAGTGTGGGTGGTATCGGTTTTGATCCACTACATGCACCATTATTCTTTGCATACCTGCTTTTCGGTGTTCGGCGTCATCTATGTCCTAGCGGAGCAATGCCAAGGTACAAAGTGTGCCAGACATCATCTGCAGGATTTGTGCTCAAGTACCACGTTGATATCTTTCCGCCAGCCACCCCTATTGTTTCGGTGGTAGACATGCTTCTGCCCCAAATCTTGCCCCTCACCGTTTTGGCAACCTTATTTATCTTTGTTATCAGAAAAGGGAAATGCTAGCGAGCTTTGTTTTTCACCACTATCTTATCCCAGTCACTCATTCTTTGGATGTGTACGGTTCCCGCTCGTCCGCTTGATGATGACGTGGTCGCGACATCCGTGTCTTGCTACATGATCACCAAGTTCGTCCTCGCCCCTAAACCCATCCAGACGTAACCGGTGTTCAGCTAGCGCTTAGTGTAGCTTTGTTTAAACCAACTCTTTCCACACATGGATTCACTTTCGTGCACAGCGCCACAGCATGTTAGACCGTAATGCCAGAGTTCCTGCGAGATCTGTGGGCTTAACTATGCATGCATATTATTGTCGTGAGTAGCAGTAATATGTGATGTTGCTTGAATATAACATTATTTGTATGCTTTATGTGCTTTTGCTTTAGTCGTTTCTATTGCTTCTTTCTTTGGGCCCTCGGTGTTACCTTATTTTCCCCTCATTAAAGTTTCTCATCAACCAACACCGGACCTGAAGAATCAGTGAAGAAGCTCTAATGTTTGGAAGCTCACCTAAATATTGTGGAATTATCAGCCGGCTGCATTGAAGTGGGAATGTCTGGTCTGATTACAAATGATATTATAGTACACTTTTCATAGCAATAATGATGAAAATAGCCGGAAGACAAGTGGTGTACGAGACCAACAGTATATTATCAGTCAAAGTGCTTAGCAAGAAGGATAGTCGAACAACCTTCTTCATATGAGTAATCGGCAGCAGAAATATTAAAAGGTATATATATGGCATTCAGTCAGTATACCACAGTGAGGAGCTTCTGGTGTAATCAACTCAGTCTTCCCTCGCAAGCTACCGGAGAAGCTTCGAATGCAAGATTCCTTTATCTTCTCGAGTACGAGATATGGATGACGTCCAGTACAAGATACTCACGCTTCTTTCATAAGCTACCACAAAAGCTTTCGGCGTAAGATATCGAGTCTTCCCCAGCAAGCCACTAAGAGGGAAAGCTTTTGAAGTATGGTACCCAACCTTCTTCAGCAAGTTGTCTGACAAAAGATTCAAGCACAAGCTATTCAGTCTTCCTCAGCGTGAAGGCTTTCAGCACAAGCTTCCTCGGTATGGCACCGGTACAAGGTATTACACCGCGAGTTGACAGCATATGGCAGTGCATATTAAAAAAAGCAGGTCCACAACAGTTTGGTCGGGAACACGAGCCAATCTGGACACAAGTGTCTCCCTTAGGAACCAAATGCTCAGCGACACATGCTTTCATTGTGAGCATACAACCAAGGTCTTGCAAGTCACTCGAATGAAAATGTAAATAGAATCTGACAACCACATGAGTATTGTTAAAAGAAGGAAACCAGGTATACACCTCAGTGTGACAAAGGACTATGAAGATTGACGACAATAGTGAGCACTGTACAAGTACCTGTGAACCTGGTATATGATCCTGATGAGCCCTTGTCTACTTTTCTCCGGTGAAGGCACCACGCTTGTGTTCTGAGCTATTTTTGGCCGTCCAGGGTGGATGCCAACTTTATATATCTCTATTCAACAACGGTTACGAGTTCTGAGCTGCTTCTGGCCGTCTTGTATAGCTGTTGAGTTTCTTTTTGTGACAGTGGCCCTATACTCTGAGCTGCTTCTCAGCCGTCTTATGGAACTGCCACTTTCTTCTTATCAACACGGTCTCATGCTCTGAGTTGCTTTTCGGCCGTCTTGAGTCGTGGTTGTGTTATTTCAGTAATGTCCCAGATCTGAGTTGTAAAGACCGTTCTGGTGGCTACTGATTTATTTGTCGATTGCTTGCAAGGGTTCGGATGATCATTTCCCTACGGTTAAAACTTGAGAGATGATGAGCCTGCCATCTAAACGATATTACCATGTCAGGAGATGAGGATAAAAGTATGCATGTCGAAATATTACACCCGGCAGAACCTATGGTCACACGAAGAATTAAGAGTATATATATGGCCGAGCTCTCCACCATCAGTCAAGTCTGTGGATACTATCATTACAAGACCGTACCTCGTTGTATTGGCCAGGACAGACGACAATCAAATCTTTGGTATGGACTTGATACTCAATACAGTGGGGCTAGCCAAGATAATTCAGGAATCCCTGCCAAAAGTCAGATTTCCATCGGGAGAATAGTATGATTCACAACACTGTGTTGAATCTAGAGGGACATGCAGCTATTAGAGCAACCCAATGCAAGGAGTAAGATATTTGGTGTCCACCAAGAAAGTTGTTCACAACTCCATGGAATGTGGTCAGTGTGACACATCCATCAGAAACTACTCTCAGACTTGTGAGAAGGGTATGTATTGCAGTCAGGATAATCTACCACACCACATTAAGCCGGAAGATATAAACGACTTGGAGTCAGAGTAACATATTAGATAAAACCTGTCAGAATGAGGATATAGTACAGCAAACCACCCAGAGCCAGGCAGTCAGTCATACAAAATTCAGTGGGAACATCATATAAAGGAAAAAGGATACTTGAGTTGGAAACGGTTTCCTTAAGTCAGGATATTCATCCTTGTTCCCTCAGCAACCAAATCTCGAGGACGAGATTTCTTTAAGGGGGGGGGGGGTTTCACACCCTGATTTTTGGCCCTTTCTTTTTCTTTTGATTTTTTTGTGGATTTTGCTTGGATTTCTTTTTCTGTGGCTCTGTGGTCATGAAACTTGGGAAGATCATCTCTTCTCAAGTCTCACAAGTAGCTTGCCATCCCCAAATCTATCCCAAAACCATGGCATTCCCCATCTTGGACCAATCCCAATATTCTTTTTAATGGGAATATTCATTTTTCTATTAAAGGGATAACCCTGTTTGCCCTAGGATGTGAAGCAACCTATATTTCTGTCATTCACAAAATTCCAAAATATTTTTCATAAATATCTGACCAGAGGGAAACTTTGTGAAGGAGATACTAGCTAGGCATATTTAAATGATTTGAAATTGTGTCACAACCTCCATATGATCAAATCATATCTCTACACTAAAATTGAGCTCATGTAATTCATCCATGTGAGCTCATCATCAAATCTTTGCTTCTGGTCATAGTTTTAGTTAGTGCAGCAAGTATATTTTATATTGCTTAATTATTGCTGAAATTTTACCAGGACCTTCCCATATCCCTATAACTCATCTATGACAAATTTTGGCACATTTAATTAATCCATTTTCCCTCAGGAATTTTCGTAAGATTCTGTTCAGATTCGAGCTTTGTGAAGCAAGTACTATTCTGGTGTATCCGAATTGTATGAAACTTTTACAGAGTCTTCATATGCCCAAATAACTCATCTACACCAAATTTCAGCTTAATCCAATCATTTATGTGAGTGCTACTTCATCATTTCCAAATCTGACCAGTGGGGCACTTTCTACGGCAAGTGTAATTTTTCTTCACCCTAATGAGCTGCAAATTTGCAGAGGTGGTCATCTTAGTATTTTATCACACCATGTCAAAGCCCCGGGTCCATCACCTCTTGTAGTTTCCTCACAACAGCACAAACACTCTATTTGTCGTCATCACAAGCTCTATTATGCCTATTTCTTTCCCTCTTGGCACTCTCCGTCGAATGTCCTATCTACTGGACATGGTCCACCGGCTACAGTGAAACCGCATGTGACAGTTCACGCGGTGACAACTGCTCTGGCACGCCATGGACGCGAGCTGCGTGTTGTTTGCTCGGGCCCCTCCCCCTCTCACCGTTATTTCGTGCCCGTGCATGTCTAGGATGTTCCCCTCGTCGTCGCCTTCTCCCTGGGCCCCTCTCCACCTCGTGTAGATCGCTCCTCGGCGCTCGCTGCCGCACGCCCATGGGAGAACAGTGGCTATTCGTCTCTGTTCACGCCTCGGCTTCTACCTCCGCGTGCCACTTGGCCTCTTCCGCCCCGTGACCTGCCCTCTGCCCCCTCCCGTCGTCTACCGTTGAGCTCGCTCGTCCGCCCACGCGTATGCGGGCACACCCGAGCCGTGGCCACGCATCTGCGGTCACCCCCTCACCTCTCGGTTATAAATAGCTCGTCCCCAAGCAATCCGAGCATCCCAGCAGCCTCACCACTTCTCTAGCAACCTTCCCTACCTCTCCAACCGCCCCCGGAGCCCCTCCTCGACCTCCATTGCCATCTCTGCCCCCACCGGCGTCCTCCTAAATTGGAGCGAGCCGCGCCTCCTCCCTCCCTCTCTTCTTCCCAAGTGGAGCCCCCAAACTCCGGCGAAGCTATTACGAGTCGTTCCTCCGTTTCCTCGCAACCGGAGTGCCCTGCCCCTCATCGCCTGATGCTGTCATCCGCAACTGCTCAGGCCGCCGTCAACTCGGCCCTCTGGAAGTGCAACTATCGATGGGTGGTTTTGGTAATGATTAACAACATATAGCTCATTGAACTAATGCCATTTCAACATAAATATTTCAGGAAAGTTCAATGATTGGCATGGCATGGATAAGGAATATGGACCCCTCAAAATGCTGACGACAAAAGATTGGATCAAGCTCTAAAGTCCAAGACTCTACATTTTCTATTTTAGTGATCCAAGATCACATTCAGTGTATAGGAAAGCCAATACTATTAAAAGGGGATGAGGTGTTGCTTAATGGCTTGCTTGCTCAAAATGCTTAGTGATATGCTCCGAAGCCCTCAACCAATTTCTCATATCCACATATGTCCCAAACCAAAAGTCAAACTCGGCCCCACCGATTTGTTCCATCCAGCGCCACCGAGTTCATTTGACATAGCCACTGCTAGAAACCCTAGTCACTTCGGTCTCACCGAGATGGGATTGCAAACTCTCTGTTTCCCTTCGTAACATTTCGGTCTAACAGAGATGAGCGATCGGTCCAACTGAGTCTGCAATGCAAACTTCATGTTTCCTTCTCGTAACGCTTCAGTTCAGCCGAGACGAGCGAATCGGTCCCACCGAGTTTGCCTGACCAACTCCCTGGTTAGCTCATTACCAAAGCCGGTCCAACCGGGTTTGTGTAATCGGTCCAACCGAGATTACGTTATGCCCTAACCCTAATGATATCAGTCCCACTGAGTTGACATGTCGGTCCCACTGCGAGGTGAATTCTTCGATGGGAGAGAACCAAACCATGAAGCAACCGCGGAAGAGTTGAAGATGCTACAATACAACGCTCAAGCTTGTGATATCCTCTTCAACGGATTATGCCCCGAAGAATTCAACAAAATCAGCCACCTTGAAAATGCAAAGGAAATTTGGGATACTTTGATTGATATGTAGAAGGTACCGACTCCGTCAAGGAATCCAAATTGGATGTGCTTCAAAGTCAACTTGACAAGTTCAAAATGAAGGATGGTGAAGGTGTCGCTGAAATGTACTCTAGGCTTGCTCTCTTCACAAATGAGATTGCCGACTTAGGAAGTGAAGAGATGACTGACAAATTCATCATCAAGAAGATCCTAAGAGCTTGGATGGAAAATATGATACCGTGTGCACTTTGATCCAAATGATGCCCAATTACAAAGATCTCAAGCCAACGGAAGTCATTGGAAGAATTGTTGCTCATGAGATGTCAACCAAGGATAAGGAAGAGCTTCACAACAAGTCAAGTGGTGCTTACAAAGCCTCATATGATGCTCATACTTCATCAAGTGAGAAACAAACCTTCAATGAGGAATTGAGCCTAATGGTGAAAAACTTCAATAAGTTCTACAAGAGTAGAAGCAAGGAAAGAAGTTCCAAGTCAAGGTCCTACAATGACGAAAGATCTTCGAGTCGTGAACGTAATTGCTACAATTGTGGAAGACCCGGACACTATTCCAATGAGTGTACGGCTCTTTACAAACGGAGAGAAGATTCACCCAAAAGAAGAAGTATAAGAGAAGAATCACCACCAAGAGAGAGGAGGAGTAGAGATGATCACTATGAACGAAGAACCTCCCAGAGAAGCAAGGATTCGGAAAGGAAGGACAAATCATCAAAGAGCTACACAAAGCGAAGACATCAAGCTCATGTTGGTGAATGGGTATCCCGCTCCGACTCCGACCATCACTCCGAGAGAAGCTATCACTCTTACTCCGAATATACTCAAGATGAAGGTGTTGCCGGTCTCGCACTTGTGTCAACCAACTCCAACGACATATTTGACTCGCCAAATGAAGGAACTAGAAGATGCTTCATGTCTAAAGGCCCAAAGGTATCACACCCCGAGTATGTTGATTTCAATAGTGATGAAGATGGCTTGTTAGGTGATGATGATTTACTTGTTGACAACTCTAGTGATGAATACTATGATGAAACGTCAATTAATCATGCTAATCAAGATTAAATGAATGAAAATGATAAGGAGAAGATTGTGCATCTAACTAAAGAACTAAACACTCTTAAGTTAGCTCATGAAACTGCCTTGGAAGATCATCGAGAACTTTTAAAGACTCATGAGAAGTTACGCTTGGAAAAGCTCAACCTTGAGTAAGAGCATGAGTTTTTAAAGGCAATCAATGATGATCTTCGCAAGAAAAGTTCTTCTTACATTGCCAAGCGTTTACTCTTATCTACTTACATGCCTCGAGTAAAATCTAGCAACAAGAGTAAGAAAGATTCTTCTTCTAGTAGTAACAATAATCATGCTAAATCCAATGTTGTTGCTTCTAGTAGTTCTCTTGATTCCACTAATGATTCTCTTAGCCAAGTTACACTTGAGCAAGAAAATAGCTTATTGAAGGGAATTATAAAGAAGGGTGTCTACAAAAGTCTTGCTGGGAGTAAGCAATTCGATGAAATTGTACGCAAGCAAGGAAGGCACCGGAAGAATTAAGGTGTTGGTTTTGAATGAAAGTTCAATGCCAATGGAGTTGAGTGGGAAGAAGATCAATACCCCAAGACAAAGTTTGTTCCCCAACAAGAGAAGTATGATCCTACTTCTTTTCAAGGGACACAAGCTCAAGATGATCTTCCACCACGAGACCACAAGCAAAAAGGCAAGGACAAGCTTCAACAGGAGATTGATACATTTGAAGAAGCTCCCAAGGCCTTGGTCAACTGGGTTCCCAAGATTACATCAAGTTCTACTTCATCAAGTTCCACTACAACCCCAAGGATTCCCATCAAGATGATATGGATCCCAAAGAAGAAGGACTAGAGAGTTCTTGAGGGTGACCCCGCCAACATTCTTCACTCATATCATTTTAGCAAGGACAATTGCAATCAACTTCCACATTTTGCACTAGTTCAAGGAGTCACAAACCCTCCTGTTGGTAAGACAAGGGACAAGGTAACCTAATGCTTTCATGGACATCATCTTGTGTGTGCATCACTCTATGTCTATTGAAAGTGCAACTCACTTTAATGGATTGCTCCAAATGATCTACAACAACATTGAGCATCCACATCTTCAACACCTACATGAAGTCATCATCGACAAAATCCAAGGTTAGTTCATCCCTCTTAGGGGAGATCTCACATCTAGGGGGAGCTTTACTCTAAAGAATTGAGCTAAAGCAACTCTAATGGTGTGAACACAACAATGCTTTATGTAAAAGTGGTAACCCCACTTGTGCTTAAATGATGAGTATGACATATGATCAAGTGTTCTCATTTGACTCCTAAGTCAATATAATCATATATAGATGACCTAGTCATCGCCAATTGTTTGATAGATGCTAGAATTGGTTGTGCATGCTTTGCCACATATTTCATTTGCCATTTTATTGTGTTAGCATGTTGGTTGCATATTTCACTCATTCGAGGACATCCACTTATTGTTTTGTATGTTTGGTTTCTTTTTCTTTTGCCAAGTGGATGGACAAGAATGCCTAAGAACCTTCTCTAACTATCTATGTTTTTCTCGTCTCAAACTCTATTCATGCTACATCACAAAGTTTGATCAAGTCAGATTTGAACCACTCTGTGTGAGGAGCACTCGGAGTCCCCGATTCGTCATAGACTTAAGTTCCAAAACCTCTTTGTGCATTACGGTCTGACCGAGTCATCAAATTCGGTCACACCGAGTTCACTAAGTTGATCTAGGTTTTCATCTCGGTGCAACCGATTTGAACACTTCGGTCACACCGAGTTGCACCAACCGCTTGCGATTCTGCAATCTTGGTGCCACCGAGTTGTTCCACTCGGTCACACCGACAGGGTCGGGATATAAATACCCACGGTTGAGATTTTGGAAATTTCTTCAAATCCTCTCAGTCCGTGCGTGTGTTGCTTTGCCTCCTTGGGTCTCCGAATCATCTTCTCACCGCCAACGACCACCCGCCGTTGGAATCTGCCGCCGTCGACGGGTTCGGCTTCGCCGTCACCGCCGTAGCGAACACCCGCCGTTCTAGGGTACGTGTTCGACCCCTTGTGCTGTCATTTTTACTCTAATTCCTAGCACAAGCGTTGGGGATATTACTACTGGACGTAAACCGGCCTATCTGGGCCGGGTTAACTTCATCAGTAGATCAACAGTGCAGAAGCCCAAGAGGCATGAGAATAAGGGCCCTAGACCTGTAGTCGGTTTAGCACCTATAGCTGTAAACCGGCCCGATATGTAAACTTGTATCATAAGTTAGGAATAGAGAGAGATCAACCCGGATGTGTATGAACCGGAGATTGGGACTCTCTGAACCGACGGGCGTCACCCATGTATATAAGGGGACGACCCGGGGCGGTTCAAGGACGACGATTCGAGGCCTAGGAGAAGCTTATTTCGCTCCCTAGACATCGAGACCACATCAATCCCATCACAACTAGACGTAGGCTTTTACCTTCACGGAAGGGGCCGAACTAGTATAAATCTGTGTCTTTGTGTCCGCTTTAACCCATTCAAGTTAAACCGTAGCGATGGCTCCACGACTAAGTCCTTTCATGAGGACATCTGCCGTGACAAAACCACGACAGTTGGCGCCCACCGTGGGGCTCTCGTGCGATAGTTTGATGATCTTGGAGGGCAAGTTCGAAGGACTCGAAGGCTATGCCGTGGGCCGGATGACCAAGAGTCGTCGCGGTAAGCTCTACATCGACGACGCAGGATGGGGCCCCGAGGCTGGTTCAATCGAGTACGGATACCGGGTCCCCTTTGGCGGCATCCACGTTTTCATCGGCAAGATCGGAGAGCCCGGGCCTGAGCTGGACATCTGCACCGACCTCGTCGAGACAGCTCAGCGTACGAAATCTGCCCAAGCTAAACCGGCCGTGAGGCGTGCCTTTGTGGGAGTTATCCACGGAGGAAGTCACGAGGGCGGATCAGAATCTGGTACTGAAACTGTCGTTTGCTCTGACGATGATTCATCAACCGGAGAGACGGAATCTCTGTATCAGCTACAAGACGGCCGGATTGGGGGCTGTTCCGATGGTGACAGTATTCCGGACCCCTCTGATCTACCCAACCGGGTTGGAATATTCATGGCTGGTACGCAAGCAGTGCTTCATTCTTCGACGGCTGCGGCGACGATAGCCGGTTCAACAGCGGCGACGGCTGCCGGGGCAGGCGGCCCCGTGCACCCGCTAGCTCAAGTTTTATCAGATCTGTTCGATGTGTTGGCTGCGCTCATGGCAGAAGTCAACCCGGCAGATCAGGATGCTCACGATGCGGAGATGGCAAGAGTGAAGGAACAAATCGCCCAGGCCAAAGCGGATCTAGCAGCTGCTGACGCCAGGATGACGGTGGAACGGGCCGCTTTAGATGCACAGGCTTATAGGCTCATGTTGGATCAGAACGCGTCGCATGAAGTCATGAAGAGGAAATATAGGTCCCGTTTGCCTTCAGGTTTCGGAGGAAGATACCTTTTCAACACCCCTGGAGTAGGAACCAGTAATCCGCCAGCAGTAAACCGGACGGAAGCGCCTGGGATGGCCGCGCCGGCTCAACCCCGCTTGATGGATCCGCCTCGTCATAACACCGGGGTGCCTCAGGCTGTGCAAACACCGCCGGGCCACTACTCCAATCCGATGGATAACCTTGTTGCAGCTGCGGCGCGCTTGGAAGCTATTCCAGTTGAAGGTGATTCACCATAGGCAGTAGAGACGCGTCGGGTTAAGGAACTCCTTAGAACAGCCTTAGTTCAACAGGAAGCATACTCATACAGCCGCGGCCGGATCCATTCTACCCCCCGCCCAAGCCGGAGCTATAGCAGGCACGTGGATGAACCGGCCGTATCAAGTAATGAACGGCGTGGTGCGCCCTGTGGCAACCACCCGACAGGTGGTGTTGATAATGCCCAGGAGGTGGTAGACCGGGCCCGGGCGCACAGGGAGGCCGAGTTAGCAGCACAGCACCAAGCATATCAGCCTACGCCGGTTCATCCAACCATATCGATCGAGCCTGGCCTCTCCTCTAGTTCACTGGGGGTACCTTGCCTCGCCCCCGCTTTACGCAATGTGCGCTTGCCCAAAGACTTCAAGGGTCCGCGCAAGGTGCCGAATTACACTGCCGATTTAGCTCCAGAAGCATGGATAGAAAGCTATGAAATGGCCATGGAGATGCTAGATGTGGACGAGGCCGCCTGTGCAAAGTACTTCACCATGATGCTCGAAGGCACGGCCCGTACCTGGTTGAAAAGCTTATCACCCAATTATATCAGTTCATGGGCCCAACTGCGAGCCCGGTTTATCCAGAATTTCAAAGATACATGTAAACAGCCCATGTCCGTAGTGGACTTGGCGGCTTGTGTCCAGGGGGAAGGGGAGTCAACAACCCGTTGGGTGCGCCGCGTTTCGGAAATTCTGCATTCATCAGACCGGATCAACGCGGATTCTGCGATCATAACCCTGGAGGGTAATTGCCGGTTTACGCCTTTAAAATTAAAATTGGGACGTATGAAGCGGTTTTGTAATGACATGGGCACTCTCATGGGCGCTTTAGTGAAGTATGCTGATTCTGATAGTACCAAGGATCCCGAGTCTGACGATGACGAGACAGGGAAGGGAAAGAAGAACAACGGCTCCAAGGGCCAGCAACATCATTCGGCAGGTAACAGTGGAGGCAAGCGTAAGGTGAATGGTAACATGGACTTTGTAGCCAACACCAACGCGCAGGACAAGGGCCAGCGGCGCAAGGGTAAACGGCCGAATCGAAGCGGAGCGCCTAATCCCAATCCGGACCGCATGAACTATTTATTAAATCAGCCCTGTCCGAAGCACGGGACGACGGAGATGCCAGCAAACCACCTATGGAAGGATTGTTACATTATGCAGGAGTTCAAGAATTCCAATGCTTTCCGGTATGATCAAGGTTCAGGCGGCGGTTCAGGATCCGGGCCGGGCTTCGATGGAAGAAATTCCGGTTCAGGATTTAACGGCACGTCAGGCGGACATAGTAATCAGAACAATCAGAATAACCAAGGAGGTTACAACCACCAACAGCAACAGTCGGGTTATCAGAGCCACCCGAAGCAATTGAACAGTGGGCAGTACCATGTCTTCACCACCAGCTTAGACAAGCGAGACCAGAAGCTTCAGAAGCGGGCAGTCAATACTGTTGAACCGGCCACGCCTCATTACCTACGCTGGTCAGAGCAGCCCATTGTTTGGAGTAGAGAGGATCATCCCCCCTGGGTGGACAATCCGGGTCGGCTAGCTCTGGCAGTGGCACCTCAGGTGGGAGGTTATAAGTTCACAAAGGTACTCATGGATGGAGGGAGCAGTATTAATATCCTGTACTATGAGACCTTCCGTCGTATGGGGCTAACAGATAAACATCTCAAACCGTCCAATACAGTGTTCCATGGTGTGGTGCCTGGCAAGTCAGCATATCCGGTTGGTAAGATAGCTCTGGAAGTGGCCTTCGGAGATGAATATGATTCTAGGTCAGAAACATTGACATTTGAGGTGGTAAAAATACAGAGTCCATATCATGCCCTATTTGGGCGGCCGGCTTATGCCAAATTCATGGCACGGCCTTGCTATATTTATCTGCAGCTCAAGATGCCAAGTTACAAGGGGACAATAACGGTTCATGGGAGCCGCAAGATCGCTTTGGAATGTGAGGAAGGCGACGCAGCTTATGAAGAGTCGGTTTGTGCCACCGAGGAGCTGAAGTATTATAAGGACAATGTTGATCCGACGGACATGACTCCATTAAAGAAGCCAACCACGGAGCATGATCCGGCCCTGAAGTTCAAATCGGCGGCCGAAACCAAGCTTGTTGACTTCGTGCCTGGTGATTCGTCCAAACAGTTTAGCATCAGAGCCAGCCTGGATCCGAAATAGGAAAGCGCGCTCATCGAGTTCATCCGTGAGAATCAGGATATTTTTGCCTGGAAACCTTCTGACATGCCAGGTGTACCGAGGGAACTCGCTGAGCACACTCTTAATATTGATCCCAAGTACAAACCGGTGAAGCAGTTTCTCCGCCGGTTTAACGAAGAAAGACGCAAGGCCATTGGAGAAGAGGTAGCCAGGCTCTTGGCGGCTGGTTTTATCGTTGAAGTTTTCCATCCAGAGTGGCTTGCTAATCCGGTGCTGGTTCTTAAGAAGAATGGTACTTGGCGCATGTGTGTGGATTACACAGATCTTAACAAGGCTTGTCCGGCAGATCCTTTCGCCCTCCCCCGCATTGACCAGATTATTGATGCCACGGCGGGTTGTGAGCGTTTGAGTTTTTTGGATGCATATTCCG
The DNA here is from genome assembly GCF_018294505.1 of Triticum aestivum. Classification (NCBI taxonomy): domain Eukaryota; kingdom Viridiplantae; phylum Streptophyta; class Magnoliopsida; order Poales; family Poaceae; genus Triticum; species Triticum aestivum. The sequence goes on along the minus strand of NC_057813.1, from coordinate 756,793,560 downwards.
GGTATCATCAGATCAAGATGGCAATTAAGGACCAGGAGAAAACAGCGTTTATCACCCCCTTTGGAGCCTTCTGTTATGTGTCTATGCCTTTTGGGCTCAAGAGCGCCCAAGCTACGTATCAGCGCTGTGTACAGAATTGCCTGCATAAACAGATCGGCCGTAATGTGCATGCTTATGTAGATGATATTGTGGTCAAGTCAAGGGAGAAGGAGACACTGATTGACGACTTGAAGGAAACTTTTGACAGCCTGCGGGTTTACAAGATGATGCTCAATCTGGCCAAATGTGTTTTTGGCGTTCCGGCAGGCAAGTTATTGGGTTTTCCCGTGTCCAACAGGGGAATTGAAGCTAACCCGGAGAAGATCACGGCTATTACTTCCCTGGCTAAACTGAAGTGCATTAATGACGTCCAGCGTTTGGCAGGCCGGATTGCCGCGTTGAGCCGGTTTATTAGCCGCCTCGGAGAGAAGGCCATCCCTTTGTACCAGATGCTGAAGAAGACAGATCAGTTTGTCTGGAGTCCAGCTGCTGATGAAGCGTCGGAGGACTTAAAGCGGCAGTTGGCTAACCCGCCTGTGCTCGCCGCTCCAATTGACAAGGAGCCGCTTCTGCTATATGTTGCTGCTAATGCCAGGGCAGTTAGCGTGGCCATTGTGGTAGAGCGGAAGGAGGCAGGGAAGGAACATCCGGTTCAACGTCCGGTTTATTATATCAGCGAAGTACTTATTGAATCTAAGCAAAGGTATCCGCATTGGCAGAAGCTAGTGTATGGGGTTTTTATGGCTAGCCGGAAGTTGAAGCAGTACTTCCAAGGGCACCCCATCACGGTGGTCAGTTCTGCTCCCTTAGGTGATATCATACAAAACCGAGAAGCGACTGGCCGGATTGCTAAATGGGCTATAGAACTTGGGTCGCACGATCTGAAATATGTGCCTCGGACGGCGGTTAAATCTCAAGCGCTTGTTGATTTCATTAATGATTGGACAGAGTTGCAAGCGCCTGAGGAAAAACCAGATCACACGTATTGGACCATCCATTTTGATGGATCCAGGCAATTGGAGGGCTCGGGGGCTGGAGTCGTATTAACTTCCCCACGAGGTGACAAGTTTTGTTACGTTCTTCGCTTAATGTTCCCTTGTACTAACAATGCAGCTGAGTATGAAGCCTTGCTCCATGGTCTCCGGATGGCTAAGGAGATGAATTTAAGCCGGGTTAAGTGCTTCGGTGACTCGGACCTAGTGGCGCAACAAGTGTCCGGCACTTGGGATTCTAAGGACCCGCTTATGGCGGCATATCGTCGTGAGGTGGATACTGTTGCAGGTCATTTCAAGGGCTATCAGGTGGACCACGTGGACCGTCGGAAGAATGAAGCAGCGGACGCCTTAAGCCGGTTGGGTTCTCAACGTAAGCCAGTTCCACCCAATGTTTTTCTGGACGTACTGTATCACCCATCAGTCAAGCTCCTTGGTGAAGCGGATTTGGCTATTCCTGATCCGGAGGCTCAATTGGTGGCGGCCCTTCACGTCATTCCAGATTGGACGCTCCCTTATCTTGCGTACATGAACCGGGGCAAGTTACCAGAAGATGAGACGTTGGCCCGGCAAATAGTTCGGCGATCTAAGTCTATGACTATCATTAATGATGAATTGCATCATTGCAGCGTCTCCGGGGCGTTTCAACGCTGCGTGTCCCCTGAGGAAGGCTATGAAATATTGTGTGAGATCCATGAAGGAGATTGTGGTCACCACGCCGGTTCAAAATCGTTGGTGGCTAAAGCATTCCGCCACGATTTTTATTGGTTGACTGCCCATGCTGATGCGGAAGATCTAGTCAGACGATGTGATGGTTGCCAAAAGTTTTCCAGACGTGCTCATGTACCGGCCCAAGAATTGAGGGTGATTCCGATTACTTGGCCGTTTGCGACTTGGGGGCTGGATATGGTCGGACCTTTTAAAAGGTCTAAGGACAAAAAGACCCACCTCCTGCTGGCGGTTGACAAATTTACAAAGTGGGTGGAGGCAGAACCAGTTAGCAAGTGTGACGCGACTACGGCGGTTCAGTTCATCAAAAAGGTGATTTTCCGGTTTGGCTTCCCACACAGTATCATCACAGATAATGGTACCAATTTGTCTAAAGGTGCCATGAAAGAGTTCTGCGAACGAGAGCACATAAGGCTAGATGTTTCCTCAGTAGCACACCCATAGTCCAATGGTCAAGCGGAAAGAGCTAATCAAGAGATTTTAAGAGGTATCAAGCCCCGGCTTATGGTCCCTTTGCAGAGGACGCCGGGTTGTTGGGTGGAAGAATTACCATCTGTGTTATGGAGTATCAATACTACGCCTAACAGATCCACGGGATACACACCGTTCTTCATGGTCTATGGAGCGGAGGCGGTTCTCCCCAGTGACATCCGTCATGACTCACCTCATGTGGCAGCTTATGTTGAAGCGGACAACGAAACGGCACGGCAGGACGCTTTGGATCGGTTGGATGAAGAGCGGGACATAGCAGCTGCTCGCTCGGCGATTTACCAACAAGATCTTCGTCATTACCATAGTCGCCGGGTCAGAACCAGAACTTTTCAAGAAGGAGATTTGGTGCTCCGGCTCATCCAAGACCAGACTGATATGCACAAGTTATCCCCGCCTTGGGAGGGACCTTTTGTGGTCAGCAAGAATCTGCACAACGGGTCATACTATCTGATCGATATTCGAGAGCATAAAGACTCACGCACGTCAGAGGAGGAGACCAACAGGCCGTGGAACATCGCTCATCTTCGGCCTTATTATACCTGAGCCATCGGCTCTACTTATGTACATATTATGACAGTGTATATATTATGAATAAAGTAATAAACCAGAGCCTCAGCTAAAGCGGGGTATCTGTTCTGTTACATCATGCGTGGTTACATGGAGTTGTTCTGTCTTAAAGCGGCCTCCGGTTTACCCCTTGAGTTTGCTTTTTAAAAGTTTTGCGATATCACTTGGGGGCTTGGTCGTGTCCGAACCAATGCAACACCTTTTGATAGGCGCAAGCCACCAGATCACTTGGGGACATGGTCAAGTCTGAACCAGTCACGCCTCTTGATCGGCCTAAGGCCATAGAGTCACTTGGGGGCTTGTTCGAACCCGAACCATTGCCACGCCACTTGATCGGCATAATGCCACGGTTTCAGTTGGGGACCTGGCTGACTTGAATCATAGCTACACCTAGTAGGGAGCTTGATCGTGTCCGACCATGGTAACATCATCTGATCGGCTCAGTAAAGCCCCTTTTTTGCAAAACGGTTTTTTATTGCCTTTGCTTTCATGATTTTTTTTGTTGTGTTTCTTAAACCGACAATATTTTTAAACCGGTTTGAACTATCATTTGACAAAGTTCGGTTCATTTTAATCTGGAGTTTGTTTTCCCGGTTTGGTTTGTTCTGTTAACATCCCATTATGGAGTAACAGAGGGCTCGTCATGACCCGGCACGGTTTACACTGTAAACCGGCATTCTAATACAGGAGCTGTTCTCTCCTCTGACGGTAAGGGTTTATACAACCTCCACTTCAAGATTGGTTAAACCAACTTTATGCCCAGCAATAGCAGGTATCTCGTATCACAATTTTTATGGTATACCTCCATATTTCATCTCATATATATATGAACGTCACAAGCCAAACTGGCGGTACAAACCACCTTGGCGATTTACGATTTTGTGACTGCAGGTGATATAGACTGAAAATTTTGATCAATCACGAAAAGGTATCAGTATCTATGCACGAAGGCATATCCAAGGCAAGAGTATTGACTATCCTATTACAAGGCAACATGGTGCCCAATTAAGATCATTGTTTTTAGTAATGAAGCAGTTATTTAAACCGGCTTCCGGATCATGCTTGCTCGCCGCCCTGGCCCGATGGCTGTGGGTCATCCTGTGCCGCTTCAGCTTCTTCATCTCTGCCCACCGGCTGGAAGTCAACAGTAGTCCAGTCGATTCCCATTAAAGCTTGAAAGACAGCTTCTTCATGGATCAGGGCAGATGGTTCAATATCAGGAGCATAGGTGTGCTTACGGTTTGGGGGATCAGGTTCTCTGCTTCAGGGATAGGTGTCGCCACTCGTTTGTTTTGATCGTCATATTGAGCTTGATAGTGTGACAGATTTGCCTCTTCAACTAGTTGGCAAGCCAGAGGGCGCACCGCCCGGTTTATCGCTCTTAGATCATTTTCATTGAATTCTGAACCGTCCTCCTTCAAGCTGGGATAGCCTTGAGCTGCCTCCACAGGATCGAAATCCGGCACCCATGCCTTAGCCCGGATTAAGACGTTAATGGCACCGGTTCGAGTAGCAGACTTTTTCAGCTCTTTAATCCGGGCGGGAAGCATGGACAGCCTCCTAAGAGTGTCTTGGATCAAGGAGGGTGCCGGATTGTTGTGGGATGCGGTGGAGATGATTCGTTGTGCCCCGGTGTACAACTGCTCCACTAACGTATAGACAGCTTTCAACTTCATCCGCACATCTGATCCCAAGTGACCAATACGAGTGCCTATGACAATGCAAAAGCAATCACAAACCGGATTTATCATAATGCAGGCCAAGTTATTACAGAAATCAAGAAAGGCTTACCAAAGATAGCAGCAGTCATAGCGTGCACTTGCCGCTTCACGCTGGTCAGCTCCTCCACTACCGATTTAAGGGCAGCTTCAGCATTCTTAGCCCTTTTTGTTAAAGCGGCCTTGTCGGTATCCCAGCCGGCCCGCTCAGACTTGAACCATTCCTTGAGTTGTTCCATTGTGGTCAAAGCGGTCTTCAGTTCATCTCTGGCTTTAGAAGTTTCTGCTTGCTGCGTCTTCAGATTTTCTTGCAGATCATTGATTTCGCTCTGCGACAACACAAGATCAAGTTATAAGTCCCGAGTGCATAACCAGTTATACACTTGGCACTTGGGGGCTAATGCATATTTGATCACCATGTATCAACGAAATCACAAAGTCCCAAGCTTAATACAAGTATTCAACTCAGCACTTGGGGGCTAATGGCTATTTGACCGAACATGTTCTAATGCGGTGCTATGGATTACAGTCCCGGTTTAACTATATTACAGTTAAACCGGCCCTTGGGGGCTAGGAGAGCTAACAACAATTGAAATATTCTAGTAGAAAGAAACGTGAAGGTTACCTCAAATTTTTCCTTCATCATCTTCACCAGGCCAGCTTCGTAATCACGGCTAGTATACAGCCGGTTCAGATAACCAGCATGAAGGTCTTGGGGGCTCAGAGCGGCATAAGTTGCCAGATCAACATCCCACTTGCCCTTGCTCATGGTGGCGGATTCTTCCTTGGCAAAATGCTTGGCTAAAGCGACCGGCTTACCCGGTTCACTGTGGCCAAAACCAGTGATTTCAACATCATCGTCCTTGCTATCGCCGGTTTGACCAGGAACAGTCGTTTTACTGGCAGGACGGATTGGACTGGTGGATTTCTCAATCCGGGTCGGGCCTCCAGGTTGGTCAGCAGGACGGGAGGAATTAATAGGTCTATCTTCGGCAACAAGAATGTCATCATGCAATGGTGGGACGTTGGGCGTATCTTCACAAATGGTCGCTTCAGGATTCGGGGTGATATCCAGTTCAGGAGCAGTCTCTTCGTCAACCATCTTATCCAGACGAGCCTTTTTACTTGGCCTCGGTTTAGCCCTGGAAAAGCACAAGAACAGTCAAATACAGCGTATGATATGAAAGGATGCACTGGAAATAGTATGAAGTGTATGACTTACCCAAGCACCGTTTTAAGCGGTGGCAGCTGAGTGGCTGATGACTCGCCAGATGAAGAGTGGGAAGTGACCTGATAATCAGAGTCAGATGGATTAAGGGGTTGACGAACACAGCCCGCTTTGGGATAAGCACTGACAAGCAAATTAGAGACCTCTGAACGACGTTTTCGAACCGGGCTGTTTGGTAAACCGGCGGAGGTAACTACCTGGCCGCTGTGCCGAGTTGTGCGGCGAGCTTCATGTTGCTGGGTCTTCATAAGAAATTTGGGATCCAAATAAGCAAGGGGGTGAGAAAACTTAATTTTCCGGTTTGCCTAACGGATTTTTAATGAAGGCGAAGGACTTGAATCAGAGGAGAGAATAATTACCTCTACATCATCAGCAATGCTGGCTTCAGCTTCATCCTGACAAATATCAACGTTAATTAGGCATATGAAAAGTAAACCAAGTGAATCAAGTTCTGCCTCGGGGTCCGGATTACTCACAGCATCATCCGTGGCCGGATCAGAAGAGGCAGTGGTTCTTCTTTTATAAACAGTTCAATTGACAGCTTTGGTCTTTTGCCGGGTTGGTTTCTCCGGTTTCTCGGGCTTCTCTGGTTTTTCTTGGGGAAGTTTCTTGCTCCAGAATGGGTCATCACCCTGATTAAGCAGTAGTTGAGGTTAAAGGTCATGCCCAAGACAACAGTAATATATTCAGCAAAGATTAGTTAGAAGCCTTACAGAGGGTGGCTTGTTGGTAGCACAGAACGGGAGCAGACCGGTTCGGGCACAGAGATGTTCCGGTTCATTCAGCATTTTCTTCACCGCTTCAGTGACCTCATCATTGGTGAGCTGAATATTAATGTGTCTGAGGGGATCATTGACACTGCCAGAATACTCGCACATTAAACCGGAGCGCTGGGAGAGGGGCAGTATGCTCCATGATATCCAGCAGCGCGCAAGATCGATCCCGGTAAGACCATTGGCCATGAAGGCTCTGAGCTTGGAGAGTTGAGGAGCATATTTACTCCTTTCACTGGCAGTTAACCTTTGCGGGAAAGGATGTGCATTGCTGAGTCGCTCAGGACGAAAACCAGGCAAAGGATTCTCATTAGCAGGTGAAGTGTCTCGGTAGTAAAACCAGGTGTGATTCCATTCCTTGGGGTGGCTGTGCAGTTTGACATGAGGATAAGTGACTTCCTTCCTCTTTTGAATCGCCATGCCTCCTAATTCCGTGTTGGGCCCGTCAGTGAATTCTGTGCGGCGGTTTAGATGAAAGCAGTCTCTAAACAATTCAACCGTGGGTTCTTCTTGAAAGTATGCTTCGCAAAGCACTTGGAAGTGGCAAATATTGGTAACAGAATTGGGGCCTATATCTTGCGGACGAAGTTGAAAATTGGCCAGCACATCCCGTTAAAATTTTGAACCGGGCGGGTTAAAACCCCGGGCCAAGTGATCTGCGAATACTACGATTTCTCCCTCCTGAGGTGTGGGTAAAGATTCGTTGCCGGGAACCCTCCAATGGATATCATTCTTGCTGCTTAAAGCGCCCGTCAGTACAAGGTTGTTTAACTGAGTCTCGGTGACCCGGGAAGGCACCCAGTTGCATTTGTACACTTGCTTGGCCATCTAAAAAAAAGAAAGGATATCCGGTTCAAGGAATATGTTGGGACAAAAAAGAGAACCAGTGTACCATACTGAATCGGAGACAAGAACATCTAAACCGGAATTCTACGAAATGACAGAGTTTGGTTAAGGAGTTTTGGCGGTTCCACAAGGGGACTAATGGTGTATACCGGTTTGGTTTTTTCTTTATGACAAGTTAAACCGCCTGGTCTAAACAGTGAAAGCAACTAAAGGTTGCAAATGGTTAAGTATGCAGAAACAAGTTTCACGAGACTTCTTTACAATAAAGGATCTGGAGCCAGGTCAGAAAAGAAGAAAGAAAACAGAATAGTTCGTCATACCATGAACCGAAGGTAATATGTCAGATTTACGGATATAGGCACAAGGCTACAGGCGGATACTAAAAACTACTGCTAATCGGAGCAAGCTGTTACAAGGAACTAGCTAGAAGTCGGGCAGGAACATGAGTAGTTCATGAGGCACGGCAAGAAACTGGAAACCCTAGAACGGATCTAGGTCAAGGGGAGCTAAAGGCTTACTTGAGCCGAGGAGATGCGGAGGAGGTGCCGCTTTTTCTGGGGCGTTCAGGGTGATGCAGCGGCCCGAGACGAGGCATAAGTCGACGGCGGCGGCGGAGCTCCGAGGCGAGTAGCGCGAGGAAGACGAAGAGAAAGAGGACGAAGGGAAGAAAGGAAATGACCTTTCGGTCCTATTTATAAGGCGAGACACCTGTGTCAGGCGCGGGAATCAAGGGCCGCGAATCTGGGAGGCGGAGCTGTCGCCTCGATTATTGCGGTTCTGTTAAAAAAAGACATTAATGAAGATGTCATGCTGGTTTGCAGCAGCTGGAGAAGGTGACGTCACGGCGGTTCAACAATTTCAAGGAAGTATTTGCAGGTGAAGATTTTTATCAAGGATTGACATGAACCTGTTCAAATCAATCTGGGGCCTAATGTTGGGGATATTACTACTGGACGTAAACCGGCCTATCTGGGCCGGGTTAACTTCATCAGTAGATCAACAGTGTAGAAGCCCAAGAGGCATGAGAATAAGGGCCCAAGACCTGTAGTCGGTTTAGCACCTATAGCTGTAAACCGGCCCGATATGTAAACTTGTATCATAAGTTAGGAATAGAGAGAGATCAACCCGGATGTGTATGAACCGGAGATTGGGACTCTCTGAACCGACGGGCGTCACCCATGTATATAAGGGGACGACCCGGGGCGGTTCAAGGACGACGATTCGAGGCCTAGGAGAAGCTTATTTCGCTCCCTAGTCATCGAGACCACATCAATCCCATCACAACTAGACGTAGGCTTTTACCTTCACGGAAGGGGCCGAACTAGCATAAATCTGTGTCTTTGTGTCCGCTTTAACCCCTTCAAGTTAAACCGTAGCGATGGCTCCACGACTAAGTCCTTTCATGAGGACATCTGCCGTGACAAAACCACGACAACAAGGATAATGCCATATTTCTTGCCATGAATGAGATTAATCTATCCAGCTAAAACATCCTTAGGTCTAGATTGATTCAAAATTTTAGGGTTAGCTCTCCGTAGAACTCATCTTGGACTGACTGAAATGTAGAAACCGGTCTCACCGATTCGGCTTAGGCCATTGCACATGCGCTTTTCGGTCTGACCGAAACGTGCAAATCGGTGTGACCGAGTTCAGGATTCTGTGAAACCCTAGCAATCTCGGTGCCACCAAACTATGACTCGGTTCAACCGAGTTCACTAGTTTAGGTTCCAAGTGTTGCTTCGGTATCACCGAGTTTGTCAATTCAGTAGCTCCGAGATCACTTTTGTAGAGAACTAAAACTAAGCTTTTGACTCATTTTTTTTGCAAAACCTCTGTACTTTGTGATGCTCATCTACTCTACCTCATCTACAACCTATTCACAGGGTCTGCTAACAATTTGCCTACAAGATGTCTGACCAGAGTGACAGCCAGAACATATCTGAACAGCAAGGACAGTTGAGTGAGGGCACTAGTCCCTCCAGCAGCTATGATGAGGGCACCAGGAGCACACCTAGTAACTTGCTCAAGGCAGCTACTAAAACAAGGAAGAAGAGAAATTCAGATTCAGAGGATGAAGACTATGTTGCAGCTGAGGATGAAGCCACTTTTAAGAAGAAGGTGGTGAAGAAAGAGTTTGGTACTGTTGCATCAACTAAACCAGGCATGAACAGAAAGGCACCAGCAAAAAGAGTTCCTATGTCTAAGTCCAGAGCCTCCACTCAAGAAACTTTGGGATCTGAACCTAAAGAGGTTGCTGCAGAAGGGGAAAAGAGGAAAGAGAGGGTCAAGAAGACCACTACTAGGATCATTGGCAAACCCTCCATGATGAGAGATTCTGATAATGAAGAGAAAGAGGATGCTGCTCCAGCTCCTAAGGGGTTGCTGCTAAGCCCAAATCTGCTCCCAAAGCTGCTGCTACAACCACAAAGACCACACCCAAGAGGAGTACAAGGAATATACCTGCTGAGGAGAAGAACAAGGCCCCAGTGCCTAAAGTGGAAGAAGAAGAAGAAGCTGAAGCCCAAGTGCTAAGAAAGCTCAAGCCAAAGATTCCAGACCACAATGATGCACATCCTGTTGCAGAGGACATGAAACTCAGGAAGGATCCAGGTTTAATACTTTGGAGGAAGAATGACCCATATGCTGTAAGGAGGAGAACTGCTGTGGATTACAGGTTTCACACTAAAGAACAGTAGGATTTCTATGAAACTGTTTTGCTTGACAAGAAGCCCATAGTGTGTGACATGAGATGGGTTGACTGGACCTACATTAAAGAAAATGAAGATCACTTCTCAGGTGTTTATGACAGCTTCAAGGCTTGTGAGGTGGACAAGTTTGTTGGTCAAAAGCTCACTAAGTGGAATGATGAGCTGATCATGCAATTCTACTCCACTGCTCATTTTTATCCAGATGGTAGAATTGTATGGATGTCAGAGGGTACTAGGTACCAATCTACAGTTGATGAATGGGCTAAACTAATCAATGCCCCAGAAGCTCATGAAGATGACTTGGATGTGTATGACAAGAAGAAGAAAGACCATAACTCAATGGCAAGCATGTACAAGGAGATTCCTGATGCAGACCTGGACACTACTAGGGAAAACCCTAGTAGTAGCGCGGGTTTTGTGCCCACTAGTAGCGCGGGAGGCCGCGCTACTCATAAGGCGCTACAGCTATTACTTAGCAGTAACACGTGCTTACGCGCGCTACTTCTAGGACAAATAGCTGCAACGTGTGTTCACTCCCACGCTACTGCTAATCTAGCTAGTGGCAGCGTGTTTACTGTCCATGGCTACTAGTATTCTTTTTTTATTTTTTTTATTTTGAGTGTATTTATACACCATCATATAAATATTGGTACAATACCAATTATGAGGTTTATATCATTATGTCCATAACAGTGTGTCAAATGAAGGTGGATTAGGTTCAAATGGAGGCAATATGTGGTGCATGTCAAAAGTATACTACTAATCCAAACTTGATCTAGTTTGGACTAGTAGTACTTTCGATGTGCACCACATGTTGCCTCCACTTGAATCTAATCAGCCAGCACAAGCTATTTAATCATCATCATAGTCATAACATCAACAGTAGTTATTTAATCATCATAGTCATAGTGTAGCACATCATCATCTTCAAACACATTCTAGCTGGCTAATCACCACCTACACTAGTTGTGGTAGCTATCTAATCACCACCAACACTAGCAAATAAAAATCAGCAGAGTCATTACCACCAACACTAGCTATTTAATCATCATAGTCATAGTGTAGCACATCACCATTTTCAAACTCATTTCTAGCTAGCTAATCACTCCTGCTGCTCTCTCTCAGGTAAAATAACATAAAACATGTGTAGCACTCCTTCTTCATCAAGTTGGAGCATGCAGATGAACCTGTCTCCTAATCGTAGTCTTTCTGATTGTTGCGCCCTAGTACTTCTCTGCGATCGTTCACAATTTTGCTCCAATCTTTCACTATTAAGCATTCCTCGCTATTAGAAATCTTGAATGCACTAAAGTGCATTATAGGATATCTTGGCCGTAAGCTGACAATTCTCATCTGACCTTTAGTCTCGATCCAATGAGTCACAACATTCAGCGGGAGTCCCTGTTGAAGAACATCGTATAGTAACATACTTAGCAATGAAGTTTAGCTTAAAAAATAATCTATGCAAAAGATGCACTGAGTACAAATAGTAAAAATCTTACCATCTTTCCTAAATAGATGTGACCGTAGTTCAATACAAACACTATTGGTCGCACGTTTTGAGTACTAAGATTTGCAAGTCCAAAAAAATAATTTGTCTTGACAGTATGAAGATCTTCAAGCCATGAAACATAATGACTTATCTCCTTGCAGTTTAGTTCAGCCCCGGGATAGTAGTAGGTCCTGTATACCAAGTGTTGGACATGTTTGCTTGATTGGAAATAAGCTGTCAATAGAAATTCGTTGTCAACTATTTTTGAATAAACAATATCAAAGACATAAATATGGTTGAGAAACTCATATAATGGTAGAACTGGAGGCGTCTGCACATCGACCCAGATGTCGGTATTACCTTCAATATCATCTTCCGGACGAATATCAAAGGTGATAACCATATCATGCTCAAATGCATAAATCTTGCATAGTGCTTGCCAAGTTTTTCATCCAAAATAGGTATAGGTATCTGCGTTGTGTAATTTTGCGTGGAAAATACAACCATGCTCGGTCATCAAGTAAACTCTCTTTACCTCCATAGTAGTTTCCATAGGACTGAAACCTATCTTATCCAAGACAAAAACTCTTGCATGGCAGGGGATACGCTAGTAGAATAGTAAAAAAAATATAAGTTGAAGCAAATGAAGCAGATGTCATGCTTAATTATGAAAAAAGACTTGTCGTTGTGACTTACTATATCCACTTCGAAGTTCTCGTCTAGCTTGATGCTGAAGCGCCTATCATCATCTAGAAAGATTATGTCGCACAGGTCGCGCTCGTCTTCGCAGTCTTTGCAAATATCGAAATCCTTTTCATCATCAGACATTTCCTATGTTCATAGTTGAAACATTAATTGAAAATCGATCAAAGACAACTACCAGGATACTCAACACACAAATCCGGGGCACTCGATATTTCCTACATATTCTGGCACAAGTCATGCCAAAATTCACGGAAAAATCCAGCATGACCTTTGCTAAAATAGGACGTATCGAGCGCCTGAAATTTGCCGGAATGGAAATGAATCAACACTCCGGCAAAACATAGGCCACTCGGAGGTGTAACTTGCAAACATGACTGGCCAGTTGGGCAAGCACATATCATATTTGAGCAACACAAGATATACATTTCAGAATATCTTATAGGACTCATATTGACATGAGCATTCAATAAGCAAAACCAAATCGTAAAATAAATAAGTATTCAAATTAGCATGTATTCAATAAGCAAAAGTAAATCATCTCTTGCGTTTGTACATCGTCGAATATTATAACTAATACATCCCGAATAGTATCATACATATAACATCACTAATACAACTAAAACCCTAGCGAACGACGGGTATCGGAGCGGGCGGTGGACACCCAAAGAGAGGGAACCATCACAGGATCATAGCTCCAGTGAGATCCCTGGAGAACCTGCCAGGTATTGGAGAACCTGTGCTCCAGTGCAAACAAGTAGCGACGGACGTGCGCGTCCTCCTCGCTGACACGGTGACGTACCACCTACGCGGGGTCCTCAAGCCTCTCGACCGTCACTGGCCCACGCGACCGCCACCAAAGAAGGTTCGGGTCAACGATGGGCTGACTCCTCACCAAGCTGTGCCCCCCGGTAGGTAGCGCCTCCCAGTACCAACCCAGCGGAGCCCAGTCCCGGACATGGCCCATCTGGTCAAGCAGGTGTCCTCGTCGAGTCGACGACAAGGATGCGGGGTAGGCATCGTCGACGTTGATGCGGGAAAAATTGCTTTAACTAAAAAAATAACAACAAATGTGACATCTAATTTGACTAGTTCTTACTAAAAATAAACTTACTATAAATAAAAATAAACTAGTACCTAGTTCTTATAACTAATTAGTACCTAGGAATTACTGCCCTAATTACCATCTAATTTGATGAACCTAGGGGTGGAAAGTGGTAGCGGATATTCCAATTATCCAACTTAAAAGTGAAATAAGTGGTCAAATTTTACTCGTTATATGATTAATCTTAGAAATTATTATGCATTACAATAGTGTTTATTCATCATCTAAGAAAACATTCGAGCCGCATCCGTATTCGATAACATCCGCCTCTGATTTGTTTCCACAGATGAACCCTAACTAAGTTGATGGAACTAAAATTTGAAGAACCCTAGGCAGAGGTAGGGGAGGGGGAGGAGCAGGCGTGCTCACCTCGGGTGCCTGCAGCGAGGGAGGGGCAGGCGGCATCGAGGTCGGGGTTAGGGCTCGGGCGCGCGTCGGAGGGCGGCGTCGAGGTCGGGGTCGGGGCGGCATCGAGGTCGGGGTCGGGGCGGCATCGAGGTCGGGGTCGGGCGGCGTCGAGGTCGAGGTCGAGGTCGGGGCTCGGGCGCGCGGCGGAGAGCGACGGGAGAGCGCGCGGCGGCCGACGGGCGCGACAGTGGAGGGGTTCGATTTGGGGGAAGTGGCTCTGGAGAAGAACGAAACCGCGCAGTTAAGTCAAAAGTAGCAGTAGCGCGTTCCAGGAAGCGCGCTACTGCTAAGTTAGCTACAGCGCGTTCCCCAATACGCGCTACTGCTATTCCTTTCTCTTTTTCCCCCTTTCCATTTATTTTTCTTTACATTTTACTTTTTTTCCTTTCACCTTTTTCTATTTCTTTCATTTTCATTTACTTTTCTACTTGCTTTCCATTTAATTGTATTTCCTATGTCAGTAGTGCGTTTCGCATAAACGTGCTGGTACAAAGCACATAGTGGTAGCGCGGTTCTCCGCGGCTCGCTACTACTATGGGTAGCCCATCGGCTAAGCCGTGAGAATTTTTGTAGTAGTGCGGTTATCCACAGGCGCGCTACTGCTATAGTATTATCTGTAGCGTGCTTTTCATCAACGCGCTACTGCTACTTAGCACTAGCGTTCCTTTTTAAGACGTGCTACTGCTAAAGTTCTGTGTATAAGGTTTTCCCTAGTAGTGGGAGACTCACAAGTTTGGCTCGGTGAAGCACTTGCTGTCAGGGCTGCCTACTATCAATACCATTCTGAGGCACACTCTCTTGCCAAAATCTGGAGATTACATAATGATAAGAGGACACTCCATTAACTTGCTGCATATATTTGATGTCCCTCAAAAGTTCAAAGTGATGAGTTTGATTATTGAGACAATCAAGAGGACAGCTGCAGATCAGAAGAGATCTTGTGGGTATGCTCCACAAATTCAGGTGCTCATCAACTTCAACATGGGCACAGGCACATATCTATTGGACAAAGAGCATCTACTCCTCAGGCCAGATTTTGAGGATAACATTGTTGTTATTAATGAGGAAGACCCTTCCTCAGTGCAAGCACATGGCAAGAGAGAGAAGGCAAGGGCGGAGAAGGCTGCAAAGATGCCAAGTGTTGAAGAGGCATCTCAGGTGTTCTTAAAGAGTAAGAAAGATCAACTTGGATATCTGATCCAATCCACCTTGAGGATTGAGCGGGGCTTGGCCACCCTGACTCAAAATTAGGAGAGCTTGGAGAGGATCATTAAGCAAAAACTCTATGCTCTTGATGTCAAATTAACTGAGATTCAGTCAGTGGTTGAGCAACTTCAAGAGGAAGTGGAGGAGAAGAAAGGCAAGTCTACTA
Source organism: Triticum aestivum (assembly GCF_018294505.1). Lineage (NCBI taxonomy): Eukaryota > Viridiplantae > Streptophyta > Magnoliopsida > Poales > Poaceae > Triticum > Triticum aestivum. The sequence goes on along the minus strand of NC_057813.1, from coordinate 756,778,389 downwards.
CAGATGCTTTCATAAGAGTGCCCAGAAGTCAGAGGTCTGCTGCAGTGCCTGTTTCAGATGCAAGATCTACTACATTTGCACCAGCAGCCACAGCTTCAGTGCCACCAGCTTCAGCAGCCACTCCACCAGCTCCAGCAACTTCAACAGAAGGTTTCGTCCTTGGATTCATCTCTACACCACCTCATGAAGACCGAGCCTGAGAGATGCATAGCACTATGCATATTTTAAACTTTTTGGTAACTTGTTGGCAAAGGGGGAGAAATATGTATAGATCATAGTCTTCAAGAGAGAGAGTGTTGTTTTGTCTCTCTTTGCACTTTATTTTCTTGTTACTTTATTGTGTGTTTGCTTGATACTTTATGCCTTTTGTGAGATACTTGGATGATCATGTGTTTGATCATATGCTACCTTAATGTGTGCTTGAATGATATTATCTCTTATATCCAGTTATGATCATTCACTTTGCTTGGTGATGAGTGCATGTTTTCAATTATTATCATTTTGAGTGCTCCACCAAGATGTATGTGACATGGAAAAGTGACCCATGATCCTAACACATTGTGCATTTGCAGTCCAAAGCAAATTTTAAATAATGCACAAATTTAGGGGGAGCTCTTGTTTGTTACATACTTCTCAAAGCGACGATGTATTTCAATCTTATTATCATTTGTCGAAGCTTTGGTCTATATGTTGTCATCAATTACCAAAAAGGGGGAGATTGAAAGTGCAACTATCCCTGGGTGGTTTTGGTAATGATTAACAACATATAGCTCATTGAACTAATGCCATTTCAAGATAAATATTTCAGGAAAGTTCAATGATTGGCATGGCATGGATAAGGATTGTGGACCCCTCAAAATGTTAAGGACAAAAGATTGGCTCAAGCTCTAAAGTCCTAGACTCTACATTTTCTATTTTAGTGATCCAAGATCACATTGAGTCTATAGGAAAGCCAATACTATTAAAAGGGGATGAGGTGTTGCTTAATGGCTTGCTTGCTCAAAATGCTTAGTGATATGCTCCAAAGCCCTCAACCACTTTCTCATATCCACATATGTCCCAAACCAAAAGTCAAACTCGGCCCCACCGATTTGTTCCATCTGGCGCCACCGAGTTCATTTGACATAGCCACTGCCAGAAACCCTAGTCACTTCGGTCTCACCGATAGGGATCTCAGTCTCACCGAGATGGGATTGCAAAGTCTCTGTTTCCCTTTGTAACGTTTCGGTCTAACCGAGATGAGCGATCGGTCCCACCGAGTCTGCAATGCAAACTCCCTATTTCCTTTTCGTAACGCTTCGGTTCCACCGAGACGAGCGAATCGGTCACACCGAGTTTGCCTGACCAACTCCCTAGTTAGCTTATTACCAAAGTCAGTCCAACCGGGTTTGTGTAATCGATCCAACCGAGATTATGTTATGCCCTAACCCTAATGATATCGGTCCCACCGAGTTGACATGTCGGTCCCACCGAAATTTCCTAACGGTCACATTATGCACTGAATCGGTCCGACCAAGTTTTGATTCGGTCCCACCGAGTTTGGTATATTGTGTGTAACGGTTAGATTTTGAGTGGAGGCTATATATACCCCTCCGCCCTCTCCTCATTCGTGAGGGAAGCCATCAGAACGTACCTACACTTCCACTACCCATTTTCTAAGAGAGAGCCACCTACTCATGTGTTGAGACCGAGATATTCCATTCCTACCATATGAATCTTGATCTCTAGCCTTCCCCAAGTTGCTTTCCACTCAAATCAGCTTTCCACCAAATCCAATCCTATGAGAGTGAGTTGAGTGTTGGTGAGACTATCATTTGAAGCACAAGAGCAAGGAGTTCATCATCAACACACCGTCTATTACCTTTTGGAGAGTGGTGTCTCCTAGATTGGTTAGGTGTCACTTGGGAGCCTCCGACAAGATTGTGGAGTGAACCAAGGAGTTTGTAAGGGCAAGGATATCGCCTACTTCGTGAAGATCTACCCTAGTGAGGCAAGTCCTTCGTGGGAGATGGCCATGGTGGGATAGACAAGGTTGCTTCTTCGTGGACCCTTCGTGGGTGGAGCCCTCCGTGGACTCGCGCAGCCGTTACCCTTCGTGGGTTGAAGTATCCGTCAACGTGGATGTACGATAGCACCACCTATCGGAACCACGCCAAAAACATATGTGTCTCCTATTGCGTTTGCATTCTTCAAACCCTTCCCTTTACATTCTTGCAAGTTGCATGCTTTACTTTCCGCTGCTTATATACTCTTTGCATGCTTGCTTGAATTGTGTTAAAATTGCTTGACTTGTGCTAAGTTGTTAAAATATGCCAAGAACTAAAATTGGGAAAAGGTTAAGTTTTTATTTGGTCAAATAGTCTAATCACCCCCCCCCCCTCTAGACATACTTTCGATCCTACACCCTCCTCGGTGTTCGTGATTGGCCTGGGTGGATGCGGCCCTCCATCCCGATCTCGCCGATGTTCTCGGCGCCTTGAACGGTGGTTGGAGCTGCCGGCAACCTTCGCCGGAGCGCGCGCCCTCTGCTCTGGCCCGTCGGGCACTGGAGAAGAAGACGATGACCCCCTCCCCTGCGAGTTGGCCCCACCTGTCGGCCTCTAGGCGTTGACCCATGCCGCCCGCTGACATGTTCAAGTGGACGCGCATTTCAGTAATATGTTTTTGTATAATGAAAGCATACTTCGATATGTCTTCTGTTTAGCATACGCTTTTACTACAACAGAAACGCATTTTTGAAAATGCGCCTTCTGTTTTTCAGCTCAGCCGTTTGAAATGGTTGAATAGTGCACGTTCACCCGTTAGCAACAGAAAAACACAGATTCTTATTAGTTTTTCTGCTAACGAACGAACGGACGTAACTTTTCAGCCACAACTCCAAATGAGGTGATTCCAAAGCCCATTTCTTCGTCTCGTCGAGCCCGTCATGTTGGTATCATTTTCATAATGTTTCACATAGTTAAAATGACCATTTTTCCCTTGCCCGGAAACAGCCCCCTTCGGGAGAGAACTGTTTCTGGCGAATCTTTCCGTGATCCTTCCGCACTTCTTCCCGGTGATCTCTTCATCCCCAGGCAAGCCACGACAGCCACTTGCATGAGAGCCTTGCCGTAGCCATGGTTTTCAACCTCAATAATAAATTGTTTGTGCATGTTAATATTTTCTGAGTGCTATAGATATATGCTTGTGAATCCATGCTTATCCTTATGATATGATCATTTTGCAATGGTTGTTTAAATGATTAATTGCTAGTATTATTTCATGTTCTTTTATGTAAATGTTTCCGATGCTAGTGGTCATGCTATGTTCATAAGTAGTGTTGTCATTATAATGATGTTATCTATAATACCTAAATAGTTGATCCCCACTAACCCATTTCTCTCAACATGCAGCCTATCCAACTCAGCAAGTTGCCACATCAGCAAAAACTGCCACTCCCTCACACTCATTCTTTTTCATTTAGGATCGCTACGTCCATTTAGGTGCGTTTGTTTTCGTTCAGTATGTTCTGATCAAGCCACACCGTGCAGCCCATTACTTGAGGCCTGATGCAGCCCATAACTCCGGCCCATCGGTTGCTCTTGACCTCATCATTGGTTTTCCGTATATTCCTCTAGAACTCTCTGTGTGTTACAGACGTATCGTCTGCTCCACCATTGATTAAGCTCCTGGCAGTTTCACTCTCTTCGTCTCCTGCACGATTGCCTTCTCCTCATCTTCTGTAACAAATGCTATAGTAACTGATGGATCCGCTTTCCTCTTTTAACGAGTATGCCTTGCACCCGCGGCAGCAGCTCCGGCCGCCTCGACGGTCCTTTGTGTGCGGCCTCTACGACGACGGCATCGAGTCCCTCGTGCTCTTTTCCTTGACAGACAGAGCTTGAGGTACGCACGGCTCCACTGCTCCTTCCATGGCCTGATTGTGGGGTTAATTTTCTTAGAGGGCCTTCCGTCTACCATCACGCGTCTGCGTATATACGTGACTGCACTGAGAATGATGCACTTGGAATCGATCCTGCACCGCCGTTGACATCTCCAGTACTGTATACATGGTAGTTAAATCGCCCCCATACGGCTGTACCTCATCCGCTCACTGTCTTCTCAAAATGCACCTATTCCCTGCCCGCAATTTCTTTTATTGACGCTGTTCTTCTCCAAGGCGTAACACTGGACGGAAGTTACAAGCATCCTTTTTTTGGGTATGTCGCTCCAATTTCTCCTTCCAATGACTTTTGCTTTCCATTTATTTATTTATATACAATCTAGTTCATATTCATGTCCTCTATTGGTATCTCATTTGTATTTTTGTTTTCTCCATTTGTGTATTGTATATTCAAATATGGAAACCCCTTTTCTCTTTCATTTTGGTTCGGTCAGGATCTCCACAAATTTGATAAATGCAGTTGAAGTGAAGGAAATATGATGAAACTATTCTCAGTGTGTAATCATAACAGGTATCAGATTCGATGAGATGCCTTCTATCTTTTATTTTGTTGCCCTCTGACATAAATTTCAGCTTGCGGCAGGGTACAAGGTAGTACCTTGACATCTCTTTTACCTGAAGAAATAGTTCTACAGCTGTACGTCACACACTTTTGCTACTGCATGCTTTCATAGGTAATGTATAGTTTTATTTGGTAAGGTGGACATAGTAATCAACACAACCTCATTTATTTTCTGATTCTTCTCTTCATATTAGGTTCATTCAGTCCTGATAATTTATATTATCAGTTATCATCAAATATCTTCTGCTATGCCGTGCTGTTTGCCAGATGTTTCTGCACTCAAATACCTTTATCTGCTCATGCAATAGGTGCCAAATCCCGATTCCCTCTCTTTTTGGCTTGATAATCTATGCATGATTATTCTGCTTTAAAACAATTTCGAGCTACTATAATAGTCTCTATATTTCTCCCTGAACGTAATGATCGCAGAATGGGGTTCACTGTCCTTTATATTGAAGATCACACACCTCTACCAAGTGATTGCACATAACATGGAACCAACACTTTCAGCTACTTGGTACGATTGTGTGTTTGACAGGATGGTAGGATCAGTAAAGATCTGTATTCAGATCTAGGAAAGAATTCTCGGCCTGGAACGTATTCGTCTCTTTTCCTATGTTACTATTGGATGGGAATGGGTAATCAAATTCAAGAACTAAATTATTTAATGCTAAACACACCTTCTAATGGTTTGTACTTCTCAAATGTCATAGTTAGTGTTAGTTACAGTCAGACTAAGTTACGCTTTATTCACTTGCTCTTTGCGTGATACACTTAAAAAGCTCAAAGATCCTTGCAATTATGAAGGGAATGACCCTATTAGCAAAGATGTTATTTGCATTTACAATGCATCCGACTGAAGGCGAACTAAATCTGCGGCTAATTTACAGTGCGTTTACCACTCCACTGGAAAAAAGAGATCAGTCATCTACCACAGCCATATCACTAATATTTTACAGTTTATTTGCATACAAGTTGATTTATGAATGTCATTAGGCTGCAAAGACCAAGTTGTGGTGATGTTTACACAACACTTGATTTTTCGATATAAAAACTTGATGACTAGATAAGAAATGAACTAGATTAATGTCGTATATAGAGGGTTTACTATTATACTTATATATCAACATATTTTGTAATGGTACAGTTCCTTATGTAACACATGATTTTTTGGGGTTGATATGCTTATGTCTCTTTAACTGTAATGTCAAAAATACTTTAATGATACCTACATGTGTTTAATTGATGGTAGCACATGTTCCGCAGCAACGCGCGGGGTATCATCTAGTTCATGATCATCACTATGCCATACTCTCTTGCATGTAGTAGGAAGGATGGTTTATTGTTGTTGATATGGTTAATGTCTATGCTTCACATCTATGCTCATGTTGATATCATGCTCGTAAGCATATGACTCAGCTCATTACATTCAAGTTAAACCGGACTTTAATATAACTTGAACAACTGTTGGTTGAGTCATAGTGCCATCAAAATCAAACTGACCAGTGCAACCATATTTGCCTTTTGTTATGGGTGCGTGCTATCCTGATCAGGTAGGCGGACATGACTCTTGTGTGCTTGTTGTTTTTGTACCCGGGTTGTCCCTGTTTGGGACTGTTTTGTTTGGCCACGACGTTGGTTGTTGGACCGTGAGCTCTCCTCGCGCTCGCAAGTCGCCGCTGAGCTCGTGAAGACCGTCGCTGCCTCGCGGAAGAAAAAACCGTGGTCGTCCGAGTACACGCGCTGCCTGTGGTGATGACGTGGTCGATGCAGGCAGTCGCCATCGACGAGTGGAACGAGCGTGTTGTAGCGGCGCGAGACGGCGGAGCAGCGGCCGAGTGAGCACGCATCGGCGAGCTTGTTGAAGATGAGGAGCACGAGCGAATCCGGCACGCTATCGAAGTGGTCCTCCCCTTGCAGTTGTGCCAGTGAGGAGGAACCTCCGGTGCGTGCAGAAGCAGGTGTTGGCAATGTGCACGTCGCGGCCGCAGCGCGCTCATAGCATGGCCTCGTTGGTGCAGTAGACCACGCACACCCCGGCCGTGTCCGACGAGCCCATGGCGGCGCTGGCGCTCCCGTGGCCACGTCCATCGCGCCTGTGGCCGCGTCCGGCGCGCCCATGGCTGGCTTCGGCCGTAGCCACGCCGGAGATGCATGCACTGACGTCGCACGTCACGTGTTCGATCAAATGCCCGGGCGGGCACACTCCGGTGTCTTGTCCGTGGAGAGCAAAATTGGCGGAGAGCAATAGTGAGTTCCGTTGGAGATGCCCTAACTGAACTATGCTTCCACTTCTTATTTTTCAATTTGGTAACGGACCAAACTACATAGATGATCTTTTTTTGTATATATATATATATATATATATATATATATATATATATATATATATATATATATATATATCTTGTGAGAAAATTATGTTATTCGTAGTGACAACTTTTCACGTCCTTAAAAAGGACGTTAAAAAAATAAGGGGGCGTTGCGAGAATCGAACTCGCGACCTCTCACACCCAAAGCGAGAATCATACCACTGCGAGCCGTACTAATGACGTGATTAAGCTCCAAAAGAGTCGAGACCCCCTTTATTCCTTGGGTTGGTCAAGCGAGGCCGGTCCGGCGTGTCAAACAATATCGATGCTGCCTGCTTGATCAGTTTTAGTGTCTGGTATGTGGCTATGTGCCACCAGCTAGCCAGTGCCGGTACATGCTGCCCGATAGACAGGAATAGGAATAGCTTACTGCCGAATCGACCAGCTTAACTATGCACAACCTTCTTCATCTTGTTCAGCAACACCGAAATTTCACTCATAAAAATCCGAAAGAAACCATACACTGACTTAGGTGTGCTCCTGCTGATCTGGCCATCCAGCAATTAGCAGTGGCATACCGCTTTTCCTCTAAATAAGTAAATACAGCACACCTGCATAGAATTATCAACGTGAGAAGTTGCACCTCAATCAATCCACCAAGAGGTACTAGAGTAATCAACATATAACATTTCATCAACGAAAGTAATTTCATCAGTACCTTTCTTCATCAATCATTTGAGGAATTCTGGACAGTCTTTCTGATAATGACCCTCATGCTTGCAGAAGTTGCACTTGTTTTCTTTAGGCTTATCGTCCACCTTCTCCTTTCCTTTATATGAGTTTGATGGATTTTTCTTAAAGAACTTCTTTTGTGGTTGTTGCTTAGAAGAGCTTGCTCCATCGTGTTTTCTCTTGGAGGAGCCAACCAAAAAAGCTTGGTCCTTTCCTTGCCTCTTAATTCTTGGAGATATCTCCGCGATTGTCCATTTCTCTTTAAGAGAGTTATAGTTAATCTTAAATTGATCAAACTCTTCAGGGAGGGAGTCCAAGATCATGAGGACAAGTAGATTGTCATTGAGCTCACATTGTAATGCCTTCAATTTTGTTACAAGCATTCACCATCTTTAAAATGTGAGCCCTGACATCACCATCATTATTATACTTCTCAAGGAGCTTGTGAAAAAGTTCTTGCGCATAAACCTTGTCGGAGCCTTTGAATTGCTCCTCCAGGGCTGCCATGAATTCCTTAGGAATATCTTTCTTGGGTAGTGCCCCAATTATGTCAGGTGATATGGATGATCTCATCACAAGCATAGCAATGTGATTTGACTTTTCCCATATTTCCATCTTGGAATCATAAGTTTTCTTTAGTTCAGCATACCCCGTGACACCAGCAGTGCGAGCCACGGGTTTATCCTCCCGTAAAGCATAATCAAACTGATGGACGGCTAGGCATAATTCCATCGAGTTCTTCCAACGAGGGAAGTTACAACCTGTCAACGGTTCGACAGTAAACGCAGCGGAAGCTGTAATGGACATGAAAGAGTTTATGAGTAATTGACATGAATATGAAATTTTACTTTGGCAAAATAAAATAGACATGCCATGTATTTAATTTCAACTCCATGTCAGAACACCGTTGGGCAGAAAAAACATGGAATTAAAATATCATAAGTGATGACTCATAATAATAAAATAACGTTGGTCCGAATTAAAATCAGAGTCATTTTATTCTAAATTTAGACATCAACATAAGAAAAAAATCATTATTTTGATGTCAAAAAAATTCATCATGCAAACACATAATAAATCCTGAAAAAATATCTCGTTGGTTCAATTTTACCCAGAATAATAATGTGTTCACTATATTTTTAGGCATTTTCTGTTTTAAACAGTGCAAAACATAAAAGATAATAACTTACAGTGCACTGGAAAACACAAAAAATCGCGATGGCCTAAAATACCCACGGTTATTCTACGGCCCAACCCAGCAACTAAAACCGTAAAGAAAATAAAACAAAAAAACGCCGGGCTAGGGCAACCTAGGCTGAAGCCCGTGGCCGAAAATGGCCCGTAAGCGCTCCCGGGCCCGAGCGGAGCCGAGCGTTGCTGCCAGCCGTCCGATGGAAATGGACGGTCCGCGTCGATCGCGGTTGGAACAAAACAGCCGCCCGGCCGAGAACCCTAGCGCATTTCCCCTCCTTCTCCCCCGCATTTCTCGCTCGCGAGAGCGGCGACGTCGCGCCTCGAGGCCCGCCGGCCATGGCAGCGCGGCGGCTGCGCTCGCCGGAGGAGCGTGCAGCAGGATGAATCCCGCGCGCTCCCCCGTCGAGCGTGGCCCCGGCGTCCGCACAGATGACGCTTCATTCGGTGGGTGAGGGGTGCACCGGCCACCGCGGCTGTTGGGGTCGACGGCGACGTGCAGGGCGACGGCCCATACACGCGCACGTCCGTAAGAGCGGCGGCGAGGAGTCGCGGCGTCTCCGCCCTCGCGCAGCGGTGGGTGTTGTGCGGGCCCCGAAGGGAAAAGGCGGCTACGCGGCGCATTTGGTGAGAATTTCTTCTCATTTTCTTCTCCAATTCGTGTACATTAGTGCTTGATTTTGGGGAAAAGACAATCCTAATTTCAGAATTAGGGTTCTACCGAATTGGGGGAAAACTAGGGTTCTTGAACAAGGGGTTTGCTACTGTTGATGTACGTGTTGTTGGGGAACGTAGCAGAAATTCAAAATTTTCCTACGTGTCACCAAGATCTATCCATGGAGAGACTAGCAACGAGGGGAAGGAGAGTGCATCTACATACCCTTGTAGATCGCTAAGCGGAAGCGTTCAAGTGAGCGGGGTTGATGGAGTCGTACTCGTCGTGATTCAAATCACCGATGATCCTAGTGCCGAACGGACGGCACCTCCGCGTTCAACACACGTACAGCCCGGTGACGTCTCCCATGCCTTGATCCAGCAAGAAGAGAGGGAGAGGTTGAGGAAGACTCCATCCAGCAGCAGCACAACGGCGTGGTGGTGATGGAGGAGCGTGGCAATCCAGCGGGGCTTCGCCAAGCACCGCGAGAGAGGAGAAGGGAGAGAAGTAGGGCTGCGCCAAGAGGGAGAAGTTCTCATGTGTTGGGCAGCCCCAAAACCCCCACTATTTATAGGAGGAGGGGAGGTGGCTGCGCCCCCATCTAGGGTTCCCACCCAAGGGGTGCGGCAGCCCTAGATGGGACTTGAAGGGGCGGCCAAGAGGGGGAGGAGTGCCTCCCAAGACAAGTGGAGGCCCTCCCCCTTAGGGTTTCCCCTCTCCCATGCGCATGGGCCTTGGGGGGGCTGGTTCCCCTGGCCCATTAAGGCTAGGGCGCCCCCTTACAGCCCATGCTGCTGTATTGGACGTGGTGGAACAATTTCCGGACCTCCGGACCCCTCCGGAATCCTCCGGAACCTTCTAGAAGCTTCCCGGTACAATACCGAAAAAACCCGAACTTTTTTCGGAACCCGAACAACAACTTTCCATATATAAATCTTTACCTTCGGACCATTCCGAAACTCCTCGTGACGTCCGGGATCTCATCCGGGACTCCAAACAACATTCGGTAACCACATACAAACTTCCTTTATAACCCTAGCGTCATCGAACCTTAAGTGTGTAGACCCTACGCGTTCGGGAACCATGCAGACATGACCGAGACGTTCTCCGGTCAATAACCAACAGCGGGATCTGGATACCCATGTTGGCTCCCACATGTTCCACGATGATCTCATCGAATGAACCACAATGTCAAGGACTCAATCGATCCCGTATACAATTCCCTTTGTCTCACGGTATTGTACTTGCCCGAGATTCGATCGTCGGTATACCGATACCTTGTTCAATCTCGTTACCGGCAAGTCTCTTTACTCGTTCCGTAACACATCATCCCGTGATCAACCCCTTGGTCACATTGTGCACATTATGATGATGTCCTACCGAGTGGGCCCAGAGATACCTCTCCGTTTACACGGAGTGACAAATCCCAGTCTCGATTCGTGCCAACCCAACAGACACTTTCGGAGATACCTGTAGTGCACCTTTATAGCCACCCAGTTACGTTGTGACGTTTGGTACACCCAAAGCATTCCTACGGTATCCGGGAGTTGCACAATCTCATGGTCTAAGGAAATGATACTTGACATTAGAAAAGCTTTAGCATACGAACTACACGATCTTTGTGCTAGGCTTAGGATTGGGTCTTGTCCATCACATCATTCTCCTAATGATGTGATCCCGTTATCAACGACATCCAATGTCCATGGTCAGGAAACCGTAACCATCTATTGATCAACGAGCTAGTCAACTAGAGGCTTGCTAGGTACATGGTGTTGTCTATGTACCCACACATGTATCTGAGTTTCCTATCAATACAATTATAGCATGGATAATAAACGATTATCATGAACAAGGAAATATAATAATAACAACTAATTTATTATTGCCTCTAGGGCATATTTCCAACAGTCTCCCACTTGCACTAGAGTCAATAATCTAGTTCACATCGCCATGTGATTAACACTCACAGGTCACATCGCCATGTGACCAACATCCAAAGAGTTTACTAGTGTCACTAAACTAGTTCACATCATCATGTGATTAAGACTCAATGAGTTCTGGGGTTTGATCATATTTTGCTTGTGAGAGAGGTTTTAGTCAACGGATCTGAACCTTTCAGATCCGTGTGTGCTTTGCAAATTTCTAGGTCATATTGTAAATGTTGCTTCCACGTTCCACTTGAAGCTATTCGAAATGGTTGCTCCACTATACGTATCCGGTTTGCTACTCAGAGTCATTCGGATAGGTGTTAAAGCTTGCATCGTCGTAACCCTTTACGCCGAACTCTTTATCACCTCCATAATCGAGAAATAAATCCTTATTACTCCAAGGACAATTTTGACCGCTATCTGGTGATCCACTCATTGATCATCTTTGTACCCTCTTGCCAGACATGTGACAAGGCACACATCAAGTGCGGTACATAGCATAGCATACTGTAGAGCCTACGTCTAAAGCATAGGGAACGACCTTCGTCCTTTCTCTCTTTTCTGCCGTGGTCGAGCTTTAAGTCTTAACTTCATACCTTACAACTCAGCCAAGAACTCCTTCTTTGACTGATCCATCTTGAACACCTTCAAGATCATGTCAAGGTATATGCTCATTTGAAAGTATCATTAAGCGGTTTTTGATCTATCCTCATAGATCTTGATGCTCAATGTTCAAGTAGCTTAATCCAGGTTTTCATTTGAAAAACACTTTTCGAATAACCCTATATGCTTTCCAGAAATTCTACATCATTTCTGATCAACAATATGTCAACAACATATACTCATCAGAAATTCTATAGTGCTCCCACTCACTTCTTTGGAAATACAAGTTTCTCATAAACTTTATATAAACCCAAAATCTTTGATCATCTCATCAAAGCGTACATTCCAACTCCGAGATGCTTACTCCAGTCCTTAGAAGGATCGCTGGAGCCAGCATACCTTTTAGCATCCTTAGGATCGACAAAACTTTCTGATTGTATCACATACAACCTTTCCTTACAAAACTGGTAAGGAAACTCGTTTTGACATCCATCTGCCAGATTTCATAAATGCAGCTAATGCTAACATGATTCCGACAGACTTAAGCATCGCTACGGATGAGAAAATCTCATCGTAGTCAACTTGTGAAAAACTCTTTGCCACAAGTCGAGCTTCATAGACGGTGACATTACCGTCCACGTCCGTCTTCTTCTTAAAAATCCATTTATCTCAATAGCTTGCCGATCATCGGGCAAGTCCACCAAAGTCCATGCTTTGTTCTGATACATGGATCATATCTCGGATTTCATGGCCTCTAACCATTTGTCGGAATATGGGCCCACCATCGCTTCTCCATAGCTCGTAGGTTCATTGTTGTCTAGCAACATGACCTTCAAGACAGGATTACTGTACCACTCTGAAGCAGTACGCATCCTTGTCACCCTACGAGGTACGTTAGTGACTTGATCCGAAACTTCATGATCACTATCATAAGCTTCTACTTCAATTGGTGTAGGTGCCACGGGAACAACTTCATGTGCCCTGCTACATACTAGTTGAAGTGATGGTTCGATAACCTCATCAAGTCTCCACCATCCTCCCACTCAATTTTCGAGACGAACTTTTTCTCGAGAAAGGACCCGATTCAAGAAACAATCCCTATTTCTTTCGGATCTGAATTAGGAGGTATACCCAACTGTTTTGGGTGTCCTATGAAGATGCATTTTATCCGCTTTGGGTTCGAGCTTATCAACTTGAAACTTTTTCACATAAGCGTCGCAGCCCCAAACCTTTAAGAAACGACAACTTAGGTTTCTCCAAACCATAGTTCAAACGGTGTCGTCTCAACGGAATTACGTGGTGCCCTATTAAAGTGAGTGCGGTTGTCTCTAATGCCTAACCCATGAACGATAGTGGTAATTCGATAAGAGACATCATGGTACGCACCATATCCAATAGGGTGCAACTATGATGTTCGGACACACCATCACACTATGGTGTTCCAAGCGGTATTAATTGTGAAACAATTTCCATGGTGTCTTAATTGCGTGCCAAAGCTCGTAACTCAGATACTAATCTCTATGATCATATCATAGACATTTTATCCTCTTGTCACAATGATCTTTAACTTCACTCTGAAATTACTTGAACCATTCAATAATTCAGACTTTGTGTTTCATCAAGTAAATGTACTCAACATCTACTCGAATCATCTGTGAAGTCAGAACTTAACGATATTCACTGCATGCCTCAGCACTCATTGGACTGCACACATCAAAATGTGTTACTTCCAACAGATTGCTACCTTGTTCCATCTTATTGAAACCGAGGCTTTTCAGTCATCTTGCCCATGTGGTATGATTTGCATATCTCAAGTGATTCAAAATCAAGTGAGTCCAAACGATCCATCTGCATGGAGTTTCTTCATGCGTATACACCAATAGACATGGTTTGCATGTCTCAAACTTTTCAAAAACGAGTGAGTCCAAAGATCCATCAACATGGAGCTTCTTCATGCGTTTTATACCAATATGACTTACATGGCAGTGCCACAAGTACGTGGTACTATCATTACTATCTTATATCTTTTGGCATGAAAATGTGTATCACTACGATCGAGATTCAATAAACCATTCCTTTTAGGTGCTAGACCATTGAAGGTATTATTCAAATTAACAGAGTAACCATTATTCTCCTTAAATGAATAACCGTATTGCGACAGACATAATCCAATCATGTCTATGCTCAACGCAAATACCAAATAACAATTATGTAGGTTTAACACCAATCTCGATGGTAGAGGGAGCGTGCGACGCTTGATCATATCAACCTTGGAAACACTTCCAACACGTATCGTCAGCTCACCTTTAGTTAGTCTCCGTTTATTCCGTAGCTTTTGTTTCGAGTTACTAACACTTAGCAACCGAACCGGTATCTAATACCCTGGTGCTACTAGGAGTACTAGTAAAGTACACATTAACATAATGTATATCCAATATACTTCTATCGACCTTGCCAGCCATCTTATCTACCAAGTATCTAGGGTAATTCTGCTACAGTGGTTGTTCCCCTTATTACAGAAGCACTTAGTCTCGGGTTTGGGTTCAACCTTGGGTTTCTTCACTGGAGCAGCAACTGATTTGCCGTTTCATGAAGTGTCCCTTCTTGCCCTTGCCCTTCTTGAAACTAGTGGTTTCACCAACCATCAACAATTGATGCTCCTTCTTGATTTCTACTTTCGCGGTGTCAAACATCGTGAATACCTCAAGGATCATCATATCTATCCCTGACATGTTATAGTTCATCACGAAGCTCTAGCAGCTTGGTGGCAATGACTTTGGAGAAACATCACTATCTCATCTAGAAGATCAACTCCCACTCGATTCAAGTGATTGTTGCACTCAGACAATCTGAGCACAAGCTCAATGATTGAGCTTTTCTCCCTTAGTTTGCAGGCTAAGAAAATCGTCGGAGGTCTTATACCTCTTGACGTGGGCATGAGCCTGAAATCCCAATTTCAGCCCTCGAAACATCTCATATGTTCCGCGACGTTTCGAAAATGTCTTTCGTGCCTCAACTCTAAACCGTTTAACTGAACTATCACGTAGTTATCAAGACGTGTATGTCCGATGTTCGCAACATCCAAAAACGACGTTTGGGGTTCAGCACACTGAGCGGTGCATTAAGGACATAAGCTTTCTACTTTCCGCATAATCGCTACTTTCAACTTTCAACTATATTTTCTCTAGGAACATATCTAAACAGTGGAACTAAAGCGCGAGCTTACGACATAATTTGCAAAAGGTCTTTTGACTATGTTCAAGATAATTAAGTTCATCTTATGAACTCCCACTCAGATAGACATCCCTCTGGTCATCTAAGTGATTACATGATCCGAGTCAACTAGGACGTGTCCGATCATCACGTGAGACGGACTAGTCATCATCGGTGAACATCTTCATGTTGATCGTATCTACTATACGACTCATGCTCGACCTTTCGGTCTCTGTGTTCCGAGGCCATGTCTGTACATGCTAGGCTCGTCAAGTTAACCCTAAGTGTTTCGCGTGTGTAAATTTGTCTTACACCCGTTGTATGTGAACGTAAGAATCCATCACACCCGATCATCACGTGGTGCTTAGAAGCGACGAACTTTAGCAACGGTGCACAGTTAGGGGAGAACACTTCTTGAAATTGTTGTAAGGGATCATCTTATTTACTACCGTCGTTCTAAGTAAACAAGATGCATAAACATAATAAACATCACATGCAATTATATAGTAGTGACATGATATGGCCAATATCATATAGCTCCATTGATCTCCATCTTCGGGGCTCCATGATCATCATCGTCACCGGCATGACACCATGATCTCCATCATCATGATCTCCATCATCGTGTCTTCATGAAGTTGTCTCACCAACTATTACTTCTACTACTATGGCTACCGGTTAGCAATAAAGTAAAGTAATTACATGGCGTTGTTTAATGACACGCAGGTCATACAATAAATAAAGACAACTCCTATGGCTCCTGCCGGTTGTCATACTCATCGACATTCAAGTCGTGAATCCTATTACAAGAACATGATCAATCTCATACATCACATATCATTCATCACATTCTTCTTGGCCATATCACATCACATAGCATACCCTGCAAAAACAAGTTAGACGTCCTCTAATTGTTGTTTGCATGTTTTACGTGGCTGCTATGGGTTTCTAGCAAGAACGTTTCTTACCTATGCAAAACCACAACGTGATATGCCAATTGCTATTTACCCTTTATAAGGACCCTTTTCATCGAATCCGTTCCGACTAAAGTGGGAGAGACTGGCACCCGCTAGCCACCTTATGCACCAAGTGCATGTCAGTCGGTGGAACCTGTCTCACGTAAGTGTACGTGTAAGCTCGGTCCGGGCCGCTTCATCCCACAATACCATCGAAATAAGATTGGACTAGTAACGGCAAGCATATTGAACAAAATCAACGCCCACAACTACTTTGTGTTCTACTTGTGCAAAGAATCTACGCAATAGACCTAGCTCATGATGCCACTGTTGGGGAACGTAGCAGAAATTCAAAATTTTCCTACGTGTCACCAAGATCTATCCATGGAGAGACTAGCAACGAGGGGAAGGAGAGTGCATCTACATACCCTTGTAGATCGCTAAGCGGAAGCGTTCAAGTGAACGGGGTTGATGGAGTCGTACTCGTCGTGATTCAAATCACCGATGATCCTAGTGCCGAACGGACGGCACCTCCGCGTCCAACACATGTACAGCCCGGTGACGTCTCCCATGCCTTGATCCAGCAAGGAGAGAGGGAGAGGTTGAGGAAGACTCCATCCAGCAGCAGCACAACGGCGTGGTGGTGATGGAGGAGCGTGGCAATCCAGCGGGGCTTCGCCAAGCACCGCGAGAGAGGAGAAGGGAAAGAAGTAGGGCTGCGCCAAGAGGGAGAAGTTCTCATGTGTTGGGCAGCCCCAAAACCCCCACTATTTATAGGAGGAGGGGAGGTGGCTGCGCCCCCATCTAGGGTTCCCACCCAAGGGGTGCGGCAGCCCTAGATGGGACTTGAAGGGGCGGCCAAGAGGGGGAGGAGTGCCTCCCAAGACAAGTGGAGGCCCTCCCCCTTAGGGTTTCCCCTCTCCCATGCGCATGGGCCTTGGGGGGGCTGGTTCCCCTGGCCCATTAAGGCTAGGGCGCCCCCTTACAGCCCATGCTACTGTATTGGACGTGGTGGAACAATTTCCGGACCTCCGGACCCCTCCGGAATCCTCCGGAACCTTCTGGAAGCTTCCCGGTACAATACCGAAAAAACCCGAACTTTTTCCGGAACCCGAACAACAACTTTCCATATATAAATCTTTACCTCCGGACCATTCCGGAACTCCTCATGACGTCCGGGATCTCATCCGGGACTCCAAACAACATTCGGTAACCACATACAAACTTCCTTTATAACCCTAGCGTCATCGAACCTTAAGTGTGTAGACCCTACGGGTTCGGGAACCATGCAGATATGACCGAGACGTTCTCCGGTCAATAACCAACAGCGGGATCTGGATACCCATGTTGGCTCCCACATGTTCCACGATGATCTCATCGGATGAACCATGATGTCAAGGACTCAATCGATCCCGTATACAATTCCCTTTGTCTCACGGTATTGTACTTGCCCGAGATTCGATCGTCGGTATACCGATACCTTGTTCAATCTCGTTACCGGCAAGTCTCTTTACTCGTTCCGTAACACATCATCCCGTGATCAACCCCTTGGTCACATTGTGCACATTATGATGATGTCCTACCGAGTGGGCCCAGAGATACCTCTCCGTTTACACGGAGTGACAAATCCCAGTCTCGATTCGTGCCAACCCAACAGACACTTTCGGAGATACCTGTAGTGCACCTTTATAGCCACCCAGTTACGTTGTGACGTTTGGTACACCCAAAGCATTCCTACGGTATCCGGGAGTTGCACAATCTCATGGTCTAAGGAAATGATACTTGACATTAGAAAAGCTTTAGCATACGAACTACACGATCTTTGTGCTAGGCTTAGGATTGGGTCTTGTCCATCACATCATTCTCCTAATGATGTGATCCCGTTATCAACGACATCCAATGTCCATGGTCAGGAAACCGTAACCATCTATTGATCAACGAGCTAGTCAACTAGAGGCTTGCTAGGGACATGGTGTTGTCTATATACCCACACATGTATCTGAGTTTCCTATCAATACAATTATAGCATGGATAATAAAGGATTATCATGAACAAGGAAATATAATAATAACAACTAATTTATTATTGCCTCTAGGGCATATTTCCAACACGTGTATCCCTCTGCCTTCTAACTTGATGTCCAAACGGAAACAACACTTAAAAGCAATCAATTTTAATTAGCAGAAACTTAATCATGAGCATTAATTCTCCAGAAGCATAAGTAAAACTGATTAGGCATAATAGGCGGTAGAGATCCGTGACAAACTAGTATATAACATGATGATTTACATAGGGCATCAAGACAGTAGCATGCATATTTGGGCTAACCAGGGGCTGAAACTTTCAATCTTGATCATGAACCCTAAACCTGACATTTATCTAAACATGATAGTGATCTGCTGATCAACAATAAAGGGGTCTATTGCAATCAAGATTGGCGACTGATACCATTGTTGGAATAATTATGCATATGTGAGATCCCATTAGCAGAATCAAATTGCATCTAGATCACCTCACAACCTGAATAAAGAAGGGTTTAGGGTTTCTTTACATGTCACGGGAGTGGACATGATCGCCTGCTCGGTGCAGGCGTGATGCAAGGGTGATGTAGTCGAAGCAGAGGTTCTCCTCGACGTCCTGATTCCTTCAGGACACCACCAGGACTGGCCTAGGATGGCGGCGGCGGCTGGCTTAGGTTTTCTCGTCGCTGCAGCGCTCCCCCTGATCGGATGGGGTGAGAATATCGGGAGGAGAGTAAACCTTACGTGAATTGTGATCGCGCAGGTGGCCAGCTCTTTCCCGTATCCTTTTAATATGGCGCTGGCGACAGGGGACCCAAAAACTGAGTTGGTTTTTGGGCGCCCCTGATCAGGGAGCGTTAGTTCTGATCGAGGCTCACGTACGTTGGTACGTGGACCCCTTCACTTATCGTTATCCCTTCATTTTTTTTCTGTTAGACTAATAGATCTAATATGTCCTGTTTAAGCCGTCAGATCAAAACCAACACTCCAATCTACGCTAGTCTCAGCTTTTGCTCTAGTGCATTAAATCTGCTGGTAGTGTTGTTCAATGCATTTTATGTCTGAATCCACAATTCTTGGTCCATACATGATTAACTGCATCAGACACGAAAGAAGCGTACTTGCATGAGTGTACATTGATTTCTTCTTCTGAAACAAAGGAACAGACAATCATATTCTTTGTATTTGCACCTGCAGTGGGGGATGTAGAGGAGCAGACGTGGGACGAGATCGTCCTGGGGAGTGAGACGGCGGTGCTGGTCGAGTTCTGGGCGCCATGGTGCGGCCCGTGCCGCTTGATGCACCCCATCATCGCAGACCTGGCCAAGGCCTATGTTGGCAAACTGAGCTGTCTGAGGGTAAACACGGACCAGAACAAGGAGGTGGCCATGAGATGTTAGAAATAAGCCATGCGTTCATGTGCGTGCGTGCGTTGTGTGTGCTTGTGGCATGCGTGTGTGTCGCTGGGTAGGCGTGAGAGCCGGAGCTAGCTAGCCAGGCCGAACTTGGTGGCTGCTAGGTGTGGTTGTTAGCGCATGCATGCACTGGTAGTTAGCTGGTTAGCCGGCCTGGAGTTAGTGGCCGGTAGTGGTGGCCGTGTGGTGCGTGCGTGGGGGTCTGTATGCTTGGCCGCTGCGTTACGTGAGTATAAAGGCCAGGCGATGTAGTACGAGAGCCGTGGTGCTCTGGGAACGAGTTCGTGCTCGTGGGTGTTGGCGTTTGAGCGCCGGAAACCTCCTGTGTCCACCTGTGTCTTCTTCTTCCCTTCTTCTTCTACCTCGGTCCGCTGCAGAACAAGAGAGCTGTGAGAGGTAGGCGAGAGCTAGGGCTAGTCGGCAACAACAATTGGTATCGGAGCATCGGGTTCGGAGGAGCTCGCCGGCGATGGCGCTCGTCCCGTGCGGCGGCGGAGCACGGTGATGCCGGGCGTGCGGAGAGCGCGGCGGCCGCGGCGGACCTGCGCGGTGGCGCAGAGGCTGCGGTGGCGCGGCGCGGCTCGGCGGAGGGAAGGCCAAGCTCCGGGACACGCCGGATCGGCCGCGTTGGTCGCCTCGGAGCGCGATCATGGCGCGGGCTGGTGGCGTGCGGAGCGTGGCAGAACAAGCCGCGGCGACGGGCTCACCGCGTCGGGCGCGTGTATGGGCGCGCGCCAGACGTAGCGGGCACGTCGGGATCGCGGGTGCGGACCACGTCGGGGCGCTGGACCCGGTTGCGCAGATCGCGTATGTGCGCGGCGGGAGCGCGGGGACGTGGGGAGTGCGCGCGAAGGGCACGGCGGTCGCGGAGACGAGGAGGTCGCGAAGGACCTGCGTGGTGGCGCAGAGGTCGCGATGGCTCGGGCGACAATCGTGGAAGGTGCGTGACACGTAGGCGCGGCGTGGCGACTGCCATGGCGGACGCGGAGGCGGCACGCGGTGAGCGTCTGGTGCTGTCGGGCTCGTCGGGCGCGACGGATGCGCGCGGGACGTGCGGGACGCACTGGTGCGATCGGGCTCGTCGGGCGCGTTGGGTGCGCGCGGGACGTGCGGGGCGCAGAGGGACGCCAGGCGTGTGTCGCCGGCGGAGAAGGAGCTCGGCGTATGTTGCCGGAGTCATGATGGAGCACGGTGCAACCGGCGTCGTTGCGGCAGGTCGGGTCCGCGGACTGGGTCACGACTATGACGACGACAATGACAGGAGCTGCAACAACTTCGACGACGGCGAGATCATGGCTTAGGAGGAGAATGTTAGAAATAAGCCATGCGTTCATGTGCGTGCGTGCGTTGTGTGTGCTTGTGGCATGCGTGTGTGTCGCTGGGTAGGCGTGAGAGCCGGAGCTAGCTAGCCAGGCCGAACTTGGTGGCTGCTAGGTGTGGTTGTTAGCGCATGCATGCACTGGTAGTTAGCTGGTTAGCCGGCCTGGAGTTAGTGGCCGGTAGTGGTGGCCGTGTGGTGCGTGCGTGGGGGTCTGTATGCTTGGCCGCTGCGTTACGTGAGTATAAAGGCCAGGCGATGTAGTACGAGAGCCGTGGTGCTCTGGGAACGAGTTCGTGCTCGTGGGTGTTGGCGTTTGAGCGCCGGAAACCTCCTGTGTCCACCTGTGTCTTCTTCTTCCCTTCTTCTTCTACCTCGGTCTGCAGCAGAACAAGAGAGCTGTGAGAGGTAGGCGAGAGCTAGGGCTAGTCGGCAACAACATGAGATACGGCATCAGGAGCATCCCCATCATCCCCATCATCCCGATGACCATCTCCTTCCTCTCGCCATCCTTGAAGATGAGAGGATGATGGGGATGCTCATCTTCAAGGATGGCGAGAGGAAGGAGATGGTCATCGGCACCATTGCAGACATGGCCTTGGCCGCCACAGTCGACATGTTTTTGTAATAAGCATACAATAGCAATTCTAATTCTTTGTTCTTCCATGGCCGGGAGCTCGGGAGTAGAAGGGTACTTTCGTATAGAGAGAAGTTTTTCTTCCATTTTGTTGATGCGTTGAAGGAGACGTGAAAAATGAGAGGACCAGCAGAAAGCAGAAGGCGGGTCTCACAGTCAAGAAGTGTACGTACGTACGTCTTCCAACAAGAGAAACGGGAAACCAAACCCCCAAAATTCCCCTCTTCATCTGGCCCCCATGCCGGACAATGGCACACCGTCGCATTTGATGGGTGGAGTGCTCTGATCACAGGAATCATCGACAATGTGCGATCCTCCACCGTGTTCAGAAAGCGCTACTACGCGCACGGATGCTTCTGTTGGGCGATACCTGGTCTCAACAAGTTGCTCATGCTCGACACCTTCAGCCTGGTCTCAGTGATCGCCTGGTTGCCTTTAATTTGTGGCAGCCACAATCCCTTATACGACTAGCTCATATCACCTCTGGTATAAGGTTTTGTTTGGCACCGGGGATGGCGAAATGCTTGCTCCTACATGGGATTCCAGACGACGACGACCCGCACTCGTTCGAAATGCTTTTCACTGAATCTCCAGACTATGAAGGTTGAGCAGTTTTGTGCGAGTGAGCCCATAATTTGGATGGTGCGTACGGGTAAGTGCCCTGCCGTTAATTTGGATGTTTCATTTAATCGTGACGCTTAGTAATCTAGTACATGCACTCCCGGATCACATCAGGGTTCCTTCACCTGTGCCTACTGTGTATTGTCATTGATAAAAATGGAAGGTGAGGAATGATACCTGTAATGGAATCAGAGATTCTCAAAAGAATATAAGCTTTAATGTACCAAGGACAGGCAGACCAAGCAGCTCATGTGAATTGGGCAGAGAAAAGGAATATGCATCTCATCTTTCTTTAGACCACAGCTTGAACAAGATTTGCCTGCTCTCTTGCCTGTTGGAAGGGTGAACTGTGGCAACTACAAATGTCTTTTGCTTTCCAAACAGCTCTTCCGAACCAGTAGAGAGAGAGGGACCTGTGAACAGAATCTATATGCGCTTTTGGAGCAGAATTTTCCTCTAGGTGTTAGTTTCCAGCAAAGAAGATCCCTCGCCGCTAGTTTGAATGTATAATAGGAGTCTGTTTCATTATGCTAGCCGTGTCAACGAGGTTGATGTTCCATAGTTTTTGGTTGGGGAGCCAAAGATCTTAGACTTGGTACCAGGATGAGCTGCTGTGGGGTGGTGCCTTAGATGTACATGGCCACAGGGAACACCTCCTACCTCCACTAGAAGTGTATTCTACTGGGATGACAAGCTCCCAGGATCTCGGCTTCTTCTCGACAGGCTGCGGCTCCTCCTCAGCCCGGGGTACCCCTACGAAGAAATGTTGAGCAGATTCCAGGCCCAAAATGACAATGCTGTGTGCTCCTATTTGCCAGTACTCAAGCCATTCAACTTCACCAAAGGTTGCTAGCTAGTTCTTCTTGTACTCCAGCTCTCCAGCTCCACCTGCTCCCAAATTGATACTGAGCAATGGAATGTTTTTGCAGGAGGACTGATACACCTCAACCATGGAGGGCCTCGGCCGCTTTAGTATGTTCTCAATCAATGGAATGTTTTTGCAGGAGGACTGATACACCTCAACCATGGAGGGCCTCGGCCGCTTTAGTATGTTCTCAATGCGGCTTTCTTTGCTTCTTTGTATACACATATCTCGAAGCCGCACGCACGCCATGGTGGGGTTGTGGACCTGATTTCTACACCACGCAAGCCCTCCGAGGGTTTGCGGGGTCACGGGTAAGGTTTAAGGGTTATTATGTTCTTCTAAGTAAATCCTACATTACTTGGCATGAATATAAATAAATTGATGATAACTCGATTTGCAGCTTTGATTACATCTTAGGAAAAGAACCCAATGCTACGTACATTGTCGGTTTTGGAAACAAGTACCCCAAAAATGTTCATCACAGAGGGGCATCGATCCCTTATGACGGTGTTAAGTACGGGTGCAAAGGAGGTACAGAATGGAAGCAGAGTAAGAAAGCAAACCCTAATATCATCCTCGGAGTAATGGTTGCTGGTCCTGACGGGCATGATGGCTTCAAAGATGTCCGCGAAGACTACAACTACACGGAGCCTTCTCTTGCAGCAAATGCTAATCAGGTTGCAGCACTCATTTCCCAACTTGACGTTGGCACTGCAGACAGAAGTAGTTGAGCTGATAAGAACACAATCTTCTCATCAATTCCCCCCATGCAGAGCAGAGGCCACCAACAGAAAGAAGGCAACATGAGCTGACATAGCTTCTAAATTCTGAAGATGAAATTGATGATCATAGACTGGAACTTGTGTGCAATTTCTTAAACTAAGTCTGGGATCCTTGTTATTCATATGCAAAGCTCGTCTGTGAAGGTTCTTCCTTCCTTCCTGTTGAAATGCTAAGCCTTTTAAGGAAAATTGTGTACAGGAGCGACTTTCTCGTCGTAGTAAAGGATATCTGTATCCTTCATACATACAGCTTGCTTCATCTTATTTCACTCATCTCTGTCTTCAATCCTAATACAGCACACAACTAATGGCCAATTCACTGTAGCCATCGTCCATGGTAGTTAAGCTCTGATATGCACGACGACAGCGCTTCCCGTACCATCTTGTTGTTACCCTCAACGTACAGAACGTCTTCAAACAGACTCTTTGCCTGCTCCAGCAGCCTTATCTTCTCCTTGTTGTTCCGAGACCGCAACTGGGACCGTTGCTGCAGCGCGCTGCCCCATCTGTAGAGAGCTGCAACGCCACATTGCTTACATGTGAGCATCATACATAACCAACAACCGTATGTAGGAAATGAAGTATCCAAGTTAACACTTGTAGGGAAATTCAGGCCAAAAAGCAGAGCAGTGCCGAACCTTCTGGAGCATAAGTGTTGCTTTTGGATAACATGGCATCAAACTTATCGATCGCAGCCAAATACACCCGATCAGCATCAACTGCTGCTTCCTGCATCAGTTTTTCTCTTCACAGTAAGTCAAATGCACAAATAACCAAAAAAAAAACTAAATAGTTAGCGGCATGTTACATTCTCATAATTTGTTAGAGGACTGATGCCTAGCATTCTGAGTTTCTAGGCTGTTTGCACTGTACTAAATGATTGCAACAGAACGAAAATAGATGTTTATCATTCTCATCTACCAACACCACAGGGCAACTATGCAGCAGTAAATCATACGTTACGCAAATTATTAGCTAGATGATAAATACGACATCAACTTGTTATGTGAGATAAGTGGTATGCATTATGTGAGCATGTGCAAACTGTATAATAACGTCGATGCTCATACCGGTCCGATGTCGGCAAGCAGTTGTCCACGAAAGATAAGCGCCAGTCCCCAATTGTACAGCGCCTTGACGTCGCCCGAATCAATTGACACAGCCGTCCTATAGCTTCTGCCTGCCTCAACAAGGAGGCTCTCACACTCCTCACAAACGCCCACTAGCGCGGACGAAATGTTCTCTCTGTTAAGGATTCTTCTGTCCAGCTTCCTGGACCGTGAGACACGCTCTCCTCCATTCAGATAAGCCCCGCTGTTGGCCAGCAGCGTCCTCAGCTCGCGGCTAATCTTGAGCTTGAGCTCCCCATGGAGGAGGTAGGTGTTCCCTAGCTGACCGACCGCTACCAGGCTTACCGGCCTCAAAGCCACGGCGGTGGACAGAAGCCTTGCTGACCTATACAGCAACGCGTCCGCGGCCTCTTCGTCGTCCCTGGCCATCATGCACTCCCTCGCCTTCCTCAAGATCTCGGCAGCCTCATTGATGTTGCGGCTGAACTCTTCACCATCTGAACCCCCAGCAGCACCACCACCCTCATTATCATCTGCAAGTGGTGGTTCCTCGACACTGGCGGCAGCGCTGCCCACGAATTCATCAGCCGGCGTCCCCCGTGCTCCACTCGCTCGGCTCTCACCGCCGTCGCGGCGCTCGATCTTCAGCCTGTACGACCTGTCCCGGATCTCGAGCGTCCTCTCCAGCAAAGAGGACTCGGCGGATTCAGCGGCGGCGAACCTGCCGCCTTCTTCAAAGCGACCGTCGCTCCTCACCCTATCGCCTTCTTGAAAGGGACCATCATTTCGCACCCTGCTGCCGCGGCCATACCTGTGCTTGGACACCAGCCTCTCCAGCCGGCCGTCGTCTTCCTGCCTGCTCTCAGAACTGAACCCGGCATCCTCAAACCCATTGGCATCAGCATCCTTGCCATCGAACGGTAGCATGTCGAGCGGCCGGGCGCGTCCGACAGCCGCTGAATCAACTGTCTTCTTTTCCCCATCCCCTTGCTGGGCTACAGCAGAGCCTGAATTACTCTTGGCATCGGCCGTAGAAGCATCAGGGGCGACGGCCTTGGCGGGCTTCTTCCGCGGCGAGGCGAAGCTGAGCTCCCGCAGGGCTACCCGAGCCCAGCCGCCGATGTAGCCGGCGACCTCCCTGGCCACGTCCTGCAGCGCCCCGTCGTCCGGAGCGCCGCCGCCGGCGTTGCTGCTGCTGCCCTGGCCCTGGCCGCCGGCCACGGCTGCCGCGCACTCCAGGACCGCATCGTGCGCCCGGTCCACGGCCTCGATGTCGCCGTTGTCACCGTCGGCGGGGGACGAGGCCAGGAGGTGGTCCCTGAGGGAGAGGAGGCGGGCATCGAGATCCGCGAGGAGCGCGGCGAGGCGCGGGATGGAGGAGGGGGCGGGGGCGGGGGCGAGGTGCCTGGCGGTGGCGAATCCGGCGGCGAAGACGGCGGCGAGGAGCGGGACGGGCGGGAGGCGGGAGAGGGAGAGCGCGGCGACGGGGAGGAGAAGGAGGAGCGGGGCGGCGGCGAGGGACTGCTGCGGGAGGCTGAAGGGGAGGTCCGTGTCGGCGGGGAGGTCGGCCCAGCCGTTGAAGGACGCGGCGGCGGCGGAGGAGGAGGAGGAGCAGCGGCAGCGGGTGGATGTGGATGTGGGGGTGGAGGGTCGATGCGGGCGGGATCGAGCGGGGAGGATGAGGTGCGGGTGGCGGAGGCGGGATGGTGTCCGCGGCCTGGAGAGGAGGAAGAGGAAGAGGGGCTGCGACGAGGAGGAAGGAGAAGGGAGGGGAGAAATGGCCGCCGCGGCCGCCATTATCCCACCCCACCCCACCCACCGCTGCCTCCGCCGCCTGTCTACTTTTTTCAGTGAGAAATATCCCACCTTTCCTACACGTGACAATCCTGCGTTTCAACAGGGCTTCGCCCGTAATTTTTCCCCAAAAAGGATAATATCTATTATAAAAGTTCATCAAAAATACAAAACATGTTAAATATAATAAAATTTACATCAAAATTTCAAGACCATCCAACAACCATTTACCGCCGTAACACGCCGATGTCGCCGCTCCTCTTCAGAGCCGGTTTGACCTCGTCAATGACAATTGAAAAGTCTTCGTGCCCGTGCCCCTAAGGAGCAGCGCACTGGACACGCAGTCGTCATCGTTGTGCCCTTCATATACCTTAAGCACCTGACATCAAATCTTGCCACATAACGAGAAACTGTAACCGCACCGTCCCAAAGACGCGACAAACTCGACGAGGACCGGAGCCAAAAAAAAAAAACTCGAAGAAGGAGCGTCGACATCCGCCCAAACTAAAACCCTAACCTAAACTACTAACCGGAGCGAAGGCATCAGGATTCCCCTCCCCGCCACTAGCCGCCAGTGCGGCGGGGAGACGAATCCACGAGCTCATCGATGAAGTCTGTAGCAGAGACTTTGCTCTAGCCGCCAGAATAGTTGAGGAAAACAAAAGAAAGTCTATTTGAGTCCGTACTTACAAGCCAAGGCTTTGTTGTTGTTGTTGTTATTTTTAGGGGAATTTGTTAATTTTGCCCTCGTAGATTTTATTTTTTTTAAGTTTGATCTTCAGCTGAAGGTTGAGTGCACAGCCATACGATGTAGATCCAAATACCCAAAATGGAGTTACACCAAAAAGATAATTTGGTGGCTATATGAATTTTGGGTGACTTGCATAAAAAGAAATCAATTTATGTGAAACTGTTGCATTTCCATCGGTGCAAATTTAAACAGGCAAATTTCATAACAAAAACAGGAATTGAAGGAGTTAAAGTATGTTGTACAATAATTTTCACCGAAAAAAGGATGCAACAATAAGAGCATTCAAGCTACAGCAATGCCAACTACATCATCACAGTGCATAAACACAAGACAGCACTGAACTTGAGATGAAAAACCAAATGATATAATATATGCAACATCAATCACAGGTCTGACCAAAAATCCAACACTTGATGATAAATATACAAACACATACAGCAGCAGCCTTACCTTATTCTTACCAGTCCCCTCTTTCTCTCTACAAAATGCAATGACAATATTAACGAATAAAGTTTGCTGGTCCCATAAGTAACAACCCTCCTGCTCATAATAACAAACTCAAATTAATAATAGTACACTGCGTGTATCTCCGCCATGATTCCCCGTGGTGAACTCAAAGACGATCTCACCACCTCGCATCGTATGTGGCCTTCACGCTCCTTCCCCATCTCTCCTGGAACAACTCTACCGACACCCAAATATAACCCTACTGCAAAGGATTAGCGGCTGAACGAGGTCACCTTCGTTCAGGCAGCAGCGATGGGCTCAGCTGGTGGTGCAGGGGCTGCTGCTGCGGGGGCAGCGGCGGCGGGTGCGGCATTCTCCTTCTCAGGGACAGTGCCGTTGGCAGGGGCATCCTTGGCAGCAGGTGTCGCTACCGCCTTAGCTCCGTCCTTTCCAGCGGCGGCCGGAGTTCCATCCTTCCCAGCGGGTGCTGCAGCAGGTGGTGGAGGTGGCTTCATGTGTGGCGGCGGTGTGTGCTTCAGCTTTGAGAGGATCTGGCGCATCCGCGCCATGTCGGTGGCCTTCCCGGGCTTGGGGCCCTGGACAACGATGATCCCAGGCTTCTTGTCCTTGTCCTTCTTGCCCGTCCTCTTCTCGATGTGCGCAATCTCCTGTGGGATGAGCTCGGATATCGCCTTCCAGTACTGCTTGTCTGCGCCCTTGTGGAACTTCTCCTGGTTGGACAGGAAAAGCTGATACCAAGCAGCAACACACACAGGGAGACAAGAAAAGGAGATGTTAGGTAACCATATGTTGTTCAAAAAGAGCCAAAGGAGAATACACAGGGTCATCATGATGTTAAGAAATATTACTGTACCTTCTCCCTTTCCCGGTTGTGATCCTTGCTTGTCTCAAGGTTCAGCTTGCGCTTCTCGACGAAACCCTTCTTGAACTCTTCAGCTTCAAGGATGATTTGGCTCCTCAGCTCCTTCTCGTGCTTCTCCTTTTCCTCCAGAAGGAGTGCATTTTGACTGTTCAGAGCTGGCGTTAGCATTTACTTTGCACAATACAGATGGAATCAAGCAGTACAAAATAGCAGTATTTATTGTCGAGACAGATATAGCCTCTGTTCAAGATGTTTAATGCACCACTAGCGTTGTAGTTGATGATATAGAACAGGGCCTACAGCAATTTATATAAAGACATTCTCTTGCCCGGAAGTCAGATCTGGAGTCATATGTTATATCTTTATCTGAAAGTTTATTTCGTAGTGGCTACAGCAAACTGCATTCTTTGGTGCAGGGGTTTAAATAGACAAATAGTGCACTGGAGGAAACATAGCAGAAACGCCAAAAGAGGCAAACACTTCCTATATGGGGAAGTAACATTAACATAATCAAGAACCCTCATTTAGATTTCGGAAAGCTCTCATTTTGGACACAACACTTTGAGCACCTACATATATGTCGATATTTATATTGGATAACTGGAAGTCATGTGTAGATTTATCTCAGCAAGTAGCCCATTTTGGCAAACAAAAAATAAACTTAAATCATACAGAAATACAGACTTATGCGCAAGAACATGAGACTGTATCTATTTGCCACTATGCTCTAGAAATAAGAACAAGGGAAGTCAATTTCATTTTAAATTCACTATAGATAAAAAACTGAAGAGGCAGCTACATCCAGAGAGTCCTAGATATTCAAACTTACAGTTTCATCACGCAAATCCGATTGGACCTTCTTGATTTGATATCCTCAACTACAAAATCCCAGGTTTATTTAAATAAAATTGTGCACCTAATGTGCCACAAGATCAGCTAGCCTGAGAAAGTGTTCCAGCAAGATGAATCACTTTTATCATATTAACAGGTCATGATGAAAAAAGCTGTGGCAGTCAGACAAATATATACCTACTGCGAAAACACGACTTCGGTGACCAATTTGTACGGCAATCGCCCCTATGCAGTTAAATTTCTACTGCAAAAGCTGCATATACAGTAGATCATGGCAAAATTCCAAGCGATCATTAGCTTTTGTTCAGCTAAAATCCTAGTGTACTGAAGCTGCTAAAGCACTGGGTCACACCATCATACAGCACACACACTGAACTCCAAGCAATCATTTATTCTAATTCAGCTTAAATCCTAGTGTAGTACTGAAGCAGCAAAGACCGTGGATCACATCAACATATGGCAATTTCATTTTCCTGTTGGCAAAAGCTAACGCTACAGTTACACCCGGAGAGTCCCAGGCAGTAAAAATTGGGATTTTATCATGTGATTCCGGCTGCGGTTTGTTGATCTGACACCACCGACTACTAAATCCCAAATTTAAATTACCTACTTACTTAGCGTGTCACAAGCTTAGCTAGCCATGACAAGTTGCAGCAAGCTGAACCATTTTTATCTCATTAACAACTATTCATGGTGCAAAATTGTTGCTTCGATCACTTATAAGCAACTAAGCACGCGTACAGTGACTGATTTGTAAGTCAGTTGCTCTAATTCAGCTAAAATCCTAGTCTACTGAAGCTGGAGGCACTGGATCACATCATCATATCGGCACCACATCGATGGAATCTCGCGCACACAGCAGCTCGGCGCCCCAGATAATGGCAAGCGGCAGGCCAGATCGCGGTCCAGCGCGACAGATCTACGCCCCGGACCAACCCAGCCCGGCACGATCGCGCGGGTAGATCTAGCAGGACCAACGACCGAGCCGGGCCAGATCGATCAGATCTAGGCGAGAGGAGCAAGGAGAGGGAGGTACCGGCGCCACTCGCGGAGGAGGAAGCCCTCGTCGGCCCCCATCTGGGCGGGGTCGGGGAGGACGGGGCCGGGGTCGGTGAAGAGGCCGTCGTCGTCGGCGTCGTGGTGCATGGCGTGGCCGTTGCCGTTGGAGTCGGGCATGCCGAAGGGGTGCGCGGCGGCGGAGTCGTGGCGGAAGGCGTAGGGGTCGGGGGAGGCCGGGAAGGCGTCGCCGGAGACGTGGGCGTCGGCCGCGGCGGGGGTGGGGGAGTCGGCGAAGCTGAGGAAGGGGTCGTCGTGGAAGGGCGCGGCCGCCGGGGAGGAGGTCGGGGAGTCGAAGGCGGTCGCCATGGGCGATGGGGTCGGGATCTGGAGGTCGAGGGGAGGGGGGGGGGTGATCTGGAGGGTGATGTCGCGTGGGGAAGGGGAGGTGGAATGGTGGTGGCGATGCGGGTGGTATATGGTGGTGGGGGAAAGAGAAGGGGGAAGATACATCGGGTCGTTGGTGCCCCAAATCACTGGACTGCCCTGCCCACCCAGAGCTGGACAAACGGCCCGGCCCGGCACGCCGGCCCGCCCCCCCCCCCCCCCCCCCCCGGGCACGGTTATTAGCTGGGCCGTGCCCATCGTCTCTTTCATTGTTAGGGTTTCTCGTGCTGCCACCGTTGTCGTCGTCTCAAAATTTTAGCACATATGGCCTCCGTCTGCCATCTTGGCGCTAAGAGGTGTGTGCTGTTGGGGGAGGGGGGGCTCGTATCTTCAAGACATTTGTGTCCCACGTCACCGTCTAGTGATCATTATAGTTTTGTGAGAATAAATTTTCTTTCATTTTTTGATAGTGTCATGAGATTAGAGAGTATTATGTGCTCGCAGATGACTATACAGATCTGATGAGTTTATGTTGATGTGTCAAGCCTTTTTTGTTGGTCTGATTCTTTGCGAAGGTGAAATCTTTCATTGACATCATGGTGAAGATATAGTGATTCGACAACCTACACTTATAGGGGATCATCCCTGGCCCAAGTACGTTCCTCGTTCAAGGCTTCTTATCTTTTTGGATGGGCAACGCAAGGCGTTTCCAAAAACCATTTTTTTTGGTAATGTTCGCGCGGGTGAAGGAATAACAACATCGTTGCTCCGGTCCAATTGCAGCCTCTTTACCGAAGTCTTTGGAGTATTTCTTCGAGCAGAGACTAACGCCGTGAAGAAGGTGTTTTCAAGGGAATTCATTGCAATTCTTAATAATCATATAAGTTACTTTGTATTTTCTTGGATGTTGGGTCTAACTCAGTGTATCTGTGATTATTATGAGTACGAATAAAGTTACAGGTGTTTTTAAAAAAAATAGTCAGGTCGTGTCGTGTCGTGCCGTGCCGGCCCCCGTGCTGCCCCCTCCAGCCCAGGCACAACCCAGGATCTATGCGGGCCGTGCCGGGCCGGCCCGCGTGCTGCCCAGAAGCTATGCGGGCCGACCCAACGGCACGCCAGGCCCGTTAGGCCGCTTGTCTGCTACGTTGTTTTGGGGCCAAATTTGGCCTATTGGGCTATTTTTAGGCCATATATATTTAAAAACTCCTAAATAAGAATAAAATAAATAAACGGATCGTGCCATCCTGGCCCACGCGCTCAATCTTCAGGCCCACTCACAAATCCTTGCGTGTTGGGCCCGACCCGTTTAGCGCCTATCATGTCGGCGTCCTGTCAAGTCGACCCAACTATCCTGACCCGTTTGGTCAGCTTTGTGCCCACCTCCCTACAAATGGGCCAACCATCAGCCCATGGTAACCATCACATGGGACAAGGGTGTGGCCTTTAAGACATGCCTAGGACCCGCGCAGCCTTTTGCGTCGACCCCTTTTGTTGCCATCTACCACATGAGCGCAGGAAAAACTTGCCCCTTCCCAACGTCTCTTGATCCCATTCGCGCGCGGCTGCTATTGAGGATCCCCCCATGTCTCTTGCTCCCATTCACGCGTGGCCGCCTCACCCGCGGATCCCGTTGTCTCCTAAATGAAAGATTCAAACAACAAAAATGAAAGTTCAACATATGACGGGAATACACAATACGGACCACATATTAACAGTCAGCTGTCAGATAAAAAGATATGACGGGAATCCATAAGTCGGACCGTCCCAAAGACGAGATACTAATAGCATGCCACGTGGATGGGCAACGCTTCCCAGGGATCCCGGATGTGAATGGTGTTGCCAGGCATTCCCTCTTCGCGGATCTAGAAGGGTTTTTCCACGCAGGTGCCTGGCAACACCACTGGCTCACGCCATTTCACATCCGGGATCTTATCGCCACGAATAACAGCCGCGCGGTACTCAAAACACTTGTCAGATCCCAACCCCATCCATGCGCCTCGCTCATACACCACATGGGTACCTCATTACACTAACTCTATTATCACCACCATGGGCAGTCTTGATCCAGTCTCACTCATACTTCGTGGTACCCTCAAGCATGGTTTGGGCCTGCAAAACCATGGCCCCTGTTGTCGTCATACCAAGAAGCGAACATCACATTCGTGGCCTGTTGTAGTGAAATAATTTAAAAAATTCTGGATTTTTTGCTACAAACTTTGACAGATGTTCTCAGTGCTTGCAAATTTTCATCCAGACATCACATTCGTGGAAGTCGTGGTAAAAAAGGAGATGCACCCAAAATGCTATTCTTGAAAGCATTTTGAAGTGTTGATTTTGTTTTTTCTTCCACGACTTCCACGAATGTGATTTCAGGAAGAAAATTTTCAAGCACCGTGAACATTGGTCAAAGTTTGCACCAATAAAAATTTAGAGTTTTTTGAATTTTATTTCATTTAATAGAATTTACAATCCACCGCGAGCTCAAATGATTGAGCTCGGGAATTGAAGGGGACTTTTGAGGCGTCCGCTTCAAATAGTCAAGCACCATGCGAGTCATTAGACCATGCGATGCCTCTATTTCCTTTTGACCTCCTCCATTGCAGTTCTTTGGTATTGAGATGCTCGGCGACACTAATTGTACACTACGGTGGGTGGTCGGGCCGAAGTGATAATATGACAGCATAGTAAAAATAGTTGTTGTCATCAGCCCATAAACCTTAAAATGAAGTAAAAATGGTTTATGGGCTGATGACAGCAACTTTTCTTACTATGCTACTCTACATAAAAAACATAAATGTCAATGTGTATGTACATTGTAGATCTTTAGTGTACTCTTATGTAGCCGTCTCATTGAACTAATAATGAAAACAATTACAAGCTTATTTCGGGAAATCAGGTGATCCCACGCGGATCGATGGTCACGATTCAATTTCGAATTAAATTATCTCAATTTAATGGTGCAGTCAGGCGAGGTTCGCTCACTTTATGTAGCATTGATGATGGAGTTTCCGTTCGTGTTATTTTGGGCCTGAGTGCGCATTTGTCTGTTATTCTTATTCCAGTACTAGTTTATTCCTCTCCGACGCGCTTTGTTTTTATATTATCAGCAGTGTGAGTTAAACTATTGTGGTCGATGCGAGCCAAAATAAATATAATTATTTATACTAAACGTTAATACTTGTTTATAAGTCATTTTTCCAAATTACAACAACAGATAAATATTATTGTAATCTAAACTATATTTTGTAAAAAAGTTAATTTTCAATACAGTAGTACATCTTAAAACATATTTAAGTCAATTCCACTTAATATGGTTGAATAAGAAAAAGGAAAAAGAATCATGTCTTTGTGGATTAATTTGTGAATGTCATGTATTTATGTCATATATTTATAGCGGTCTCCAGGATTAGAGCAAACAGAAAAATCTAGAATACATGAGATATTTATGAGGACTTTGATACTCTCACTGTAAAGAAATATAAGAGCGTTTAGATTGCTACTTGAGTTATGTAAACGCTCTTGTATTTCTTTATGAAGGGATTACCTAATAATTGACACACTATTTTTTTCTTCATATTTTCTGGTATTAATGGTGTGTATACACTAGTAGAAAAAGGGGCTTTTGTCCCGGTTGGTAAGGCCCTTTAGTCCCGGTTTTTGAACCGGGACTAAAGGGTCGTTACTAATGCCTCTCCCTTTTAGTCCCGGTTCTTACACGACCCGGGACTAAAGGCCGCGGCCACGTGGAGCTCCACCTTTAGTCCCGGTTGGTGTTACCAGCCGGGACTAAAGGAAATTTTATGATTTTTTTTTATTTTTTTTTCAAATTTCTGAATTATTTTAACCTCTAATCTCTAATCACCACCCCTCATCACTGCTCAATTTATCTTCTAATCTCTAATCACCCCTCATCATTCCCAATCATCTAACTTCCCGAACGGTTACCCATCCTCCCACTCCCCCAGCCTGAGCACGCTTATCTTCCGGGTTCTATTCTCCCTCGTTTCCAAGTCTGCACTTGTTGTTTTCCTGATAATAATAAGATGTCAATCCTATTAACCCTCAGGAATTTTGCTTGAGCATGAAGTGACACATTTCACTGTTTGAGTTTGAAACTATTGTTTTAAAAAACAGTAATTATTTAGTAACACTAATATTTCTTGAATAATTAGTTTGACCATTGTTTGACCACAATTTGACCAGATTTGACCAAAATTCAAAATAGATGAAATAATTATTTAGTAACATTAATATTCTAGAATAATTAGTTTGACCATTGTTTGACCACAGTTTGGAATTTTTTCGATTTTTTCCACTCTAGATCTTAAAAGCCCCGTAACTTTTTTTCTGTTAGGTTTTTGATGATTTTGAAAATGTTTAACAGGGTTCCCCCCGTTAATTTTGGATGTAACTTTTCGAGTAGATGATTTTTTATATAAAAAACTTTTTCATCCGAGTTAGTATGCAAAAGTTATGCCCATCTTTACAAATTCTCGAGAGATTTTGCAAATAAAGTCGAAATTCATATTTCCAAATTTTCCCAACAACTAGACCACATATCACATGGGAAACTTATTTAGTTTTATTTTTTTGACATTTTGATCATTTTCTTTTATTTTTTTTAAAACTGAAAAGGCGATCCACGCGGAGGAGGGGGGGTAGAGTTTGAAAATGGGACCTTTAGTACCGGTTCGTGCCATGAACCGGTACTAATGCCTCAAACCCCATTAGTACCGGTTGGTGGCTCGAACCAGGACTAAAGGTCTAACCTTTAGTGCCGGTTGGTGCCACGAACCGGTACTAATGGGCATCGCACCCTTTAGTCCCGGTTCGTGGCACCAACCGGGACTAAAAGGTCCAGATGAACCGGGACAAATGGCCCACGTGGCCCCTGGGCTCACGAACCGGGACTAATGCCCCATTAGTCCCGGTTCTGGACTGAACCGGGACTAATGGGCTAACCCGGCCTGGACCAAAGCCCCCTTTTCTACTAGTGATATCATGTACCTGATACTGAATTAATATCACCCTAGTTAAAACATAAGCATTAGAAAGAGAAAATCACAATTGAAAAATGATTAAACATAGAAATCATCAAAAATTACATTATTTTAGCACTTCACATCCAAAATACCACAGGCTGTTGAAGGACAGGCACTTTGTAGTATTGCACCCGGCGGCTCTCACCAGTGGTCAGGTCTCCATTCATATCATAGCTGAGGGAGAACATGGTGAGACGATAAAGACCTATGTCGGGTCGGGGCTCGTCCTCATGCTCCTCATCAGTGTAGACACACTCTACGAGGCAGAATTTGCTCCGGCATCCCATGTAAAGGAGGCTGGCGCTATAGTTGCTCTCACCCAGGTCCTCGCTGAACAGCTTCTCCTTGCCGAGCTTCGATACCGGAGGGGTGCGTCGGAGCCGGGCAGGCAGCAGGAGTAGAGGTGGCCGACCGTGTCCGGGTCATCCTCGCACTCGGTGATCCTGAGAAAGGCGAAGAGTAGAGAGTCGAAGTGACCGCGACCGTCGAAGGGCAGCGCCCAATGGCCAAGTTGTTTCCATGAGAGCTCCTCCGTGTCGAAGGCGAAGATCGCCGCAGTGGCTTCTTTCTTGATGCTCACGGTGAAGGACTGTATGTCGGGGTGCAAGGCATAGGAGCAGACGTCGTAAACCTCAAACGGCGGATTTGGGAGTAGTTGCCACGACCACTGCATGTCGTCACCAGATCAGTCCATGGAGAGCACCTCAAAGGAGTTGAGGCAGATAGTGAACAACTTGTCGTTGCCGACGGCGAGATAGATGGGGTTGATGGGGTATTCCAGCTAAGGGCCGAAGGAGATGGCCCGCGAGCGAACGTCCAGGATCGGGATGCCGGTCCCGGACTAGGAGATGTCGTCAGGAGCAAGTTTGGGGGGTCCCTGGCGTGCATCGACATGATCATGGTGCCAAAGGCCGACGCGAAGCAGTCCGGCGACCCTTCCTCCGAGGACTTTGAGCGAAAATCATCAAGTGAGGAAAAACCCAAAACCCAAACCCAAACACCTACAAACCCAAAGTAATTGAGCATCACTGAAGAGATTGTTCATGTGTGGAACCAATGCTTGTTACCTTTGAGGACTGTGCATCCTCCAGACGGTTAGGCGTCATGGTCTGAGCATCCAAGATGAATTGTGGATCGCCGAGTGACCAAGTCTGTGAATGTTTGGAAGTCACCTGAAGACTTACCACGAGTGATTGGGCGAGGTATGTGCGACTTTAGTTCAAGGAGAATACGGTGAGGAATGTGTGTCCTCGAGTTTAAATACTCAGCCACACGAACCAGACGTACAACTGTCACAACAGTTGGAACTGGTCTACCAAATCATTGCCTTCACCAAGCCAACTGGTTATATTTCCTCAACCCTTTCATTTCCTCATTCATGTGTTGATGAACCTGATCATTACTGTTTGAAGACTTTGACTGAAAACTTTCTCTATTTCCTCAACCCAAATCCTTCAGCCACATAGTCTTCAGCCAGCTTATCCTATACTATGTGCTTGTTTTCATTTCATCATGATGACTATGTTGTTGCTCTATTGTGCTTATACTTGAGTATTTATTCCGCTGTTAGTGTGTCGTTGCTTAGGAATTTCTTCACCTAGAAATTCCTCAGTGACGAATTTATAAAAATCGCCTATTCACCCCCCATCTAGTCGACATAACGCACTTTCAATGTTCCCCGCTAGCATCTCTGCCCTTGCCCCCCACCCGCGTGCGCTCCGGCGAGGGGCTCAAGCACCCCGTCCCCTTGCGCCGCTGCTCGTTGGAACACCACCGTCACAGACCCCCTGACACCCTTCTGCTGAAAGCTCGTCGTCACCGCACGCTACATCCGTAGCTCGCAAACCAGGCCATTGCAGCTCTGGCACGGTTGGTTCCAGCGCGCGTACACCATGGTTGGAGCACCACCGACGTTGCCGCTGTCGTCGACTTGCACAATCGTGCCCAGCACAAAACTCCAAAAGCAACAAATTCTCCATTTGTGGGTTGAAGCAAAAAATTACCTAGTTCCAACAAAATGGAACACCTGTTCTAGCAAAAGCAACTCATCAGCAACAACTCCCATTGATTGATTGTAGCAAAAAAATACCCGGTTCCAGCAAAACGACTCATGAGGAAGAACTCCCGGTGATTGATTGTAGAAAAACAGAGAGCCCATCCCAGCACCCCGCGACGCCGTTTCCAGCAAAGCAGAGAGCTAGTTCCAGCAAAGTTTCTGCCGGTTGTAGCAAAAATCAAACATTCGATCAGCAAAAATGGCTTACAGTCCCTGGTTCCAGCATTTGTTAATGTGGATGTAGCTATTCACTGGACAGTTCCAATACAAAACTCACCGATTGAAGCACCGGGAGGCCGTCATCTCCATTGCTAGGACCTACTGGTTGCAGCATGGGTAGATGCTGGCTGCTGTTGATGCATGCAGCACAGCGTGGCAATCCCAGCAAAAACCAACACCCCCTGGTTGTAGCATACGTGGTTGTCTCTTACCTGAACAGTGCTGCTGGCCATCTCCGCAGCGCGGCGCCGTGATATATACGGCTAACCTGTGGAGAGGAACCAAGACAAAAGAGCGGATGAGCGGCAGTGCATTGGGGATAGCGCGCGGAGTTGGTGGCGGCCATCGCTTGTGCGACCTAATCAGACGTGAATGGAATAGAGGAAGAGGGAATGAATCGCCCAGCGAATTGATAAGGAAGGAGGGGGAGAAAAAAATAGAAAAAAGATAGGATGGCAACGTGGCACAATGAAAAGGCCTCGTTTCAA
This sequence comes from Triticum aestivum, assembly GCF_018294505.1. Lineage (NCBI taxonomy): Eukaryota > Viridiplantae > Streptophyta > Magnoliopsida > Poales > Poaceae > Triticum > Triticum aestivum. The sequence goes on along the minus strand of NC_057813.1, from coordinate 756,739,650 downwards.
CAAGGATTGAACGACTCGTGCGCGACCAGCCCAAGTTTCGTCCGGTGTGCCGGGTGCAAACGTTTTCCTAACTATTATAGGTACACTAATCTAAGATCCAAGAAAATACAAAGTAAAGCTTATGACTAAGAATCACGATGCTTTTTTTCTGAAACATCTTCATCGTGCTATAAATATCTACTAGAAGAAATACTCGCAAGATTTCAGCAAAGAGTCTTCAATTGGACTGGAGCAACGATATTGTCACTTTTTTCACCCGCACGAATATTACCAATAAAGGTTTTTGAAAGAGCCTTGAGTTTCCCATCCACAAAAACTGAAAGGTCTTGATTGATCGACGTACTTGGGTCAGTGATGATACCCTGAAAGTGTAGGTTGTCAAATCACAATATCTTCACCATAGTGTCGACCACATATCCACAAAGAATCAAAATCAAAGAAAAAAGCTTGACACAGTAACATAAAGTCATCAAATCTGTTAGAATAAAACGAGACTGAAAGTGAATGGACGATTAGTCCTGATTTCTAATGATTTTCAAGTATATATACATCTGCGGTTAATGCACATTAAAGCATCGATAAACATGATTTTTTGAGAAAAGATGAGCATGCTAATTGCAACTTATGAAATTGGTTCCACCGCTCACCACCAGCCTAGGTTGGAGAGATTTTTGAGTTGGGAAACTTAATTAAACCAAAAGGGAAGAAGTGCTAGTTAAAAATATTATTAATGGAATCAAACATAGTAATAAACCGTCGCCGCCGGGAGACAAAAGAACGTAGTACTTGCAGTAAGAACCCCACCTTGCCGCAGATGTCATCTTGGCGTGAGGAGGTGGGGGGACCTTGGTTCATCTAGAAGTTGGGAACAAATTGATCTTTTTTTTGCACGGGGAAAGGCGCCCTCAACGCCAATTTCATTCAACTCAAAAACAGTGTAGAACATGGAGTACAAAACCCTGTAAATTTAAGGTAGAAAGAGTAGAAATGACAGGGCATATTCTGTTCCTGTGAGCTGACTCAAAGCAACTATAGACAGGTTCCAAAGAGCGACTAAGAACCTGATGAGCTACATTGTGCGCAATCCCATTTATTTCTCTAGATATATGGAACACCTGCGACTGTAGATGTTGGGTAGTCCTGTAGAAATCAGCAAGAGATTCTCTAATCACCCAAGGAGTGGAATCTGCTGTTACATTCCTGTTCGCCGCCGCCTTGGCAAGAGAAAGATTATCGGTGAGAAACGTCGGTTGCTCGACTTGTAAGATCTGTGCTGCTTTGGCGGCAAGAAGAAGAGCTTATGCTTCTGCTTGTAGAGGTGACGAAGTTAGTGGTGCGGATGCTTGAACCTGAACTTGGATACTTCTATTGTCCTGCAAAAAATTGAGAAAAACTCCAATGCCCGTAGTGTTGGAAATATGCCCTAGAGGCAATAATAAATTAGTTATTATATTTCCTTGTTCATGATAATCGTTTATTATCCATGCTATAATTATATTGATAGGAAACTTAGATACATGTGTGGGTACATAGACAACACCATGTCCCTAGTAAGCCTCTAGTTGACTAGCTCGTTGATCAACAGATGGTTACGGTTTCCTGACCATGGACATTGGATGTCGTTGATAACGGGATCACATCATTAGGAGAATGATGTGATGGACAAGACCCAATCCTAAGCCTAGCACAAAGATCGTAGTTCGTATGCTAAAGTTTTTATGATGTCAAGTATCTTTTTCCTTAGACCATGAGATTGTGCAACTCCCGGAAACCGTAGGAATGCTTTGGGTGTGCCAAACGTCACAATGTAACTGGGTGGCTATAAAGGTGCACTACGGGTATCTCCGAAAGTGTCTGTTGGGTTGGCACGAATCGGGACTGGGATTTGTCACTCCGTGTAAACGGAGAGGTATCTCTGGGCCCACTCGGTAGGACATCATCATAATGTGCACAATGTGACCAAGGGGTTGATCACGGGATGATGTGTTACAGAACGAGTAAAGAGACTTGCCGGTAACGACATTGAACACGGTATCAGCATACCGACGATCGAATCTCGGGCAAGTACAATACAGCTAGACAAAGGGAATTGTATACGGGATCGATTGAGTCCTTGACATCATGGTTCATCCGATGAGATCATCGTGGAACATGTGGGAGCCAACATGGGTATCCAGATCCCGCTGTTGGTTATTGACCGGAGAACGTCTCGGTCATGTCTGCATGATTCCCGAACCCGTAGGGTCTACACACTTAAGGTTCGATGACGCTAGGGTTATAAAGGAAGTTTGTATGTGGTTACCGAATGTTGTTCGGAGTCCCGGATGAGATCCCGGACGTCACGAGGAGTTCCGGAATGGTCCGGAGGTAAAGATTTATATATGGGAAGTCCTGTTTTGGTCACCGGAAAAGTTTTGGGTTTTATCGGTAACGTACCGGGACCACCGGCAGGGTCCCGGGGGTCCACCAAGTGGGGCCACCGGCCCCGGAGGGCTGCATGGGCCAAGTGTGAGAGGGGACCAGCCCCAGATAGGGATTTTGTAGGAACAAAACGTGTATTGCCTTGTTATTTCTACAAAACCTGGTGCAGAGGGTATTTGTTAATATGTCGGGTACGGACAGAAGCAAAGTTTTAAATCATGTGAGAAATGATTTCCCTGTGGGCAATCGCGGGTATCGTGGGCACTTTTCTAGTCGGGAGGGAGGATTTATGTAGGTTATTGCTGAATATTGGGCCGTTTAATGGGATTCCCAAGCATTTCACGGCGGTGGCCATAACGTCGCGACGAGACTCCCCAGTAGCTATAGCAGCAATTTCGTGGAAGATTTAATTTCATGGTCCAATGTAGAAGCTAGGGTGGCGGTCATCATATACGAGGTACAATTTATAATTTGCATCCTAGTAATGTCGCAGCAACCAACCCAAAGTTTGAAACACAGTAAGATGGTCGATAATCGAATCTAGCATCCACCAATCATATGAATTTGAATCATGCTCCATGCATGTCCTTGGACATAAGAAATACATTCAACAAATGCTTGGATGTTCATGTACCAATTTTAATTACAATGCACGGATGTGTGGCATCTTCTTTCTTTTCAAGACTAAAGATATCTCATTCCACAGTTTTGATGTGTGGCAAACATATTCAGAGAGGAGGAACGAAACACTTGTAATGGTGGATCAGATAAGATGTGATGTAAAAACCCGATTGAATGCTTAAACTGCAGCACCCCCAATACTTGAGTGTTTGTGACTTACTAAGATTTGCCACACTGAAATAAATCAATGAATGGAAAATAAAGTCTTGACATGCATAGAATGATCTCTTCTTGTCACGAACTTGTACATGAATACATGAAAACTGGGTAGGTGGAGTGTACTCGATTGTCGGTGATGAAAAATAGCTGTCCACTTCTGTCTACATAGAGATTTTTGTCCTTACTTTTTTTTCTTTTTCGTGAATAATATTTTATTTCCATTCAAAGAGAAAAAGAATATATTTTTTTGCCAGGAAAGAAGATATATTTTTGACTTGGAGGGGAATTGAGATGCTTAAATTCACAATTAAGTTTGCATATTTGTGTCATGCATTTTCTTTGGTAAATATTTTTTACTGAACTAATGTTTCAGTCCGGCATGACGAGGAACAGCAGAATGAAGAGGACGTGTGTTTGGGGGGTGGACACGCACGTGACCTCGACAATAACAACAACGAGCAGTGAAATAATAGTAGAATTTAGCAAAGACATGTAGAAAAGAAACAGTATAGAAGCCTTTTTGCGTCTTTTACCAACTCATCAATGTACAAACATCAAGAGGGCACATATTACACTGTAATCACAGGATAAGGAGATTTAGACACTAAAAATTATTATTCTCCACTCCCCGGTTTTCCGTCAAGAACTTAGTGACTTTATGGACCGTCGGAAATTGTATATCCAAAACCAGAAACATATATTAGTGCTACTTGGAACGAGAAAATATTTGATGGCAAGATCCAGAATTGGACTGCCATTTGAAATACACATACATCAAGACTTATTTGGGGGTCAAGTACACTTTGCAGTTGAATGGCACAGCGCATGAATGTAACATGGGCCCATTCAGAAATAAAAAGCACCGGGACACTCTATTTTCACTCTTAAAGACCAGAGTAAGTTTAACCCACAAAGGTAAATACATCCTCTGTGTGAATGTTTCGTCTTGCACACCTGGAGCACATTCTAAAATATTGAGTATGAGAAATGATGGACAAAAAATTTATAGATACATAAATATATATGTATAGCAACACATTTGGAATGCCAAGCAAGATATGTGTTTCAAGTTACTGAAAACATAATGCAAACATAGATTCAGTTTAACAAAAGTTTTCAGATAAACTAGCAGAGCTGCAAAAGGATAATGTTCCCCACAAGCATGTCTTGGTCTCAGGTGGGTAGCCACAACAAACTTTAGAGCGATGAGGGCGGAAGGTTCAGGGCCATGAATCAAAGCAATAGTTATATTCCTTTTCTAGCTTTAATGTAGCCCAATAATTACAAGAAATTACATCACCATAAAGCACCAGACCAACAAAGAAACAAACAACTTAGCATATTCTTATATGCCTAGTTAACGTTGGTCTTTAATCACAAGAATAATATATATTACAGCAATCAGGTAGCACAAGCAATCTGCAAAACAAACAAATTAGACTTTACTGTTTGTCCCATGTAGGCATGGAGGTATAGCCTGTAGTATAGAAATTTGTGTAGGGATGAAAGGTGAGGTAATATATGCTATTTCTTTTGGTAATATGATTGATCTGCATGGAGTCAAGTTGGAGCATGAACACGCCAGTCACCGCAGACAGAATAATAACATGTGTGTCCTCGTCATACCCCGATATCAGTACCATTTTGAAGTCACTAAACACTCTGTGTGGAAAGAGCTCATCCAATTGAATGGTTTTCTGCAACAACACCCAACTGACAACACCATCACAGTTTGATTTCCTCTCCCATAATTGGATGGTCAGTTCCGACAAATATGCAAGGCCAAGTCCACCATCATCCGTCCGTAAGAGTTGGACTGATCCATAGGAGTCGGTGTCTATCGGCTTCTTGATCACACTAAGTCTCTGACTCTGAAGATCAAATACAAGGACATCACTTCCAAAAAGCAACCAACAAAGTGCATTCTCAACAAGGACACTAGGCCCTATGTCATAAACCTCGTACGTACACTCCATAGAGGAAATATCTCCCCATAGACCAGACACCGATTCATAGAGGCAAGCGAATGCTTGCGTGTGCATGTCTTCTAGGTTCTCAGTGACCCAGATAAAGACCAATTTGAGCGGTCTCGAGAAGCAATCGCCATGCACGTGCCCATCTTCATTGTCAGTGCACACCACCGCAGCATGACAGCACACCACGGTGGAGTCCTGCCCAAGCATGAGCCCTGGTGGACAAGTCACGTGGTACTGTTGCCGGCTCAGGGGATCCAACACCATGATCTCGTGTTGCGACAAGTTGACTAGGACGGCGAGGCCGTGGCGGCAGCCCATTATGTTCCAACGTTTGTGGTAGGGTATGATGCCTTTGGGCATGGGGAGTGGCAGGGAGAAGCGGGCGGCGGGCATGCAGTCGGGCGAGTCCAGGACAGAAGTGAAGTGGTACTCTTTGTAAATATTCCCATTGAAGAAGCCGAGCAAAGGAGGTTTCCGATGGTGCTTGCGGAAACGGCGGAGGAACACGTCATCGGAGAGGATGCTGCGCCAGCGCTTGCATACGGCGGACGCGCGGGGGAGCGAGGATGGCTGCGGAGGAGGATCTCACGGAGAAGGTCCTCGTCTTCCAGCGGGAGGGCCGTCGTGATCGCGACCGAGGAACATCGCCGGCTCATGCTTCAATCTTGAGTGAGCTAGGGTTCCTGAAAAGTGAAAACAAAGACCGGAAGAGAATCATCCACACACGCGAACCAAACTGGAATTGGGTAGCAGGATCACCGAGAGAAGCAACAGAATTAGGGGCGCTCACCGTTTGTCCCAGCGCAGGGCCGGAGCGCCGCCGCCGTTCGCCCCGATGGGCTAGGGCTAGGTCGAAGGAGGCCGGGGCAGGGCTGGACGGCGGCCGTAAGGGGAGGCGTGGCGGAGAACGGGAGGAGCGCGTAGGAGGGCGGGCCGCGGGCGGAGGGCAGCCGCCGGCGCCGGGCGCAGTCGCGCGAGAGGCGCAAGGTCCGAGGGAGCGAGAGGCACGGAAGGCGTCGGGCTGGAAGACCCAATGGCGAACGTGCGCTCTCTAGAACTATTGTGTTTTTTCCTTTCCGGATAGAACTCTCAATAACTTTTTTTTAGGGGTAGAACTTTCAATAACTTGGGAGGCGGAATCCCCATAAAAAAGGTGTGGTAAACTTTCGAAGAAAAAAAATTGCGGGGAAAAACTTTCAATAATTGACAGAAAAAGAAACACATATGCATATTGCGGAGGTCCAGATCCGGATGACGTTTTTTTAGAGGAAAAGGGCTCAAGGCCCCGGTTCCAATTGGATTGCCAATAGAAACCAAGCAAGGTTCAGTACGATTGCCAATAGATCCGGATGACGTCAGGCGATACAATGATAGCCACTTGATGAACCCTATGCGTAGCGCATTGCCGTTGGTGGTGGCGGCGTGCGATGGAGAGAAAGAGAGGGATGGAGAGAGATCGAATGGGATTTGCCGATAAGAAAGGCATCACAATCTTTTTTTCGAGGATATATAATGTGAGTTTTATTCTTCGGTATGTTGTGCAATAGTTACATTGAGCTAATACAAGACATGAAATGGACTCCGGGTGCTGGTGCAGCCACTAGTACAACCAGAATTATCTAGGCAGTGGTATTGTTGAGAAGTTGGTAATGTTCTTACCACATACTCCCTTCGTCCCATGGTTCATGTAATTTCGCAGGATGGTGAGCGGTACTTCCTCGGAACCAAGATAGTTTTGCTTCACAATCTCAATCTTTCTGGTTGACTCGGCTACTGTTGCCCATTCTACTTCTCATGTAAAACATTGTAACCGAGCGTTCTATTTTGGGTGAAATAGATACAATGTACCTCTGAGTTTTAGTTGTCCTAAACATGAATAGGCAAGGTGCACTAATTTTGAATGTCAAGTTGGAAAACTTCAATTGTCCTGTGCTGTAGAAATGAATAGGCAAGGTGCACTAATTTTGAATGTCAAGTTGGAAAACACATGTCTATGGTTAGGAAACATAACCATCTTTGATTAATGAGCTAGTCAAGTAGAGACATACTAGTGACTATATGTTTGTCTATGTATTCACACATGTATCATGTTTCCGGTTAATACAATTCTAGCATGAATAATAAACATTTATCATGATATGAGGAAATAAATAATAACTTTATTATTGCCTCTAGGGCATATTTCCTTCAATTGTATCCTTCAAAGGTTTTTCCATTCCTATACATGAAACTCAGAAAAGTTTAGATGCCCCCCTTGCATACACAATAAAATGCACCGAGTGACGTGCAAAGGGGGCTAAGATGTAGAAATCTCCATCTTTGCGGTCATTAGATGGAACCATAAGAAGAGCAATTTGATACCTTGCTAATGCGCAGAGTCTCGGGGTAGCTGTTTTGGAGCGACGGTGAGCAGAAGTGCAACAAGGTAGATATGATGGTTCATAGTCGAGGACCTTGTGCGCTTGTTCCTCGACTCAAAAGAGCTCTTCTCCACGAACACTTTGATTTTCTTTGCTGACCTCGACATTGTACGCACGACTGCTGTTTTTCCTCTCGTACAGTGCTGCTCTTCCTATAGATATTAATAACTTCAACTTGTATTAACCCAAAGGGCTAAATTAACCTAGAAGTTATACAATATTTTTTTAGATGTGAAACGACCCCTAGCCAATGTAAATCCCACACAAAATCTGAAACAACCATGGAACAAGTATCAAACACTTGGCATTTTGCTCTTCAAAGAACATGACATCCAGTTAGATCATCAAGAAGCCTTTCTGCAATCAGTACACACATTCATATTGCTCTCTCAGCTTTCACTGCAGTCATACCTTGAAAGTAGGCTGGGGGTCGATCTCAAGGCAGCTAAGTAAACACATTTTAGCATAGTACCTACATCAGTTTCGGCTACGGGAGCAGCAACCCCTTAGGGCAGCTGGGCCAAGAATCTACACAATAGCCTAGGCGGAACTGCAGTCAGATCTGACGGCCTATGACGACCGAACCAAGAGATCGAACGGCTAAAAATGCATGTTGCGTGAGAAGCCTCGGTTTAGGCTCGGTTTTACTGTCCTTAATGTTGAATAATAAAAGACTGAAAAGATAAAACTAGTCCTATTTCTATGAGTACTGGTGCTACCAATGAGCATGAATAAGTGCGCGAGGCCCAAAGATCGACCACCTCCTTGCAGTCGGCCTCCAGAACCACTTGCAGAGCTATCTTGAGGTGAGGGTAGTTCAAAGTGGATCATTGGAGGGAGGGGCATTTTGGCTCCGGGGAGCATTTGCTCCCTCATGAACAATACCGCAAAAAAGGTGGTAATTTTTTTTAAAAAAAATTCTGCATATTTCTGTGGATGTTCGTGCTAGTGTCGCAAGCATGCTTGACGGTGAAAAAACAAATTGGGGTGACATTTGGTGTTTAACTTTTTTTGCACATGCCGAAATGTTTAACCTTTCTGCCTAAAACTTTGTAGGTAGCATTCAGATGGTACTACAAATACATAAAAAAATATTGTTGCTATTTTTCCCGACATTCAGAAATTATTTTTAATGCGCATGAGCACATGCTCCCGGGAGCCAAATTGAATTTCCGATCATTGGCCTCATCCATAAAAAATTTCTGGCTTGATCATTCATGAATATTATAGTGGGTGAAATCGAAATCCTGAAGTGCTATCTTGAAGCCCAGTTTTTAAACCATTTGCTCATCATTTACGGGCATCAATATTTATGGGTGAAGATGCTTTCAGGATACCAATTTATGGCTTCAATATTTATTTATCAGTAGGTGAAATTTATGGGTTTCACTCTAGTGGCAGCAAATGTTGAAGCCCATAGAGCCCAGCTTGGGCTGGGCCCAACAAACGAAGCCCCCAAGTCAAGAATCAAGAATCAAGACCGACCACAGTCCACAAGCTAGAGCAAAAGCCCGTCTCTCCTCGCTCTCGTCGTCTCGCTCGCTCCTGCTGACGACGATCATGCCCACCGCCGTCGCCGCCGCGGCGAGCCCCAAGCCGCGGGACACCGGACGCGGCGGACACCACCGCCGCCGCCGCCGCCGCCGCAGGGCCGGGAAGAGCAGGGCCGCGGGCGCCAATGCGGGGGCCGGCGAGGGCTCCGAGGAGAGCGCCCGCCCCGGCCCCGACCCCCGCCCCCAGGCGAGCTCCTGCTCCGCCGCCCCGTAATCCGCTCGGACGGCGTCTAACTCCATGCTCTATTGCAGGTGGAGGTGGATTACGTGCCGGAGAAGCCCGGCCTCGGCGCCGACGACCCCCCTCCTCCTCGGCGCCTTCGCGGCCGTCTTCGAGAAATTCGGCCTCACGGGCCCCGCCGCCGCCGCGCCCGCCGAGGTCTCCGGGCCCTCCTTTCCCCCGGCCGAGGTATCCGCGCCTTCCTCCTCCATTGCTGCCCATTTCGGGGGAATTTGGTAGGGTTTTTCGCGGGGTTTCGGCGAGGGTTTGGTGCCCGGTGACATCAAATGTGATTTCCGGTTGAACTGGAATTGGGACTGAAGCGAGCGGAATTTTGTTGTCGCTGGTAGGGCGAGGAGAATGAGAGGGAAGGCGATGCGGATGCCGCGGTGAACAAGGGGCCAGATGCTGCTGCTGCTGCTGAGCAGGAGGCCCCAAAGAAGGAGGAGGAAGCAGCTGTCCTGTCGAAGAAGCAGAGGAAGCAGCTGCGGAGGGTGAAGATTTCAGAGCTGAGGCAGATGTGCAGCAGGCCTGATGTTGTTGAGGTGCTTCCCCTCTTTCGATCGCTCTCGTGTAACCGCAATGTCGACGATTCGTCGAATGTTTACCTGTTGTGCGTACCATGTTTGTTGACATGCTGATGCTGTTTGGCTAGCTGTGGTATGTTTACATGAATGCGCTCTTCATCTCACATGTGCTTTGCTGTTTGTTTCCCTTTCCAGGTCTGGGATGGTAATGCCCCTGATCCGAAGTTGCTCGTATGTCTCAAGTCCTGCAGGAACACCGTGCCTGTTCCGAGACACTGGTGCCAGAAACGAAAGTACTTGCAGGTTTGTCAGTTTTCAAACATCTAGTTTTGTTAGTATGATACCCATGTTTTGTGAAATTGGTTACTCGGTAAGTTGAAGTTGGTATGCAGAAGATAGCTGCATTTTCTTCCAAGTCAGCCAGGGAGCAGGTGCCATGGGGAGGCTTGGTTGCCCTGTTTTATCCTACCATAAATTTGTAGTGTCCCTAAGATTTGGTTGCTTGGCCTAATTCCAATAGTAGTACTAAATTTGTAGTACCAAGGCTTTTGTTTGTGCATAGTAGGGAAGCTCAACTCATTGGCACGCCTGCTGGTTGTGCCTTTTTTGCTGACATGGCTAGTGATAGTTGGCTATACCAACTAGTTATTTATTTGAGATCCCCTTTGGCTGACATGGCTAGAGATAGTTGGCTGTACTAAATAGATATTTATCTGAGTAACGGGCTTCAAACATTATTCTTCTGAAATGCCAATCCAATTTGTGACCCGTTTGGACAGCTAATATCTCTTGTGCTTTAATCAGTAAACCAAGGCCTACATTAACCATGTTTTGATGAGTACTATATGAAATGTGGGATCCATGTGGCACAGCAACAACTAGAGAAGTTGTCGTTGGCTGCAGTCCAATAATCTCAACCTTACTGGCATTTTGGAGACGTCTTGATTATGCTTTACCAAAATTGTGGCTTTGGCTATCTGGGGCAACAAACCAAACATGCCCATAATGTCCAACATGTTTCATCCTTCTTATATGGATTTGTAATTCTTGCAGGGACTGTTGTAACAATCGAGGAGGCTGGAAATGGTGTTGTACTACTTGAATGGTTTCTGTAGTGTATACAGGATAGTGTTTTTTTTCTGGTGGGGGTATATAGGATAGTTGAATCTTGTATGCATTCATTTGATGCCTCTTCTGCTGTACAGATTAGAGTCCAACTAGAGTCCATGGCTTTTGATATTCGGTGCATTAGAATCAGAATCGTACTTCTTGAACTGTTATCTTTTTCTTGAGACTACAAAATTCTAAACTCAATAGCATCAAGGACTGCCATATTTACCTATTTCTCTGTTCATATTTTTGGGTTCATGCATTATGTTCCTGTCTCAGGGAAAGAGGGGTTTGCAAAAACAACCGTTCCAGCTTCCTGACTTCATTGCTGCAACTGGAATTGAAAAAATAAGACAGGTAACTTACTTTCTTCGAGTTGAGGAACATACATGGAGTGTTTGTGTTGGTTTCAGTGAAGCTACTATTCAGGTTTATTGGCTGATTGGCTGGTAAATCCAGTGTTATATTTGTAAGCTAGTGTCAGTGTCTGTTCTATCAGGGGAAATGTTGCATGTTGGCACAGTCCTTTGGCAAGCTAATAAATTTAGGAAATTTGCCTGCACAAAAAAGGAAAGCCCAATTGATTTTCTAAACGTTTATGCAGGCATACTTTCAGAAGGAGAACAAAAAGACATTCAAACAGAAGCAGCACAACCGTATGCAGCCCAAGAGGGGGAATATGGATATGGATTATGAGGTCGACATCTCCACCTGCATATCATAGTAGTTTAGTTATGTTGCGCAAGCTGCAAATATGAAGCAGTTTGTGGGTTTCGTTTCCTCTGTTTTCTTCCATACAACCATGAGTACATGTATTGCTACTGTTCGGTGCCTTCTCTAGTTTTCTTGCCGTGTTTGTATTTGAGGCCCTCTTTTTGATGCAAACCTAAATCCTCCATGAACCCATAAGAGTTACTCCCTGAGTGCCATTCTATTGTTGTGGGAACTTACACAACTAATAAGCAGATGAGCCCAGACTCAAAGATGAATTATCGTATTGATGCAACTTTAGTATATTAGATCTGCCCAGTTGTCAGTTTGTACCATGGTGTCATTCAAGGCTAATAATGTGTTGTTCTCCACAGGTTTTGCATGATGCATTCTTCAAATATCAAACAAAACCCACATTGACTGGTTATGGTGATCTGTATTATGAAGGGAAAGAGTATGAGGTACGTAATCTTCAATATTTACACAGCAAAAAACAGCAGACATCATCCATGAGTCCATATATGGTTCTGATGCTAAGTTCTACTTGCACATTCGACAGCCGAAGCTTAAGGTAATGAAACCAGGTATGCTGTCCCAGGAGCTTAAAAAAGCTCTTGGTATGCCTGATGGTGCCCCGCCCCCATGGGTTACCAGGATGCAGGTATGTATTTTCTAACCTATGTTTGTCTGGTTTTCTTACCGACAGTGCTTTCATCATTAGCCAGTTGACCCCGATTCATTTTTTGCCAGTTCTTTGGTCCTCCACCCTCTTATCCTCATCTGAAGATCCCAGGTTTTAATGCCTCAATCTCTCCTGGAGACAGTTTGGGTGATGGACCTGATGAGGTACCCTATCTGAAAAATTTTCATTTCACACCATTTAATTATTCGTACACTTTCTTTCTAAACCTGCTATTGTTTCTTTGCATCATATCCCAGTATATGTAAAAGTTTTTTGGATTCCTGCAGCAAGGCAATTGCAAATAAAGTTAGTTGCAGTGTATTGTGGTTTTCGTGGGCAGAACTAACATTTGTTTTCTGCGGTTATCTAGGAAGAACCTCTCGATCGCAGCAAACACTGGGGAGATTTGGACGAAGACGAGGATGAAGAGGAAGAAAAAGAGGAGGAACTAATTATTCATGAGGAAATAGAAGAAGGTATTCGGTCTATTGACACCATCTCAAGGTAATTCTCTGCTTCTGTTCTCTTGTTGCCAGTTATTGTAATCGTTAGTTACCAGTTTTTTTTATTAGAATTAGATAGTGCAGTAGACACCTAGTGTCTAATTGTCCTTGTTGCTGTAACAGTACTCCGGCTGGTGTGGAAGCACCTGATGTTATTGACATTCAGAAGTTGAGGAAGGAGTCAGATAACCAGGCAGAAAGGCCATTATACCAGGTAAGTAAATTGCTGCTCTCTGTGTCCGAGAAAGCAAAGTGGCATTAATCATCATATTTTTGATAATTAACCACTACTTGGCTTGGCTATTCGTCGCTGTTAATCATCTAACATGTTGTTTCTTCCCTCTGAAGGTTCTTGAACAGAAAGAAGTAAGGATCACCCATAGGGCGGTGTTCGCATCGAGCCACGCATATGTTTCCCTGGCCAAACCTACCGAGTAATCCTTCCCCGAGTCCCGTCTAGTTTGTTAATCAGAGAAGTCTCACGCCGCACGTGCTCACTTTGCAGGTACGTGCTGGTTGGAGCACAAGGTACACCGTCATCACCAGGCAGCAATTTTGGTGATGGACCTGGGGAGTTAGGAAAGCCTCCAACTGACGAGGTAACTTATCTATTTAAAAGTTCCTTTTGGCACTATCTAATTACTCATACCTTTTTGAAAAAAAAATTACTCATATGTTTCCTTTGGAAACCCACTATTGTTTGTTGCCAACAGCCTAGGCAGCCAACCCAGTATACGAAAATGTTTTTGGATTCAGCACGATAAACCTTGTAAATGAAGTTAGTAGTGAGCAGAACTAACATTTCTTTTATGCAATTATGTAGGGAGGACCTATTGGTCGCAGCAAAAACTGGGGAGAACTGGACGAAGAAGAAGAGGAAGAGGAGGAATTGGAAGATGGGAAAATAGAGAAGGGCATTCTAGAAGAGGAAGAGGAGGAATTGGAAGATGGGAAAATAGAAAAAGGCATTCTAGAAGAGGAAGAAGAGGATGAGGTACTGGAAGATGGGGGAATAGAAAAAAGCATTCTAGAAGAGGAGGAGGAGGAGGAACTGGAAGAGGGGGGAATAGAAGAAGGCACTCTGGAAGGGCTGGAGGAGGAGGAACTGGAAGATGGTGAAATAGAAGAAGCTACTCGGAAAGCAGAAGAGGCGGAGCTGGAAGATGGGGAAATAGTACAAGGCATTCGGCAAGAGGAAGAAGAGGAGGAGGAACTGGAAGATGGGGAAATTGTAGAAGTCATTCGGCAGGAGGAAGAGGAGGAGGAGGAACTGGAGGAGGGGGAAATAGTAGAAGGCATCCGGCAAGCGGGAGAGGAGGAGGCGGAGGCACTGGAAGAGGGGGAAATAGTAGAAGGCTTTTGGTCTGGTTACACCATCTCAAGGTAATTATATGTACTTGTGTTCTTCTGTTGTCAGTTACCATATTAAAATTTTCTTTTCAATTATATATTGCAGCAGACACTTGGGATTCACTTGGCCTTTTGGTTGTGGCAGCAGTACTCCAGCTGGTGTGGAAACACCAGATGTTATCGACCTCCGGAAGCCATGGAGGAAGGAGCCTGAGAAGCAGGCAGAAATGCCATTATACCAGGTGATGTAAAGTGCTCTCCGTGTCCGAGAAAGCATAGTGCTGTTGATCAAGTTGTTGATAATCAACAAAGTGCTCCCTGTGTGGGTTTGCTAGTCGTTGCTGATAATCGTCAGTTTGCTGTTTACTCCTATGTAGGTTCTTGAACAGAAGGAAGAAAGAGTTGCCTTTGCCAGTGCGATGTACTTGTCGAGCCACAGGTATGCGCATGCCTCCCTAACCCAACCCTTATCATGCAATCAATCCCCTCTCGATCCCCGCTTAGCTTTTTGAAATGAAAACCATAAAAAGTCAGACGCCGCACGCATGCACGCGCACTCTCGCTTTAATCACAGGTACGTGCTGGTGGGAGCGCAAGATAAACCGTCGACATCAACATCATCATCATCAGGCCTAAAAAGTAAAAGGGTGAGCCCATTAGCAGTGGAGTTCCCTCCCTCATCGCCTGTTATCGAACCCCATTGCTTGCCTGACAGTCAGTATGTACTTGCTAGTTGAGGTTCTGACGTTTTTGCCTCTTTTTTCTTTTCTTTCCTTTCCCCGTGCCGCTGTTGCTGCTGGTAAGAAGCAGAGGCTGGAGAGGGTGGACGTCACGATCCACCCCGACCAGCTCGACGCCGTAGAAGACGCCCTGGCGGCCAAGTAAGATCAGACCAGCGTCTCTCGCCGTCGCAATCCTGCGGCACTATGTGACCGTAGTGGGGTTGTGGTGGACAGGTACAGGGAGCCCCGTGTTGTTGGTACACTAAGGATGTAGAGTTTGGTTGGTAGAAAGATGGCGAGTAAGATGCGGTGCATTGCATGTGATGGGATGGGATAGGCGATTGGTTGGCTGTCTACTCCCTACACCGACTGATTGGTGTAGGGGTGTCCAAACTATTCCATTCTGAGTATACATCTTGAGCACGAGCCCAACTGCCCCCAACTAGCCGAGAGAGAGAGAGAGATATATATGGAGGGAAAGAGCAACGTCGACGGCTCACGGCTTGACACGAGACGAGTGGCTTGTCGGTAGCTACTGTATGATGGATGATTCATCCCACCCAGCCCTAGTCTCCCAATATCATCCTCTCTTCATGCACACACATCCCATCCACCCACCCAGGTCTTGTGCTTGCCAGGATTGCCATGTTGATACCTATCCAAAAATAAAAAAAATGCCAAATAGATTAAAATAAAATATATCTAGGTAAATGCAACCACCCATGTGGACACGCAGTATGCCGACATCATCATCATCATCTTTTGGCTTGTTTTTTGTTTTCTTTCCACCAGCAGTGCCCAAAATCAATGCTCCATCTGGCCTTATTAACAAAGTTATTAATAATGAAATCAATGCTCCATCCTTCGCCTACTCGACTAGACAAAGGACCTCAACGGTATAACCATGTAGATTTCCTACTTTTCCATTCTCTTTTTTTGTTTATCAATCAATCACCAACCAAGACAAAACCGGACACTACGTTACGACGAGGCGTGACAGCACCCGATCCCATTCCGACCCCATCAGCATTGTCAGCGGCCGTGGACCAAACCGGATATGCATGGATCGAAAGAAGGCTACCGACATTGACCATGACGATAGCTCGCCTACGAACCAACCTCTATGGTGTTTGGAGGAGCTGTGGTCATGGGCACCACCGGTTGAAGACGAATGTGGTTTCCTCCTCATGCTCTACCTTCCTTCCATGACTCAATCTCATATATGGAATTATGTCGATGTATTTTAGTTCGAGATACACGTGGTGTCAGCCAACCAACAAGGGCTCGTCGTGCATTAACGGGACACGTCACACGTAGCACACAAAAAAGTACTCGTCGTCGGCTCACTGCCACCTGTCCCGCACCATCACGCGCTAATGGAAGCCTCCCTCCCAAATTAATTATGCGAGTTCGGCCACCGACCGAGCCACTGGCAGGTGGGCCCGACCCACCCACCCACCCACCCACTCTCGGGCAGTGGGATGGGAGGCCGACCGAAAAGCGACGGGCGTGCGTACGAGGACGCCATTTGTTTAAGGCCCATTTCGGGATAATGAAATGAATGGGCCATTACATTAGCCTCCTTCTAGAACCCTCCAGAACCTTCCTCCTTCCCCAGCACCCCCACCCCGCTCCGGCGAGGAGCGCCGACGCCCTCCTCTCCTCCTCCTCCTCCGCCGCGCTCCCCGGCCTTCCCCTCCCTCGGCGGGGGCGGAGGGGCCAAGGGACGGCCGGCGGCGGCGGCGCCGGGGATGAAGTACCCGCACCTCCCGCCGCGCCGGGCCGGCCCCTGCGGCTGCGGCTACCTGGCCGCCTTCGTCGCGCTCATCGTCATCACCTCGCTCCAGATCCACCACCACCACCTCAAGGCACGGCCCCCTCCATTTCCCCCCTCGCCCCATCACCTTTCCCTTCCATTTTTAGCTCCCCTGAATGAATCGCTCACTGACTGACACTCGAGCCCCGGCCTCTGTTCCTCCGTCAGGTGGATCTCGGCAGGTCCGACTACGCCGCGGCCACCGCCACGCAGCAGCGGCGCAGGGAGGGGGACGGCGGCAAGGCGGCGGCCCGCTGGAACTGGAACCGGAGGACCGGCGCCGAGGGCCTGCCGCGCGGGATCGTCCAGACCAGCTCCGACATGTTCCTCCGTCCGCTCTGGGACCCCGCCGCCAGCCGCGCCATCCCCAAGGTCCGCTCCTCCTCCCCCTCCTCCGGCGTCCCCCCTGTACTGTCACTGTTACTCTTTTTACAGTTGCTGTTATTATTATCAATAAAATTGGTTGGGTCTCTTAGCTGAAACTGAACCACGCTGAACGGATGAACGAATGAATGAAACTGTTCCTTAGTACGTAACAGATACTAGCCTCTTAACGCGGCGACGGTTTCGAGCATTTTGCGTGCCGAACCGGTTAATTAAGTCCGCCCACGCCATGGCTCCTGTGCTTACAGCTACCGCGACTCGTTATCGGTCGGTTCATTTACCTGGCTGCAAGTGAACCATGCTAAATGAATGGATCAAAGTGTCCTCTTACTCGTCTTACAGTTGCTTCCTAGAATTGGCTGGGTCTCTTATCTGAAACTGAACCACACCAAATGGATGAATGAAACTGCCCCCTTGCCGCAAGCCTTGGGGTTGCCTCAAGGCAACGCCAATCTGAGCTTTTAGCGTAGCAAACCGGTTAATTGAGCTCGACTCTGCTCTGGATCGTTTCCTTACAGTTACTGCGACTCATTATCAGTTGGTTTATTTACTTACTAGCTGCAAGTGAACCATGCTGAGTGGATGGATCAAACTGCCCCCTTAGAGTACTGCCTCTCACTCACCTCTGCTCCAAGTGTAGTTCATGTACGGTGTTGCGGCTGGTTCTGTCAGTTCAGTTCACCTGTCTGTTTCGTCCCTGTCTCTGACGGTTGTTTAGCGGAGATATCCCCGCGTCCTAGCATCATAATTCGCAAACCTCTAGGATCCGCAATTCTAGTTGCAAGCTCCTAGCGGGCGGGCAACCGACTCATTGGCCCATTCTGTTTCTAATATGTGCATACTACTGCTCACCCTTGCCTGCAGAATAAGAATGATAGACACAAAGCTCTCCTGGCGATGGCGGTCGGGATCTCGCAGATGCAGAATGTGGACGTAATGGCTCGTAAGGTCCGTCTTCTTCTTCTCGAGTCCGTCTCCTTTAACGCCAACTGCTTTTCTCGTTTTGAAAGGGAAGGTTTTGTCTGTTCTGATTCGATGCTCGCCCTACTATGCTTTAATTGTTTTATTAGTTTCTGAATGAGAGCTACACGGTCATGCTGTTCCATTATGACGGGAACGTGGATGGGTGGCGTAGCCTCGAGTGGAGCGATAAGGCCATACACATAGTTGCGCCCAACCAAACTAAATGGTAAGCCCCAGCCGCGCAGATACTTTGCTGTCTCTTTTACCTCGTTATGTATCACCCACATTTGGAATGAGCGTATGTTCCTATGCAGGTGGTTTGCCAAGCGTTTTCTGCATCCTAGTGTTGTGGCTATCTACGATTTCATCTTTTTGTGGGATGAAGACCTTGGTGTGGAGAACTTTGATCCGAAGAGGTATGAGACACGCCATATCGTTTCATTATGCTGAAATCGTCTATTTTTAGTTCGCAAATGTTGATTTTTGTGATGGCCTGAGTAGTTATGAAACAGTCATTTAGACAATGGTTCAGTTTCTTTTGTTCTAGCTGTAAAATCTTGTTTGCGAGATATAATTGTTGTTCCACTTATTTTGGGAGTATGCATTCAGCTTGAAACTCCTACTGGGATGATTTTTTTTATTGGCAATATACTTGGAGGAGATATTGACTTGCTTTGGTTATCGTTGCTTTTGAGAATATATATCCTGCCATGTTGCATTTTCTGTAGAAAAATGCCTTTTCATTTTTCATGTTGCCTGTTTAGGTATATTGATATAATGGTGTCCGAAGGCTTAGAAATCACACAACCCGCATTGGATCCTGATCTATCAACAGATATTCACCACCGCATCACAATCCGCAACAAGATGACAAAAGTGCATAGGTGCTTGTGCCTTTCTAATTCTCACACCTCAGAATATGAATTCTTTTCCTAATCATTTTTTCTGTGCATTTGTTGACATATTTAATTCTTCATCTCTTCTGCAGGAGAGTATATGACAATCGTTCAAGCATGAACTGTTCTGATGATAGTAAAGGACCTCCATGCACAGGGTACAAATTGAAGCTTTGGCATTGCATAGTAATTTTTGTGGCTATTCTAAATTATACTTTGCCATCGTAGTTTGTTCTCTAGACCTCTTGTTTAGCATGCCCAATGACAAAGAGTATTAAATTGTGCTATATTTTATTATTCTGTGATTGAAAAAGACAGTTACATCACAGAGTTACGGTCATATTCTTTGAACCAATTTATGTTGTTTTATCAGCTATTGTAGAGCCAAAAATCAAAATGCTGCCTTGTTCTATAACATTTTTTCGTGTGATCAGCAAAATAAAGTTACACCATCCAACTGATTGATTGTTGAGCAAATTCTGCTGATCTCGTTCTCATAAACTAGCTCGATTGATTACTAGTACTAGTATTGTAACTCAGCATTCTTTGATAGGTGGGTTGAGGGCATGGCACCAGTTTTTTCTCGTGCTGCCTGGAAATGCGTATGGCATCTAATACAGGTACGAATTCTGATCATCTAACCTACTCGATAATCCATCATATCGTCTGATCTACTAAGTGTGACTGGAGGGTCATAACTCTTCATAGCACATCCAGTTTTAATGTCTCGAACTTGCAGAATGACTTGATTCATGGATGGGGCCTTGACATGAAGCTTGGTTATTGTGCTCAGGTACTTAAGATTGCTCAAATCCCATGGCGGTTTGCTTTGCTCACATTCAAGCTTTACAACCTATTTTACTTCCCTTTTTTTTCACATTTCAAGTGTGCCGTGCTATATGTCACTTCCTTCGATGAGCTGGATATTTTTAATTATAAATGTGTAACTTGTTAGTATGCTCTAGGAATATTACTCTGTTTTCAGTGTTTGCCACCTGTGGATCAAATTTAGCTATACATATCCTAACATAAGGATCAAATTTATGGGCTAAATATTACAATATGGCTTTTAGTACTCTAGCTAATAGTACTAATGACTTAACTTGTTAGTATGCTCTAGGAAGATTACTCTGTTTTCAGCGTTTGGCACCTGTGGATCAAATTTAGCTATTCATATCCTAAGATAAGGATCAAATTTATGGGCAAACAAGTACAATATGGCTCTTAGTCCTCTTTCTGATAGTACTAATGACTTCTGTCTTATTTTGTTCCATTATATTTATTGCGGTGTGTTCTTCTGTCACTTTGCAGCTTAATTCTTTCTGGTGTTTCAACTATCATCTGTCAGATCAAGATGAATGCTCTAATACACATGAGTTTGTTGGAAAATTCTGATGCATGCAGTGCTACGTGATTTCAGGGTGATCGAGCTGAGAAGGTCGGTGTAATTGACAGTGAGTATGTCGTCCATCAAGGGATACCATCATTAGGAGGACCATCAGATACCAGCAAGGTCTGTTTGTTGTCATATTTTTCGTAAAATGCCGTATATACTTTTGGTGACAATGTGATGTGAAATGAAATTACAGAGAGAGAAAATGTCTCTTGTTTCCGGATTCATCTCTAAGGTTACAAAATCTAAATTGCAACTAACGAACACACATATTGAATCTTTTAATATGGTAATGGGGTATCAGTTAAGATATCTAACTCGATGGCCATCCTTCTAGCCTTGATTGCTCTATGCCTGCTAGATAACTAACGCCAGTATTATCATCTGATCAACAATTTCCTTTCTTGGTACAGTTACCTCGAAGATCTTTGGATTTGCGGACACACGTGAGTATAACCTATGTTCTCTTCCCTCTAAACCTAAATCAATATGTTTCTCCTACATATCTTCTAACGTCAATTGCACTCCTCTTATTTCAACCATCAGATTAGAAGACAGTCGTCGGCAGAGCTGGAAAAGTTCAAAGAACGGTGGGAAAAAGCCGTAAGGGAAGATGAGGAGTGGATGGATCCTTTTGACGCCTGATTACTCTGGAAGAAACATCTGACATGAAGATACAAGGCCCACCATACATGGGTGGATGCGTCCACATTCATCATGGCGGTTGGAGTCGAGATCATGTAGGCCTCATAGCGAAAACAGTTAGTTATATATAGCCTTCTAGGCATTTTGCTGACTAACACACACCACCCCGCCCTCTAGAGCTGGAAGAACAAGTGGGAACGGCGTCGCGCTAATACACGGAGAAACCGAGCAAGCACCTGTATACTACCAGTGGCTGACAGACACAGTATCTTGTAACCTTAATTCGATTCTCCATTCGCCGAGGTTGTATAGTGACAAATGCATATATGTATGTGCAGTTATTTTAGTAATAATAAGTATTTATAAGCGGAGATGATACATTATAAGAGGTGATGCATTCCATCCAAAAGAGTAATAGTAGTGTGCAGTTTCAATTGTAAGCGGAGATGATACATTATAAGTTGTAATCATAGATTATATGGTTGTTGTAACCAAACAAGTGGATGCACATGTTGCACCCCAAAGAAACTCCCTCTTGTCGCGGCACTGCTGCCTCCCGTTAGGCGTTAGACATCAAGGCCGCGAGGAAAGAGCCGTCGCAGGCCGAAGCCCCTTGGAACCCACCGCCTCTCTAAGCTCAGGATCCCCATCATCTGCATGAGGCAGGACTTGGCGCTGCTACCAATTTACAAAATGGCCAAATAACAGCAACAAACAAGAGAGACTACATGGAAGGAAACATGCAAATTAACAGTCTGCAGCACCCATCTCTAATATATACGAGGCAGGTCAGGTCGGCCGGTGGACGACCCATCTACCCATCTAACATGCCAAATCAACCAACATGTGGCATGCATGTGGGCTTTGAGGACATGAAAGGATCCCAGGACATGGCCAAATCAACCAACAGGGTGATCGAGCTTTGAGGACACTCGAGTCAACAACATGTAGCCACAGCCTTGGGGGGTCCCCGAAATGGAATACAAGAGGCGATTGTGGCTGAGAGCAAACAACCCAATCCTCCCTTGCCTTGCCTCCACAAAGGCCATCTGGGAATTGCTCCAGGGACTAGGCGGGAGGTCGACCGAGGAGAACTCCATGGTGGCAATGTCGAGCATGAATAACTTGCCAGTCTGATTCTCATACATGGTGTTGCCCTTTTTTTAGATGGCTGCTTCCGATGCTTGCAAGGTTGCAAGTTCCAGACTTAAGAGAAACTAGTACAAATGCCCGTGCGTTGCAACGGAAGAAAAGTAATAATACGACACACATCTAGCCTAATAAGCATGACTCAAAGTTTCCACCTCGTGCGCCGTGCAAGTCATATGTCCTCTATTTCAACACGACATCCATCTATCGCCGCTTTTCCTAATTGCCGCCCTCACTGATGGTGACCCTGGTGTCCACCTGATCATAATGTATCTAGACGTGGTCAATGCAAAGGTGACGAGCTTGACCATCACATGACACACCTGCCATTGAATCGCACCACCCCAAGGGACTAAACTCCGCCAGTGCAAAGGAATGATTAAACTAATCTCTTGAGCTGGGGCTGAGGGCTGCCTTGTGTGTCCCTCGGGCACATGCTCTATACAATGTCTCCTCGTGCTTCATTATGGAGGGCCACATACGTTTCAATCTGAATTGAGCCGACAATTATTTGAAGAAAATAAAAAAACGTAGTATTGCAAGCGCAAGAGTGAGTGCATATCGTTTGGGATTGGGACGAAAATAAATGTCATATGTTGTAGTGTATAAATACGATATAGCTCATTTTATTCCATGAGAGTCGGCTCGCGTAGTTGGTTAGTGTGGTGGGATTTGCATCTCATGTAGCCGTTTGAATCCCACTAATGCACATATTTTTTTGTTGATTTTCCAAAAAAATGAAACTCAATTAGGCTCGGGTCCATGAGAGAAGAGTGTTCACCAAGGCTTCTTCGCAGAAGGAATGACGTACACAAATTGTGACTCGGTGTACGAAACCCCGCCGATTCTATTTGACCCTTGTGAGCGTCAAAACATTGCCGCTTAGCTGGAGGCAGCGTTTAGATGGCCATTTTTTTAGAAAATGTTCGTATCCTTTTAAAATGGAAGTTGGTAATTCCAAAATTTATTCATGTTGTTAAAAAAATTCATGTAATAAAAAAAGTTCACCGTATATAGAAAAAAAGGTTCACCATACATTTGAAAACTCTTCGCTGTATATAAGAGAAGTTCATCGTGTATAGGAAATATGCTCAGTGTGCATTTTAAAAAATCACCGTATATTAACAAAATTTCAGTGTGTATTTGAAAAATGTGCACCGTATACTGCACCGTATACTAAAAAAATTTCAGTGTGTATTTTTAAATTCACTTTTATTTTCAAACATTTCAGAATTTTGTTGCTAGTTAAAAAATTACATTTTAAAAAATATTCACCGTATACTAAAAAATGTTCAGTGTGTATATTTATGGCCCAGCGCCAATTTTGTCACCAAACTCGATCTAGTTGAGCGGCTACCACGTTAGCTTGCAAATTAAAGGCCCAGTGTTCAATCCTCCCAAGGGCCTCCTATTTTTCGCTGGTTTTCCAACAAAAAAAAAACATCAGAAATATCCTGTGTACATGTATAGAATAGCGCTGCATTTCAATACATAACCCTGTTAGGGCGAGTGGCTAGCACCTTTGCCCTAAACCAGCAGGTCTTGTGTTTGATCCTCCCTTGGGTTCTTTTTTTCTTTCTTTTTTTCAAAAAGGAAAAAAGCTCAGAAAGGACATGCCGACGTGCAGATGGTTTTCAAAAGAAAAGAAAAAGAAAACTCAGGAGCGACGTATGAAATTTGTGACTCCACGTACGAAACCAGCCCAGGCTAGACCAAAAAAAAGTGGAGAAACAATACTCCCTTTAATATTAGGTAAAGATAAAGACTTATATGTGTGCTCATTGGCGTTTGGCTATTTGTTAGCAAAGTAGCAAGTGTTAAACATGACAACATGTCAGGTTACGATCAGGAGGCGACGAGACCCTTGCGCGCCATCGGTGACACCTCCGGTTCCCTCTCTCTCCGTCGGCCGCTCCGGCGGCGGGAGGGAGGGGGAACCTCGGGTCTGTTCGCTAGGTGGGTGTGTGGTAGGGTTAGGGTTGAGGGAGACGCTGCCGAGGCCGTTGCGGTGGTGTCGCGTCGGAATAAGTTTCTCCGGGTTCCGTTTGCGGTCAGGCGAGGCTTTTGCCTTCGTCTAGGAGCCAGCGGAGTTGGGGATTCCCGGGTCTCGTCGAGGTCGCGGGCTTTGGTGGCTGAAGGTCCATCGGCACTGGCCGTTTGGGTACTCAGATGGGCGATGGATTCTGGGAGACGAAGACCCTTCTTCTTCCTTGTTGGTATGATTTGCTGCTGCTGTTCTTCTCCTTCCTCTGTGCTGATGCTGGTGGGAGATCCTGCTTTGTCCGGGCGGATGGCCTGGCCGCGGTGCTGGACCGGTCGGATGACTCGAGTTCTCTTCCCTCCAGAAGGGACACTTTTCGCGGTACTCAAAGCCAAAGATGGCGACGGCTGTTGCAGGTGTGTTGGATTGATGTCCATGCCCTCTCAGCGCTGGTGTCAAGAAAAGAGGAAGCAACGTGGCGGCAATTGTAGCGTGGTCGAAGATGATGACCTGCTTGCGACTGGTTGCAGATCCTTCTGCTGCAGGGGTCTTCTCTCAAGATTCAGGGATGATGACACAGGGCTCCGGAGATCTTCTTGTGCTATGGTTGTCTTAGAGTACTTTAGGTGTTCATGGTCCTTTGTGTTTGCGTTTCAGTGTGCTTGTACGGGTCAACTTCTTTATACTGATTCATGATATGAAAGAAAAAAATTCTCAAAAAAAACATGTCACGTTACGTGGCCGACGCATCTTATAGGAGATAGCTAAGGAAGTGGAAGACGCATAAGAGGGCGCGGCCGTCGCGGAAGTCGCAGCGACACCAGGGCTGCTCGCGGGACGGGAGGAAGGAGCATGAGAAGTCAGTGCCAGTGAGTGCTCGGGCGGAGGCGGCGGAGGGATGGGGTGGCTCGGATGGTACGAAGGAGCACGAGATTACACCCAGGAGAGACGGCGGGTGGAGGGCGCGGAAGCGACGGAGAAAGGAGTGATCGGCGATTATGCGGCGGAGGGAGGGCCCGGCCATGGAGGCGCGGGCGAGGTCGGCGGCCGTGGTGAGGCGGAGGAGGATGTCCTCCGTCAGGTGGTCCGGGAGGGTCGCCTGCGCCTCCACCGTCGGCGAGGCGTCGGGGATGCAGGGCGGCGCCGGCGGGGCATCGGTGAAGGGCGGCGCCGACGGCGCCATTGTGGTGGAGTGGAGTGGGGAACGGAGGAGGGGATTGATTTTCCTTTGGGGGTTTGGTTTCCCGTTTCTCCTGGAGGAAAACGTATACCCATTTTGACGTCTCCTTCAACGTCAAGAAAAATAAATCAAAATTCTCCACTTTGTTTTATAATATAAAAATCATGCGCACACTTTCGGCTGTAAAAACACATATTCTCCGTATGAGATTCCAAAGTTATTCCACCCACTTGGCTTCGTATAAGATTCACGAGCCACCTTCCTAGAGATAATCTACTTTAGTATTAAGCGCAGTAATTATTTTCGTTGCTCCGAACCCCTTTCGCACTACGTTTCAGGCAACAAGCGGTTGCCTGTCTGCTTGAAACATTCTATTTGCACCTTCTTACTTTGCTCTCGACGTTTTTCTAAATTTCAACTCGAGAAATTCCTCTATGCCTCATTCACCGAGATAGCCTGAGGTGCCTACCATGTGTTGAGCTCCGTCCTTTCCTGGGATTTTCCCCCTTTTATCTTTTCCGTAACTACGATGAAGATCCGAGGAAAAGATGATGACTTCATCATTATGACCCGAAGAAGAGAAATGAAGCCATCAACGCAAGGGATCGACTTCTTCAAAGAGCAACCCAGAACGAAAAGATCTGCTAGAATTTCGTAACTAGAAATCTAGAATTGTCATGCTTACTTCACCTCTTAAATCTCGGGACGAGATTTCTTGTAGTGGAGGAGATTTGTGACACCCCGATAGTTAAGCTATAGTAAACCACTGTTAATGATGCCAAATCATCATAATTAACATTTTCCTAACCTCACTTATTTCAAACTTAGTTCAAATACAAATTCAAATGACAAGTCAAATTATAGTTTCATAAAGCAGTGAATTAAAAATGTTCAACAGGTTACAATTATTCACTAACTAATCAATAAATAGCATCCAACATTTAATAAAATATTTAATTGCCCCAAAACAATTATTCACTATCTGCAGGGCAGCGCCGGAGTGGAGTTGAGATTTGTGACACCCCGATAGTTAAGCTACAGTAAACCACTGTTAATGATGCCAAGTCATCACAATTAAAATTTTCCTAACCTCACTTATTTCAAACTTAGTTTAAATACAAATTCAAATGACAAGTCAAATTATAGTTTCATAAAGCAGTGAATTAAAAATGTTCAACTGGTTACAATTATTCACTAACTAATCAACACATAGCATCCAACATTTAATAAAATATTTAATTGCCCCAAAACAATTATTCACTAACTGCAGGGCGGCGCCTGAGGGGCATCGGGAAGGGCGGCGCCAGCGACGCCATTGGGGTGGAGTGGAGTGGATGAGGGGATTGATTTTCCTTTGGGGGTTTGGTTTCCGGTTTCTCCTGGAGGAAAACGTATACCCTGCTCGTGCTCCCATTTTGATGTCTGCTTCAACGCGTCAAGAAAAACAAAGCAAAATCATCTACTACTTGTTTTACAATAATAATAAAGTCATATACACTCTCTCTCTTGTCAAAAACATATACTCCATTCGTTTCAAAACACAAGGCGAATTTATTTCTCGAGAAAATATTTCACTAATTGATTCTTGGACCGTACGAGGTTTACGTGGCAGGAATTGTTGTCACTAGATTTGTTTTCAAAGAGTTTAATGAGTCTACTATATATAGTCCATCTTTTTTAGATGAGCAATCATTTTTGGAAGGTTGTCTCGTCCTATTAAATTATGAATTAAAATTTTGAGCATAGTTAAGCCACGTGGGAGAAGAAACTGTTGGGATATAACTATTAGGTGTGACCCGCCTAGGAGGGGCCGGGTTATACCTATGGCGATTCTTGATATGAAGCCCACGAAGACATTGAAGATAGCGGTTAACAACCTAGGGCACAAGGCCCAAGGGCAACTTAAGGCCCGCAGGTATACTGTCATATATGTAAGATTTGCATTGTAAGGCATGTAAAGATAGTCACCGAGCCAGACACGTTGTCTATGAGCCAGCCGGGACTCCGTGAGCCGCTGGGTGTCGACCTGTGTATATAAAGGGATGACCCGACGACAGTTCAAGAAAAAAAACAGATCGAAAGATATGTCAAGCGAATTCGCTCCCTGGTAATCGAGACATAAGCAATACCACCTTAAACTGGATTAGGCCTTTACCTTCACCGCAAGGGGCCGAACCAGTATAAACTCTTCTGTCCTTTGTCCCGTTTAACCCCTTTAAGCTTACCTAGAGGCGATGGCTCCGCGACTAAGTCCTTTCTCGAGGACATCTACCGTGACTATTCCACGACAGTTGGCGCCCACCGTAGGGCCAGCGCACGGTGGTTTCGAGTTCTTGAAGGGCAGCTTCGAAGGGATCAAAGGATACGCCGTGGGCCGGATGACCAAGAGTCGCCGCAGCAAGCTTTACATCGACGATGCAGGCTGGGGCCCTGACGCCGGCTCAATTGAGTACGGGTACCAGGTCCCCTTCGGCGAAATTCACGTCTTCATCGGCAAGATCAGCGAGCCGGGCCCTGAGCCGGACATCTGCACCGACATCATCGAGATGGCCCAGCATGCAAGACCCGCCCGAGCTCAGCCTGCCGTGAAGCGTGCCTTCGTGAGATGCATCCATGGAGGGGAATTTGACAAAGGATCTATGTCTGGCGGTGAGACGACCGTCTAATCTGATGGTGAGTCGTCCACGGGCGAGACTACTTCGTTGTATCAACTGCAAGATGGTAGGCTTGGGGGCTGTTCCGATGGCGACAGTATTCTAGACCCCTATGAGACGCCGAACAGGGTTGCGATCTTCATGGCTGGAACGCAGCCTGTACAAAATTCTTCAACTGTGGCAGCAATGACTTCTGGGTCAGTAGCGGCGATGGCAGCCGGGGCAGGAGGCCCTGTGTGCCCGGCGGCTCAAGTTTTGATAGACTTACTGGATAAGTTGACGGCCTTGTTGATAGCAGAGATTAACCCGGCGAATCGAGATCAGCACAACGCAGAAGTTACAAAGCTGCAAGATGAGATAGCACAGGCTAAGGCAGACCTGGCGGCTGAGGACGTCAGGATGGCCGCAGAGCGAGCTGCCCTGGATGCCTAGGCGCAGCGGATCCAAGCAGAGACTTACCGGCTTACGATGGATCAAAACGCTTCAAATGAAGTCATGAGGAGGAGGCACATGTCTTGTTTACCTTTAGTTTACGAGGCAATGAATCTCTTTTGCACGCCTGGAGCAGGGACCAGTAACCCACCACAGTTAAGCCGGGTTGCAACACCTGGGGCCGGAATGCTAGTTCAACCACGTGTAGCGGAGCCACCTCGTTTGAACAGTGTTCCACCGCAGCATGTGCCGACACCACTGGGCCATTATTCTAACCCGTCGGATAACATGATCACTGCGGCGACACGGCTGGCGGCTCTCCAGTAGATGGCGACTCTTCGGCGATGATTGAAACACGAAGGGCTAGGGAGCTTCTTCAGACCGCATTGGTGCAGCAGGATGCATATTCTTACAGTCGGAACAGGATTCATTCAACTCCTCACCCAAGCCGGAGCTATAGTAGACACATGGACTCACCAGCCGTTTCAAGCAACGCCCAGCGTCGTGACCAGCCGCGCGGGCATGACCTGGTGCGTGATGGAGCTCATAATTTGGTTGATCAGGACAGAGTGCACCAAGAGGCTGAGCAGGCGGCACAGCAGGCGGCTCACCAGCCCCTTCCGGTTTATCTGACGGCCTCGGTAGAGGCAGGTTTGACCTCTAGATCTACAGGTGTGCCCTGTCTGGTGTCGGCTCTGCGCAATGAGCGTTTTCCCAAGGATTTCAAAGGACCTCTTAAGGTGCCTAATTACACAGCCGATTTACCCCCTGAGGCGTGGATTGAGAGTTATGAGATGGCCATGGAACTGCTGGAGGTCAGTGATGCTGCGTGTGCTAAATACTTCACCATGATGCTGGATGGGATGGCCCGTACTTGGTTAAAAGGGCTGCTTGCCAATTCCATCGGGTCATGGGGGGAGCTGAAGGCCCGGTTTATTCAGAACTTTAAAGACACATGCAAATAGCCCATGTCGATTGTGGACTTGGATACTTATGCCCAAGAGTAGGGTGAATCAACAACCCATTGGGTGCGCCGGGCCAAAGCTATCATACATTCATTGGATAACATGAATGCCGGCTCTATAGTCTTAGTGTTGGAGAAAAATTGCCGTTTTTTCCCTCTTAAGCAGAAGCTGGGGCGGCTCAAGCGCGATTGTAATGATATGGGGCAGCTGATGGCATCTCTAATCAAATATGTCGACTCTGATAGTACCAAGGACCCCGAGTCTGATGATGATAAGACGGGAAATGGAAAGAAGAATGGCAACGCCAAGGATCCGCAGCATAACTTGGCGAATCAGGGAGGCAACGGTAAACGCAAGGCTGGTGGTAGCTCGGAGTTTGTGGCTAACACCAATGCACAGGGCAATAATCAACGTCGTAAGGGGAGGCCGCCTCCTCGGACCGGCGGATCAGGTCCTACTCGTGAGCAATTGCTGAATGAGCCCTGTCCAAAGCATGGCTCGCGGGAGAAACAAGCTACTCACCTTTGGAAAGATTGTACAATTATGAGGGCTTTCAAAAATTCTAACTCGTTTGACAGCAATCATGGGCCGAGCGGCGGCCCAGGTTCCGGTGGCGGCGCTTCTCATGGCCCGGGTTATGGAGGTGGCGGTTCTAATTCCGGCTTCCAGGGCCACCAAAATAATCAAGGTGGATATAATCAAGGTAGCCAGGGTGGTTACAATCAGCAATCCGGTCATGGGGGTCAGCAGCAGCAGCAATCCGAATATCAAAGTCATCCAAAGCAGTTGAATAGCGGGCAGTATCACGTTTTCACCACAAGTTTGTGCAAGCGGGACCAGAAGCTTCACAAGAGGGATGTGAACGCTATTGAGCTGGCAGTTCCCCAATACTTGTGATGGTCTGAGCAACCCATTATGTGGAGCTGAGAGGATCACCCGCCCCGTGTTGATAATCCGGGTCACTTGGCTTTGGTAGTGGCGCCTCAAGTTGGTGGATATAAGTTTACTAAGGTGCTCATGGATGGAGGTAGCAGCATTAATATCCTTTATTATAAAACCTTCCGTCGCATGGGATTAACTGATAAAAATCTTAAAACATCGAATATTGTCTTCCGTGGAGTGGTGCCTGGTAAGTCGGAATACCTAGTTGGCAAGATTGAACTGGAAGTAGCCTTTGGAGATGAGCATGATTCCAGGGCTGAGAAGTTAACTTTTGAAGTAGTCAAGATCAGAAGCCCGTACCACGCTCTGTTTGGACGGCTGGCTTATGCCAAGTTCATGGCACGGCCATGCTATGTTTATCTGTAGCTCAAGATGCCAAGTTACAAAGGGACCATCACAGTGCATGGGAGTCGGAAGGTAGCCTTGGAATGTGAAGAAGGTGATGCTGCTTATACTGAGTCTGTCTGTGCCACAGAAGAGTTATAGTTTTACAAGGATAATGTTGACCCGGCGGATATGACATCTTTGAAGAAACCAACTACAGAGGATGATCCGGTGCTGAAGTTTAAATCGGCTGATGATACTAAGCTCGTTGACTTTGTTCATGGTGATTCATCCAAGCAGTTCAGTATCAGTGCTAATCTGGATCATAAATAGGAAAGCGTGCTCATCGAGTTCATCCGTGAGAACCGGGACATCTTTGCATGGAAACCTTCTAACATACCGGGTGTACTGAGGGAACTCGCTGAGCACACTCTCAACATTGATCCGAAATTTAAGCCGGTCAAGCAATTCCTTCGTCGCTTCAATGAAGAGGCGTAAGGCCATTGGCGAAGAGGTGGCCCGACTGTTAGCGGCTGGGTTCATCGTTGAAGTTTTTCACCCTGAGTGGTTGGCTAATCGGGTGCTGGTGCTTAAGAAGAATGGCACTTGGTGTATGTGTGTGGATTACACGGACTTAAACAAGGCTTCTCCGGCTGATCCTTTTGCTCCCCCTCGTATTGATCAAATCATTGATGCTACGGCGGGCGTGAGCGTTTGAGTTCTTTGGATGCTTATTCTGGTTATCATCGGATCAAGATGGTAGTTAAGGACCAGGAGAAAACATCTTTTATTACTTCCTTTGGAGCCTTCTGCTATGTGTCTATGCCTTTCGGGCTCAAGAGTGCCCATGCGACTTACCAGCAGTGTGTGCAGAATTGTCTTCATAATCAGATTGGGCGCATTGTTCATGCTTATGTGGATGATATTGTGGTGAAATCTGGAGAGAAGGAAACTTTGATAGATTGAAGGAGACCTTTGACAATCTCCGGGTCTACAATATGATGCTTAACCCGGCCAAGTGTGTCTTTGGTGTGCCAGCAGGAAAGCTTTGGGATTTCTAGTTTCTAATAGAGGCATTGAGGCTAACTCGGAGAAGATCAAGGCCATTACCTCTTTGGAAAAGCCGGCGTGTATCAATGATGTTCAGCGTCTGTCGAGTCGTATTGTTGCCTTAAGCCAGTTCATAAGCCGGTTGGGTGAGAAGGCCATACCACTGTATCAGATGATGAAGAAAACAGATGATTTCGTCTGGAATGATGCTGCTAACGACGCGTTTGAAGCTTTGAAGAAGCAGCTAGGTGAGCCGCCAGTCCTTACTGCTCCTATTGATAAGGAGCCGTTGTTATTGCATGTGGCTGCTAATGCCCGGGCTGTCAGTGTAGCTGTTGTGATGGAATGGAAGGAAGCAGGCAAGGAATATCCGGTTCAACGGTCGGTTTATTATATCAGTGAAGTGCTCATTGAGTCCAAGCAGAGATATCCACATTGGAAGAAGCTTGTTTATGGGGTGTAGTGAAGTGCTCATTGAGTCCAAGAAGAGATATCCACATTGGAAGAAGCTTGTTTATGGGGTGTTCATGGCCAGCCAGAAGCTTAAGCAGTATTTCCTGGGTCATCCTATCACTATGGTTAGTTCTACTCCTTTGGGAGATAATATTCAAAACAGAGAAGCCACAGGGCGAGTAGCCAAGTGGGCTATTGATCTTGGACCTCATGGTTTGAAGTACATGCCTCGCACCGCTATCAAGTCTCAGGCGCTGGTGGATTTCATCAATGACTGGACAGAACTGCAGATGCCTGAAGAGAAGCCAGATAACACATATTGTACTATTCACTTTGATGGGTCCAGACAATTGGAGGGCTCGGGGGCTGGAGTGGTCTTAGATTCCCCTCGAGGCGGCGAATTTTGTTATGTTCTCAGATTGATGTTTCCCTGTACTAATAATGCGGCTGAGTATGAAGCGTTGCTCCATGGTCTTCGAATGACTAAGGAGATGAACTTAAGACGGGTGAGATGTTTCAGCAACTCAGACTTGGTGGCTCAACAAGTCTCAGGCAAGTGGGATTCTAAGGATCCGCTGATGGCGGCTGAGGGAGTCCCGGACTAGGGGGTGTCCGGATAGCCGGACTATCGTCGCGGCCGGACTCCAAGACTATGAAGATACAAGATTGAAGACTTCGTCCCGTGTCCGGATGGGACTTTCCTTGGCGTGGAAGGCAAGCTTGGCGATACAGATATGTAGATCTCCTACCATTGTAACCGACTCTGTGTAACCCTAACCTATCCGGTGTCTATATAAACCAGAAGGTTTTAGTCCGTAGGACGAACAACAATCATACCATAGGCTAGCTTCTAGGGTTTAGCCTCCTTGATCTCATGGTAGATCTACTCTTGTACTACGCATATCATCAATATTAATCAAGCAGGAGTAGGGTATTACCTCCATCGAGAGGGCCCGAACCTGGGTAAAAACATCGTGTCCCTTGTCTCCTGTTACCATCCGCCTAGAGGCACAGTTCGAGACCCCCTACCCGAGATCCGCTGGTTTTGACACCGACATTGGTGCTTTCATTGAGAGTTCCTCTGTGTCGTCACCGATAGGCCCGATGGCTCCTTCGATCATCAACAACGACGCGGTCCAGGGTGAGACTTTTCTCCCCGGACAGATCTTCGTGTTCGGCGGCTTTGCACTGCAGGCCAATTCGCTTGGCCATCTGGAGCAGATCGAAAGCTACGCCCCTGGCCGTCAGGTCAGATTTGGAAGTTTGAACTATACGGCCGATATCCGCGGAGACTTGATCTTCGACGGATTCGAGCCGCAGCCAAGCGTGCCGCACTGTCTCGATGGGCATGATCTAGCTCTTCAGCCGAACATTGCCCTGGAGGCCGCACCAGTATCCGCTCCAACCCTTAATCCGGAGCTGGATTCCCTGATCGAGGACGAGTGGTTGGACACCGCCTCGGGGCTACAATCTCTACGGCGATCGAGCCGAACTCCATCCCTGTCCTTTGCGAAGACCTCGATTCCAGGGTGCCGGACTCCTCTCCAGACTCCGAACCCTCCGCGCCCCTGCCAATCGAACCCGATTGGGCGCCGGTCATGGAGTTCACGGCCGCGGACATCTTTTAACACTCGCCCTTTGGCGACATCCTGAATTCACTAAAGTCTCTCTCGTTATCCGGAGAGCCCTGGCCGGACTACGGTCAGGAAGGTTGGGATGCGGACGACGAAGAAATTCAACGCCCACCCACCACCCACTTCGTAGCCACTGTCGAAAGCTTACACGACGTGCTCGACTTCGACTCCGAAGACATCGACGGTATGGACGACGATGTAGGAGATAACAATGAGCCAGCACCTCTAGGATGCTGGACAACCACCTCATCTCATGATGTATACATGGTGGATACACATAAAGGAAATGAAGACGAGGAACAACAGGACGCTGCGAAGGATAAATCCCTCGAAAAGTAGTCAAAACGGCAACGTAAACGCCGAACAAAGTCCTGCCTCAACAAAGACCCAGCCATAGAGCAGGGCGAACCGGTGGACAACGAACAAGCTATCGAGCAATCGTCCGAACAAGACAACTTGGATAAACAATCTGTCCCCGGTGAAGACAACAGTCCGGACGATCTGACGCCGGACAAACTATTGGAGCAAAATGACCTCCAGAAAAGGCTCGTCGCCACTGCGCGTAGCCTGAAAAAGCAGAAGCGGAAGCTCAAAATAGCGGAAGATGCACTCAGGATCAGATGGAGCAAAGTATTCAGCACCGCAGACAAGTACGGTGACAGTCGCCGAACAAAGAGCTACCCGAAAAGAAAGCTACTGCCCGAATTCGACGAGGAGGCCTTGGAGCCCCCACAATTAAAAAGCAAGAAGGCCACCCGGTCGGATGGACGACCTCACGGCAAAAAGAGAGCGGCGAATGGGGCCGCACACAAGCCAATATGCGATCCGCATAAGGATTCACATCAAAAGGATGGCCCAGTTAGGTCCATTTATGGGCCAAGAAAGCATGCTCGTCAAAGCAATGTGATAGGCCAAAATTCCGAAGATCGCGGCACACCCAAATATAGGGGCGCCGCACCCCCCCTATGTTTCACCGATGAGGTGCTGGATCATGAATTTCCAGCAGGATTCAAACCCGTAAACATAGAGGCATACGACGGAACAACAGACCCTGGAGTCTGGATTGAGGATTACATCCTCCACATACACATGGCTAGAGGAGATGACCTCCACGCCATAAAATACTTACCCCTTAAACTCAAAGGGCCAGCTCGACATTGGCTTAAGAGCCTCCCCGAAAATACCATTGGAAGCTGGGAAGAGCTCGAGGATGCATTTCGGGCAAATTTTCAGGGGACTTATGTCCGCCCTCCGGATGCAGACGATCTAAGTCACATAACTCAACAGCCCGGAGAGTCAGCCCGGAACTTCTGGAACAGGTTCCTTACTAAAAAGAACCAAATAGTCGACTGTCCGGACGCCGAAGCCTTAGCAGCTTTCAAACACAACGTCCGAGACGAATGGCTCGCCAGACACCTTGGCCAAGAAAAGCCAAGAACAATGGCCGCATTAACAAGCCTCATGACCCGCTTTTGCGCGGGAGAGGACAGCTGGCTAGCAAGATGCAGCACCAGCGACCCGAGTACATCCGAAATCAGGGATGGAAATGGGAAACCACGGTGCAACAAGGGCCAGCGCCGGATTAAAAGGAACAGTCCAAAGAGCACGGCAGTCAACGCCGGATTCAAAAGCTCATGGCAGAGCAACAAAAAACTGCCCCTTAAGGACAATAGCGATGAGCTATCTAACTTCAACAAAATCGTGGACAAAATATGTCAAATCCATAGTACTCCTGGGAGGCCTGCTAACCATACCCACAGAAATTGTTGGGTCTTCAAACAGTCCGGCAGACTGAACGCCGAACACAAGGGGCTCGACACACCAAGTGAAGATGACAACGAGCACCACAAGCAAAGCCCCGGAAAACAAAAGACTTTCCCACAAGAGGTTAAAATAGTAAACTCACTTCACGTGATCAAAGGGAAAAACAGAGCGGCGCCCACTAAAAGGCGCGCCGCACACTGGTTGTCAAAACCAATCACCTTCGACCATCAGGACTATTCCGAAAATACCCGGAACGCAGGATGGACTGCCCTGATATTGGATCCTATAATCGACGGATCCAATTTACACGAGTCCTCATGGATGGCGGCAGTGACATAAACCTGATATATCAGGACACAATCCGCAGGATGGGGATAAACCCAACCAAAATTCGCCGTAGCAACACCTCCTTTAAAGGAGTAATGCCAGGCCCATATGCCCATTGTACGGGCTCCATACTGCTAGAAGTTGTGTTCGGTTCATCCGACAACTTCCGTCGCGAAAGGTTACTCTTCCATATCGCCCAGTTTAAAAGTAGCCATCAAGCACTATTGGGACGCGAAGCTTTCGCCCGCTTTAACACAATACCGCATTATGCATCTCTAACACTTAAAATGTCTGGTCCACGCGGCATCATGTCGTTAAAAGGAAGTATTAAGTGTTACTCGAGCACGGAAGAACGGGAGACTGCCTTGACAGCCCCACAGCTATCCGGCTCTGCTAGGCAAAGAACCTGAATTGGTCATTCAAACCCCGGACACGGCTAGACGAGTCCGGCGCCTACTAGCGGCACACCCCCATACGAGGGGCTGCATGCATGTATAACAAGAGACAATAAAGCTCAACTTTATTCACTTCTTCGAACCATACTCTATTTATTTAATATTAAGTACATATTTCGCACGATCCTTTTTCTTTTAAACTAAGTTCCTCTCTTTTACAGATGAACAACGTGCTACACCCGTCCAGAATACGGCACAACGAAGACACAAGCGCAGACGTGCAGTAGGGACCCGTTGCAAGGATTCTTTTCAGATTAAGACCCTGCGTAAACCTTTTTTACTGTCTCTTGTTGATATACATCCCCCGGTTCCTTACTATAACCGAGGAGGAGGCTGGCGTTTTGGCATTGGCCGCACCAGAAATTTTGCGCGTACCTGGACATCAGGGGCTTAGGGCATTATTCTGCCCATTTTCATAAAGACCGAATACCTTAGGGAGTATTCGGCGTCTCGAGTTAGGCCTTATATGCATCAGCTCCGAATCATGTCTTTGGTCAAATGTTGGGTTGCCCGGCTCCTGTGTTTGCTACCTTACGTTCCGTTTTCACGGCTAACGCGGCACCAGGAGAACTACTGCGATTGTGCCCCGGTTTGGCTAGGCGAGCACCTCAGTAGAGAAAGCCGAAAACTGACTGTCATGATATAGCGAGAGACTGGTCAACCACTCGATGACTCACATGAATGTTTAGGATTCCTCCACATTAACGAAGGACCGGTTTTCGGTCAGGCACATACGCACCCCGAATTTGGGAGAGTGCGGTGCCCCCAGGGGCTATATAGTAGCCCCACCCTCGAACTCCTATGGCTAAGTGAAAGTGATAAAGCATTATAGTCCGGTTGCCTGGTTTGGTACGCTATCACCTCCTTAACAGGACCAAGATGTTGGATTAAGTGTGAAAAAGCGCTTTCTTTGCAAACACCCCCGCACTATGTGCGTGGGGGCTAAAGCCAAGGACTGCCATCTTTCAGGTTATATACACATATACATAAACGGCCGCACAGGGAGTAGTTTACTACTTGAACGCACAAGTATAAAAAGCTCTTATATTATATTGAAACATTGTTTTCACAAATCATACATGTCATTTAAACATAATATCCTTTGAGCACTGCGCCTCTATTAAACGAGCGCTCGGCAGGACTTCTTCAAAGTAGTGCTCGGCAGGTACTCGGCTTCTATCCGAGTCGTGGGATGCAACATCGGTGGCCTTCATCTCTGCCCAGTATGTCTTGACACGGGCAAGAGCCATCCGCGCTCCCTCAATACACGTCGATCGCTTCATTGCGTCGATACGCGGTACCGCACCAAGGAACTGCTGCACTAAACCAAAATAGCTCTTCGGCTGGGGTCTGCCCGGCCACAAGTGAGTCAGGACATGCTTCATGGCAAATCCGGACAACCAATTCAGCTCGGCCCATTCGGCCAACCGATCGGTCAGCGGCAGAGGACGCTCCGGACTATGGAATTGCGACCAATATAGCTCTTCCCTTCTGTGCCCCTTGTGGCCCCGGAAGTGCTCAACCGCGTCCGCAGCGCTCGCCGCCAAGTCCAGATAAGCATCCTCCGAACTCCACAACTTATCCAACTGAGCATACTTTGGATCTATATATTTCCTCCGCAGCAGAAACGGTTTTCCAGACGCAATTGCCCCGGCCTGACTCAGCTCCTCCTTGGCAGCTCTCAAAGTCGATTGGGCATTCTTGGATTCAGCGGCGGCCTTTTTTAGGCCCTCTTGTTCCGCTTGACGTTCTTTTTCAAGAACCTCG
The DNA here is from genome assembly GCF_018294505.1 of Triticum aestivum. Lineage (NCBI taxonomy): Eukaryota > Viridiplantae > Streptophyta > Magnoliopsida > Poales > Poaceae > Triticum > Triticum aestivum. The sequence goes on along the minus strand of NC_057813.1, from coordinate 756,701,441 downwards.
CATCGATTGGTAGTATTCCTTAACTTTTTGGCCATATCGGCCATTTCCTCTTTGCTTCGGCAGTGAGCAGCCCGTTCGGCTTCTAGCTCTTCGGCCGCCTTTAAAGTGGCCGCATTACTGACCCTGGCTTGCTCTTTTGCGCGGGCGAGTTCCGCCCACAGCTCCTCCACGGCAGCGGCACCATCTGCATTAAGCATATGAATAGTAAGACATGAGCGTCAAGCCCCCTTACCAGGTGTCTGCATAGAAGTCGCATACCTTGTGACTCGTCAAACCGTTTATTGACCAGCGTGATGTCTGCATCCGCCTCGTCAAGTTGCCGCTTTAGTTCGGCATATTCATCAGTCCGGCTGGCCTCCGGACGCCCCGCCACCTGTTTAGGAGCGGCGATATGTTATAACTGAGAATTTGATCCTCGGCACGTTGTCAATTTTGACAACATACCGAGTCTCAGGGGCTACTATCTATACAGGGCGCATTTTATATGCATAACTGTCAGAAGGTACATCATTTTTGCGTACCTCAAACCCCGTCAGTAAGCTTCTGACGGCTTCATGCAATCCGCTCTCCGCGGATGCAATTCTTTCAATCACCGTACCCATTAGAGCATGGTGATCCTCTGAAATAGCCGCTCGCCCGAGCAGATCCTTCAGCTCCTCCGACCGCACACCACTTGGCGCCGGACCTTCCGGCCCCGCCGGACTTGGGGGAACCCTCCGCGACGACACCTCCGGGTCGTCCGCTTCACATGAGGGTGCAACAGGTGGAGGCGTTTCGCTCTCCATCATCTCCGGAAGAAGATCCCCCGAAGACGAGCTCTGCTGAGAAGGGCTGAGGTCCGAACTACAAGGTACAATATCGATTATCTTCATGAATAAATACAAGGATGTTCCTTATTTACAAGACCCCTTCTTTTTACTTACGGCTCGCTGGAGGGTTGATCCCCTTGGGGAAATAATGCGGCTGGGTTACTTCCCAGCGCCGGACTCTTTGCCGAAGATTCCTTTCCCCTCTTTGAGGCCTTGACCTCCGGATCTTCCGAAGCGGTCCTCTTCTCTCCTCGGAAGGTGGGACTCTTAATCCCTCCTTCCTTGATAGCCTCCTTCGTAGAGGCAGTTGCTTCCCTGCTCCCCCTTCGCCTTCTTCAAAAGGCGCGACCTTCAGCATCTTGGTCAGCATGGGATCCGGCGTGGTCTCTGGGAGGGGAGCCGGACACCTTATTAACTTTGCCTTGGCTATCCACTCCTGTTCAAGAAACGGCTCCTTTAAAGGGCATATATATAAAATAAATGAATGAACAGCTTGTCCGGTTGCAGGACTACTTACTTGAGTATCTGGGCGATTGCAGCTTAGTCCTGCGTCCTCGGTCAAGTCCGGACACTTCTCTTGTGATCCGAAGAATAGTTTATACATCTCCACGGGCGTCGTGCCCATAAAATTTTGGAGAGCTCGTGGTCCCTCCGGATTGAATTCCCACAGGCGGAGGGGGCGACGTTTGCAGGGCTGAAGGCGCCGGATCACCATAACCTGCGCCACTGCAACCAGATTGATTCCTCTTTCCTGGAGGTCTCGAATACGGCCCTGCAGCAAGGGAACGTCCTTGGACGGCCCCCAGTCGAGCCCCTTGTTGACCCATGATGCCAGCCGCTGTGGTGGACCTGAGCGGAAGGCAGGGAGCGCCGCCCATTTGGTGCCCCTGGGAGCGGTGATATAAAACCACTCCCGTTGCCACAAACCAAGCTCCTCTTGAAAAGAGCCCTCGGGCCACGGAGCATCAGCACATTTGCTTATGACCGCCCCTCCGCACTCTGCTTGTTGCCCCTCGATCATCTTTGGCTCCACCTTGAAGGTCTTGAGCCACAATCCAAAGTGGGGGGTAATATGGAGGAAGGCCTCACATACGACAATGAATGACGAGATATGGAGGATGGACTCCGGATTCAAGTCATGGAAATCAAGCCCATAATAAAACATGAGCCCCCGCACAAAGGGATCCGTCGGGAAGCCTAAGCCCCGAAGGAAGTAGGACACGAACACCACGTTCTCGCCGGGCTCAGGAGTGGGAATGACCTGCCCTGGAGCAGGCAGCCTATGCGAGATCTCGCCGGTTAGATACCTGGCGTCGCGCAGCTTTAGCACATCTTCTTCTGTGATGGAGGAAGACATCCATCGGCCGTGCTGGTCGGATCCGGACATCGTCGAAAGTCCGAAGCGCCTGAATCTGAAGCTTTGGGTGTTGGAACTCGAAGCGCGAGGCGAACTCGATGGAGGGTGTAAAAGGAAGAGGGCCTTGGTCTCATTATAAAGAGGTTGAATACCAAGAGCCCACCCCGTGGTCGATTAGGACTCGCCTTTGATAGAGGAGGCAGGCCAACGGGCATGGTTGGGTTACCCATGTCCGTATTGATGAGAATCCCGGAATAAGGGGGCACGATCTATGCTTTGATAAGACGTGCCAAGGAAACCGCCTCGCTAAACACGCTGAGGTGGAACAGTAAAAACGATTCATATAAAGGCCTGGCCGTGGTGTGATGTCACGCCGCGGAATACGTCAGCAGATCTGTGCAAAAATTATTCTCTCTACGGTGTTATGTGGAACTTGTTTTGCAGAGCCGGACACTATCCTTGTGTTCAAAACCTTCTATGAAGTATTCGGAGGAGGAACCCGCCTTGCAATGCCGAAGACAATATGCGCGCCGGACTCGTCGTCATTGAAGCCTGGTTCAGGGGCTACTGAGGGAGTCCCGGACTAGGGGGTGTCCGGATAGCCGGACTATCGTCACGGCCGGACTCCAAGACTATGAAGATACAAGATTGAAGACTTCGTCCCGTGTCCGGATGGGACTTTCCTTGGCGTGGAAGGCAAGCTTGGCGATACAGATATGTAGATCTCCTACCATTGTAACCGACTCTGTGTAACCCTAACCTATCCGGTGTCTATATAAACCAGAGGGTTTTAGTCCGTAGGACGAACAACAATCATACCATAGGCTAGCTTCTAGGGTTTAGCCTCCTTGATCTCGTGGTAGATCTACTCTTGTACTACCCATATCATCAATATTAATCAAGCAGGAGTAGGGTATTACCTCCATCGAGAGGGCCCGAACCTGGGTAAAAACATCGTGTCCCTTGTCTCCTGTTACCATCCGCCTAGACGCATAGTTCGGGACCCCCTACCCGAGATCCACCGGTTTTGACACCGACAGCGGCTTATCGCCACGAAGTTGATGCTACTGCTGGGCACTTAAAGGGTTAGCAAGTGGAGCACATTGATCACATGAAGAATGAGGCGGTTGATGCCTTAAGCCGATTAGGGTCTCAGCGTAAGCCGGTGCCACCAAACATTTTCTTGGATGTTTTGCATAACCCTTCTTTTAAATTGCCTACAGAAGAGGATCTGGTTGTTCCTGACCCAGAGGCACAATTGGTGACGGCTTTTCACGCTATCCCAGATTGGACAATACCCTATTTGGCTTATATAACCCGGGGCAAGTTACACGAGGATGAAACTTTGGCCAGGCAGATAACCCGGCGGCCTAAGTCAATGACAATTGCCAATGGCGAGTTACACCATCTCAGTGTCACTGGGGCGTTTCAATGTTGCGTCTCTCCTGAGGAAGGCCGTGAGATTCTTCGTGAGATTCATGAAGGGGACTATGGTCATCATGCCGGTTCAAAGTCTCTTGTGGCCAAAGCTTTTCGTCATGTATTTTGTTGGCTGACGGCTCATATGCTGATGCAGAGGATTTGGTCAGTAAATGTGATGGTTGTTAGAAATTCTCACGGCGAGCTCATGTGCCGACTCAAGAATTGAGGATGATTCGAATCACTTGGCCGTTTGCATTCTGGGGGCTTCGTATGGTTGGGCCTTTTAAAAGGTCCAAGGATAAAAAGACCCACCTTTTGGTGGCGGTTGATAAATTCACAAAATGGGTTGAGGCGGAGCCAGTCAGTAAGTATAACGCAGCCATGGCGGTTCAATTCCTGAAAAAGGTGATTTTTTGCTTCGGCTTTCCTCACGGCATTATAGCTGACAATGGCACTAATCTGTCCAAGGGTGCCATGGAGGAGTTTTTTCAACGTAAGCATATTCGACTTGAAGTTTCATCAGTAGCTCATCCCCAGTCCAATGGTCAAGCTGAAAGAGCCAATCAATAAATTTTGAGAGGCATCAAGCCCCGGCTTATGGTACCTTTGCAACGGATGCCGAGTTGTTGGGTGGAGGAGTTACCTTCAGCGCTATGGAGTATCAATACTACCCCCAACAGATCTACGGGTTACACACCTTTCTTCGTGGTTTAGGAGCAGAGGCGGTTCTTCCTAGTGACATCCGTCATGACTTGCCCCGCGTGGCTGCTTATGTTGAAGCTGATAATGAACAGGCACGTCAGGATGCCCTTGACCTATTAGATGAGAAGCGCGACCTTGCGGCAGCCCGCTCGACGATTTATCAACAAGATCTGCGCCGTTACCACAGCCGTCGGGTTAAGTCAAGAACCTTTCAAGAAGGTGATTTGGTGCTTCGGCTCATCCAGGATCAAACTGATGCGCACAAGTTATCCCCGCCTTGGGAAGGGCCCTTTGTGGTCAACAAGAACTTGAAAAATGGGTCGTACTACCTTATCGATATTCGAGAGCACAAAGACTCACGTAAGTCAGAGGAGGAGACCCGCCGGCCGAGGAATATTGCTTATCGTCTTACTATACTTGAGCTGCTGGCTCTTATGATGTACATATTTTGACGATGTATATATTATCATGATTATAATAAAGCAGGACCTCTGTCATTTTCATCTTCAATAATGAGTCTTCTTCATCATAATTCCATGACCATTGGGGGCTTGATCGTATTCGAATCATGGCTTAACCCCTTTGGCACGGCTTCCTGGTCGTATTCGAATCATAGCCGTTCAAACCTTTTGATCACTTGGGGGCTTGATCGTATTCGAATCATAGCTTAACCCCTTTTGGTCTGACTTACTGATCGTATTAGAATCAGAGTCGTTAAACATTTAGACCATTGGGGGCTATCGTATTCGAATCATGGCTTAACCCCTTTGGCACGGCTTCCTGATCGTATTCAAATCATAGCCGTTCAAACAATTTGATCATTTGGGGGCTTGATCATATTTGAATCATAGCTTAACCTCTTTTGGTCCGGCTTATTGATCGTATTCGAATCAGAGTCGTCAAAAACTTCAAGGTCATTTGGGGGCTTCCTGTTCAAACATAGATGTATTCACCAAAGAGAACATAGCTGTCGGTACCCTCTTGATCGGTGCAATGCCAAAACTTTAAGGTCATTTGGGGGCTTCCTGTTCAAACATAGGTGTATTCACCAAACAGAACATAGCTGTCGGTACCCTCTTGATCGGTGCAATGCCAAAACCTATGATCACTAAGGAGCTTTCTGATCGTATTCGAATCATAGCTATCGGTACCCTTTTGATCGGCGCAATGCCACAAACCACTTGGGGGCTTCCTGATCGTATTCGAATCATAGCCATTAACCCTTTTGGTCCAGCTTACTGATCGTGTTCGAATTAGAGCCTCATGTTTTCTCTCTTTTTGATTTAAGATTTTTTGAAACAATTTTTTCGGGTTTCTCTTGACACTTTTTTGCTCATATCTGAAGCATATATGTGGTTTCTATTAACCCGGCTTAACTTTGGACGATAAATCGCCAGCATATGGCAATAATAAACATTTGGAAGTATTGGCTTCTAAAGATTGGGTTATCACCCTGACTGCACAGGTAACATAAGCCGGCAGTACAATTCAATATCACAGGTATGGTATTGTTATTATAGTTATGTTTCAAGTTCTGGTTCATACCAGCCGTATCTATGACTGTTTTTTACACATCAGTGGTTATATGTGAGATATTATGATCCGCCCTGTAGTGAACCGCCAAGGGTTCTTGTGATCTATTTGTGTGCAGGATATATCAATTTTTTTCATCTACACCAATCGACATCATGACAAGTCTCAAAAGATATTACCAAGTGGCGGCTTAACAGCGTTGAGCATAACATAAATGTGCACGATGGCACGACAGAGCAAAGTTATGGCTACTCTATTACATGACTCAAGGAGTCCAAATGATTCACTGTTTTTCCGCAGATCGTCAATATGAACCGCCCGCGGCTCAATCTTCTTGGCTCTGATGGCCTGACGCTTCTGGATCATCCCTCTCTGTGTCTTCGTCCTCTTCTACTTCCTGGAAGGTTGGTGATGACCAGTCAATGCCACTTAAAGCTTGGAATTCAGCCTCATCATCAATGAGCTCTTCCAGGTCAACTTCAGGAGCGAAAGTGTGCATACGGATTGGGGGGGGGGGGTCAAGTCATGCACTTTATAAGACGGTGTTGGCTTTTTCTGATTTTCCAACTCATAAGCCGGTTGATATTTGGATAGGTCTGTCTCATTAGCAATCAGGCTAGCCAGGGGACGTATGTCCTTCACACAGGCGGCAAAGTCCTTGTCAAATGGGGTGCCATCTTACTTTAAGCTCGGGTACCTAGTCGATATATCGGCCGGGTCTAGATCTGGCAGCCAAGCCTTGGCTCGGCTCAAAGCCGTCACAGCTCCGGCTCTTGCACATGATCGCTTCATCTCACTAAACCGCTCAGGCAGCACGGAAAGCTTCCTCAAGACCTCAACTAAGAGTTTTGGAGCTTGGTTGGATGGAGAGATTGTTGCAAGTGTGCGTTGGGCCCTAGTATATAGCTGTTCCACTAGCGTGTAAACCGTCTTCAGTTTGACAAGCATATCTTGGTTCAGATTGGTGCTCCTTGGGCCTGCATAATGATCATGGACGGGTTAGAGGTGGTTCATGTCATCCTGGAAGATATTCAAATTTGACAATTATAAGGCGACTTACCAAAGATAGCTGACACCATCTGTGATACATGGCATTTTAAGTCGGAAAGTTCTGTGGTCACTTCCTCAAGAGCCGCCTCCGCCTTTTCCGCCTGTTGGGTCAAGGCAATCTTCTCTTCAGCCCAGGCTTTTTTCTCAACTTCAAAGCCGGCCTTCAGTTTTTCTGATTCAGTTACACTGAATTCAAACTTTGAGTTTGCCTTCTGGGTCTCAGATTCTTGCAACTCCAGCCGGGTTTTCAAATCAGCCAATCGAGATTCAAGTTGAGCAGTGGTGTTCTGTGATATGCCGGTTCAAAAATATGAGTCACAAACAAGGAAGTCCCAAGCACTTTGCGAGCCAGAGTACTTGGCACTTGGGGGATAATGCATATTGCTTGTCTTAACTTTGCTACAAATGGCCACAACCGGTTCATGAGAGCTACACAAGTAATGTTTTCAAAGGTATGAAGGACCGGCTCATTCATGCTGATTAAGCCGGCCCTTTGGGGCTACGGATTCAGCGTTTATAATTCCAGATTCATTTTGAACTGGATGGTTTAAGCCGGTTTGGAAGGATGCTTTCAAAAGTCATTATTTATGCTCATGGAAATCAAGTGTACAACATATTCAAGTTCATCATAAACAGTAGACTTGGGGGCTGACAAGATGTGCATAATTTAAGAAGAGCTCATACCTCAAATTTTTGATGCATCTGCTTCACCATCTCAACTTCAACGTCACGGCTGGAGTTCACTTGACTGAGATATCCAGAATATACCTCACCAATGCTCAGTTGGGAATAGTTGGCAACATAAAACCTCATCTTTCGCCGTTCAATGTGTTCCTCCTTGGCAGAATGTTTGGCTAAGACGGTAGGCCTCCCCGGCTCTCTAAAACCGGTGTTGGTGATAACCACATCATCATCTTGAGCACTAGCTGCCTTCACGGGACTAGATGCTTCAGGATTCAAAGGATCAACGCTGGTTGCTCCATAGGAGGGTCAGAAGTCATTGGTGGGTTATTAAGAACCAGATCTGATGGTTGAGGTACAGAGGCCTCAGGCGCTGCAGTTGATTGATCCGGCTCACTAACTTTTGGGTCCTCGGCCAGCTTATTCACCCTTGCCTTCTTGCTGGGCTTGGCTTTTCCACTGCATGAGTCATAAGAGGTCAGTATAAGTATTAAGGAGCGAGATGGGAAAGTAAATAATTATTATTACCCGGGAGCAGTCTTGAAAGTCGGCAGATGTGATTGAGATGAGTCGCCGGAAGAGGAACAAGATGTTTCCGGATAATTTGAGTCGGAAGAATTAAGTGGTTGACGAGTGAGACCCGCCAGAGGATATAAAGAATTTGAATTAGGGGTGACCTCATTTTGACGCTTCCTCGGCGTGTTCGGTAAGCCGGAGGACAGTTCCTCATCCCTGCTGGTCCGAGTCTGCCGCCGGCTCTTGTGCTGTTGTTGCTTCAAAAGAAAGTGAGGATCTAGATGAGGTAAGGGGTGTGAAAATCTTACTTTCCAGGTTAATCTTCAGATTTTCTGTCTTGGCAAAGGCTCGGAGTCGGATGAGATGATAGTTACCTCTTCTTCAAGAGCTTGACTAGTCCCCGTGTCATCCTGATGATAGTCAATGTCAATAAGATGGTTGAAAAAGGAGCCAAGAGAGTCAAGGGCTATCTCCGACTCAAATGTGTTGTCTAGCACGAGCAGCTCAGAAGCATTGGGCTTCTTTCTTTTCTTCTTGGTGGTTTTCTTGGCGGCTTTCTTGGCCCTCCTGGCCCTCTTGGAAGCTTCATGATCATATTCTTTCTTCCAAAAGTCGTCATCAGCCTGTAAAAGTCATCAAGGTTGAGTTAAAACAAAGTATTCAAGGGTGAAAGAAAAATAAAGGATTTGGCAGCTTACCCCTGGTGCCGGGTTAGATTTGTAGAAAGGGCTCAGGCCCACCTTGCTGCAGTCTGTTGGACTTTCATGCAGAAGAGACTACGCCATCTCATTAATGGCGTCGTCAGTTAAGTCATCAGAGCTGTGGCGCAGTGGATCTTTTTTGGCACCAGTGTAAGTGCACATCAACCTGGAGCGGCGACTTAAGGGAATGACCCGCCATGAGATGCAGCATCGAACTAAGTCAATGCCGGTTAAGCCGTTTCCCAGTAGAGCCTTAACCTTGGCAATGGTAGGGGCGAGCTTCTTGCATTCAACAGTTGTTAACTTGTCAGGGAGGATATGTTTGGAGTCCAAGCGCAGGGCGCGAAAGCGGGACAGTGGATTCTCATCAGCCGGAGAGGTATCCTTGCAGTAGAACCATGTCCGGTTCCAATCTTTGGGATGACTCGACAGGTGCGCATACGGGAAAATAGCATCTCTCCGTCGTCGGATTGAGATCCCACCAAGTTCCAAATTGGGTCCGTTGGAGTACTCATTCTGGCGGTTCAAATAGAAATATTCTCTGAATAGTTCCACACTGGGCTCCTCTTGAAGGTACACCTGGAAATTGCAGATGTTTGACACGGAATTGGGTCTGATATCTTGAGGATGAAGGTTGAAAAAGTGCAGAACGTCCCGGAAGAACTTAGAGCCGGACGGTGAGAAGCCCCGGTTCATATGATCAGTGAAGACAATGACCTCGCCTTCCTTTGGATGAGGTTTCTCCTCTTCCGGTTTGGGGGCACGGTAAGACATGACAGACTTCTTCGGCAAATAGCCGGTTTTCTCAAAGTCCAGAAGAGTGTTCTCCGTGACGATGGAGCGTACCCAGTTACAGGAAGTGGTCATCTTGGGAGGAATTGTGAAAACGGGAGCCTAAAAAGAAAAAAAGAACAAATTTGTCGGTTCAAACTAAGCCGGACAGAAAGTATTACAGCACATATGCAAAATGGCGGCTTAAGAAGGGGCCTAATAATATATGACTAGTTACAGCGTGTTATGTAAGCCACCATGAGCAGTTTGATGTCTATCAAAGGAGAAATCTGTGGAGCATTGAAGTTAACTACAGCCGGTGATATGAGCCGCCATGACTAGGTGGATCTATCAAAATGCAGCAAGTGCAGATTTTTGCTAAGTACCTTACAAACAGGTTTCACAGATTACAATTATTATTTCGGATCAGCGGCAATTCAGAAAGAGAAAATAAATTAAGACCTAAAACCAGTACAGGGGAGTTCATAAGCTCTAATGAGATCTTACCCCAATGAAAAAGGGTCCGCTTGTATTGGAAGCAGGGGCGAAACTACTACCGCGCAAGATATATGCTATTTCCAGATCAAAGATGCTCAGGTTGGAGATAAACTACGAACATCTATGAAGAACATGAAGAACTGCGAAAACCCTAATGCAGATCTGGAGTACATGGGGAGGAGCACTTACGGAGGCAGATGAGCCGCGGAGGGGCGCTGCCGTTCTCTGGTTCATTCAGGGTGATGCAACGGCCAAGGACGACGGTGTGCTTCACGGTGGCAACGGAGTTCGAGGACAAGAGAGTTGCGAGAGGAGGAAGACGAAGGAAAGAGGGGAGAATGAGAAGAAACCGTTCGTGACTATTTATAAGGAGAAGGCTAATAAGTGGGCGTGAAAAATAAGGAGGCCAAAACATGGTTATCCAGCTGCTCGGGCGCCTCGATTCTCGGGACGGTTATTAAACATAAAGATCCGTTGAGATATGTTGGATATTGTGTGAATTTAATGACAGGTGACTTCATGGCGGGTTATTTCAAGTCCAGAAAATAACGTCATGGCGGGTTACGAGTTCTCGCAAAAGTAAGAAGGGAAGATTCTTTTTAAGTGTTGAAGATTGACACGAACAAGTTCAAATCAACGTGGGGCCTAATGTTGGGGATATAACTATTAGGTGTGACCCGCCCAGGAGGGGCCGGGTTATACCCATGGCGATTCTTGATATGAAGCCCACAAAGACATTGAAGATAGCGGTTAACAATCTAGGGCCCAAGGCCCAAGGGCGACTTAAGGCCCGTAGGTATAAACCGCCATATATGTAAGACTTGTATTGTAAGGCATGTAAAGATAGTCACCGAGCCGGACACGTTGTCTATGAGCCAGCTGGGACTCCGTGAGCCGCTGGGCGTTGACCTGTGTATATAAAGGGACGATCTGGCGGCGGTTCAAGAAAAAAAAATAGATCGAAAGCTAGGTGAAGCGGATTCGCTCCCTGGTAATCGAGACATAAGCAATACCACCCCAAACTGGATTAGGCCTTTACCGTCACCGCAAGGGGCCGAACCAGTATAAACTCTTGTGTCCTTTGTCCCGTTTAACCCCTTGAAGCTAACCTAGAGGCAATGGCTCCACGACTAAGTCCTTTCACGAGGACATCTACCGTGACTATTCCACGACAGAAACACATAGGAGAGCCATCATCACTAGTAAAAAATGAGTTGAAATTTGGAGCGGACCTCACGCGTCAAATTATCTACCACACACAATTTTTTTTCTCTCTCTACACCCAGGACGATTTTTCAAGGACCTAAATAGCCAGCGAACGTTCGTCGCGGAGCATGTCATTGGCACATGTTTTTTATGGCAAAAATTTCAGAAACACATGGCCAATTCTGGCCAAGAAAGAGTTTTCTAGGAAAATTGTCATGTTCGCTTGAAGGAATTGCCATACTCCCGACACATAAATTGGCCTGAAAAACATTCCATTTTGCCATGCATCCCAGCGAACGAATGTTCGCTGAATAGCACTACCGTTGTTGAAAGCACAAACAGCCACATCTCTATGGTCCTACAATGATCCTGAAACTCCCTTATAGAAAGCCAAACATAGTATTCCCAAATCAGCATTCTGGACTGCTATCCTTAAGGTGTCAAATAACTGCTTTTTATCAACTAACATAAGGTGGTAATCTTACTCTCTGGAGCCATCATTGGTACTACCAATCTTTCCACTGAGATATCATTATCTTTAGTCTACCCTGCCCTAGTCAGATATCTTTGACTACAGCAGCCTCATTGACACTCGTTTTGATGCTCACACTGCTAGCATTATGAATCAGACTCCTATACATGTTGTGGTGCCTACCCTAATTCAGCGGCGGAGCTATGTTGAGGCCGAGGGGGCCGCTGCCCCCCCCCCCCCCCCCCCCCCGACCTTTTTTTGCATCTATGCATCTACCCTAATCAACAAAGTGCACTATACTAGGATCAGCGGCAGAGCTATGTTGAGGCCAGGGGGGGCCGTTGCCCCTGCCCCCCCCCTCTCTCCCCCCCCCCCCCCCCCCCCCCCCCCAGCCTTGGAGAAAAGTTTGAAGAATTTTTTTGGAAGGCCTACATGAGAGAAAAATTAGCCTTTCGCCCCCAGATATTTAGCATTTTCGTTTGGCCACCCAATAGTTTTTGTGTAGCTCCGCCACTGCCTAGGATACCACCTATTTCAACTCACAACAAAAATGAATGCCACCGAATTCAGGAAACATATATGTACTGCTGAAATTGAAAAGTTGAGAATACAATGAAACAACAAAACTGTATGATTATCCAGTTATAATTGCCGATTGCATAAAGAATGGAATAAAATATTCCATCAGTTTTACTGATAGCACTAATCATAATAGCAAAGCGTTACCAAAATCAGTTTCGAAAACAATATAGATCCGGTCTAACTCTCTAACATGTTTTAACACCAATGTTTCATGCAAACATTCTGAACTGATTTTGTGAGACGAATTGCCATTCTTCACTATATGTATGTTGTTGTTTAGAACTTCCACAGCAACACCCGGGGAATTATCTAGTGACAAATATATGGTTGTAAGCATCAAGACCTCTCATACTCATGCATGTTTTGATTCTAGTGTTCATATCCTAAGGCTGTTAAAGGGTCGGTTGAAAAACTGGAACTTAATTCTCTTGCGAGAACTTGTTAGAACCATTGTCATAGTGCACATCCTCTTGTGGGTTCAATAACTCAGGGTAATTCCTTGTCGAAAAGGTAGGGAACCAGTCTGCTATCCAAACCGGATCTTAAAGGGCATCAACCACCTTTTCTGGCGGAGAGGCATCATGTTAGAATTTTTGTTAGATTTTACATTCAAGTTTTTGTTCTTGTTTATTTTCTAGTTCTGTTGTTACTTAAAACCCCCGAAAAGAAATATTATGGGCTCAAAATCTTGTTGTTAGACTTTGTTGCTCGAAATGAGAATTTTATGCTTGCAGCAATCACTTTACCTAAGATTGCCACAGAGAAATATCAAATTGAACCCCACTTAGTCACCATGATCCAAAAAGACCAATCTGAAGCCTATGCTTTTGATGATGTTGGTACGAACCTACACAATTTCTTTGATTTATGTGATATGACACCTACAAGAGATTATGAACCCGACGCTTTGAAGTTGCATCAATTTCCTTTTATTTTGGAAGGAAGAGCTAAAGAATGACTTATAGATTTGCCTAGAGGTAGTATAACTTCATGGAATGTATGCTCTAGAAATTTCTATCTAAGTTTCACACCCTGCAAAAAATTATGCAATTAAATATCTGATCACATGTTTGAAGGAGGAAGAACATGAGCCAATAGCGGTTGCATGGGATCGCACGAAGGAGGCTATACGAAATTGTTCTTATCACTTCCATGTCGAGAACTACGACTTTTGTAATAGCCCTAGACCAAGACCTTCTATTCTATGATATGTTCATGCTTGGATGCTATGTTGATTGTGTTGTGGCTCCATGTTATTTATTTTTGCATCATGCATCATCTCCATCCTTGCAGTCTAGTCAGCGACGGATCTTCTTTGCTGGAAACCAACACCTACAGGAAAGTTCTGTTCCAAAAGTGCATATAGATGATTTTGTTCACAGGTAATGGAGGCAGAGGGAGAGCCCTGGCCCAGATCTCTCTCTACAGGTTCAAAAGAGCAAGAGACATATATACTTCAGTTGAAACCTTTGCATGGAGACATATATACTTCAGTTACTACAGTTGCTACAGTGAATTGACATGGGGAGTGCCATTAGTCGTGTGATGTATTAGGATTGAAGACATAGATGAGTGAAATAAGATGAAGCGAGGTATGTATGAAGGATACAGAAATCCTTTACTACGACGAGAAAGTCGCTCCTGTACAATTTGAGTTGCAGGCCATTTCAACAGGAAGGAAGAACCTTTGCAGATGAGCTTTGCATATGAATAACAAGGATCCCAGAATTAGTTCCAGTCTATGATTGTGGATTATTTGTTTGACACTGATCATCAATTTCACCATTCATGCAATTTTGATAGGTTCAGAATTTAGAAGCTATGTGAGCTTATGTTGTCTCCTTTCTGCCGATGGCCTCTGCTCTGCATGGGGGGAATTGCTGGGAAGATTGTGTTCTTGTCAACTCAACTGCTTCTGCCTGCAGTGTCGACGTCGGCTAGGGAGATCAGTGCTGCAACCAGACCAACATTTGCTGCAAGAGAAGGCTCTGTGCGGTTGTAGTTCTTTGCGGACATCTTTGAAGCCATCATGCCTGTCAGGATCAGCAACCATTGCTCTACCGATGATATTAGGGTTTGCTTTCTTACTCTGCTTCCATTCTGTACCTCCTTTGCACCAGTACTTAACACTGTCATAAGGGATCGATGCCCCTCTGTGATGAACACGTTCGGGGTACTTGTTTACAAAACCGACAATGTACGTAGCAGTGGGATCTTGCCTAAGATGTAATCAAGCTGCAAACCAAGTTATGATCAATTTATTTATATTCATGCTGAGTGATGTAGGATTACTGAGAAGAACATAATAACCCTTAAACCTTACCTGTGACCTCACAAAGCCTCGGAGGGCTTGCGTGGTGTCAGAAACCAGGTCCAGAACCCCACCCTGGCGTGCCTGCGGCGCCCACATATGGGTATACAAAGAAGCAACGAAAGCCGCATTGACAACATACTGAAGCAGCTGAGGCCCCTCTGTGGTTGAGCTGCATCAGGACTATCTTTGGAACATCAACCTTAACATTATGAAACGCAATCTTCTCAGCAATTCTTCCTCCTATTGCTCAAACCTTTGCATGGAGGCTGGCAAGGAAATCCCTTCCAACAGGTAAGAGAGCAGGTAAATACACCATTTTCACAAAGGCAAATCTTGCTCAAGCTGTGGTCTAAAGGAAGATGAGATGCATATATATTCCTTTTCTCTGTCCTCTCACATGGCACCAACTATTTGCAATGATCCACATCCAAGTTTACCTTGTTTTCCTTTCAGTTAGCTTCAACTTCAAGAATGAGAAAATTCGCCGAGAAAAGTCAATCGATCGTACCCCTAGTTTTTCTAGTGGATCATGTTTTGACAGCCCAGCATTTTTGCCCCTTCAGCAATTGTTTTTTTTCCCAAGGTTTGTACCTTTTAAAGAAAATATAATATTACACATGAACCCATGTACACATGGTTTGAGTGTCATACACACCAATATACAAGTACAATGTAGTACATTACCGAGCGTCAAGATGAAATGAAACATACAAGTTAGCACGATGTGCATACATATACACACACATGGTTCCATCCAGCCACCAAATCAAGAGGAACCAAGCAACTTAATCACTGCTGCTGCTGCTAGTCAATTGGTCCTCTACCCAGCAGATTAAGCCCTACAATGATGATAACAGTATGTGGTCAGAAACCAACCACTCTAGCTGTGATCACTGACCCTGACCTGGTAATTGTACTCGATGAGAGCTTATAACATGTCAAACTGACCATTTCCCTCTCTCTGTCTGAATTAATTATGCAAGTCATGACTTGCAGATGAGGTTTGGATATGAATTAGAAAGATCTCAGAATTAGTTTCTGAAGTTGCAACACACAAGTTCCAGTCTGTGATTGGCGGATTATTTGTTTGTTTGATACTCCCTCCGTAAACTAATATACATAAGAGCGTTTAGATCACTACTTTAGTGATCTAAACGCTCTTGTATCAAGAATGAGAAAATTCGCCGAGAAAAGTCGATCGTGCCCCTAGTTTTTCTAATGGATCATGTTTTGACAGCCCAGCATTGGTGCCCCTTGAGCAATTGTTTTACCCCCAAGGTTTGTACCTTTTTTAAAGAAACACTATATTACACATGAACCCCATGTACGTCTGGTTCGAGTGTCGTGCACACGAATATACATACACTGGATTGAAGAAAACACCGCATAGATAATTATAAGGTTCACGCGAATGTCCACCAATACATATATGGTTGGAGCGTCTTTTTTCTTTTTGCGAAATATACATGGTTTCAGTGTTAACAATATCACAACTCACATAAAAGCACGTAAATGATGTCAACTAATGCAACCGATATACAATTTAAAGTTTGCCCTAAATATCCACGGCGCTGATAGATAGTTAAAAGGTTCACATGAATGTCGGCCAATACATAGTTAAAATGTTCACATGAATTCCGTAATGATGCTTACCAAAGATCAATACAAACACTGTAAGATCGACACCAAATACAAAATGCAAACTATACACGTGGTTACATAAGCCAGCCCAGAACCTATTCCATCTTTCCTTTTCAGTTTCTGGAAGAACTGTTTCAGAATCGATTGCTCGCTGCACAGTAAACAACTAGCAGATTGCCACTTTTACTTGCTACAACTGAATCTGCAGCGAGTAGTGACCAGTTTAACAAAGAAAAATATGTATAAGGGGTTACTACATTACTCAAAAGAGAACATCTGATCTACAATTTTTCACTTCACCTAGATGTGCTCCCAGATAGCAGCCTTGTCCAGCAAACAACAAGAGGAGCAAATAACTAGTGTCATAAACCAATTTTGATGGAGCTGATTTTGGTGGGGTGGAGCAGTCCCAAACATGACCTTCTCTAATTAATCAAATCCAACATATCAAGAAGAGATTGTTTGAAGACATAAGGCCACGAATGAAACAAAGACACATGGAGAACAGGCAAGTGTGTGTGTGTGTGTGTGTGTGTGTGTGTGTGTGTGTGTGTGTGTGTGTCATCCATCTTTTCTCGCCGGGCGCAAAATAAGTGCCATATGCAATCCAATGATGGTTTGTGATCGGAAACCAACTAGTCCGTGTAGCAAAAAGAAGCTCTGTATTTCTTTAGAATCAACATTTACTCCAACTCGTTACTCATGTGGTCCAGTCTATAAACTTCGTATTCTTATCAATAGCAATAGGCGCAGGCGAAGGAAGAGGCCTCCTTGCCCGCAAAAAGGAGAAAGAATGAAGATTTCTTCTCCCTGATGTGGTCCATGAGTACAATGTAGTGCATTACCGAGCGTCAAGATGAAATGAGACATACAAGTTAACACGATGTGCATACATATATACACACATGGTTCCATCCAGTCCACCAAATCAAGAGGAACCAAGCAACTTAATCACGGCTGCTGCTGCTGCTGCTGCTGGTAGGCACTCCGTCAAATACCGGGCTTGGCACTGCCTTATATGATATCAGATGGATCAAGTCACCAACAATCCAAATGGAGTCAATTGGTCCTCTACCCAGCAGATTAAGCCCTACAATGATGATAACAGTATGTGGTCAGAAACCAACCACTCTAGCTAATCAGACGCAACGAAAATATATAATTTCAGATACTCAACGGGATAGATTCATATATTATACTGACGGAAATTCATTTGGGCCTTCAGAAGATCAATACTAACACTGTAAGACTGACTTAAAAAAATTAGCAATACAATGGACAGGACATAACCTGGACAGCCCCTCTGTAGTTAGGACTGTTTGCTAAGATTAGCAGAATGACAGAGCACAGTACCACCAAACTAACTAACAAATACTTGCATCATATAGCAACGTCGACCCTCTATACTGCATATGAACAATAGAGGCAAAAACTAGGAGCAAGCTCACCGTTTCAAATGGTTGGTGGAGACAAGTATGGCGGGAAGCCCGAATACAGTTGGTCCTGCAATGGCATTATGTCACTATTCCGAGAGAAGCGCTCAAGATCCATAGTGTGAAGATTCAGTGAAAAGCAGCAGCCCGGGTCCGGCACTTTATCCGGATGGTACGGTTCCGGGTCGTCTGTAACCACATACAGGAGCAGGTACACCCCAGCTACACCAATGATCCGATAGCGGTGATCATGGGACAATTTGACCACCTTTTTCTTTTGCCACTGCCCTGGGTCGTCGTCCCCAGTGCTAACCAAAATGGAATACCGGAGGCGAGGCACGCGGTGTGTGGGAGTTTGGCTGAGAGCGAACATCCCAAGCCTCCCTTGGCTTGCTTCCACGAAGGCCAGCTCGTGATTCATGAGATCAGACGGAAGGTCGACGGTTGAGAACTCCGTGGTGGCCGTGTCGAGCATGAGCAACTTGTCCATCGCACATACCACCCAACAGAAGCACCCGTGCGCGTAGTAGCGCTTTCCGACCGTAACAGCGGACAGCACATGGACACTGACTCCTGCGAGGAGGGCGGTCCAGCCATCAAATGCGACGGCGCGCCATTGTCCGGCATGGGGACCTGACGAAGAGTGGACGTAGAGGACCAAGCGGGTCTGGTACTGGGCCAAGCACATGACTTTGAATCTTGAGGGAGCGCCCGCAGCAGTGTCATCAGCGCCCTCGTCCCCGCCGGCGGGAGCAAGGAAAGGATCCAGGTGAAAGAGCAGATCGGACAGGTCCTGGGGGACGGGGGGTAGCAGGAGGTAGCGCCGGTGCAGCGGGTCGCAGACGGCGACGTCCCTCACCAGGCAGTGGTCGTCGGTGATAGGGGCGATGCAGAGGAGGGCGCGGCCGTCGCGGAAGTCGTGGAGAATCCAGGGCTGGTCGCGGGAGGGGAGGAAGGAGCAGGAGAAGTCGGTGCCGGCGAGGGTTCGGGCGGCGGCGGCGGAGGGGTGGGGCGGCTGGGCTGGGAGGAAGGGGTCGGAGAGTACGCCCAGGAGAGGCGGCGGGTGGAGGGTGCGGAAGCGACGGAGGAAGGAGTGGTCGGCGACGACGCGGCGGAGGGAGGGCCCGGCCATGGAGGCGCGGGCGAGGTCGGCGGCCGTGGTGAGGCGGAGGAGGATGTCCTCCGTCAGGTGGTCCGGGAGGGCCGCCTGCGCCTCCATGGCCGGCGAGGCGTCGGGGCTGCAGGGCGGAGCCGCCGGCGACGCCATTGTGGTGGAGTGGAGTGGGGAACGGAGGAGCGGATTGATTTTCCGTTTCTGCTGGAGGAAAACGTATACCCTGCTCGTGCTCCCACTTTGACGTCTCCTTCAACGTCAAGAAACATAAAGCAAAATTCTCTACTTTGTTTTCTAATATAAAAATCATGCCCATACTTTCGGCTGTAAAAAACACATATTCTCCGTATGAGATTTCAAAGTTATTCCACCCACTTGGCTTCGTATGAGATTCACGAGCCACCTTCCTAGAGATAATATACTTTACTATTAAACGCAATCATTATTTTCGTTGCTCTGAACCCCGCCTGTCTGCTTGAAACATATTTCTTGTAGTGGAGGAGATTTGTGACACCCCGATAGTTAAGCTATAGTAAACCACTGTTAATGATGCCAAATCATCATGATTAAAATTTTCCTAACCTCACTTATTTCAAACTTAGTTCAAATACAAATTCAATTGACAAATCAAATTATAGTTTCATAAAGCAGTTAATTAAAAATGTTCAACATGTTACAATTATTCATTAACTAATCAACAAATGGCATCCAACATTTAATAAAATATTTAATTGCCCAAAACAATTATTCACTAACTGAAGGGATAATGTTGACCCGGCGGATATGACATCTTTGAAGAAACCAACTACAAAGCATGATCCGGTGCTGAAGTTTAAATCGACTGATGATACTAAGCTCGTTGACTTTGTTCCTGGTGATTCATCCAAGCAGTTCAGTATCAGTGCTAATCTGGATCCTAAATAGGAAAGCGCGCTCATCGAGTTCATCCGTGAGAACGGGGACATCTTTGCATGGAAACCTTCTGACATGGCAGGTGTATTGAGGGAACTCGCTAAGCACACTCTCAACATTGATCCGGAATTTAAGCCGGTCAAACAATTTCTTCGTCGTTTCAACGAGGAGAGGCGTAAGGCCATGGCGAAGAGGTGGCCCGGCTGTTAGCGGCTGGGTTCATCGTTGAAGTTTTTCACCCTGAGTGGTTGGCTAATCCGGTGCTGGTGCTTAAGAAGAATGACACGTGGCGTATGTGTGTGGATTACACGGACTTAAATAAGGCTTGTCCGGCTGATCCTTTTGCTCTCCCTCGTATTGATCAAATCATTGATGCTATGGCGGGTTGTGAGCGTTTGAGTTTTTTGGATGCTTATTCTGATTATCATAAGATCAAGATGACAGTTAAGGACCAGGAGAAAACAACTTTTATTACTCCCTTTGGAGCCTTCTACTATGTGTCTATGCCTTTCGGGCTCAAGAGTGCCCAGGCGACTTACCAGCAATGTTTGCAGAATTGTCTTTACAATCAAATTAGGTGCAATGTTCATGCTTATGTGGATGATATTGCGGTGAAATCCAGAGAGAAGGAAACTTTGATAGATTGAAGTGAAACCCGCCTTTCATTTTCTGCCTGTGCTCCTATTTTATAATGAAATGAAATTACTAAATTCCGAATCATGTGGATTTTGCGTAAGATCCGAATGCATCAGGAAGCGTTCGATCGCGATCGTATGGACGCGCTCACGATCCCGCCCCGCTTCGCCCTCGACTGATTTCCCCTCTTATTTATGGATTGTTTTTTAACCTCTCATTGAAGGAGAAAGATACCCACCTGATTTTTTTCTGTTATTTAAAGAAGGTTTCAATTTTCATTGAAGGAGAAAGATACACGTGTGATTTTGTTCGCGTGATTTAATGACGGAGATAGTGTATGTTTTTTCACGATGAAAAGATTGTGAAAAGTGGGATTTAAACGGACATGGAGTATGTGATCATGAGCACATAGGCACTCGGAATCTGACCCCTTCGTTTCAGCTTTGCGATTCTCTCTATTCAATGTGTTTGATACGACGCTGATCCACCACGGACAGAAACATGTAATATACTCCTGCCTGGTGGGCCATCTTTTCGATGGACATTTGTACCTTGTGGACGGCGAGAGGTGGAGCCGTGGCTCGACATGCCACCGGCGTCCTGATCCGTGTATCGGTACCCGGGCTTTCCAGTTACGACGTGAAGCTGCTGCAGTAAATGCGGTTAGGTGACAGGGAGAGGGCGGCATGGAATTGTTGTCAGTAGATTCGTTTTCAAAGAGTTTTATGAGTCTCGTGATGCACAGTCCAAATTTTTAGATGTGCGGTTGTTTATCCAAGGCTACATCAACCTATGAAACCATGCATTATATGATTGAGCATGGTTGTCGAACAGTCCTCGTAGGAGAAGAAACATATATGAGAGCCACCATGACAAGGAACATCCATCTCTACGACAACCTAGTCACCTCACACTGCTGCCGTGCCATCCTCCAGCTGTCGTCATACCGGTGCAATGACAGTTGTGAGCACGACAAGACTGAAGAGTTGGCCAACCCATCCTCAACAATGGACATATTCAAGATGCCTACAATACACAGGATACTCACAGATGCTGCACTGCAAGGAAGGAACAGGACAACTCAACCAGTAATGCGAACTTATACGTTTACAGTCATATGTTTCCAAGTCACTTCAGCTCAAGGTCTAAAGCTGTCAAAGATGCACCACAAACAACTTGCCTCTAGCAAAGATCTCCCAGGACAAAGCCAGGTCATTGGGAAACCAGCAGAGGCCTATTGGACAGACTTGTGTACCATCAAAGATGCAGTTTCAATTCAGTTCAGGTTTCTGATGTCTCAAGGGCCTATAGCAACTTTAGCTCAGCTGGTGATCAATCAGGGAAGTGTAGCTAGTCATAGATTTAACTGCAATAATTCTGATAATTATGTCCCTTCATTCAGATTGCGACAGATGTGCTACAGCTACACGGAATTGTAATCCTCCTTGTAAACTGTATGCAGACTGAATGAATGACACCACCTTGTGAAAAACAGAAGGTGCAGCAATCAATCTTTCCCCGCCAAACAGAACTCGGACGAGTCAGACTCCACGCCGACCGTCCGGCTCAAATTCTGGCCGGATAATATAAGCAGATTTGTCCATGTTGGTGTCCAAAAAACACTTCCATTTTTATCAATGACAATTAATACACAATATGCACAGGTGAAGCAACCCTGATGTGATCCGTGAGTGCATGCAGGTTACTAGGCTTTACGACTAAACAAAACATCCAAATTAACGGCGGGGCACTTACCCATACGCACCATGCAAGGACTAACACAGTGTTCATACATACATGTTCCATCCAGTATACCCAAATAAACACAGCAACTTAATCAGTAAAGTACTGACTTTGGCACTGGTACCGGTTTACTAATGGCAGAATAGCAGCAACAAGCAACAGAGACTACATGGAAGAAAATAAACATGCAAAGTAACAGTAGCCAGAGAGACTAATCTATTATGAAAATGCTCAAGTTGCACACATGCTCAACATGTAGCATCTGGGTATGCTATCACAAGGACGGGACACAAGACTCGAGTAAACATATGTCAAACACAGGCAATTGCTTTGGTGTATGTGTCATCGTGCTTCCCAATGATCAGCCAGCAGCCAGGCAGACATGAAATGAGTACCATACGCAGCGGATTAAACCCTGCAATAATAGCGTGTCATGTGATGAGAAACCAACCTCTCTTGTTAATTAGATTAAACGAAAAAATCTACCTGCAGATACTTCAATAGATACAAATGTTTATCACTAAGTTGGTTTGTCCCACATACATGCTGTACTAGAGGAAAACCCAAACGTATCTTGTGCATAAGCGGTTAATTAACCGCGTAGTTGAAGTTCAAGGACATGTATACATCTTACTGGGCATAATCCGCAGCGTGCCATCGGAAACACATGGATTTTAACTTTAATAGCGTGTCAGGTGGCACCGGTGTAGCGGGTCGCACACGGCGACGTCCCTGACCAGCACACCGTCGTCGGGGAAGACGCAGAAGAGGGCGCGGCCGTCGCGGAAGTCGCAGCGACACCAGGACTGCTCGCGGGACGGGAGGAAGGAGCAGGAGAAGTCGGTGCCAGTGAGTGCTCGGGCGGCGGCGGCGGAGGGATGGGGTGGCTCGGACGGTACGAAGGAGCACGAGATTACACCCAGGAGAGACGGCGGGTGGAGGGCGCGGAAGCGACGGAGAAAGGAGTGATCGGCGATGACGCGGCGGAGGGAGGGCCCGGCCATGGAGGCGCGGGCGAGGTCGGCGGCCGTGGTGAGGCGGAGGAGGATCTCCTCCGTGAGGTGGTCCGGGAGGGTCGCCTGCGCCGTCGGCGGGGCGTCGAGGCTGCACGGCAGCGCCGGCGATGCCATTGTGGTGGAGTTGTTAGGGAATTCTCTGTTGGGGTTTGGGAATTTATTTTGGAAGGGCACCCCGCCTTCTCTTTTGGATGACGCTCTCCTCCAGTACGCCTTTGAGGTCGACGAGGAGACATCAAATCAAACTACAATGATAGGACGTTTCTTTTCTTTTTTCTTTCTTTCTTTCAGTTCACCGTCATATTGTTAGATATGAGATCAATCCGTCATATTGTTAGATTTGAGAGGAGCACTACGAGGACGAGTCGCCTTCTACCTATGCCATCCTTTAGTCCTCACCATACCAGTGATGACCTCATTTATTTGCCTCGTCGTTGCTCCTCAAGCAGCGCCGCTAGCGTGATGCCACCTACAAAGTAGTCGGGGTTCGAGTAGAACACCAACGTCCAACCTTCGTTCATGTCGTTGACACCATTGATGATAACACTATCATAGCCGTACTAGTCGGCACCGCAAACATCGAGATGTTGCCACCTCTTCGTTCAAATCCAGCTATTGCTGGCGGTTGCTACGACACTCCAACTACAAGCTCCTGCTATAATGCTTTACGTTTGGCAACTGGGGATCTCTAGGAATCAATGGACGACAGAGTGATCCAAAGTTTGTTTGATTGTTAATTAGCACTTGAAATATGCAATTTTGGGTGTATGTAGAGGCTAGGGAGCCCGGAGATTGAGCAGTGCACCATGATCACATGCTCTGCGGCACGATTTTTCTCCTTATGCCATAAAATTCAGGAAAAAAGGTAGAGAAGCAAATGTCCCAGAACATTGTGTGCGTTTCAGTTTCATGAATTTTTTTTTATGCGTGCCTTGTGTCGATACAAAAATAATTAGTCTTCACAATTTTGATTTCTTAGAAGAACCAAACTTTGTTTTTCTTCTCTCAGCCACAAAGCACATTCTCTTTCTACAAAAACTAAGATCGACCCATGGAAATGTGTGGGTAACATCTTTAGCATGTGTAACGCACTATATATAGGAAAATCCCGTTTTCCCGTGTGTTAGCCTATAAGCCGTGATATATTTATCGGGTACTCGACTTATGTTCACTCTAAACCAAGTGGGGGAGAAATAACATCCGGCAAACAAAATGCACTCGGGTTATAGTGTCCTATAGGCCGAGTGCCCCGAAAAGCCCTCGGCTTACATAATGTACATGATATTTGTACAAAAAAGCACTCGGCTTATAGTGCACACTCGGCAAAGATATTTGCTACGTGTCTTACAATGGAGGTCATTGACGCCGCCGTCATGGAGCAGCCTATAAGCTGTGTGCCCTACCAAAAGTATCAACTTACATGGCATGTAAGCCGTGTACCCTCTATAAGCATTTGGCTTGCAGGACGCTATAAGATGTGTGCCTTTTGTAAGCACTCGGCTTACAGGACCCTATCAAGGTGATGGTCAAATTCATTGCATAGTTTATTGTAATGTGCCAAAATTAGACACATAGGTGCATCTTCCGTTACAAACAATGTTGTCAAATATCAACCATTTTGTGCAAAAAAATCTTTTTTATGTGTCAAGGAAGGTTTTTTTGTGAAGCAAGTACAAAAAACAGGGTGCAAAATGGCACTGTCGTTAATGCCCGGCTGCCATCATATATAAACGGTGTGTCTATTGGCCCTCGGTTTACATAGAAGTACCCGGTTTATATATAAACCGAGTGTTTTTTTCGTGGCTCTCGGCTTACCCTTCATAAGAGTGGAACCTTGGCAAAAGCCACCAAGGTCCAACATAGAGTGGAACCTTGGCAAGGACGATGGCTCTCCAAGTCAGCGAGGGTAGGGCTTATCAACTCTTCCATCACCAGCCTTCTGATGTATTTGATGGGATTATATAGTATGCATGACCCCCTTCACCACGACGTAGCGAAATTCCAGTTCCGGTTCTTTTGGGTGGGTAAGAGCGATAAACAGAAGTATCACATGGTTAAATGGACAGAGATTTGCAAGTCCAAAGATCAAGGAGGATTGGGGGTCATCTCCTCAGAACGCATGAACATCGCCCCTCTCTCCACATGACTATGGAGGATTGCTGCGAGAGAAGCCGGGTTGTGGCTGGACATCCTACGCGCAAAGTACTTGTGCGGACAGCCTCTCACATTTGCCCAGTGGTCTAGAGGATCCCAACTCTGGCAATCTATAATCCAACTCCTTCCCGTGCTTCATATTGGCTCCTCCATCATGGTAGGGTCTGGCGTCAGCACCCTATTCTAGCAAGACCGTTGGTTGGGCCCGCTGCCGTTCATCATGTGCTTCCGGTTGTTATTCACCATGCCCAACACCTCAGTAGAGGCGACCCTTGCCAACCTTGGAAGCCTTGCCTTTGGACGCACTTTTGGTTGCCCGGAATGGGACAAACGAGAGGAGCTCCTTGAATGTGTGGCTCTACATACACCCTCCCTCAAGCATGATTCCATCTCATGGCACCTGGAGCCGAATGGGTTGTTTTCAGACCACTCCAGAGCCGGAGGAATTAAATCTCCTTTGGGATATGAAATTTCCTATGAAGATTAGGATCTTCCTTTGGCAATTGGTCTATGGCCGTCTCCCATATGGAGTAGAGGTGCTAATGCAAAATAGACCTAGCGATGGGACTTGTCCCCTACGGGAGACTCTGGAAGATCTCAACCACATTTTCTTCACTTTCCCATCGACAGTTTTTCTCTGGAGTTGCCTTAGGGAGGTGGTGTGTGGTAGTTGGTGCCACAACAAGTCCCGTTTATGTTTTAGGAGGTCGTTAGTTTCCACCCCACCCCCCTTTCGACCTGCCCTTTGGGTAGTTGTGTTTGCTCTTGTCTCTACGCTATGAAACATCCGCAATAAGTTGGTGATTGAACATGTGATCCTCTTGCGCGCGACTAGCACAATTAATAAAATGGGTGGTTTCTTATAGCACTGAAGACCGGTTAGTAAGCGGCTTGGTTGAGAAAACATTGACGGGATCATCCCTGAGAACCAATCCATCGCTTCGCGTCTTGATCCACCGACTCTGTCACCGCCTTCTAAGCCGGATTAGCATACTTTAGCTTTATCTTTGTAGGGGTGTTTTGTGTTATGGCCCCAGCAAGACTTAATTTTTATCTTCTCGCACTTTGGCTCTTGTCTCTTGTTTGTTGGACCTAGGCTTGTTGTTGTGCTCAGTGGTTGCTTTATAATATAAAGCGGGGAAACCTTCTTTCGTTAATGTATTCCTTGATGTGTCATCCTTGCTTCCTTCCTTTGTTGCAACGACCAGTGCGAGCAGCCAGATTAAGCCCTGCAACAGCAGAATGTGGACAGGAAACCACTCTCGTCAGATGCGTCGAACTGAAACATGCAAACAAGCTTGTTTAGAAAACTTGTGTGAGCAAGTAAATAACCATGTAATCATAAGTGCAAACATTTTTACTCAATAAACTCATTAAGTTAACAACCATATTGTTTCGTGGGAATTAGATATGTGGAATGGGAGTTGAGGGGTAAGGAGAATAAAAGTCCACTGATTAGAGGGAATGTGAGTTGAAGTGGTAAGGGGAATGGGAGTTGATGGTTACAATTACCATTAATTTCTTCCCCTGGGGGACCCTGTTAATTCGTGGGTAGACCTTCATCCAAACTCATTTCCATCATATACCAAACAAGGATGTGGGAGTAAATATCTGTTTCCCGTGCCTACTGCCTCGATAAACTCCCTCATGCGAATTCCCCTTTGCCTTCACCTTCCCAAAGGTTTCAAAATAGGCAGTAAGTTCTTAGGTGTGGAGAAAATTGGCAATGCCATTGGAGCGTTGTATGTGTCAAAGGCTACAGGTTTGCCTCGCGTACTGGAACTTGTCAGAAGGCGGAGGAACAACGAGAATGACCAATTGACGTTGGTGGCAGGAATGAGTAGAGTGAGACCAGATGGAGGATCAAAGAGGTTGACGCAGACATGTGCATGCAACGACGTGCGGGAAGTGTGCACGAAGGCGTTGAATATAGTGGCAACGAACCAGTGGCGGGAGGCGCCAGCCAAGGAGGTCAAGTAGCAACGTCCATCCCGATCTTGTTCGCCAACACATCGGTGATCAGTTTCTCGCCGAAGCATGGTGACATCAACCCTCCCTAGAAGCTATGTCCTAAACCAACGAGGCTAGGGTGCGCATGTAGTCGTGAGACAGGAGGTCTCCAAGTCCGAAGGTGAGGATTTGGCTGGCGACTAGGGCAAGCGCCTCCATGATGTCGATGAATCCGTGTGCTTCACATGATCGACGACCATTACTGCAGGGTTGCCCAGGCTGGAACTTGTCGTCGCTAGTCATGATGTACCACGTGGGCGCCACACAACGGAAGATGGTGAAGGCATGGAGATCTCTTCATCATTGCCGATGATTGTCGAAGAAGCAGAAACCTCCCCCGAGGTACTACACTACTGGTGTCAGTGCCGCTAGGGTCTTTCCCTCCCCTGCACTCTCTCATGGTGGATGTTGTGGGACAACCGTATTGAGTGGAGGCATCGTGCTCATGTGGTGGCAGCGGTGCGGCGACCGACACTCAAAGTGGCGATGCTTCTGTCCTCTTCCGGTGTGGCATTGACCTAGATGTTGGCTGGCAGCACAGGGGCTATGTGGCGTCAGATCTGGCGGTGTGTGTATGCCTGGCTTGGGTCGGGCCTTTTCGGCTGCGACTTGGTCGACAGTGGGCGGTGCGGGAAGGAAACTCTAGGGCTCCTCCTCGGCGGCAGGTAGCAGCTGCTCCAGTTCTCTACTCAGTGGGCGGGCGATGGTTGGTGGCCCGCATTAATCCGAGATAGCGGCAATGGTGGGGCGACATAGGGGGTATCCGCTGGGGAGCCTGACAAGAGAGATGGTGGTTTCTACGTGGTCCTTTGTGGCCGGCGTAGGGAGTGATAGACGTGGATTCGATCCGCTCCTACTCTTCCCCCTTTCCCCGACCTAGTGCTGCTTCGTCTCTGATCTGGTGTTCTTCGGGATAGGGCGGTCACTGGCGGCTCGAGTGGTGGTTGGGGTGTCGGTATGGCCAAAGCCGGTGCCTTGGTTGATCTTGGGGCTGTCTGGAGACAGGGCAGCAGCCCTGGCGGTGGGAGACATGTTGTTTGTGGGTGGAGCACGCGTCTAGGGTGCAGGTTGACGGACATGACCGAGTGGGTGGCATGGTCGTTGTTGGCAATATCGTGTGGTGACGAAGGTATGGGAGCATTGGGGTGTTTACCTTGTCTAGCTTCTTCCAGTTGTCCACATATGTCGTTCCCTTGCTGAAGGCTTTGTCGCAAGTGCTCCCTGACCTTCGTGTTGCTCCGGGTGAAAACATGGTCCTATGGATCAGGCGGTGGCGTCATTCCAGTGTCGTGCCCTTCTTGAAGGATCCTCCTTGAGGCCCACCCTTCGTTGTTGTCCGGCTTCATCTGTTGCAGTGGCTATGTCATTGCTGAAGGCTTCATTGTCGTTGAGCAGTTCTTGCGTTGTCCATCTATAGTTTGCTTCGATTTTGAGTTAGTGGTATTGCTGATATCCTGCATCTATGTATCTTGCCTTCGGTGTCAGAGTGTGGGCTGTGTGTCTTGGCTTGTTGTTTGCGGCTGTTTGTATCTAGATCATTGCTTTATTTATAAAGGGAGGTGAATGCCTTTTTCGGTAGGATTAGATTAAGTATGAGGCACCGCGTAGTTCACCAGCACACTACCCTGTGAAAAACTTACTACTAGTTCACTGTTACACTACAAGCAGAGGACAGAAACATGAGCTTTTTATGTGTTATACATACCACTCCAGTTGCAATTTAACTCCAGAACCTAGACCTTATTTAGATACAACGCAATGCAATACACTAGTGCTAAAATGCATTAGAGAAACAATGCATTAACCCAAAAGGCTGAGACCCTGTGCAGTCGTGTAGATAGGAATAGGAAATGCGAGTGAGCTGCATTACTACAAACATGCAGAAGTTTGTTTGCTCTATTTATTTGTATATAGACAAGAGTTGGCATTGCAAATAAGAGCATGCGTACACAAGAAAGAACCGACCAGGCTTGCAGGCCGAGTGAATCAACCTGTGATTGCATGGTTAGAAGGACAATGGTATCTACTGCCCACTAGAGTTCAAGTCCCAGACTTGACATTGGTGCTCCCATTTTTCTAAATTTATTCCAGGCCTTCCGGCGATATGCGTTCAGTAGGAGGGGACGTTCCCGTCGACTACGAAGATGTCTATGGCGATTTTGTCAATCTCAATATGATGTGCCGGCTCAGTCTGTCGGAGGTGCTCATAGGGGTTAGGGTGCGTGTGCATGCATTCATAGGCAGTGGCGGACCAAGGAATTGAAGTTAGCCGGGGCGAACATTTAATGTTCAATTTTTTTTCGCTACAAATGCAGCTATATTCAACCAGAACTTATAGCATTCAACAACAAAAGGATGAAAATACTATTTAAAACTAGTACACTGTTAAAAGTCGCCGAGGCTTCCTGACTGCTCACATGGACTCTTGCCGGCTTGAAATGTTCACTTATGCCACAATATGATCCCATAATTCCAACTTCCAAATGAGACCTACAAAATAATGAATGCATTAGCACAAGTGTGATGAGAGTTGTATATTTTGGTATAGTCATCTGATGGTAACTGGGTGGTAGTATACCTTTAAGACGTAATTGCATAATGAACACGAGGTTCTGGAGGTAGATGAGCTCGACGGTTCTTCAAGGAATGAAAATGAACCATAATCTCTTTATCACTAATTTTAGCAAATATCTCGCGCTCAACAAAGCAAACCATCAAATCATTAAGCCAATCATCACCCATCTTGTTTCAAAGATCAGTCTTTATAATATTCATGGCTAAGAAAACCCTCTCAACTGATGCAGTTCCCACCGGTAATGTCAATGCAAGTCTGATGAGCTGATAAACCAATGGAAATACCAGATGTTGTCTACTCTGAATCAACTTGAGAGCAAGAGAACTCAAACTATCGCAAGCCAAGAATTTAGTACTACCTCTGTTCACTTTTATAAGGCCTTGAGGGCATTTCAGACAGCATGCAAAGAAGCCCATTTTCAGTTGTCTGAAATGACTTATAAAAGTGAACGGAGGGAGTACTTCTTTTCATCACATCAATATATATGTTGAGTTGATTAGTCAATAGATAGCGCTCTTGTGAAGAGAAATCAATTGAGTAAATATCTGCAAGCTCAACTAGCTTATCATGATCAAAGTTGCTAAATGAGTCTCTAGGATCAAGGCAAGCAATGCACTTCAACAAGCGTGTAGAAGTTTCACTAGATCGATTATTCATCTCAACTATGTTTCTATCCAGCACCTCATTGAATATAGTTACCTTGTAATGATGGAGACAAGTAACCATTTTGTGTGATCTTCTTGGGTAACCCCTTGCTGAAATGTTATCATCCATATTGGGCACTATTATATTTCTTGCAGCACAAAAGGTAGTAGTAGATATCAAGAGAGGCTCCCATCCATCATCTCTCAACTTTTGTAATAGACTTTTCACCGACACAATCATATTCATAGCACAGACTATATTATGATCTTTTTGTTGCAATGCTTGTGACAAATCATTGGTTAAACCGAGCACTCGAAGCATCAAATGCAAGATAAGAACAAATTCAAAACTTTCCATGTTTATCATAAAGCCAGAAGCCAAACCTCTATCATCAGCATCTGCTCCATCAAGAGAGATACCATGTAGCACTTCAACCACGGAATCCCACATTTGATATATCCGGATTAGAGTCTTGTGGTGTGCCCCCATCGTGTATCACCGGGTCTTGCTAAACTTGTCTCTTGATGCTGGCCTTTTCCTGACAAAATCACCCCATGCTCTAACTGTAAAACCAGGTTGTCATGATGCTTCTGCAACAATGCATCTTTCCTTTTAATTACACGAGGCACTGACCTACAAGAAAAGAGTAAGTGCGGTTAGAATTTTATAATGGCTAGATATATACTATTTGGATTTGCAAATAGCCATAAGCGATAAGAACTAAGAAGCACTAACCATGTTGACAATCTTATTTGTATGTCCAAAGAAATCACTAACAGCTAGGACTCCCTTGACAACAGCAACAACTACCAATTGAAGTTGGTGTGCAAAACAATGCACATAAAAAGCATATGGATTGACATCTAGCACCAATTTCTTCAAACCATTAAGTTCTCCACGCAAATTTGAGGCCCCATCATATCCTTGTCCTCTCAATCCAGACATGGATAAATTATGTTTAACAAACAATGCATCCAAAGATCTTTTCAAAGAAGCGGATGTAGTATCAAGAACATGTTTAACACCAAGCAATCTTTCCAAAGACTCCCCTTTTTAGTTCGTGAACCTGCAAGCAAAACAAACTATAAAATTAGAACAAGCATGTGAGGGTAGAGTATTTACATTCAAAATCATGACAAATAACTAACCTCACAATCATGGCCATTTGCTCTCTAACCGATACATCACGAGACTCATCAACAAGTAGAGATAAATTACTATCACCAAGCTCATTCATTATCACTTTTGTAGTCACTTCGGCACATGCTTGTACTATTTGTTTTTGGATTTTATGACAAGTCAATTGATGATTGCAAGGAGCATTTTTATGGACCACATCGGCTACATCTTTGCATCTTTCCGCATACCAATCCAACATCTCAAGGAAATTACCCTTGTTCATGGAAGTGGTAGTCTCATCGTGCCCACGAAAAGCTAGGCCTTGAGAGACAAGAAACCTTACCACACCTACAACAGCCCTCAAACGCTCTTCATATTCAATATGTGATTTGTCAGTATGGGAAGTCATTGCATACGACACACTTTGCTTTTGGTTTTTGAAATCTTCACACCATCTTCTAGCATTGTTGTGAGCGCTATTTGGTGCACCTACATGAGCATTGAATATTTCCACTGCCTTCTTCCAATTTTTGAACCTTTTTTTAGTGAAGACATCATGGCCAAACTTGTCACCAATGCTTGGAGATTTGAAAAGAAAACAATGGAAACAATAGGCAGATTTTGTCTCTTTACTATACTCGAGCCAGTCATAATCTTTATACCATGCTTCTTTGAAGTTCCGCCAATCTTTCCCAAAAAGATTTCGAGGAAAATCATGACCATACAAACGGCCCACACCTTTCGACAAATATGCCCTTCTCATTTCATCTCTAATTTCTGGAGTTGCATACTCTTCAATTTGCTTACGTGTGCCAGGATCAGAATCCACATCAGATAAATTAAATGCCGGAGGAACGCCCTACAACATTAAATGAGACCAAAACTGAGTGTCCATTTACTGTCGACCACCCATGGCTATTTGCTATTCAACATTCCAAGTTTCCAACTAACATATCAAAGGAAAGATACAAGAAGACTAGAAGAGGATACCTGCCGG
Source organism: Triticum aestivum (assembly GCF_018294505.1). Taxonomy (NCBI): domain Eukaryota; kingdom Viridiplantae; phylum Streptophyta; class Magnoliopsida; order Poales; family Poaceae; genus Triticum; species Triticum aestivum. The sequence goes on along the minus strand of NC_057813.1, from coordinate 756,668,832 downwards.
TCGTCGGAGTCATGTGGCCGCTTCTGGTTGGTTGATCTGTGCGCCGAAGCCGCTTCCCCTGCCACAGCTGCAGCTTCTTCGAGTTCGACAGCGACAACAATCCCTATCCAATCCACCTCTTCATCGGAATCCATCACGCTCACTCAAGCACCGCCCCCGACTGCCGCCCCCGCCGCTGGCCGGCTGGCCTGACCTCCAGCACTAGCACGGCAGCACCGCCCCACGCCGCCGCAGTACACGTACCCATCCCCTCCCCTGAGTCCCTCACAATGCAGCAGCGAGTTAATGCAGATGCCGCCATCCCCTCTCGCGGCGGCGCAGCAGCCAACAGTCTAGGTCGTGAGCGGATGGAGTGGGAACGAATCGGGAATCGATGGGATCTGGATTGAGTGGTTGGGTTTTTTTCTTTCTTTGACGAGGAAAGAAAAGACGTCTGCTTGGGCCTGGCCTATAGAATTAGAAACAGAGCCCAGTCTACTGGCCCAATTCTCTTTCTCCATCACTTACCCCTTCGATCCTTAGTTGTCGTACGAACAGAAGAAAACGCCGCCGCCGCTTTTCTTCTGATGAATCTGACGCGGTGACGCCTGCCGGAGGAAAGATAGGTAGCTGGGGCGGCCGCCCCAGCTCGCCCCAATGGTGGGTCCGCCACTGTTCATAGGGGTGAATGAATGCTTGTGTGTGTGAGCGGTTTCCATTGTACCGTGTTAAAGAAAAGGCTTGCAGGCCGAGAGTGTGCCACGTGAGCCCCTTTAACCTTTTACTACTTCCTTAGCTAGCCGTAGCATGTAGAGGCAGGAAAGAATTAACATGGTCTTGAGCCACTGGCTCATCTCTCTCCCTATATCCTCTCTTAATCCTTTCCCCTACCTCAATCAATCCTTCTTCTTGACCAGTGCTCTATATCAAACTAGCATTGTCTAGGGATTGGTGAGTCTCTCGAAGACCCCCACGTAGCCCTCCCCCTAGAGCGACTCGGGTGGAGCTAAGAAACCTAGCCGCCGCCGTCACGAACTCCCTCCATCTCTTCCTCCTCCGCCTCCGGGGGACGTCGCTGGGCTAAGCCCGGGGGACAACGGCGGTGGCGGGGGATCTCCTCTCTCACGTGTCTCCAGGTTGGGGCGGGATCCCTAGGCGTGTGGTGGCGCGACCAATCTGGGTTCTGCATGGCGGCGGCTAGGCGCGGCGGGCGGCCTAACCACAGACAGCGGCGTGGGCAGCGGGCATAGCGGCTGGCCTTTTTGGGCGGAGGCTGCGGTCGGTGGCGGAGGCCTTCAAATCACGGCGGCGGCATGGAGGGCCTGGTGGTCTCATCGGCGGCACCTCCATTCAGATCTGTTCTGACCGATGCGACCGTCGGTGGTGGTCATCTCTTCCACCAGAGGTGGTCGGCTGAGGCTGGGTGTTCGGATCTCCGGATTTGTGATCCAGTACTGGCTGCGAGTCAGGGAGACATAGTTGTCGGTGAAAACCGAGCCGAGGGCGGGCGATGGCGGCGTTCTACGTCGTTACCTTGATGAAGGCATCATTGTGTGACTTACATCGACCCACTCGTACTGCTCTGGGAAAACCCTAGGATTTGGTCTTCCAGATCGGATGATGACGGCACTGCGGTGGCGTTTCTCTCTTGGGAGCATCATTTGTGGACCAGTGCTGGTGGTCAGAGGCAGGAGGTGAAGTGGCTTCGTTTTGCACGGAGCTTCGGTGGAGATGTCAAGTCATGCCTGGCCGATAGGTGCTACGCTTTGTCATGCCGTGTCGGCCGGTGCTATGCACGACAGATCTTCCAAAGACTTCAAGTTGTGTGAGCTGGTGGTACTTGGCGGCATGATGCTGAGGTGTACCATCGGCGACCATGACGTGCTCAGCAGTTCGCGCGCAGGGTGGTGGTGTCATTTGCGCGCCGTGGTGGCGTTGACAACAGCTAGACCGGACAAGGATGATGCGTCAGTACAACTCTGAAGATGGAGTAGTGGCAGTTGGCGGCGGCGGCCTCTGAGAGCACGCGGGACCGGTGTGTGACACATACCCGGCAACTGGCTTGGTTGAGGCCTCAGGTTTTAGATGTTAGGCTTGGTTACAAGGTCTGTGGTATTAGGCCCAGACTATCAACATCCTTTCATCGGCTGGATAGGAGTAGCGACAGTTATTGCCTAGACGGTGACTTCAGACTTACTACTATATTTCTTTGTAAGGTCTTTTGTAAATAATTAATAAAATCGCTGCATGCATCGCTCAGATACGAGGCCGGGGGTGATCCTCCTTAAAAAAGGTGATTGGTGAGTCCAGCAGTGGATCGGACATCACAGAACGTTGGTTTTGTTGTACTCCAACATGCATTTGTGCGTGTGAAAGGTACATATGTTGGCCAGATTGGTTGATTGGAGGCACGGACTATAGAATTCATCTGTTGGCCGACTTAGTCAGGTGTTGAGCTGGTCCGCGGATTATGATCACGAATAAGCATTATGTTGGATGCAACTTGGATGGAGGCCCCACGTGAACCGAGTGTGCAGTCGGTGCTGATTCCTTGGATCCATCGATGGAGTAGCCATTAAACCGATTAGTTATTAGGACCTCCGATATATCCAAGTCTTGCCTTGGCTGATCTGGAGACAGGCTTGTTTGCAAGTACTTGTTATACTTACTTCCTAGTAATGATGCGCTTTGATTATTGACCAATTGTGCTGTCGTCACCTAGTCGTCCATCGACCCTCAGGTGGCCGATGTCATGCTTGTTCCTTACTAGTACCTCTGTTCTGGTTTATTGGTTCCTCTAGTATTTTGTGTCAAATTTTGTTCATAGATTTAACTAAGAAAATAATAATGGATGTCAACAAAAGTTATATTGTTGGATTTCTATTCAAACATAGTTTTGAACGATATTATTTTTGGTTATATGTATTAACATTTTGTTACTTAAATCTAAAGTTAAAATTTAGTACAACATGTGAAGGGGACAACAAAGGTAGTAGCGAGAATTGTTATAGTTAGCACTCCTCGACATCATCGTACATTATTGGCGTACGTATATTGATTCTTTGGACAATCGATACATTGTTGGCATTTCTAGGAGTCCGCGTTGGTTAACTAAGAGGGTGTTTGTTTCCAGGGACTTATTGGCTTAGGGACTTAAAAAAGTCCATATAAGTCTCATCTAAACCAATCAGAAGGGACTTATAGGGACTTAAAGTGATCGTTTGGGACTTATGAAATAAGACTCTTAAGGAGGGACTTATAGGAACTTATAGTTGTAATATGGTCTTATAGAGACTTATAAGTCCCAGGAACCAAACAGGTAGGGACTTTTTAGGGACTTGGGACTTATAAGTTGGGACTAAAAAAAGTCCTACGACTTATGAACCAAACATGGCCTAACGTGGGAGGCTCCATCTCGATCCTTCATATTGTTTATGAATACTGGAGCGCAAGCTGTGGATCCAACTTATCTGGCTTGCATTGGCATTGCATCAATTGCACATTTTCTTGAGCTTGAAGACTGAAGGTGCCATTAATTGGAGAGATAAACGAATCAATGTGAGAGAGCTTTCACACTTCAGATCCGTCTTACATCAATGCAATGACACGTAAATCGTGGATCCATCCATCCAACAATGCAAGGACAACACTTGTGCACTGTTTCCTTTTTGGAGGCTGAAAGATCGTGGATGTCGTCTAGAGGGGGGAGGGAGGGGGGGGGGGGGGGGTGAATAGGCGCTTTAAAATAATTACAGTTTAGATTTGAACAAATGCTAAATAAAATCAGCGTTTAATTAGTCAAGCATAAAACCTAAAACGACTAGGCTCACCTACGTGCATGAAAAACTTATGCTAAGCAAGATAAACAACTAAGTGATAGCAAGATATATATCATGTCATACTATGACTATCACAAAGTAAAGTGCACTAGATGATACCCCGCGCGTTGCAGCGGGAATTTTAAGCAAATAATTTGCAAGAAAAAAGTGACAATTTATATTATATACATGTGATAGCAAATAATGTTCTAAAGTGGAAGTGCCATGTATGCATTATTAGTGAATCAGATGGTGATTCAGACACATGAGTATAAATTTTCAGTGTCATAGAAAACCGTGAGTTGTTACAATCTAGAGCATAATTATATACAACACACTTACATATTTCTTGCAATACAAAATAATAAAATGAGTATGTTGCATTACTTGATATTCTGCACATGCATATGCACATTTTGGCAATCACTAAATGTTCTTCCTGAAGTACAGTTTGCAGCTTGCAAGCTTGAATGATAGACACGGTCTGAAAGCCCTCAAATCACCAAACATACTTAGTGTATCAAGTTTGTTCTCCACTTCCAGTTCAATCTAAGTGCTGCTAAAAATATTAGGTAGATGCCATACGAAACAAAAAAGGAAAATGCGACCACCAAGTATGGGAAAAGGGAATCGACACCTGAAACGAAAACTCCCTAAGACTACTTATGTCTTCTTGCCTTTGAAATAACACTGCTACAATAGGTGTCATAGTCATAGTATTAGTTTGATGGAGATACGACCATCCATCCAGCTTGATGGAGATACGACCATCCATCTTTTTCTGTAGTAATCTACAATTCAAGAGAAGAATCTCAGTAGAACAACCAGCTCTTATAAAATTTTAGTATCTAGAACACAATATATATATTTAAGCTTTGCCTCGACAAATACATAAATTTTCCAAGACAGTCAACTGAAGTTGCAACTTCTAGGTACAACAATTTTTAAATCTCCAGATTTAAGAACTGGATCAGCAAACAATGGATCGCGGCGACAGAATCAAATTTACTCCATGATGAAGAGGTTGTAGGTAGAACCTGATATGGAGAGGGGATGGAACATTGCAGATTTGTCTCGACAAACACGCGCTACACCTGCAAGCAATGGGTGTCAAGAATAGAGACTTCAAATTCATCCCACCATCTTGCAGGGTAGGTATAGTCTGTAATTCAAGTGAAAGGAATCATATACAGCAATGAATTATCAAACTGTTGTCAGTCCATGACTAACCTGAAGAATGAGTATAATTGCACGATTGGTTCTCTGGTCAAACTCTCCGCCTTCTCACTCCCTTCCACCCAGGCTGCCAGTTTTGAGGTTTGCTCCCTTGCCAGAATCAATCAGCACGTCACCCAGCCGTCCACCTGTAGGATCTTCTCTATCAGCCTAGAAAATTGACGGCCATCTACTCACCTTGCTTTTGGCGAGCGGAATATAAGAAAATCACACAAAAATTGGTAGATGTTCCAATTCGATAGAAAGACCTGATTCTGGCTAAATTCGGGATTAAATAGCTATATCTTTACCACCTCTCTCTGCCTCGACTCCCTGACAACACGCTCCCCTCTCTCTCCCTCCCGCCGAGACAGCGGCCGCCACACTCCTCCATCTCCATGGACGGCCTTCTCTCCCCATATCCTTCTCGTTTCTCCCTGTTGAATCATGTTACCTCTCTTCTCTCTGAAACACAGCACACACACGATTTTGCGCAGCGAACTTGCAGCTGCTTTTCTGCATCTTCTTCTCCTTTTATTTCTGAACTTAAGGTGAACATTGCCGTAGTCCTGCCGCTCTTACCGGATCGCGCCATCCCACGATCGAGCACGCAGTCCACGGCCTCCTACGATCGCTCCACGGTACGCACAAGTCGCGCCTCGCGGAAGCCACCAACTAACCTGACGGAAAATGCTAACTGAATCCTAACAGAAAACTATGACGAGGCAAAGTCTGAAACTACTGAAACTAGACACGCTAGCTAAACTAGCTTATTGTGCAACAAACTCCCCCTAAGCTAGGTTGGCTTGTACTTGACGATCCCCACACGATCACGCATCTCCTGGAACTGAGTTCGCCCGAGCGCCTTCGTGAGAAAGTCTGCAAGTTGATCGCCAGTCCTGACATACTGAACGTCGATGCTGCCGTCCTCAACACACTGACGAATGAAGTGGTAGCGGAGCTCAATGTGCTTGCTCCTGTCATGGAAGACAGGGTTCTTGCTCAGTGCGATGGCTGACTTGTTGTCGATGCAGAGCCTGGTGGTGCCGTCGTCACGCCCAAGCAGTTCCCCAATCAGCCGTCTGAGCCAGATGCCCTGACAGGCAGCACCAGCCGCGGCGACGTACTCTGCTTCGCACGAAGAAAGTGCGACGATCTTCTGCTTGGCTGACTGCCATGATACCGGGCTGCCACCGAGGAAGAAGATGGTGCCGCTGGTGCTCTTGCGGTCGTCCAAGTCTCCCCCGAGGTCCGAGTCGCTGTAGCCGACGAGCTCTGCGCCGTGCTCCTGCCGCGCATAGCGACATCCCAGCTGGCGTGTGCCGGCGATGTACCTGAGGAGCTGCTTCACAGCAGCCCAATGTTCGCTCGTCGGAGCTTCCATGAATCTGCTGACATACCCGACGGCGTAGGTTATGTCTGGGCGCGTGTGGGTGAGGTAGCGAAGGCTCCCCACCACGCTCCTGTAGTAGGTGGCGTCCACGGGCTCGCCGGCCCCCTCCCGCCTGAGCTTAAGGTGCTGCTGCATCGGCGTGGCCACGGGGTGACAGTCGGCCATGCCGGCCTTCTCCAGTAGCTTGCCGGCGTACGCGGACTGTGCGATGATGATCTGGCCCGGCCTCTGGTCTACCTCGATGCCGAGGTAGTAGCTCAGTAGCCCCAGATCGCTCATTTTGAAGAGCGCCATCATCTCCTTCTTGAACTCAGCGATCTCTGTCGTGGATGCTCCGGTGACGATCAGATCGTCTACATACACGCCCACCAGGAGCCGGCCACCATGACCAGCGCCCGTGTACACTGCATGTTCGGATGGGCATCTCTCGAAGCCTAGAGCATTGAGGCTGCTGTCGAGCTTCGCGTACCACGCCCTCGGTGCCTGACGCAGCCCATAGAGCGCTTTGTGCAGTCGGAGCACCTTGCTCGTCGCGCCGGCGTGCTCGAATCCGGGAGGCTGCACCACGTACACCTCCTCCTCAAGTTCACCGTTGAGGAAGGCCGATTTGACATCCAGATGGTGCACCTCCCATCCTTCCTGTGCGGCTGCGGCGAGCAACACACGCACAGAGTCGAGACGGGCCACCGGGGCGAAGATTTCTTCAAAGTCGATCCCGGCGCGCTGCACAAACCCCTTCGCTACCAGACGGGCCTTGTGTTTGATCACCTCGCCGACGGCGTTCCTTTTCTCCTTAAAAACCCACTTCAGGCTGATGGGTCGGTGACCTGCAGGCAGATCGCAGAGAGACCAGGTCTCGTTAGACTCAATGCACGCCATTTCTTCAGTCATCGCTGCCCGCCACGCCGCATGGGGCTCCGCTTCTGCGAACGTCGCCGGCTCTCCCTCGGGTAGTAGAAGGAGGTGTTCTGTCCTTCCGCCTTGCGCCGCGGCAAGATTGACCACATCATCCAGGCGGCGAAAGCGGTGCACGGCGTCGGGATCGTCTGCGTCGTCGAACATGTCCGCGTCATGAGGTGGCGGGGTTGCGAACTGCACATCATGCCAGACAGGGGTGGCAGCTGACGCGCCACCTGCTGCTGGCGAAAGCGGTGCCCCGTCATCGGGACCGGAGCGTGGCGATGCAGGCGTGTTCCCTCCAGCCGCCCCGGTGGCAGGTTCGGGTGACGGCGGAGCAGAGATTCTTGCCGGGGTGACCACATCTTCAAGAGGTCCACCGTATGCCGAGAAGTCGACGACGAAGGTGCCGCCTGCGCCCGCCGTCTCGTTGCTCCAGTCCCAGCTCGCGCTCTCGTCAAACACAACGTCGCGGGACACGTGCACCCTGCGCGTCGCCGGGTCGTATACCCTGTACACCTTGGAGCCGGGCTCATACCCGATGTGCACCATGGGAGTACTCCGGTCGTCCAGCTTCTTGAGGAGGGGGCGCGCGCTCTTGACATGCGCCACGCACCCGAAGACTCGCAGGTGGCTCACCTCTGGCTTCCTGCCATGCCAGGCCTCGTACGGCGTCGCCCCGTCCACGCTGCGCGTGAACGCCCGGTTCAGGAGATAGACGGCCGTGGTTACCGCCTCTCCCCAGAAGTAGTCCGGCATGCCCTTGGCCTTCATCATGCTCCTTGCCATGCCCACCACCGTCTGGTTGCGCCTTTCGACCACCCCGTTCTGCTGCGGGGAGTAAGGCGCGGTCAGGTGGCGCTGGACTCCGGTGGACGCGAAGTGCTTCGCCAGCGCCGTGGACGTGAACTCTCCTCCGCGGTCCGTCCGCAGTGTGCCCAGCTTACGCCGTGCCTCTATCTCCACACGCGCCTGGAATTCCTTGATTGCTGTCGCGGCTTCGTCCTTGCTCGTCAGCAGGTTGAGCCACATGTAGCGGCTGTGGTCGTCCACGAGGAGAAGGAAGTAGCGCCGTCCTCCTTGTGTCGCTGGTGTGATCGCTCCGCAGAGGTCCGCGTGGATGAGGTCGAGCGGCGCCTCCGCTCTGTACTTGGCCGTCTGGGGGAACGGCGCCCGGCGTTGCTTGCCGGCAAGGCACGCCTGGCAGAGCTCTCCGGAGTGCTCAATGCCTGGCAGCCCTCGCACCATTCCTCCCCGCGCCATCCTCTGTAGAGCGTCGATGTGTAGGTGACCGAAGCGGGCGTGCCAGCGCCATGACACGTTGTCCGTGCGCGCACCGAGACAGACCGGGCGCACGGGGTGGATATGCAATTTGTACAGGCGATTTGAAGATCGCTTTACCTTGATAATTAGGTTTCCGCGTCGGTCGTGGACGGAGAGGATGCCGTGGTGGACGTTGATGTCGCAGCCGTTCTCGTCGAGTTGTCCAAAGCTCACCACGCTGCTCTTGAGCCTGGGGATGTAGTACACGTCCGTCAGGGCGCGTTGCGCTCCCCTCTTGGTGCCGAATGCGACGGTGCCGCGCCCTTCGATCTGGACCACCGAGCCGTCCCCGAAACGTACAGATCCGGTGATCGCGTTGTCGAGCTCGGCGAACGCCGCGCGGTCGCCGGTCATGTGGTTGGACGCGCCAGAGTCCAGGTACCACACCGGGTCTGGGGAGGCGTCCCCTGCGGCTGGGGCGACGCTGGACTGCTCCTCATTGAGGAAGACAACGACCTGGGGTGGATCGCGACGAACATCGACCGGCGACTCCGTCTGGATCGGGTGCGCGAGCTCGACTACCTCGGCGAACAGCATCTGAGGATCGGCCTCCTCGTCGGCCTGGGCGAGAAGGGCCTCCTCCTCCCTCTTCTTCCTCCTGCATTCGCGGGCCCAGTGGCCCTTGATGCCGCAGTATCGGCACTTCTCCTTGTCCCCGCCGCTCTTGTCGGGGTAGTCCGTGCCGCACCCGGCGCCACGTCCGCCGCCGCGGCCCCTTCCTCGGCCACGGCCACCGCCCTTGCGGCGGTTGTTGTTGCCGCCCGAGGCACGCGGTTGCAGTTCGCTGGCCTGCCACTCCTCCCGGGTGAGAAGCAGCCGCCCACCTTGGCTGCTGTTGGCGCCTTGTGCGTCGTCGAGGCGGTCCTGCACGACGCGCAGTCTGCCGGTGACCTCGTCCAGAGAGAGAGTGCTGATGTCCAGCAGCGTCTCGATCGCGATCGCCACCTGCGCGAACTGGGGTGGAACCACACGTAAGAACTTGGCCACTACCTTTGATTCTTCCACGGTGTCGCCAAGAGCGCGCAGGCCGGCGACGATCCCTGACAAGCGGAGCGAGAAATCGTCGATCGTCTCCCCGTCGCGGAAGGTGATGCCCTCGAAATCACGCCGGAGTTTCTGCGCGTTGGCCTCGCGCACGCGCGTGGCTCCGAGGCGCTGCAGGGCGATGGCGTCCCAGGCCTCCTTGGCGGTTTCCTTCTCGCCCACCGCGAGCAGCACATCCGAAGGGAGGCCGCGCAAGATGGTGATCATCGCGTTGCGCTCGTTGTGGTAGGTGACGTCGCCATGGGAGACCGCCCCCCACCAGCCATGGGCCTGAAGGTAGACCTTCATGAGCAGAGCCCACTCAGCGTAGTTGGTGCGCGTCAGCATCGGGAGCGCGCCCGAAGAGGGCGCCGGCTGCACCATCGTCTGCGTTCGCACGTCGCCGCGGCGGCGAGTTCGTCCCCGATCCTGGGACGGTGCTCGAAGGCGTGGAGGTGTCTCCGAACGCCCTGAGCCGCCCGCGGGCGCCCTTGCCTGGGCCGCCGGCGTCTTTGACATGGCTCTGATGCCACTTGTTACCTCTCTTCTCTCTGAAACACAGCACACACACGATTTTGCGCAGCGAACTTGCAGCTGCTTTTCTGCATCTTCTTCTCCTTTTATTTCTGAACTTAAGGTGAACATGCTGTAGTCCTGCCGCTCTTACCGGATCGCGCCATCCCACGATCGAGCACGCAGTCCACGGCCTCCTACGATCGCTCCACGGTACGCACAAGTCGCGCCTCGCGGAAGCCACCAACTAACCTGACGGAAAATGCTAACTGAATCCTAACAGAAAACTATGACGAGGCAAAGTCTGAAACTACTGAAACTAGACACGCTAGCTAAACTAGCTTATTGTGCAACAAATCAGTCAACCTGCAATTTGAAGGAGTCGAGCAGCTATTGGGATAGCTACATGTGGTAGCTGCGCCAATTTGGCGTGGACTGGGAAGCCTGGGTGATCGCAGCCATGGCAGATTTGTTAGGCTCCCCACTAAGAAGACGAAGCAGGGGGGAGACAGGACTGATTGGTAATTAAATAATAAAGTGGAAGTGGAAGGGAAACTTGAACTGAACCGAACTGCCAGAAATTATTCATGGGGGTGGTGGGAGGACTGGATTTCGACCGCCGTCCATAGCTAGAGCCAAGCGGATCGTTTCTCGTACAAAGGGAAATAGCGATTGGAGAGAGACCGGGAGGGGCTGGCCAGAGAGAGAGGCTGATTGGTTGTCGTTGGAAACTGAAGCTGAGGTGGCATCATGCTGACGTGGACGGTGTGCATGTAGAGAGAATTGGTTGTAATGGGGAGCAACTTCTTAAGAATGTATCATAAGTAAAGGGCTCGGGTAATAGATAACTGAGGCACGCGGAGACGGCAATGTATCCTGAATTTCACTCCCTTGCGGATGCTAATCTTCGTTTGGAGCGGTGTGGAGGAACAATGCTCCCCAAGAAGCCACTAGGGCCACCGTAATCTCTTCACGCCCCTGCACAATGCAAGATGTTGTGATTCCACTAAGGACCCTTGAGGGCCGTCACCGAACCCGTACAAATGGCAACCCTTGGGGGCGGCCGGCGAACTCGTACACTTTGGCAACCCTTGGGGGCGGTCACCAGAACCCGTACAAATTGCTCGGGGCGATCTCCACAACCTAATTGAAGACCCCGACGCTTGCCTGGAGCTTTCCACCACAATGACTAGGCTCCGATGCACCACCAACCATCTAGGGCGCCCAAGCACCCAAGAGGAACAAGCTCTAGGGTACCAAGCACCCAACGGTAGTAAACTTCTCAACTTTTCACTTTCACGTATCACCATGGAGAACTCAAACCGATGCAACTAATGCAATGGCAAAGGCACACGGAGTGCCCAAGTCCCTCACTCCCAAATCCCACAAAAGCAACGAAAGCTATGGAGGAAAATGAGAGGAAGAACAATAAGGAGAACACCAAGAACTCCAAGATCTAGATCCAAGGGGTTCCCCTCACATATAGGAGAAAGTGATTGATGGAAACGTAGATCTAGATCTCCTCTCTCTTTTCCCTCAAGAACTAGCAAGAATCATTGGAGGGATTGAGAGTTAGCAAGCTCGAAAAAGGTCAACAATGGGGGAAGAACATGAGCTCAAGGATAAGGTGCAATGGGGAAGAAGACCCCCTTTTATAGGTTATGATCTAGCCTGTAGTAAAGCGGTACTATCGCTTAGGTGGCAGTTCCCAGAGTAGCAGTGTGGGCACGTGAAGCACTGGAGTGGTAGTGCCACCGGAGCGGTATTACTGACCATCCATCAGCGGTACTACCGCATAGGACCATCTGGTACAGAGGAACAGCGGTACTGAGATGTGCTAGAGCGGAAGTACCACACGAAGCAGTACTACCGTCCTAGTACCGTCTAGTACCGTAAATTCTACAAAGGGCAACATAAGCTAGCACACCTCTCAAAAGCAAGAGGTACTAGGCGCAGTAGCAGCAAGCGGAAGTACCGCATAAGTGGTACTACCGGGCTACTAGGGTCCTACAACCGCTGAAACAAGGCAACAGGAGATTGCACATAAAGGATATCCCAGGAGGTAGTAGCAATGGTAGACCTAAGCGGAAGTACCGCCTAAGCGGTAGTACCATGGTACCGAGCGGTACTACCGCCTGAGCACAGAATAACTGCCCTCAGACTAAAACTTGCATAACTTCTCCATACGGGCTCCAAACAGAGCAAACGCAAGCTTGTTGGTTATAGTGAGAAGAGGCAGTAAAAAAATGCCAATGATATGATGTGAAACATCTATGAATGAAGAACTGGCAAAAACCCCAACATCAAAACATCATAGAAGATGCATGTGAACTCCGTTTTTGATGAACTCGAGCTTGTCATCAAGATGACCATAAGCTCTAAGACTCACAAAGAGAAACACCTAACAAGAACAAAGAAAGATGATGCAAGGATGCAATGGTCTGAGCTCTCTTCGAACGATACGATCAAGCTAATAACTTGAGAGCCCACCTAGATAGCATTGACAAACGATCCTATAACCCGGTCTCCCAACTACCACCATAAGAATGCTTAAATAGAAAACCTATCCAGGGCAAACCTTTGCCTTGCACATAGTCCACTTGAGCTAGATGATGACAATTTTGACTTCCTCAAGTTGGACCACTTTTCTTGATTGTGTTGGCTCAATGAAGACTAGTCGATTGCTCTCCCATACTCCACTATGGATGAGACACCCTTCGACACATCTTCACAAGTCCATTACCACCACAATGGACGGCAAGCTTCAAGCATGATTACTCCCCCATACTCCATTATGGGTGAGCCACTCTTCATGTTGCTCCACTTGAACTTGCACACCGCAAACATGATGACCATTACCATTTGATGTCATCCTCCATGGGTTGTATAGGATCTTCCTCTTGACGCAAGCCCATGGAAACACACCTAAGCCCACATTGAACTCTCACATAGACCATGTGTTAGTACACAAGGCATCATGGACAATGCTTACCATACCATGGGATCACTTGATCCCACTCTGTACATCTTCTATGCTTTGTGTGTTGATCAACTTGAATCACTCTCTGTACTTAGTCTTGATCAACCTTGAATCTTCCCAACTCTCTCAATTAGGACGATGTCTTGAAGGTAAACATGAATGCTCACACAACCTTCTTCAAGACATGCTTGCAATAAGCTCAACTCACACATGACCAATATTTGCATAATTCCTTGAAAAACACCTTGGCCAACACATAAACTCCTTGACACCAACAAATGCACTTCAAGAAAAGCCTATGAACAAAGCCTACAAATATAACTCAAGGCAACCATTAGTTCATATAGAATGTCATCAATTACCAAAACCACACATGGTGGCACCACATGTTCTTTTAGAGTCCATCGGAGATGAGGCGGACCGGCGGCAGCGCCGACGGGAGGAGAAGAGATTCTCTTGTGGAGGAGGAAAGAGATCTGTCTTTGGTGGTGGTTAGAGTGTTGTTGTTGCTACGGACTGATCACCATGGCGGGGCCTTTTCTTTCATTTTCTTTTTTTATTTTCCCTTTTGGCTGTGTGTATCCATGATGTCTTTGGACATCTTGTTGGTACAGAGACCAGGCGTAATTGCGATATTCACACTAGTAGAAAACATGGCTTTGGTTGAGGCCCGCGTAAGGGCATTAATCCCGGTTCACTCACGATGGACAATGCCATGTGGAAGTTGAAATTGATTTTAGATGTTAGGGATTGTAAGAGATGTTATATTGTAGATATGTAGTAGTGTCGGATAGATATATATGAAAACATGTTGTTCGACCAATCTCGGAGAAAGAGAGGCCACTTCTCTCTGTGTATGTTCATGACGATCTTGTGTACTTAATGGTTCCTTCATTTGCTTACTAGCTAGCGTGTCGAGTTCTCTCTATACGTATAGTAGCTAGCGTCGACCAAGCACGAAGAAAGAGAGGTCACTTCTCTCTATTAGCTAGCTAACACAATATGAAACCCCTAAATTAACCCTCCAAAACCCCTAAACCCTCCTTAAAAAAACAAAAACCCCAGCGCATGTGAGCTGCTCACGCGTGACTGCCTTTTGGTCCCGGTTGGTGTTACTAACCGGGGCTAAAGGTCCTCCTGCCTGGGCGCCCCACAGCGGCCACGTGGAGCCCCTTATGTCCTGGTTCGTAAGCAAACCGAAACTAAAGGTTTTGGGCTTTAGTCCCGTTTGATTTGTCCCGGTTCCAGAACCGGGACTAAAGGCCCTCTGGAACCGGGACTAGTACCCTGTTTTCTACTAGTGTCACTATTAATATATTCCCTTCATTGTCACATCATCACTTATTCTAGATTATCCCAACTAACTACATGGCTGTATGTCGTTCGGTCGTGAGATTCATTTTAGCCGAATTTGGTGGTGATGTGGACAAAAAATCTTATTTGTTTTGTTAACATGTAGTAAAATGATGATTGATTATAGTGTTAATACTATGTGACATCCAAGTCCCATAGCATGTTACATGACACAATAAATAGATGCACGTGAGAACTTAGAACATCTTGACCGAAAAGTGGGGAATAATACAAAGAATGTACGAGTACATTGAATACCACTACCCATAGTGAATAGACGATGTTCTAGAATATGTAGGCATGGTAATTTTGAAATTTCATAATAATCAGTCATGCAGAAATCATAATGATTCAAACTATTTTTTACTTCGGTGATATTTACTTAATATAATATTTCTAGTTACCATAAATTGATATTTTTATAAGTATGTATTTTCAGTAACTATGAAATCATAATTATATTTCTGAGATTTTTTGATAATGTACAACCGATGCCCTCACAAACCTTGTCACTTAATTACGCAGCTACAACAATACAAACTTGGATATCTTGTACTCCAACCTGTATTTGTGCATGTGAAAGGTACATATGATAGCCAGATTGGTCGATTGGAGGCCCGAATTATAAAATTCATCTATTGACCAACTTAATCAGGTGTTGAGTTGGTCCTCAGAACATGATCACAAAATATTATGTTAAATGCAACTTGGATGGAGCCCCGACGAGTGAACCGAGCGTGGAGCCGGCGTGGATTCCTTGGATCCACCGATGGAGTGGCCATTTAACTGATTAGTTATTAGGACCTCCGATCCATCCAAGTCTTGCCTTGGTTGATCTGGATCCATGCTTGTTTGCTTATAATTCATATACGTACCATGTACCCTACATCATTTAGCAAGTACTCCTTATATTGTTTTTTAAGGGAAGTACTCGTGATATGTATTGTTATAATTATGACTCGTATGAAGTACGATGCGCTTGGATTGCTGACGAATTGTGCCGTGGTCACCCAGTCGTCCGTCGACCGTCACGTGGCACACGTCATGTCTCAACAGCTTGTTAACTAGCGAAATCCGTTTTCATTTGCACTGTTCTGAAGTCTAAATCATTCACACGTTCCGTTTCAAAAAAAAAAATCATTCACACATGAGGATACATTATTGACGTATATATTGATTCCTTGGAGGGTGAATGATCAGCTTGCTGGCTTTGCACCAATTGCACATTTCCTGAAGGTGCCATTAATTTGACTAGGAATCCATGTGATGTGACACGGAAGTTGTGGATCAATGCATCCGTCCGTCCATGGCTGCAGGTTGGCGTTGCGCCAAGTTGCATATTTGTTACAAGGATCGAATCCTTGGAAGCTTCGAATGTGCAATACTTAACTACAAGAGAAGAATCCATGTGCTGGAAACTGGGGTAGCTACGTGTGTATCAATCTAAACATTGTCACCTGACCTAAGTACGATGTACATACCTCAAGATGTATATAGCTCGTTGACGTTGCACAACTTGGTCATAAGTTTGAATGTGCCAATATATCAAGGAAAATATAATCAAAAAAATCCATGTGACGAGCTTTCACACATCTGTCCATAAGCATGCATGGATGAAGGGGCAAGCTTCACCGGCCGGTCTATATAAACAGTAGCCATCGAGCACCAAGCAGCAATTTAGCTAGTGTCACTCACACACACAGATCAGATCACCTTCAAAAAAGAAACATAATGGCAACACAACCCACCTACCACACCGTCGACATTGGGGCTACGAATGGTGATGTCAAGCCGGCGGCTGATGGCAAGACCTGTGTGACCCAGAAGGTGTTGTCGGTGTCGGCGAACCTGGTGCAGCTGCTGCCGACGGGGTCGGTGATGGCGTACCAGATGCTGGCACCGTCCTTCAGCAACCAGGGCAAGTGCTATCCCTCCAACTGGTGGATCACACTCGGGCTTGTCATCGTGCTCGCCGCCTCCTGCGTCTTCTTCGCCTTCACTGACTCCATCATCCACAAAGGTAAGGTGTATTACGGGATAGCCACGTTGGGGGGCATCAACTTATTCAACATATCGAAGGATGACCAGAAGAAGGAGTTCAAAGACATGGAGAACGAGATCAAGAAGCGGTGTATCAAGAAGCAGGACTTTTCTCAGGCCTTCCTCACCGTTGTCGTCTTCCTCACCATGACCTTCAGCGACGTCGGGCTCCAGAACTGCTTCTTTCCCAAGGCCGGCACCGACGCCCAGCAGCTGCTCAAGAACCTGCCACTGGGAATGGCCGTCTTCTCCAGTCTAGTCTTCACCATCTTCCCAAGCAAAAGGAACTTCATCGGATGCACCGACCCAAACGGTGACGGCCACAAGGATATCATGCAAAGTCAACTTGAGTCGTCATCGACTTCCACTGCTACAACTTCATGCCCTAGATGTGCTCGCTAATCAACTTACAGAAGATGTACCGCGTCGTCTATTTCCTTGTCTAGCTATTGAGAATTAATTGTTATTTCTCTTTGATGCCTTGAGAAAATGAAAGTAATTGTTATATTTACCTTGAGAAAATGATCATATTTTATTTTGTTGTATACGTTGGACACGATGCATGCTCAACTCTTTTGCGGCACTTGCACTTAAACAGTTGGTGTAGTTCACTCCTAAAAGCTATGGCTATCTTATTGTAAATTTAGCTTTATAACCATGAACTATCTTACTGTAAACTTAGCATTATTATCACGTCATCACTTATTCTTGATTAACCCGACTAGCCGTCATGTTGTCCAGTCATGATGAAGTCAGCCGTCACACCATCCTCTGATTCTTTTTAAAAGAATTTTGTGGTGATGTGGACAAAAATGATTATTTGGTTGACATGTAGGAAGATGGTGATTGATTAAAGTGTTTATGCTATGTGACATCCAAGTCACACAGCATGTTACACGACATAATAAAATAGATGCAGGTGAGATCTTAGAACATCTTGATCGGAAAGTGGGGAATAGTAGGAAGAGGTAAAAGAAGACTGAATACCTCTACCCACATTGACTAGACGATGTTCTAAAACACGCCGACATTGTAATTTTGAAATTTCATAATAATCACTCATGCACAAATCATAATGATTCAAAAATATTTTGCACTTATTTACTTAAAATAATATTTCTAGTTACCATAAATCGAAAATTGTATAAATCTATATTTTCAGTAACTATGAAATCATAATTATATTTCTGAGATATTTCGTAATGTAGTAGTTAATTACGCAGCTACAACAGTACAAATTTTGAATTTCTTGTACTCCAACCTGTATTTGTGCATGTGAAAGGTACATATGTTAGCCAGATTGGTCGATTGGAGACACGAATTATAAAATTAATCTATTGACCAACTTAATCAGGTGTTGAGCTGGTCCGTGGATTATGATCATGAATTAGCTAGCATTGTATGAAACTTGGATGGAGCCTCCAACCGAGTGTGAAGCCGGTGTTGATTTCTTGGATCCACCCATGGAGTGGCCATTTAACTGATTAGTTGTTAGGACCTCTGATCCATCCAAGTCTTGCCTTGGTTGATCTGGAGTCATGCATGTTTGCTTATAATTGATATAGGTAGCATGTACTCTACATCTTTTAGCAAGCACTCATTTATATTGTTTTTTAAGGGAAGTACTCGAGTCGTTATACATATTGTTATAATTACCTAGTAAGGAGTACGACGCGCTTCGATAGTTGACGAACTGTGCCGTCGTCACCTAGTCATCCTTCGACCGTCATGTGGCACACGTCATGTATCTACAGCTTGTTAATTAGCATGATCGGTTTTCATTTGCACTGCTCTAAAGTCTAAATCATACGCATAGGCGGACATTATTGGCGTATATTGATTCCTTGGAGCATCAATGATCAGCTGGCTGGCTTTGCACCAATTGCACATTTTCTGAAGGTGCCATTAATTGCACTAGGAATCCATGTGACCTGACGCGTAAGTTGTGGATCAATGCATCCGTCCATCCATGACTGCAGGTTGGCATTGCACCAAGTTGCACATTTCTTAGAAGGCTCGAATCCTTGGAAGCTTCGCATGTGCAATATACTTAAGTACCAGAGAAGAATCCGTGTGCTGGAATCTGGGGTAGCTACGTGTGTATCAATCTAAACATTGTCACCAGACTTAAGTACGATGTATATATAGCTCAAGTTGTACTTAGCTCGTTGACGTCGAGCAACTTGGTCATATGTTTGAAGGTGCCAATAGATGTAGGAAAATGTAAGGAAAACAAATCCATGTGACGAGCTTTCACACATCTGTCCATAAGCCTGGATGAAGGGGCATGCAAGCTTCACCGGCTGGCCTATAAAAATGGGGCCATCCCAACCGAATTGATCCATCGAGCACCAAGCAGCAATTTAGCTAGCGATCACTCACACACAGACCAGATCACCTTCCAGAAATAAAGATAATGGAAACACCAGCACCACCCACCCCTCAGACGGCCATCAGCATGCCGGGTACGTCGAATGTTGCTGTCAAGCAGGAGGCTGAAGGCAAGACCTGTGTGACTCAGAAGGTGTTGTCGGTGTCGGCGAACCTGGTGCAGCTGCTGCCGACGGGGTCGGTGATGGCGTACCAGATGCTGGCGCCGTCCTTCAGCAACCAGGGCAACTGCTACCCCTCCAACTGGTGGATCACCCTCGGCCTCGTCATCGCGCTCGCCACCTCCTGCGTCTTCTTCGCGTTCACCGACTCCGTCGTCCACAATGGTAAGGTGTATTACGGAATAGCCACGTATGAGGGACTCAACGTGTTCAACATATCAAGCAAGGATCAGGAGACGGAGTTCAAAAGCATGAAGTCGGAGCTCGACAAGCGGCATCTCAAGAAGCAGGACTTTGTTCACGCCTTCCTCACCGTCGTCGTCTTCCTCACGATGGCCTTCAGCGACGTCGGGCTCCAGAACTGCTTCTTCCCCAAGGCTGGCACCGACGCCCAGCAGCTGCTCAAGAACCTGCCGCTGGGAATGGCCGTCTTCTCCAGTCTAGTCTTCACCATCTTCCCAAGCAAAAGGAACTTCATCGGATGCACCGACCCAAACGGTGACGGCCACAAGGACATCATGCAAAGTCAACTTGAGTCACAATCGACTTCCACTGCTACAACTCCATGCACTGCATGTGGTCACTAATCAACTTACAGAAAATGTATGCGATCTTCTATTTCCTTGTCTAGCGCGCTATTGCGAAAATATTTGTTATTTCTCTTTGATTCCAGTTGATTGAATACTCGCACATTAATTGTCCCATCTAAAGCTAAGAAATCTACAACATTTCTTTCGTGCAAAAAAAAAAAGAAAGAAACTAATTTTTTTTCCCAGACGCCATCCATAAATATAAGTGTCATCTGCATTTACAGGATGGAATCACCTGGCCGATCTGCCAATGGCCCGTTCAACAAGGATAGTTAGCATGCTAGCTATGACCTACATCGTCATTAACTTCGATGGCGACACTACCTCGGAAACAAAGTTGTCAACCCATACACACCATTTGGGCGACAATCCCTTCATAGAGAGGGTTTTCAGGGAGGAAAGATCATGCCACTTCATCCCAGACCTTCTCGTAATTGATTTTTTAAATAACACCACTTAGCTTTTTCCAGCGTAGCCAGGGAGACCATGAGCATGCATCACAGCCACCTTGCACGCTAGCAAGCTGCGAGTCAGCCTCGCGGAGAGGGCGATAGGCATAGGGGCATGTACTAGGCACGGGTCCGACTGGTAGGGGTCAGAGATAATTTAGGGTTGGCGATGTGAGTATGACCGATATTTATACATCATGTTTAGTGGGCCTAGTAGGACAGTTCCGAGGTAGATTAGCAACCATCATACCAGATAGCTTTGGTGCCACAGATAGCTTTGGTGCCGAAGCCCATTTCGAATGGTTACCTATCGGTGGTGAGTCAAAAAAATAGTCCCGCCAATGATTTCTTATATAACCCTTTTGGGTACTAACTTGCGGGCGGAGGCACGGCGGCGCGCCGCGCCCGGTGGAGAGTCTGTGGGGGTGTCTACAATCTTTTTAGTGAGGGAAGTATAAATAGTGGGTTTGAAAGAGAGTTTTTGGTGTAGGAGTTTTAACATGTAAAATCGGCAAACAGTATAGGAGCTTCGACCATAATGGCAGGAACAACAAATCGTCCACTCCCTCTAGCATGCCCATAACTAGCGGAAGCAGCAGCCACAGATGCACCACTTGAAAAAAAATCGGCCGATGCCATAGGAGCTTGGATCAAAATGGGAGGAACGGTAGAGCAGCCACTCCATATGCCACGGGTCGCGACCAAGACATGAAGAAGCAGCCATAGACACACCTGGGGCCAGGAAAGCGGCAGACACCAAAGGAAGCTCGGTCAGAACTGCGACAACAGTAAGAGAGCAACCCCCTCTAGCACACCCACGACCACAGGAAGCAGCAATGACGGACACACCCCATGAACAAAGCGGCCAATATCGACCGGCAGCAAATTCACAAGAAGCCTAGACCAGAGGACCCAAAGCATAGATGTCTTATTTATTGTGCTAAAAAATAAATAATAAATAAAAACGCACTGGACGGAATAACAGTGGACCGATCAGATTGGACCTTAACAAAAAACAGAAACAAAATCACTACTAAACCCGAAGAGAATCGAAGTGTAAAAAAAGTACATGTGTCAATAGGTGAGAGCTTACTCCCAAAACTCCATATGCATAACTTCAATTGTATAGGTGGGGAAGGCTCGGCCTCCGGCGCTGCGGCCGTCGCGGCGCTCCCCGGCGGCCCTCTGCTCCGTCTCGCGCTCCTCCTTCGTCAGGCCTTGCAGCGCCTCCTTGGTTGGCGGTTTTTCGGCCGTCCGGCCGGTGCGGCGGCGCCGGTGAGTCTCTGTACTCTCGGCGCGTCGGGGTGGGGTGGCAGCCCCCCTCCTGCTTCTGGTGGTGGGTGGAGTGGCGTGGCCTGGAGCTTGGCCGGCCGTGGCTGCGGCGTAGGCGTGCGGGTGCTTAGGCGCCAGATTTGGTCCGCGCCCGATCTGGCCCGCCGGCTGCTGTTGGCGGCGAGGAAGGTGGATCTGGCGTGGTGGTGACGCCCCATAGCGCCGCCGCCGCACCCCTCGCCTCCCCTCCCTATGCCGCCGCCTAAGGGCCTCCCAATGATGCGATTTTGGTGGTCGGGATCCAGATCGGGGGAAACCCAGGTCGGCTCCGGCCGGCCGCGACGACGACGACGCCTGCGGGCGCCGATTTCTTCATGGAGACGTCTGTCAAGGTCTGCCCTTCCACTCCCCACCACCTAGCTTCTCGGGTGAAAACCTAACTCCGGTGGGCG
The DNA here is from genome assembly GCF_018294505.1 of Triticum aestivum. Lineage (NCBI taxonomy): Eukaryota > Viridiplantae > Streptophyta > Magnoliopsida > Poales > Poaceae > Triticum > Triticum aestivum. The sequence continues at coordinate 756,646,983 of NC_057813.1, read as the reverse complement.
GCGGCGGCGTCTTTGGCGCCGTGACCTTCTTGAAGGCGCCGCCTTGAGGGCTGGGTGGTGGCGGGTGCTGTTTGGGGTCGGTAACAGCTGCCGACGGCGTGCCCTTCTTCGCCCAAGCCTCCGCTTTTCCTCCGACGCGTCCAGGTTCTCCTGGGGGTGCCGTTTTGGAGTAAGCGTTGGCTGGGGGGAGGGTGGAGCGGTGCTCCATCTCACACATTGATGGCGGCGGATGTCGGCGGCGTGGCGCTGTGGAGGCTCGACGTCCGATGCACGAAGATGGACTCGCGCAGGAGGAGGTTGTTGTTTGGCGTCATGGTGGCGTCAATGGCGGAGTGGCCAGACATGGTAGATGCTTCAATTTGATCTGAAGATGGACCTGTGGAAGATGGCGGCGACGACACACGAGTGCGTCTAACCGGATTATGCCCCAGACCAGGTATGTGGCTCGGCTGGGGCTTCCGAATGTGTTTCGGCTTCCGGCTTTTGATGTTAGGATTACGAGAGTGGTCTGGGTAGTGGCCCGGCTAGCTCTCCTTCATCATATTGGATAGGAGTAGTGGCATATGTTGCCAAGATGGTGGATTCAGGCACATTGGTGTAATACTTTGTATGGTCATCGTGAATAATCAATAAAGTGGCCGTATGCATCTTCCAGATGCAGAGGCCGGGGGTCATCCTCCTTTTCTAAAAAATAATAATGTATGTATCCACACGTCTGACTGGCGAGCAAGAGTGGAGTCGTCGCGGTCGTTGGTACCAAACAATACCGATCTTCGGCAGACAAATGTAATCACTATCGAGTGGAAAACTAAATATGGATCCAGGCAAGCGAGAGGTTGGGGTGTCGGCGGAGCAAGTGAATCAGATTCAGACGAATTTTGTTCCACAAGTTTGGTTTTCCATTTGTTCACATGTGAATCCTGGCGAGCACATGCACGCACCATGTGACATATAATGCACGGCAGAGTTTTGATGGCGTCAACACTGATCAGTCGACCCCCATGCGTGCATGTGTCATACTTAGTACGTCATGTATGGGCAATGCTAGCTATTCCTACGTACAAGTTTTACAAAAATGTTTTGCGTACTAGTTCATTGAGCCGGCGGTTAGCTAGAATCAGGGGCAGTAGTTACCAATAGAAATGGACTAGTACGTACAGATTTCTTAGGAGCTTTAAGTAAGAATAGGATTTTCGAGCAAGGAATGCATATGCATGCATGGTACATGCATCCAAAGACCACACACAAAGCTAGAGTAACTTAGTACTGTTAACAACCAACTGATGGAGTCAAAGAATCAGGCATCCTACCGGTGAGGTTAAGTCAAAGAGAGGTTGAGAATCCTTGCAAGTGGAACCATGGATCAATCCGGAGTACAAGTATCTGCCTCATTCATACGTACGAGGAATCCCCTTTCGATCGTGCCACGTTCGATCAACGTGCTTGCATGTGCTCCATCCATTGGCCAAGTCGAGTCAACTTGGATCCATGGAGGTCCCGAGATCGAGATGCTCGCTAACAACTAGCCAGCTTTTGGCTAGACGCCCGATGAGACCAGCACGTTAACCTAACGTGGCTCGCAGATTCCTCGGATCGCTCGGCGGAGTAGCTATTTCATTAGGACCTCGATCGGTTCAAGTCTTAGATCGACATGGCAGAGCTGGACACTATGAGATTTTGAGATAAAAAAAACTTTATTATTTGCTTAGATATACTCCATCAGACTTAAATCACATTTCAAGATTAATTAAACTCTCTCATGATATATCATCAGCTAAACCATGTACACCTGTTCTTCAAACAAAGCAGGTAATGATTTCGAACAAACATGTATGTATTTTTTGAAGATAGTAGTAGGGACATTAACTTTTAGTCTCTGTGTGCTTAGTATATCTATCTAGTAAACCCATTGTAAGAGAGCTGAGTGGAGACGTGATTTGTGGTGGACATGAGCATCATCTAGGGGTCGGAGTAGAGGCATCTTAGTACATGTCAGGACTAACAACTTAATCTCAAGTGGTGGAGGGAGAGTTGATTCTTAGCTTGTCAGAATTGTTTTATGTAATCAAAGGAAACTCATGGTTACAAAAAACTAGCAGGTATACTCAACATGAGCATCAGTTCACATGTCGTGGTTGGTCTCTTTGAGCCAACTTGCTTCTTAGTTCTAAACAACTTGGTACTTGTAGATAGCCAATTGCACTTGAATATAAATTTTTTTGCGGGGGCACTTCGATATAATTTGATTGCAGTGATACATGTGCTCTACACAAAAATTAATCTCCTTCGGTTGTTTTTTCCAACTCTCAGCAATAATTAGCTAGAGAAGCCCTATGTATGAACCTAGGATGCGATTGTGCATTGCATCTGATATGCGAAAGTTGCAGTGGCAGAAATTAATTTGTATATAAGCTATAGAGAAGCTAAGCCCCATTTGGCGTTTTCCTTAAATCATGAAAAAAATGAAATGAAAAATAAGTATACAATCTAGCATAATATATGACATTTCACATGTACTTGACATATACACATGTCCGAAAATCAAAACCCGAGAACTAATCAGGTGTGCTCATTCAATAATCAAGTTTTGCATCAATTCAGCACATATATCTGAAACGACAAGAAAAAATAAGCCAAAATGATGGTTTTTTGTAGCGTCTTAGCCAATGACTCAAAATTTAGCACTATTGCGGGAAATAGTGGGCTATTAACGTCAATTTCAATTAGCTTTAGAAGTGCATAGCTTCAGCGAGAGAGCTCTCCAAAGGCTATAGCGGGTTATTTAATGCTTTGGTATATACCAAAAAAATAAATTTGTTGAAACTTGCAAAACGGTACAAACACCTTTATTAATTATTTTTTTGCGAGAAAACTTTCAATCTATTCATCTTCCATCACGGCAGTACAACAAACACTAGAAATAATAAAAAATTACATCCAGATTCGTAGACCACCTAGCGACGACTACAATCACTGAGACGAGCCAAAGGCGCGCCGCCGTCATCACCCCTCCCTCGCCAGAGTCGGGCACAACTTGTTGTAGTAGACAGTCGGAAAGTCGTCGTGCTAAGACTCCGTAGGACCAGCGCACCAGAATAGCAACCGCCGCTGATGAAGAATAACGTAGATCGAAAGGATCCAACCTGAAGACACACGAACATAGACGAACCATAACCAGATCCGAGCAAATCCACCGAGGATAGATCCGCCGGAGACACACCTCCACACGCCCACCAACGATGCAAGACGCACCACCGAAACGTGGACTAGGCGGGGAGACCTTTATTCCATCTTCAGGGAGCCGCCACCGTCTCGTCTTCCTGAGTAGGACACAAACCCTAACAAATTTTGAAGGAACGACTAACAACGGAGCCCTCCCGCCGGCCCTTGCCAGGATCCACCACGCCCCCATGGCCCTAGGGCCACCGAAGACGAGGCGGACCTGCGGCGGAGCCGGCGAGAGGCACGAACCCTAGCTTTTCTTGGAGAAGGAGGCACGAACCCTAGCTTTTCATAGCCAAGAGCCCTTGTCGTTCCTTTTTTCTCTCTCCTGTTTTACATACATATATACACCTTTATTAATTATGAGCATCAGTTTTCTTGTTACAACAAACTGAATCCGCTTTGATTATTTCATTTGTTTTAGGCAAAGTTAAATTTGTCATATGAGAAATGAGAAATGTGTAGTGCATGTGGCATACTTAGTACGTCATGTACGAGCAATGCTATTCCTACATACAAGTTTTACAAAAAGTTAATAAAAAGGGTTTCCCCCCGCTTTATATTCCAAAGCAACCAACCGATACATCCAAGGATAGGTGCTGGGGCGGAAGCAGCACAATCACACCCAAAAGAAACGAAAGAGAAACAACAAGAGAAAAGAATGCCAACAACGGCGGATCAACGGAAACGAAGAAGCTTCACGACCACTGCGCCCACCGAAAATCTCCCACCAAGCTCCAAGGCTCCAAAGCACCGATACCAATCAGCACCTCCAAGAAGGACCGCGAAGAAGACGACGCTGTTGCCAAGGATTTCCCCCGGTACACGACGAGGCGAGAGGAAGGGTCGCCCCCGACGCCCTCCAGGAAGGTCCGGCGGCACCCACCGGCGTCGCCGCGTCGGTGTCGGACAGGCCGACAGGGGTTTCCCCCGATCCCAACCTTCACCTCGGGTGCTCCAGAGCCTGCCACCAAACCGACCATCATCTTGCGCCACCATGGTCAAGAAGCCTCCATGCCGTCTCACCACGGCACCATGAGGTGAGGTCTACACAACAAGGGATAGGAGTCGGGACTAGGGGCCGCAGCACCGTCGGCACGCGGGAGGGCACAACCCCCACCGTCAACGACGGTAGCCGACCAGACACACTAGCAGGAGCCTACCAGGCCCGCGTGCCCACAGGCCCGGCCGGGAACTCCATTCCCGGAAAGCTCCCTCCATCGCGCTGCAGCAGGCACGCCATCGGCATCGCCGGCCCCCATCGCGCCAAGTCGAGTCAGCTTGGACCGATGGAGGTCCCGAGATCAAGATGCTCGCGAACAACTAGCCAGCTTTTGGCCAGACGCCCAATGAGACCAGCACGTTAACCCAACGTGGCTTGCAGATTCCTCGGATCGATCGGCGGCGGAGTAGCTATTTCATTAGGACCTCGAACGGTTTAAGTCTTTGATTGACATGCTCGAGCTGGACCTTATATGAGATTTTGAAATCAAAAACTTGCTTATTTTCTTAAATATACTCCATCTGACTAAAATCACACTTCAAGATTAATTAAACTCTCTGATGATATACATCGGGTAAATCATATACACTTGGCAGAACAAGAACAAGACAGGCCTCGAATTGACTAGTCTATGTCCTATCTGTGCTCTGGAATCTGAGGACATTTATCACCCATTTATTTGTTTTCCTTTGGCGCATGCTCTTCGGGTAACAATGGCACAAGTGTGGAAGCTTCCTGACTTAAAGTCGATTTTGAACACAAGAAAGTAGGGATGAAAACGGAGCGGAAACGGACAGAACTGGGTGCTACCATATTTGTTTTCATATTTCTTTGCAGAAGCGGAAATGAATATGGAAATCCCTGAAATGAATACGGAAACAAATACTACCGGAAACAAACACGGAGCGAATACAGAGCGGACACGAAAACAAAACGGTGTGTTGACCGGGACTTAAAACCCTCTTGAATCATAGAGAAATACACGCAAAAAAACAAAGAAATTTAAGAAAATTTTAACATGGCTACACGATAATATGGTTGTGTTGGTAACATAGGGTAGTATTGTAATAGTACATGACAATTCCGTATTGTGTCTAGTTGAGAATGTGTGTGGAAGTAAAAGTTGGTCCTCAAATGATCCAGTCTACTCATTGTGTCATTGTGTGTTGTTTGGTAATTGGGCTACAAAGCAGCCATGGGCCTATAGTAGAAACGGAAATTCTATATTCACGGAAACGGAAAGTTCCATTTCCGCGTCTGTTCCACCGGAAAACACCGTTCCGTTTTTGTTTCCATTTCCGCATAAAAAATTCCACTTCCATTTCCATTTTGCAAATTTCCGTTTCCGTTTTCATATTTTCTCTTCGTTTTCATTTTTTCTCCGGAAAAGCGGAAACTTTCCACTCCATTTTCATCCCTACAGGAAAGGAGCGGTTGCTGCAAGTCCTTGAGGCCCTGTCTGCTACTCTTCGTTGTATGGTACTCATGACTCTCTAGAGAAGTTGGTTTGTGGGAAATGAACTTGTGCACCACAAGCAGGCGCCACCATTGGAGGTGTGGAGTAGGTGCCTCCAAAGTTATCTGGACTCTTTGATCGGTATTAAATTCAATACAAATATAGATCCAAGCAAAGGGAAGATGTACATCTCGTATGATAATTTGTCTGAACCTGTACGCAATATCAAGCCTATAGTGTATCTCCCATGGCTCCCACCTAGTCCTGGGTGGGTCAAATTAAACACTGATGGATGGAACCGCCGGTGCAGGTATGGTTCTACGAGGTGCCGATGGATCCATCATTTTTTTCAGCCTGCAGGGAGCTGAGATCTTGTCGGGATGCGCTTGAGGCCGAGCTTTGTGCGTGTATGGAAGAACTCTCGTTTACTATTCAGAGAAGTGACCTCCCTATCGTGATTGAGATGGATTCGATGGTGGCAGTCTCTATGATTCAAGATCATTAAATTAATCGATCTGTTTATTCCTCGCTTGTGATGGAAATTAGACATCTTAGAGGTCTTCAACATACTTGTATTACTCATATTCATATTTATCGTACGCAGAATAAGGTTAGCGACAACTTGGCTAGTTTTGCTAGATTAGGGGGAAGGACAATGACTTGGGTTGGATCAGGTCCCCCGGAAGCAGTAGAACTAGCTCTTGCTGATTGTATGAACACTACCTTTGAGTAATACAAGTTTTGTTTCGCAAAAAAAAAATCATATACACTTGTCCTTTAGAACAAACCAGGTATATGATTTCGAACAAACATGAAACATGTCTTTATTTTTAGAAGATATAGTAGTAGGGACATCAACCTTTAGTCTCTGTGTGCTTAGCATGTCTAGTACTCCTAAGCCCATTGTAAGATAGCTGAGGGGAGACATGATTTGTGGTGGACATGTGCATCATCTAGGGGACGGAGTAGAGGCATTGTGGTACATGTCAGAACTAACAACTTAAGCTCAAGGGGTGGAGGGTGAGTTGATTGTTAGTTTGTCAGAATTGTTTTATGTAATCAAAGGAAACTTGAGATTCGGAAAATAATGGACTAGGTATACTTGAAAATGAGCATCAGTTCACATGTCCTGGTTCGTTTATTTCGGCCAACTTGCTTCTTAGTTTTAAACAACTTGGTACTTCTAGACATCCAATTGCATTTGAATATAATTTGATTGCAGTGATACATGTGCTCTACACATAACTTAGTCTCCTTGGGTTTTTTTTTCCAACGTCCCAACACTAATAAGCTAGAGGAGCCCCATGTATGAACCTAGGATGCATTAATTTGTGTATTGCATCTGATGTGAATGATGCAGCGTGGGAGAAGTTACTAATTACTCTTGGCCAAATTAGTATATATCAAAACAAATTTGTTGCAACCTGCAAAACGATACAGACCCCTTTTCCTACTATTATGAGCATCAGTTTTCCCGTTAGAACAAAGTGAAATCACTTCGAATGAGAGTTGTGCAGAGGACCTCAAATCACAGAGTTGCACCAAAATCAAGGTCAACCAACTCGAATAACGAGTCCCGCAAAACAATAAAACTCGAATTGTACTATAGCTAACTTATGGTGTGAAATTAATCAGTTGGCCAGTTAGATGTGTAGTACGATGTGATCCACATCTTGACGTACTTTGTTTACGACTCAAAGGGGAGCCAGCCAGGTTCACCGAGTCTAAAATTAATGGGGCAGCTTGTATTCCTATGAGCTAGTCGATCATATGAGATCTGTCTTCCAGCCCCTTTATAAACCCATCTCCAGGGGCTGACGAATGCACAAACCAGATCCAGCATACAACCAGTACATCACTAGCTTGTTGGCTGCTGCTACACCACATAGCTAGCTAGCAATGGCGGAATTCGCGCTTGGTCTGACCAAGACGGCGGTGGAGGGGACGCTGAGCCGGGTGAAGTCGGCTATCGAGGAGGAGGGGAAGCAGAGGGAGCGTGTGCAGGAAGACCTGGTCTTCATCACTGGAGAGTTCCAGATGATGCAGGCCTTCCTGAACGCCTCCAGCGCCGGGGAGCGTGCATCCAATAACCTGGTGGCCGGGGCGTGGGTGAGGCAGCTCCGCGACCTCGCCTTCGACGTGGAGGACTGCGTCGAGTTCGTGGTCAGCCTCGACAAGCCGTCGCCCTGGGACTGGGTCCAGCGCCTTGCCTCGTCCCTCCCCTGCCTTGCCAGGCCGCCGCTGCCCCTGGACGAGGCGGTGGCGGAGATAAAGCGGCTCAAGGCGAGGGTTGAGGATGTAAGCCAGAGGAACACACGCTACAACCTCATGGCTGGCGGTGACGACCACGACGACGATGAAAATCAACATCGGCAGATGCTAATGTACCCTGCAAAGGTTCAAACAGCAGCAGAAGCCGAAACCTTCCTCGCTCTAAGGCAGGTTTGGAAGGCCATGGGAAAGCTTCATGAGGCCACCGGCGATCTGAAAAGGTTGATCGATTGCCAAGGAAGTGAGCTCAAAGTGATCACCCTGTGGGGAAGTCATCAAGCTGATAATACTGGGGAACTTGGGTGGGCGAGTATTGTGAAGAAGGCCTACATTGACCCAGAAATCTGCCAGCAATTCAAGAATCGCGCATGTGTAAAGCTGGCCTATCCTTTTAACCCAGTAGAGTTCCTCAACAACTTACTCACTCACTTCACATCCCACCGCCATGACCGACATGATGATATGTCCAAGCTCATTCTGCAACTCAGCCAACACAAGTACCTCATCATCCTAGAGCAAGAGCTATCCAGTGTCGCGGACTGGGAGGCCATCAAAATGTACCTTCCCGACGGCAACAACGGCAGCCGGATCATCGTCTCAACCAAGCACTTGGGAGTTGCCCGTGTCTGCACTGGGGAACCCTTCCAAGTATGGGAGCTGCAACGCTTCTCTGGTGATCGGTATCTTTGTGCCATTTTCCCCAAGGTAATTATGATCTTCTTGTACCACTACGTACATACATGCAAATGAATATAACTATCCATCATATACTTGCATAATTGGGTAATTAAATTAGTGTTGCCTCCATTCTTCTAAACATATATAATATTACTTGAGCTATTACTTTTCTATTAACTATTACTCCCTCCATCCCATAATATAAGAGCGCTATTAATACTAGTGTACTGTTAAAAACACTCTTATATTATCGGACGGAGGAAGTACTTTTTTGAGCAGTTATTAACTAGAATTCTCTACTAATACTTGTTTTGTAGAATTGTGTTATTGTTACCAAGTATATCTGACGTCAACTAAGTCGCACATATTTGTAGAATTATAAATTCATTGTGAAATTTTAAGATCTCTGCCAGCTCTATTCTATTTATTTATTTTTGGAGAAAGCCAGCCAGCTCTATACAAGAGAGTTCTTTTGATCCAAGAGTCTACCTACCAAGACTGAACATTCGTTAGTCCAAATAAAATCAAAATTTTGATACGAATACTAGTAATTTTTCTTTTTCAATTTTTGGAGGGGGGGGGGGGGGGGGGGGGGCTCGAGCCTGTCGAAGCCCCTCTGCTAGATTCGCCACTAGTTGTAACATAGGCGTAAATAAAACGGCAGCCATAATTCCTGAATATGTATTGTTAGCTTTTAGTTTTGGAAACCTTTATTACAATATTTTTCAGAAAGAAAACTGTACATGGGAATTCACATAATCATTGCATGTTGGACGAACCCAAATGGTGAAAATAATATTCCATCCATCCTGAAATATTGGTTGTTTATTGATTCAATATGGCAGGAGTTGACGAAATATTACTTCATTAGTATCTTGTTTGTGTGATACTCCTCCTTCCCAAAATATAAAGCATAAGTTTTGTCCTAAGGCAAACTTTAATAAGTTTGACCAAGTTTATACAAAAATACCATCTATGTCACCACAGATCTAGTGATTGTAATCATAATAAATATTTGAAAGTATGAATCCAATTACATAAACTTTATGTCATATACTGACGTGTAAATAATAAATAATCTATTTGTCAAAGCTTTGTCTTAAAAAAATACACGCTTTAGTTTTATTAGGATTGAGTAGTACTCACTTGCACAAGTACATAAGAGTGTCTTGAATAGATGATGTAAAAAATTGGTGCCCTAAAATGGTTTGAGGGTAGAGAGAGAAGGGTTTTGGGCACCGCAACCGATGTTGCTTTAACAAACGCCCAAAAAACTGGTGCACAATTTTTTTGCTTTCTTCGACAATCAAACATTTTTAAAGTATGTTCAACAAAATTAATCCAAAACAAATAATATCAAACTCATTTCAAATTAATTTTAAACAAATAAAACACAAATAGCATTTAATTATTACATAGTTCATCAATCCACTAGCTCAAATTCAACACACTTGTTCATCAAACATAACACAGAGTTCATGAAGCGTAAAAAAAGTTCATCGCACATGCCCATTCCAGGTCCACCGATGAGATCTCTTTGAAGATCTTTGTGAGTTTCCGCACGTCAAATTTCATGGTGAACTTGGAGAAAGCATCAAATGTGATCTTCCTTTATTAGTGGATGCACCGCCCTTCCTATCAAGTCATAGTGGTAATCCAAATCTTGGCCATGATCATGTTTTACAAGATCACGAAGGCAATCATGATGTAACAAAGGATCTCTTGATCCCAAATTTTAGTTGGTCTTTTCTCAATTGCAAATTTAGCTTGCAAAATCCAAATGCCCTCTCCACATCCTTCCTAGCAGCTGCTTTAGCAATATGGAATTGAATTTTTTTTCTTACCTTGGGACTTCGGATTGTCTTCACAAAGTTTGCCCACTTCGGAAATATCCCATCAAATAGGTCATATCCCATGTTGTATGTGTGCCCATTTTCTTGAAACTCCATCGTACCAGCGGTGATTGACCATTGGCTAACCGTGCAAAGAGTGGTGATCTATGGAGCACATTGATTTCATTCCAAAATCTAGGCATCCCAAAGTAGGCATGCCAAAACCATGTCTCCTGATTGGCCACAACTTCAAGAATGTTGGTGGCACCCTTCACATGACCTTTGAACTGTCCATGTCATGCCAAAGGATAGTTCTTTCACCTCTAGTGCATGCAACCAATAGATCTGAGCATATCTAGAAACCCACGTGCTTTGTTCATCAACAAAAACCTTGTGAGTGTCATGAGCATTCGGTGCTCAAAAATACTCCGTCCCAAACACTTCAACCACTAACTTTGTAAATAGCTTCACACACTTGATGGAAGTGCTCTCTTCCATTTTCGTTTGATCTACAATCAAATTTGCGGGAATCCCATATTCCATCATGTGCAATGCCGAAGTCACCTTCTGAATAGTGTTGTTTCCGAGATCTCCAACACAATTCATCCACTGCACGAAGAATTGGTCATTCTCTTTCATGCAATCAACTACATGGACAAACAAATCTGGAGCCATCCTAAACCAGCATCGAAAGTAACGCCACAGATACAACACATTCACAAAAAAAATGAGCATCAATATGTTGAGCCCATCTAGCCTCCTCCTATGAATAGCCTCACATCAATAACAACACATTCACAAAAAAAAGAATTTCCTCACTCTCCTCCCAATCATGTTCCTCTTCAGAAGAGGAATCATTCCACAAAGAGAATTCAAACGAACTCATCTACACAACACAACATGTTCCATCACAATCCACTCCTATATCACAGCAAAAACGGGAGAAGCGAAAAAAGTATCTTGGAGGCTTTCTGTCGAACACCTAGTGGGCACTAGGTGAAATTTGGTTGGAGTAGCTCGTCGGGTCGAGGTGATGGCTGAGCTGTCTAAGAATAGTATCGGGTATTCTTGGTGCTGCCAGGGAGCTGGGGTTACGCACAGATCCACCGTCGACGTGTCGGCCGCCAAACAAAGTGCTCGGAATGAGGCGCGGCTCGGTGGTGGTCGCGACGGTCACATGGGGTTTGTGGAGTCCACTAATCAATCTCCATGGTGGCACAAGTATTGTGGCTGCCGCATCTGCCCCGAAAGAGTGGGGAACAGCGGCAATCGGTAAAAACCAGCTGCCTCCTTGTGTTCCCTAGACTTTACCGTATGAGATCACAATGTCAAATCAGTAGAGATGTTGGATAAACACCAACTTGACAACCAAAATTGACCACATCCATTCATTCACACGCAAATAAACATCAATTTTCTCCATCCATCTCATACACATATATAACATCAAAGTTAATACATTTCATCACATGTTTCTATAGAATGGAGAAACATTTTTTTTGAAAGGTAGGATAGTTAAAACGACAGCAGCAAAGATAAAAAATAGAATTAATTGACTAATCCGTGCTCATGTTGGTGTACAGAAGACTCTTCCGACATAAGACAAAAGTATACTACGGGTCCATCGGTCAATGAAAATGTATGATTACCAAGATCCAATGGTCATCACACTTCTTTGATTAAAAATGGTCCACCAAATTAATGGCGATATGTTTTACTTTTTTTGTGAGATTCTCTAGAATGTTTCTCTTGTTTCTGGCTAACCCTTCTTGTATTTATAATAATATATAGTAGATAAACAGCAAAAATATCATTTACTTACACAATACATTTTCTTTTGTATATTTTTAGGTGTAAATGTACATCATATATGTACAAATTAATTCTCCCTAGACCTGTCCAAAAATAACAGCCGTGTGTTGATTAGTTAACACAAGTCTGATTTAACTAACCGCGTGGCATATGTGGCAAGCAACCCAAATTTTCTAAAAACAAGAGGTGATACTAAGCAAGAAAAAGAAATATGATTAATGAATTAAGAGCGACACTTGAAGATTCTTAAAAGAGAGTTTTTAAAATGGGTTTAAAGGGTCCTTTAAAAACATTACAAAGATTTTGGAGTGAAGTGTTATTTCAAATTCCCGACATTACAACATCTACAATTTTTATGCATAGACGGTCACAAGGTAGACCACTCATCCAAGTCCCAAATAAATCCCATCTTCATGCTTCTCTTGTTATCCCTGGCGCGGCGGCGGCATGACCAATCCACGGAGGAGAGAGGTGCTCTACGCGTGTACGGCGACGGCCATGGCAGTGGGAAGATGGTCGCTATTGTCGGCTCCGACGTGCCCTTTGTAGCGTGGCAGCATGGCCTGCAGCCGGTCGGTAATTGTTCTGGGGTGGCACGAGCTGACAGAATAGGAGTCCCACCGATGAGTAGAGGAGGCAGGTAGCATGTGTATCTCTGAAGGCATGACACACATGCAAAGTGAGGCACTGGCAGCAGGGCATGGGAGGTTGGGAGAGGTCGGTGGCGGCTGATAATGGTTCAGCGAGGGCCAGGGAGGGCACGGCGGCAATGCTGGTGGGGTAGCATGTGCAGGAGAGAAAGGCACGGGGGTGAGACTTCACTACGGAAAAAGAAGGGAAGGATAGTGTGTCGGTTATATTTCCCATGCCTTCCTTTAAATATAAGGATTTGCTGGTTGTCATCTAGATAAGAATTAAGTAAATCTCATTCAGCCTCTCCACCAATATATTTTACGCAGTGATTCCTATGGTGTTATACTTTCTTATTTTCTTTATTTCACTATTTCGATGATTTATGTTGTTTTTTTGTTTCCATTTTCTTTATCCACGCACAACTACAGTTGCACGATGGCAGGGCTGCCTGCAGCTACAGTTACAGGCCCGCCCAGCCAGCTGTGTGCAACTACAACATCTCATGCCAGCCGCGCGCAACTATCATGGCGCGCAGCGCAGAACTACACTTACATGTTAGAAAAAAACAATAAAAAGTGGAGAAACAAAAATTAGGAAGATGAAAGAATAAAGTGAAAGAAGGGGGGAAAGGGAAACAACAAAATAAATAAATCATATGGCCCTTTAAAAAATTGAAGAAATGGGGCTTTGGGATTGCTGGATGGGATTTACTTAATTGTCATGCATGTATGAGAATTAGGCGCAATGTTAAGTATAAAATGCTAGAGGATTGTTTTTAACAGAAATATATTCATGGTGGGGAATTATTAATTATATATTTGATGGTGAGTGTACTTAATTACTGCACGCTGCAGGGTTGTGGGCATCGGATCGGCTTGGCTGAACTCGTTTGGCAACTAAGACGACACCCTGCTGTTATCTCCCTCTACTTTCAGAACAATGACGACAAAGACCAACTACTGTACCCATCCAAGGAGTTGAGGATATTCGACGGAGTGAAGTTTGAATACCAGTGCCACCCCTTTCTAGGTCATGGGCTCAAGCTGGTTGACTTGGCTGAGGAAATACTTTTGGAACCTTACCCAGAAGATAAATTTGAAGAGATGTTCAGTGGGATGGATGACCAACATAAAATTGAAAGCTGTCATGAGTTTCTGACTCAACATGATTACCTCATCTATGTGGAACTGGAGTCCACTGCAGACTGGGACTTGATCAGACAGCACATCTTGCGTGACTCTACGAGAGCTTGCATCGTTGTTATTACTACTGATCCAAGTGTGGCCAAACATTGTGTAGGCCACCAGCACCACCTGGCGTTCAACGTTGAAGATCTGTTGAACAAGGTACGCATCATAACTTTTAACAGAAGATGTAATCTATTTTTGAACAACAAGCTACTAATAAATTAACTACGTGTATCTTGTCGATCTTCAACTCATAACAGGCACATTTGATTACTTTCTGCAGGGTTCTTCTGATCAACAACACCAGAGTGGACATGCGGATGGAGGCCGAGAGAGCATAGTAATAAAGGAAGAGGGCGAGCATGAACCTGATGAGCTTGTTGGGCGTGAAGATGAAAGTGACTTCTTCCATGGCTTATCTCAACTCATGACTGTGTCGTCCGTGTGGGGGATCGCAGGTGTTGGGAAATCAGCTATCGTCAAGAAATATTACAAATACATCAAACTCAACACACAAGATTACAGAATGTACGGGTGGGTGAATGTGGCCCATCCGTTAAGTTTGATGGACATGTGTCGGAGATTGCTACTGGACTTTTATTCGGATGATCTTGATGCCAAGGAAACAGCAGCAGTTGGTTTGGTCGAAGGCCAAGACCCTATTCAAATGTGTTGCAAAATCCTGCATGAAAAGAAATGCCTCCTTGTTATTGATGATCTGCGGTCCACTCATGAATGGGACTTGATAAAGGCATCATTGCTATCCCAGGCTAACATTGGTGGTAGAACTATTGTCATTACACGCGAAGAGAGCATCGCCAAACATTGTACAAATGCAATTCATACAGAACCCGGTATTCTCAATCTCAAGGGTCTTGAACCTGACGTGGCCCTTCATCTCTTCAAAAAGGTATTGGTTTATTACTCGACTACATGTACATGCATACTGATATTAATACGAGTATATAGTACTCCCTCTGATCCATATTAATTGTCGAATGCCTAGCTAACCGTTTAAATTTCAGAATTAAACTAACCAATTTTCAAATTGTGTAGATAACTTTGGACGGCAAGCCAGAGTCTAAATTCCCTCCCAATGCAGAGAAGATTTCAAAGCTTATCACATCCAAGTGTGGCAGCATTCCGGAAGTAATAGTTGCCATAGGAAAAATTGCCAGCCCAGGCCTAGGGAATATTGAGTGGTTGGAGCATATAAATGTTGAATTCATGAGGGTACTAGACACCCCTTCAAGTTCTAGTAGTTTAAGGGGCCTATTTTGTTGGATGCAATCCTATTTTGATGCTTGCTCAGATGAACTCAAGCCATGCATTTTCTATATGTCCATCTTCCCAGCCGAGCAAAGCATTAGGCGAAGGCGTTTGCTTAGGCGGTGGATCGCAGAGGGTTACTCCTCTTGTGGTGGTGGTGGTGGTATTGCGGAAGAGAAGGCAGAAAAGCTCTTGGCCGACTTCATGAAGTTGGGCATATTTTACAAGGGGCAGATATCATCAACAACAAGAAGCTGCAAGCTCAATGGTTTCTTTTATGAGTACATCAAGTCAAGGCCAATGGAAGATAACCTTGTGTTTGAACTAGAGGGGAGTTGTGGCCCTGGCTCACGGCTCACTGGACAACACCTCACCATAACCAGTAGCTGGGACAGGGATAAGATTGTATTCAATAGCATGGACGTGTCAAGGCTAAGGTCTTTGACGGTGTATGGGAAGTGGGTGCCATTCCTCATCAGTTGTGACAAGATGAAGATGCTTCGAGTGCTTGATCTGGAGGACACTAGTAGTGCACTGGAATCAGATGGTACTGGTGTAGTAACAGATGCTGATCTGGAGATGATCGGGAAGTTGTTGACCCGCCTCAAGTTCTTGTCCCTTCGGGGATGCATGCAAGTCACTCATCTCCCTGATTCGATGGGTGCCATGAGGCAGCTGGAGACCCTGGATGTCCGACACACCAGTATATTTGAGCTGCCACCTGCTATCATCACCAAGCTACACAAGTTGCAGTACATCCGTGCTGGCAACACTGACACCACAAGACTAACACCACCACCACCACCAACACCTTCACCGACACCACCACCACCTTCATCACCACAACCACAACCACAACCACTAGAGGAAGTTCATGGTGGCACCAGCCCCTTCCTAGGGGCCAAAGCAGCAGCATTATGTGTGGCCCCACAGGCATCCACTAGACTTAAGGGAGCATGTAAGAGGTGGGCACATGCTTTGGTGGAATCCAGAAGCAGCAGCAGCTGTTGGTGGGAGTCCAGGAAGCAGCGGAGTTGCCGTGTTGCTGCAAATGGCGGCGGTGTTGAGGTTGTTTGTGCTGCCGCAAAGGGGATTGGGATGCTGACGGAGTTGCATACACTCGGTGTTGTGAATATTGCAGGTGGGAGAGGCGCCCTCCTCCTCTTCCTCGAGGCGCTCAAGAATCTTACCCAGCTGCGCAAGCTCGGGTTGTCCGGCATCAACCCTAAAAACTGGAAGGACTTGTGTTCGGCCATCTCGGGTCACCTTCCTCATCTTGAGTCCTTGTCGCTGCAACTGCTGGTGCTGGAGAAGCAAGGCGGCAGCTATGACTTTGCTTGTTTCGACAACAGCTTCAGGCCGCCAAAGACCCTAAAGAGCCTTAAGGTATTTTACAGTAGTACTAGAGGTGGTGCAGGCGCAAGTCCTGCATCCATAAGGCCAGCCTGGATCAATCAGTTTCCCAATCTCAAGAGGTTTAATCATGAGGTGAGGGTTTCAAGTCAAGATGACATGGATAGCATTGACCATCGTTGCTTAAGGTATGCAAACTTCGAATATTCCGAAAACAAACTTCACATGCCAGGATTCGAACGTCGTCTTGGTATCAAGCCAATTCATCAGGATATAAGAATTGCAGAAAATTGGCTGGTTCTGGACAGCCTCGTGATTTATTGCAGCAGCAGCAGCTCAAGGGTAACTTGTGGACCGCGTGAGATATTTGCTAAAGCGGTCAGCATTCACTGCTGCAGCTCTTGTGGTGGATCGTCGTGCTTGCAGATTGATGGGCTAGAGAGTATACTTTACCTAAAGGAAGTCTTTGTAACGGGTCCGTGCAGCGACGGCTTCAAGGAAGAGCTACAAAGGCAACTCGGCAAGCATCAAGGCAAACCTACCCTGAGACTGCTGTAATTTGTGGCCCATCAGTAGTAGACCGTGTTGTTTGTTTGTTTGTTTGTAAATAAATTAACTATTCGTCCACACCCTCTTGCAATTTGTAACGCTTGTGTGAGTTCTGTTTCACAGGCAAGAAAAGCCTCTGTTGCATCCTATATATTCAGCTAGCGTACGTTGCATGCATATGAACTGAGCTGATGTTGCAATCTTCATTAGCCTATCAGTAACAGACCATGGCGGCCCTTAACTAATTATGAGGAAAGCTCAACTTGGTGTGGGCACCCTAGCTAGCTTAAAACGTTCAACAACTCGCTAGTATAATCAGTTATCTGCAACTGGTTACAAAAGCATTTAACACTAATCTTTTTGCTGGTGACGCAGATCGAAAGAATTAATGTAAGTAATTAGTAAGTACAGGTGATTGGGGATAGGAGCACTCACTCGATGAGCAGCTGATGATTGATGGAAGGATGGGCGCCCGGTTCTTCTAAGAATGCCCGCCGAAGTCGTCCAGCATCTGGGCGCCAGTATCTAGCTTCGTCATGCTTGAACACTATGGAAGCCGCGGCCACGATGTCTGAGCCAAGAAAGAGCCACACGCCCACACCCGTGCACGTACAAAGGTAGATTGCGATGGAGCAGGTAACACAATACACAATCAAGTCACCCTGGATCGGTGCCAACTCTGGGAACAGCAACAGCAGCAAATTAATTAAGACTGCCTGATGCACGAGGAAAATTAACTAAGGTATTCGAGAGGCACAGCTGAATGAACCATGCATATTACTACTACTTACTGCTGCCCAATCCAATGTTTGAACACATGCGCTTTTATGCTCACACTAGATAGAACAGTGGCGGACCCAGGAATTGAAGTTAGCTGGGGCGAACATCTAATGTAAAAAAAAAAATCGGTACAAACGCAAGGAGTAGCATTCAACAACAAAATGATAATAGGTGGTAGCATCCTTTTAAATGTACTTGAACAATGAACACAAGGTTGTGGAGGTAGATGACCTCGACGGGTCTTTCCGGCATGAGAATGAACCATAATCTGTATATCACTAATTTTAGCAAACATCTCGCGCTCAACAAAGCAAACCAGTGTCGCATCAGCCTCAACTTCTTCTTCTTGAATTGCAGCAGCTATCCCTATCCAATCTATCTCTTCATCGGAATCGACTGCGGCAATGGGCGCGTGGGCGCGTGAGGGCGTGAGGCGTCTGGGTCTGGCGGCGGCGCCGCAGCGTGAGGCGTTTGGGTCTGGCGTGAGGGCGTGAAGGGTCGACCAATTGGGGATTTCCTTCTCAGTCTATCGATTGGGCACTTGGGCCTGTACAGTAGGCTTTAGTAACTAAAACCGTAGCCCAGTCCACCAGCCCAAATCTCTTTCTCCCTCGCGTACCGCTTCAACGCAGTCACTCTTTTGCTATGCTTACAGGAGGACCAAATACAGTGGCGCTCAGACCAGATGTTGATCAGTAAGTTTATCAATCACACATACCTAGCTACACAGATGTTGTGCACCAAATTGTGCAAGCAAATACGTCTGATCAAGTTAATTGATCAACAAACTGCCGTTCAAGGACAGCCATTTTGCTGGATGACATCTGAAACGCATGGATTGAAAATAATGAAAAAAATAGCACACTATTTCAACGTTATAGCTTCGTTATAGCATATCTGGAAGGGCCATGTTACGTTTTAGCTAATTTTCTCGCTATGCCGCTATTCGCACTATAGCACGCTATCTTCTGGGTGTTCATGACTCATGAGCAAAGCCGGCGGTGGCAGTTCGTGAGTGGTAGAAGCTTCTCTCCATCCCCCCTCCAAGTAGCAGCGTCGATCACGCCTCCAACTCCAGCAAGATAGTGCTGAAGTAAACCATGCCACCGGTGCCGACAAGTCAGCCACCGATGGTTCTCTGTTTAATTAGAGTAAGTACAATAAGATGCAGTCAGCAGGCTGTAAGGAGTAAAGTAATATTTCTATTCTTAGTTGGAGGAGAGAGGATGGGAGAGAGAATGTAAGCGAGCTCTCATGCAAGAGCCATCTGCAGCGCGTGCTCCTAGGCACTGTGTTGAGAGTGGAAGTTGGGCCATGTATTAATAAAGTAGCGCATACTTATAGCTCTATAGGGTTGGCTATAGATGACATGGCATTTTTTTTATAGCGGACAGTTGGCTATACTATTATCCTTGCTCCTAGGAGTGTTCTTTTTCCTTACAAATTAGGAGTCTACATGCCCTGGACATAGCTCTCGTATGCTTCTCTATTTAATTTGGAGTATTCCCTATTAGCGCGCTATAACTTGTATAGTATTTGAAGAAGGGTGGCACTAAATCTTATAGCACGCTATTTTTTTCATTGATTTGAAAATCACCTTGGCCAAGCTGCACATATTTGGTCTGCATCTCAAGGGAGCGCCGGCAGCAACGTCAGACACTACCCTCGCCTCCGTCGGCAGGAACGACGTCCCTGACTAGGACGCCGTCGCGATTGGCGACACAGGGGAGGGCGCCCCAAGAGAGGTGGTGGGTGGACGGCGCGGAATCGGCGGAGGAAGGAAAAGACCGGCCGTGTAGGCGCCGGCGAGGTCAGCGGCCATGAGGATCTGCTCCGTTAGGTGGTACGGGGGGGAGGGGGGGCTGGACTGCCGGCGGCGGGGTGTTACAGTGTGCAGCGTGGCGGCGCCGGTGACGCCACTGTAGAGGGAGTTTGGAAGGGAAACCCGCCTTGTCTAGTCTGTTGGCGCTCTTCCCCATTCCGCCTTCGACGTCTCCCTCTCCCAAGACAACAAGATCTCTCAAACGCATCAATCAAAGATATGTGAAGCAGATTTCCCTTTTTCTTTCTTTCAGTTTGCATGCTGCTATGCGATCCACACTCAACATACAACAATTTGTCCAATTTAGTCCAACAAACATCATTAATCTACCGGTCAGACTTGAGAATTGTCACCTACCTCCGTCTAGTGCTTACCACATTCCGCCCCTTCGTCGTCGCATGGGAGCAAGCGCTCGACGTTTGAGTGGAACACCGGCTGCCAACCCAGGTAGAAAGTCCATGTCGTTGACACCACAATAGTCGTAGTAGTCGCCACCATAATCGAACATTGAGATAACGGCCGGGCGGCCAGCATCATTCATTCTATTCTATTGGTTCAAGGTCTTGATCGATCCGCAAATTAAGATCAACATGTGTCGATGTTGAGAGATGACAATTGCTCAGCTAATTAAGATCAACATGTGTCGATATTGAGAGATGATAATTGCTCCTGTTGTATCACTGAACTGTACCTGCAGGCACCCAAAGCACAAAGTTAACTTTGACGATGATGGCTCATCCGATTCACACGGCTAGCCTATAGCAAATTACTAGATCAACTATATATTCAAAGTAGATAGCCTTATGAAGTTGTGGAAATAGCATTCCATGGTGGAATGCGGCGATTTGCAAAGCAAAGTCAGCTTCGATGATGATAATGCCAGATATTCGCCATCACTTTTGATAGCTCAGCTGGCTACCAGCATTTTTCCACGCAAAAGAGCTGAGCCGAGCTTTCGATGATGATGGATTATTTGAGTGTGCGTTCAGTTGGCCTATCAGATAACTTAGTTGGCAGATTTGCATCTTTGTTATCTGTCTACCGATATCACGAGAGGTAACAATCAATCAACTCTTATCTCTCCTTGATCAGGACCTAGGGAGAGTTAGATGAAGATTCATCGAATTTAAGGTTAATAAAATTTTCCTTTTGCACAAAGGGAAGTTTGGCAGCCAGCAAATAGTACGCTGTTACGAACGACCCACAAATGCGAGATGCATGTTGACTAGCTTTGTTCTGATCTCAGGTGATCTTCACTACTGAAACTACCTTTCATAGGCTAACAACAACCTAATATCTTCCACCAAGTGGACATATTGCGAGCGATATTTACCTTTTAATGAAGCCAAACTGCCTGCTCGTAATCAGACTCCAAAATGATCGGGAGGTTTGTCCACTGGAGCACAACTGTGCAAGACCATATCCTTCAGCACACACCACTAATAGGGCTTCACACACAGCAAATATGACATTTCCTTCATGGTTTGTGAGCACCATCCTAGCTCCAGCTGTACCATCGGCCACCACAATAAGAGCCAGCCCACCGTCCAGGCAGATCCTTAGCGTTTTACTCTGAGGAGAATAGATGGTGACTTCCTTTGCACCCGTCGGCCTGGGGGTTGCTGCTTCAGGATGATGAGTGACCTAACATAACTTTCAAATAAGCTGCATGCATGAACCCTCAATGGTCGGCGCAGGCTGGTCATGAGTGATGGCATTTGAATGATGTTAAGAGTTCGATGGATTGATTGATTAAGGCATCTATTTCGCCGACTGCGTTACCAGCAGAGATTTAGCTTTTGCTGTTTAACTATGATTAAACTCGCTTATCCAGCCTGCACTCTTGCATCAATTGATGCAGGGACCAGGGTGTGTTGTCGCTCTTTCCGGAAAACACATGCAGTCTTGCAGGAATCTGTTCTTCACTGATTTTTTTACATGCACAGTATCTACATACTTGCAAAGCCTTTGCGGTTATGCTCTCTAGCTAACCCTCTAGTTATGCTCATTCACTTACGAAGCCATCGGTCCATGACTGCCTTCTATCCATAGTAAGTACGTGTAACCCTGATTTAGGTGCTAGACTATCGTTTAGTAGCTTGACAAACATATATACTTATCACGATCAATGCTACAAATCATACCCCACGTGGAGGTTAAAAAGAAAGAGAAAAGGAGAAACCACGCCCCATGTTACAACGTGTTAGTGGCCATGGCTCCACGTTTCGCTTAATGTGAATAGAGGCTCAATCAACCCCCAAGAATGGGTCTGGCCAAGGGTTTAACTATGTAAATCAACCGCAAAAAAAAAAATCAGACCTGGCTGCCTCTGCTCTTTTCCACACGCAGTACAAAGTCTACTTTGATGACGCATGTTTGATTAATTTGTGAATTGGCCATCGCACTCAGACCAAGTTGGATGGTAGCTAGCAACTCAACTCCCCAGTATATACACGTATTGACTTACGTAAATTAATTCTTAACTGGTGCATTGTTCAAATCTCCTCCTATTCCACATCAAACTCTTAGGCTCGGTTTGTGGTTGCTGAACTATACTTCCCTATGTTTATTCTATAATATACTTTGGAAAGTTAGCCATAAAAATTGGCAAAAAAACAGGATAAACAAACACTGAAATGTAATACCAAACACAACCATAGAGTTTACTAACTGTGGTCCCATGTCGAGTTCTCCAGAACAAAAAGTGTCGGGATATACTAAAAATACAAGCAACTTCTTCAAAATGACAACAATCAAAGCTCCTCCTTAACTTAAAGTTAATTAAGAAAAGTCATGTTTATTGTCGAAATCTTATCATGTTTATAGTCTCTAATATCCTTCCTAGCTATATGCAACCTCAAACAGCAGATAAGATGGATCTTAAATCTTTGTTAATTATGTGATGTTGTACAATGCCCTTCTGCAACCAGAGAAATGATATGGTGTATCATATTTAAACCCTGTTTTGAGAAAATAAAAGCTTTGCTACTCATGGACTCCACAATAAAAGCTCTTTTTTGATAAAGGGCGCTTTATTACTTAAAACATTAAGCATTACACCCGTCCTCTGCAACTGAGATGCACACAGCCAAAACAAATCCAAACTAAAAACAAAAAAGAAGGTGAAATACAAGAAGATGAGTTTGTATGACGCCTAGGCTGCAGGAGGGCCAATCCTAAAGTCATCTGTCATCCATGTTGGGTAAAAGTATCCCTGGCCGTACCCTCCAAGCATGTACACATCTCCGTAAATAGGTCTTGATTCTGCACACGTTGCAGAGACAACCGTAAACGGAGCATACTGGTATACCTGTAGATAACCTGCATAAAAGAAATACTTTTGTTGTTGAACACCTTATCATTTCTACACAGCCAAAGCGACCAAATAATGGCAAGCACTTCCACCCTGATAAGAATTCTAAACCTGTAATCAATCCCATGTAACCAGTTGCCAAAAATGTTAGCAACGCTACATGAAGGATACAAGCCAGAAGCTATTTGGATGATTGACCATACAGAACGAGCTAATTTACATTGTAAGAATAAATGTTTTATTGTTTCGTTATGCTGACAGAAAACACATTGCACACTTGCATGCCAATTCCTTTTAATAAGGTTGTCTTTGGTAAGCATAACTCCTCGACGAAGATACCATGCAAAGATTTTATTCTTAAGTGGTATCTTCATCTTCTGGATCTTCTTATTATTATCAACTAGCACACCTGATTGGACCAACGCTCTATGCATTTACTCTACCGAGAATTTACCACTCGCATTTAGATTCCACCGAAATTCATCGCAACCTTGTGATAAATGTATCGTGGCAAGACGATATATCAAATCGTTCCACGATGCAAGTCTACGGCCTATTAAATCTCGTCTGAACATCACATTTGGAGGAAAGGATTCCATAACCATGGCGATAGTATCACCCTTATGACGAACAATATTATATAGAGTTGGATATTGTTCCCGGACTGTGGCATTACCTAGCCACTTGTCCTCCCAGAATCTAATTTCTGAGCCATCTTTAATAGAGAAGGATCCATAGCGGAAGAAATATATCTTCGTAACCATTAGACCAGCCCAAAAGTGTGAGTCCCCAGGCTTCCAATATACTTGGAACACTGCCTTTGAGCCAACATATTTTCTCATTAGGAGGGTTTGCCATACACCGTCTTCCGTCAGCAACTTAAACAACCACTTACCGAGAAGGGCAGTATTCTTAACCTCAAGGTCATGAAACTCGCGCAATCAGCCACAGGCTCCTTCTGTGAACTCTCATCCATGAAATCCCATGCCTCAAGCGTATATCGCTCTGAGCAAGGGGGCGACAGTAGGGGTGTGTATCTAAGAAATATTTAGTAATAAATTTAAAATCCATGTGAATTTAAAGGACACAAAACCGAGCGCATGCCATAAACCTTTTCCAAAAAATATGCCATATGCAGCTTCTTGAGATAATATAAACAAGGCGTACAGTTTAGCAGGCCTGGCCTGCTGATCTGTTCAACATCGATCTGTGATCTCGATCCAGGTCTTCTAACAGCTAGCCAATTTATTCAAATATGATGTCAATCACACATGGCTGACAAGCCAATCCATCCAAAGTAAACATTCATGGCTGACAGCCTGTGTCTAAGAGCGCGCGGGGATGGCACGACGTATATAGGACAAAATGAAGTCAACTAACTTTACGTGTTTGCCATCATGTTGGGACCATTGCAAATGTAAGCACGGCAATGGATTGTGACTGTTAAATTGTTTAAGCCGGCTGTTAGTTGGCTAATCACCTTTGTTCCCATCTATATATCTAGCCATCTACCCATGACCGTGACACTACTCAATGAACTAGTCCCACCCTATTTCATTGAAATATTTGTTGACTGGAATATATAATATGATTTCTCCAATAAGCTGGCAAGTGATGTCTCCGAGCACTGCGATCACACGGTTATCAGCGTAATCCCAGACACATAGCACGCCCTTAGCCTAGGAGTGTTCCGAGCACCATGATTTTCGCACTCAGCATACCTGGGTGCCACATGGCATACCTATGCTGAGTACCACGATTTTGTACTCGGCACAAGCTTTGCCTGGCACCCATGAAATGGAACTTGGCGTACTTCGCTATTGCCGGTCAGGGGCATGCCAAGTGATGTACACCGAGTGTTACACACGGCATATGCTGACCTTCGCCGAGCACCTTAGGTGGGCAACATACAATGTTTTTCCTGCAGTGAATCCAGTTCGAAAAACGAATACGATACATACAGCTTGTTGAGATAATATAAACAAGACGTGCAGTTCTAGCTGGCCTGGCCTGCCTATCTGTTGGACATCGAACCGGAATCTCGATCCAAGTCTTCCAATACGTATGGCCAACCAATTTGAATATATGTTGCGTGTCACACATGGCTGACAGCCAATTTATTCAATGTCAACATTCATGATTGCATGTGCCGGTCCCAAGGAGCGCTGGGGGGATGTCACCTTGTATGTAAGACTATAAGAAGTCAACTAACTTTGCGTGTTCGCCATAATGTTGGAATCATTGCAAATGTAAGCATAGTGATGAGCTGTACTGTTCAAATTGTTTAAGCCAGCTATTAGATGGCTAATCAATTTCATTATTACACATGGCTGACAGCCAATTTATACAAAGTAAACATTCATGATTGCATGTGACTGTCTCTAAGAGGGCGCAGGGGATGACACGACTTATAAAGGACAACTAACTATGCGTGTTTGCCATCACGTCGGGATCATTGCAAATGTAAGCACAGTGATGAGTTGTGCCTGTTTGAATTGTTTAAGTCGGCTGTTAGTTGGCTAATCACATCGTTCTTATCTGTTTATCTATCCATCTACCATGGATAGTGACACTACTCAATAAACCGGTTCCTGCTTCGTTGAAATTTTTGCTCATAGGAATATATAATCCGGTTTCTCCAAGAAGCTGTCAAGTAATTAATGTCTCTGGCAGCCGGGTGTCCATGCGTGATGCTACTCCACTAGCCTTTGATATATAGATCCCACCCCCAGCTTCCGTGCAACTCCTTCTATGCCAGTACCACACAAGAATCAAGTACTCCAGATTGCAGCCAACACCCACAATTAGGAGAGACTGAAACAAAGGTCGAGCAAAAATGGCGGAGTTCGCGCTTGGTTTGACCAAGGCGGCGGTGGAAGGGACGCTCATCAGGGTGAAGTCGGCGATCGAGGAGGAGACGAAGCTGAGGGTGCGTGTGCAGGATGACCTTGTGTTCATCACTGGAGAGTTCCAGATGATGCAGTCCTTCCTTCGCGCCTCCAACACGGGGGAGCGTGCATCCCAGAACCACGTGGTGCGGACGTGGGTGAGGCAGCTCCGTGACCTCGCCTTTGATGTCGAGGACTGCGTCGAGTTCGTCGTCCACCTCGACAAGGCGTCGCGTTGGGACTGGGTGCGGCGCCTGACCTCATCCCTCGTCTGCATGGCAAGCCCGCCGCTGCCCCTGGACATGGCGGTTGAAGAGATAAAGCGTCTCAAGACTAGGGTGGAGGATGTCAGCCAAAGGAACACCCGCTACAACCTCTTGGGTGGCAGCGATGGTGTCAACCAAGACCACTCCTCAGATCAGCAGCATCAGCTGCTTATGCACCTTGTACCCCGTAGTACATCGGCATCATTGGCGACATTCCACGACCTAAGGAAGGTGTGGAAGGCTATGGGAAAGCTGCACGATCACACCCTTGATCTCAAAAAGTTGATCGATTGCCAAGACAGTGAGCTCAGAGTGATCTCTCTATGGGGAGATCCGCAAGCTGATGTTGGGGAACTTGGGTGGGCAACTAATAAAGAAGGCGTACTATGACCCAGACACCTGCCGAGAATTCAGGAATCGTGCCTGGATAAAGCTGAGTTTGCATCATCCCTTCAACCCGGTAGAGTTCCTCAACAACCTGCTGGCTCAGTTCACATCTCATCATCACCACCGCCACCATGACGATATGTCTGAGCTCATGCTGCAAGTAAGCAAGCATAAGTATCTCATCATCATGGAGCAAGAACTATCCAGTGTTGCAGAGTGGAATGCCATTAGAATGTGCCTTGCAGACAACAAAAATGGCAGCCGGATCGTCATCTTCACCAAGCAGTTGGGACTTGCCCTTCTCTGCACAGGAGAACCCTACCAAATATCTGAGCTTAAGTGCTTCTCTCATGGTGGATATATTTGTGCTATTTTCCCTGAGGTAAGTATGTAATTAGTTATATAGTAAATATTATGCTCTTGCACACATGCAATTGTATGTGCCTATACATCATATCTTGTACAACTAAATCAATAGTGCCTAGATCGTTCCAAAATATTTAAAATTAAGGTGCAATTGATTGGTTAATGCAAGTCTAATTTAACCAACTATTAATCGATTAATATGTGCATGTGCTGGTTAATAATATGATACAAAATCACAATCACAATTAAATAATTTTACTTTAAGTAAGAATCGAGATAATATGCCTGCCTAGCTTAATTTGATGAAATGAGAGAGTAAAATTTAATAGCTTTGTCTCATATGCTACTTAATTCGATGATCAGTTTAAAATGTTCTCGAAATTGCTGCAGGGTTGTGGGTATCGCAGCGGCATGGGTGATTTCATCTGGCAATTAAGACGACACTGTGGTGTTATATCCTTGTTCTGTGAGGATGATTTTGATGAAACACACTTCAGGAGAGAATTGTATGACAAATTGAGATTACTCGACAAGTCAAGCATCCTCGACGAAGTCAATTTTGAATACCAGTACTTTCGTCTTTCCGAACATCCGGATGGTGGCTTGGCCTTTTTGGCTGTGCGAATACTTTTGGAATCTTACCGTGAAGATGAACATGAAGATGCACAGGAAAAGCTCATGGCGCTGGATCATCATGATTTATTTGAAAGGTGCCGTGAGTTTCTGAATGAACACGATTACCTCATTTTCATTGAGGGCGTGGAGTCCCCAGAGCACTGGGACTTGATAAAACAACACCTCTTATGTGAGTCTACTAGAGCTTGTATCGTTGTTCTTACAGGAGTTGTGATCAACAGGAGCATCCGGAACAAGTTAAATCCGAGCAGCTTGTTGGGCGTGACGATGAAGCTAAATTCCTTGGAAACAGAATGAACCATTTCCCCGTGGTCACCTTCGTGTGGGGAATTGCTGGTGTTGGGAATCGGCGATTGTCAGACAATTTTATGACTCAGGTTTTCACAGAAGCTATTACAGAAGGCACGGCTGGGTGGATGTGCCACATCCGTTTAATTTGACGGACTTGTGTCGAAGCTTGCTTCTGGATTTTCATTTGGATGATGCCGATGCCAAAGAAACTGCATTAATTGGTATGATGGAAGGCCAAGACCCTATTCAAGGGTGTCGTGAAATTCTATGTGAAAACGGATGGAGCCTTGTCATTGATGGTCTGCGGTCCATTCATGACTGGGACTTGATAAAATCAACCTTGTTATCCTGGCCTGTAAGTCGTAGTAGCACTATTGTCATTACACGTGAAGAAAGCATCGCCACATATTGTACAGATGCGGAAGACTGTATTCTCAACGTCAAGGGTCTAGAAGCCGACGATGCCATTTTTCTCTTCAGAAAGGTACTAGGCAACTCTCTCACGCATGCTGGTAGCTAGTTGGAATTTCAGAAGTTGATTAATCTATTTCCATATTTTGTAGATAACTTTGGACGAGAAGCAACTGCCCTCCCAGGCAGAGACAATTTCAAGGCTTATCATGTCCAAATGTGGCGGGCTTCCAGAAGTAATAGTTGCCATAGGCAAATACGCCCGCAAACACATAAGGAATGAGATGTTCTTGGAGTCTACAAATGCAGGCTTCATGGGATGTTTAGAAACTAGCTCAGTTCTTCCTAGCTTAACAAGCCTATTTTGTTGGATGCAATCATACTTTGATGCTTGCTCGGATGAACTAAAGCCATGCATCTTCTATATGTCAGTCTTCCCAGCGGACCAGAGCATTAGGCGGAATCGCTTGCTCAGACGGTGGATCGCAGACGGTTATTCATCTGGTGGTGGTGGCACCGCAGAGGAGAAGGTAGAAAAGCTCATGTCTGAGTTGATGAAGTTGAGCATATTATATCAGGAGCAACAGAAATCAACAATGATAAGAAGCTACTTCAAAGTCAATGGTTTCTTCCGTGAATACATCAAGTCACGGCCAATGGAGGATAACCTTGTGTTTGCACTAGAGGGGGAT
The DNA here is from genome assembly GCF_018294505.1 of Triticum aestivum. Lineage (NCBI taxonomy): Eukaryota > Viridiplantae > Streptophyta > Magnoliopsida > Poales > Poaceae > Triticum > Triticum aestivum. The sequence goes on along the minus strand of NC_057813.1, from coordinate 756,617,866 downwards.
TGCAGCCCCAGCTCACAGCTCACTGGACAACACCTAACCATAAGCAGCAACTGGGATAGAGATGATATTGTATTCAAGGGCCTGGACTTGTCAAGGCTACGGTCTTTGACAGTGTTCGGTGAGTGGAGATCATTCCTTGTATGTGATAAGATGAAGCTGCTTCGGGTGCTTGACCTGGAGGGCACTAGTAGTACATCAGATGGTACTGCTAGTGTAACAGATGAGGATCTGGAGAAGATCGTGAAGGAGTTTCCTCGCCTCAAGTTCATGTCCTTGCGAGGATGCGTGCACATCACTCGTCTCCCAGATTCATTGGGTTCCATGAGGCAGCTGGAGACTCTAGATGTCAGGCACACCTCCATAGTTGAGTTGTCACCTGCTATCGTCACCAAGCTACACAAGTTGCAATACATTCGTGCCCGGAAACACCATCATCACAACCAAGGAGTGGAAGGAGCAAGAGAAGGAGAACAAGGATTCAGAGTCGGATGATCATGATGATGATGAGGAGGAGGAGGAGGAGGAGGAGGAGGAGAACAAGGAGGAACTAGGGGAGTCAGTGGATGAGGACGAGGAGGAGGAGGAGAAGGAGAACAAGGAGGATTTCGGGGAGTCAGTCGATGAGGATGAGGAGGAGCGGGCGAAGGAGAAGGAGAACAAGGTGGAGTCAGGGGAGTCGAAGTTGAAGGTTGAGGAGGTGGAGCAGGAGCAGAAGGAGAAGGAGCCACAAGAAGAAGAACCCGTACAAGCCAACACATCAGCATCCGGGTTGGTCCAGGGGGCATCAATAGGGTCATGGAAGAAGAGGGTGGGTGATTTGAGAGAATCCTGCAGCTGGTGGCTGTCCAAGAATGTGCGCAGACGCCGGCGTGTTGCTAGAAATGGTGGTGGTGTTGAGGTTGTTCCTGCTGCTGCGGAGGGGATTGGGAAGCTGACAATGTTGCATACACTCGGTGTTGTGAATATTGCAGGTGGGAAAGGCGGCTTCCTACTCCTCAAGGAGGTTAAGAAGCTTACCCAGCTACGCAAGCTTGGGTTGTCCGGCATCAGCCGTAAAAACTGGAAGGACTTGTGTTCGGCCATCTCGGGTCACCTTCCTCATCTTGAGTCCTTGTCGCTACAACTGCTGCTGCTGGAGGAGGATGGCAGCTATGAGTTTGCTTGTTTTGATGACATCTCCATCTCACCCAAGATCCTAAAGAGCCTCAAGGTATTTTACACTAGTACTGGAGGTGGTGCAGGCGCAGGTGCCGCATGCATAAGGCCAGCATGGATCAATCAGTTTCCCAATCTCAAAAGGTTTAACCATGAGGTGAGGATATCAAGTCAAGATGACATAGATAACATTATCCATTGCCATGAACGCCAGATTCCAGGATTTGAACGTGGTCTTGCAATCAAGCCAATTCAGCGGCATCTCAGTGTCAGAGGAGCCCTGTTTCTGGACACCCTCGGGATTTATTGCAGCAGCATAAACTCAATGGTGTCGTTTGAAGATGGCAGCTCATTTATTAAAGCACTCAGCATTCACTGCTGTAGCTCTTGTGGTGGATCATCGTGCTTGCAGATTGTTGGGCTGCGGGATTTAGTTGATCTCGAGCAAGTCTTGGTAATGGGTCCGTGCAGCGACAGCTTCAAGAAAGACTTGCTTAGGCAACTCAAAAAGCATGAAGGCAAACCGGTCCTGAGCTTCTATAACTTGTGATCGATCATAATAGATCGTGTTGTTGTTTGCTTCCTACTTATTTTGTGTATGAATTAATTTTAGTCATTTATTCACAATTTCACAAATGTTAATGCTCGAGTGAGTTCGATAAATTTCAGACAACAAAAACAGTACTGTGTGGCTACCTTGTCACAACTTTTTCAGCTGGCATGCATATGAATTGAACTGATGGTACAGCCTGAGTAACCTATAACCAGACCATGGCACCCTAGCTAGCTTAAACTTTCAACAATTAGCTTGTATAATCAGTTAGCTGCAACTGGTTACAAAAGTGTTTTAAGACTAATCTCCTTAAAGAATTAATGCAAGGAATTAACACACACAGGAGAATCGTGATAGGAGGACTCACTCGATCAACAGCTGATGATTGCTGGAAGGATGGGCGCCCAGTTCTTCCAATGCCTATGGAAGTCGAAACCGCATCTCAGCGCCATGGGGGAGGGTGTCCGAGTATCTAGCTTCATCGTCCACACTACGGAAGTTGCGGTGGTGATGTTAGAGCCGAGCAAGCACCACACCTATTCACAGCACAAACTTATTTGGTACCCCATGTGACTATGTCCTCCGAATTGGTTTAGCAGAGGTAGATTGCAAGAGCATTAAGGCAGCCTGATGCACAAGGAAGTTTTATTACTTCGAGGCACAACCGAATGTGCGTGAATCCGTACACTTTTATCCTCACACTAGATAGGATGAATATACATACTTGCATATTCCATCGAGTCCAAGTAATTTTAGCAGCTTGCTTAATTAGTCAACAAGCCAGCTGCAGCGTGACACCAAATACTGTAAGCCCCATATGCAGCAGATGAAGCCTTCCAATGACAATAGTGGTACGTGATGAGAAACCAAATACTTTTGTTAAGATGCATCGAAAAAATCAATCTAGTTCATGCCGATATTCAAATAAGATTCATTCATATATTATTATTGTGCCGATAACCAAAGTTCGTTTGGTCTGCATATATGTTTACTATGGTTAAGTTAGTCTGACACACATACCTAGCTAGCTACACACATGTTGTGTAAACAAACATGTCTTCAAACTTGTCTGGTCAAGTTAATTAATCATGTAATTGAGTTCAAGGGCAGGCATCTGAAATGCATGGATTCTTATTTCTACATCTACAACTACACTACTATTAAACAATCGAACAAGAATTTTTTTATGTGTACCCTGCAATTAGACCCACAACACTACACAAACCAATCTGTACCACACAATTAGGCCCACAAATCTTAATCTAACAGCCATCATTAATCTATAGCTCTACGGAGTGGAGTTAGCAATTTTCAATGGCTGACCATACTCCGTCCGCAAAGGAATATTCCACGCACTGCTCCCGCAACTCCGCATACAACGCTCATTCCTCTATTTGGCTCGTGAAGTTGTGATGAAACCCTTCCTTGTATCTCCCACTCTCGATCTGCGCCGCCGGCTCCCTTCCCTCGATCTGCGCTCGGCTCTTCCACTGCGGCACTCAAGGGAAGAAGATGGGGTTGGCAGGCGAGCGACTGCAGGGCGCGGGCGGCCTGCGGCGGGCGAGGGCCTGCATGGCGGCGACGAGGGGATACTCCGGCGGGCTATCAGCGGCGGCAGAGGCTTAGCGCCTGCTTCTTCTCCTGAAGGTACGAACCGCCCCTTATCCCACCTTCTTTCTTACCCAGCCGAGAGAGAGAGAGGATATTCAGATGGCACTCAAGACTATTTCTAATTAATTTTGTTCCTCGGTGTTGTTCAAACAACTGGGCTCACACTTGACTGCCATAAGAGCAAGCTGAAAGTGGTGTACAAGAAGTACTCCAGCGAGAAGCTGGGATGAGTCTTCCTGCGCACGGTTGTAATCGACTTCTGCAAATATACAGTTGCTATACTATTAGTTTACAATAAAACATGTCCAACCAGCTTAAATCTAGCAATACTTATCTGGAATGGAATAACGTGTCTAGCCAACTTAACATATTCTTTTAATTCTACATCTCCAACTAGAAAGCAATCTTTTGCTGGGATATTAGTTGTAAATTAAATTAATAACCGGGAAACTGTCTCTTCTTGGAATATTTTGATAAAATCAACAATTTTAATGATGGAGATCTGCTTCAGGTGTATGCTCTTTTGTAGCAACGAAAGTGTGCTGATGGTTTATCTTTGATGTGCTTGGTTATGTCTTAAGGTTCAAACGAAAGAAGTACTGAAACTCTGAAAGTCTGTTCTGTCCATGCCACCAAACTGCTAGATTGAACAACTAGCACGAGAGAGTTATTGTGCAACTAATGGATAGTTTCGTTTTTAGATCAAAAAATATTTCCTACAATACTTGTTCAACTACTTCGTACTGGAATTAATGTAGCTCTTTTGGTTCCCTTATTTTTTTCAGGATCATCGCCAACTCACTGCTGCTCATAGAGGTGAGTCAAAGGCTGTAACAATCTCTGTCATTATTTTGCTGCTCAGATAGGAGTTCGAGAAATCATGAATTACCTGACAGATAATGCAACCAAAACACATGAACAGAAACATATATGGTGGATGATGTCTATCATGCTTTTGCAGGTAGTACTATGCATCCGCACAATTCAAATTCATGTTGTGGAAGGATATTGACCAACTAACCATGTATTAATTATATAGTTAAATTTGTTGTTTTACTTCTATCCGAACTGAGTTCTAACAATTAATATTTGATTCTGCTACAGACTTCCAAGGACAGTTACAACAATTCTGGAGCATGTATCGTCATCAATCCTCCTGATTTTGCTACCGTCATTTCCATAGTATTCATGATGTAAAACCTCGACCTGTGGTATGTGATTAATATTGGGTTCCTAAGCTTGAAAAGTTTATGGCATGAATAGTATCAATTATTTTTGCTGGAAGACTACTGTGAGGCGTATCATTTTAGTATGGTACCTGTATCTTAGGGTATGGGAAATAATTGTACTAAACTAATTTTTCCGTGTAAGCTACTATGATTTACAGGAAGTAATGGATGACAACAATTCAGGCTTTTAACTAAATATTTTGTCATGTTCACAATCGTCTGGTTCATTTAGCCTGATATGTATCCACATAACCATCAGGTAAAATATTCATCAAGTAATTAGTGGAAATATTGAATATAGAGAATCAGCATCACAGTTCGGAGGAACTTCATTTCTCAAACTTTCTGGAGCAGATCATCTTGGTCATTTTCGAAGGATGGGTGCTGGACTTGGCACATTTCCCCGAGAGGATTGTTCTGGCAATAAATGCTGGTTTTTAATGGAATTATGTATTTGTATTATGCCCTGCTACCAATTTTGATTCTTGTTCTCTGGTAATCTACAGAACATGAATTCTAACTGTATACAACCATAAGGGCAGGACAAATCCCTCATTTTGTCATGTATTTTTTTCTCAGTTACTATGAAAGAGATAGTTGTTAGGCTCGGCAAAACCAATAGAAAGTATGAAACAATGAAACATCCGGATGCCGTTACCTTTTTCCTGGATTAGTCTTTTGAAGCTGAAACCCTTCCTCACTTTGGACTGCTTCTAGCCCATTGATCATTGCATTGTCTCTATTATCCGTCTTCTCTGCTTCTTTGCTAAAGCTCACCCAGCTGGCGCTAGCATATGCCGATTTCCATCCGCACGTACTAGCAGGAGGGGTGAGTGGTGCTGTAGGTTGAGGAAAATGATGTACAAGGGGAAGTCAAGGAAACAGGTGTTGCCCTGAAGGATCTCATCGAGCGTAGGCGCGAGCGTGCGCTTGAATGGGATGAGGCGGTGGAGGGGTGTCGTTATTGTATACAAGACATGACTTCAAATACAGGAGACGTGCGTTGCACGTGCAAGCTTACTAGTACAGCTAAAAATCACCTTGGCCAAGCACATATTTGTGTTAGCGTGCTGTATATAAACTCTGTTGTAACAACTCTTGTATGACATGGACTGGTTGTAACCTTCCTCCCCCTATTCTATAGGATCGAGATATACTAGTCCCGTCCAGCACGCCTAGCTAGATCGTGAATAACCTCCAGGGAGTCCGTTGGGATTTCTACCATATACGTACTATGTAAAGTCAATCTGTGAGCTAATGCAGTGTGAAAGTAATCCCATAACGAGCGCCTGCAGCAATGTCAGACAGTACCCTCGCCTCCGCCGGCAGGAGCGACGTACCTGACCACGGCGTGATTGCCGGTGGCGATGCAGAGGAGGGCGCCGCCAGGAGAGGCGGCAGGTGGACGGCGCGGTATCGGCGGAGGAAGGAGTGGTCGGCGATAATGCGGAGGAAGGAAAAGGCCGGGCGTGGAGGCGCGCGCGAGGTCGGCGGCCATGAGGATCTCCTCTGTGAGGTGTTTCATGAAGGTCGCCTGGGCCGCCGCCGGTAGGGTGTGGCGGCGCCGGTGACATCAGTGTGGAGGAGTTTGGAAGGGAAAAAAACCCGCCTTGTCTAGTCCGATGGCGCTCTTCCCCAGTCGGCCTTCGACGTCTCCCTCTCCCAAGACAACAAGACCTCTCAAAAGCATCAAAGATATATGAAGCAGATTTCCTTTTTGTTTCTTACTTTCAATTTGCATTTTGCAACGCCACCCACACTCAACATACAACTATTTTCTGATAAAATCCAACAAACATCATAAATCGTTCGGTTAGACTTGAGAATCGACACTTGCCTCTGTCATAACGTGTGGTCGTCTATTCCGCACCACGCTCCAACCCTCATTGGCACACACTAGCAAGCGCCTTATATTTGAGTGGAGCACGAGATTTCGCTATCATTGTCCGGGTCTGGTTCTTGCAGGTTACTGATGTGGCACTCCACATTTCACACTGAGGGATGACCTATATCGATTCATTCATCTAAAATCTTGAGCAATTATTCTAGGAATTATACGATTTGTATATCCAATTTTTTTTTGTTAATTGCCGTTTGAAATGTGTGATTTTGAATATGTGCCGAGGCCAAGGAACGACAAGATTCAGAGCACCGGGGACATGTGCTCCGTTGCGCAAGTAATACATATATATGCCATAAAAATAGATATATAAATATTACAGTGCTTCGTATGCATGCAAATTTCATGAAAAAATGACAACTTTGGTGTTCTGTGGGAAAAACAATATATATGCCTTTTTTGCTTTTCTAGAGAACCGAAGTTTGTTTTTGCTCTCAGGCATAAAAAATTATACTGTTTTCACCCGCAAAAAAAAGTTATCCTGTTTTGCAAATGAGAACTAGCATAGCCACACAAGAAAACACACGGGCAACATCTTTCAAGTGTGTAATTATTTTATAAAACTGTTATCATTTAATTTGGATTTTTTTTTTGTCTAATGAAATGAATTCTAGTAGTGTAAAGAAAAATATTTTCCACATAATGATTGTGTCAAATTTAAACGAAGTATATATGCAACTTAAACATGAATACTGAAAATATGTGACTTTTAAGTAGATTCGTTCGGATTGCCGATGTAAGCATTTTCAATTTTAGGCTGGTCTTTGGAAGGGGAACAAAGTTAGAATCCGAAAGTGCCTACATCCATTTATATGTCAGTCAGGTGGGTGAACTAAATATTGTGGCCGTTTCTCTGTGTCTGACCTTTCTAATCCAGTGACCAAATAGGCAAATATGTGCAAATATGTCTCCAAACATGTCTAATCAAGTACCAATTAAATATGTAACAACAGTTAGAACACATACATACATATTCCATCAAGTTCAAATAAATGTTGTAACTGGAAGGAAGCATGCATATTGCAAATAACACTAGCTTGAGAAAGTAGGCCGATGGACTGTCGATGCATTCCCAACCAACTGGTCATCAGGTATGCCATCACAATGACTGGAGACCAGACAAGCCAATTAGTCAAACACAATTGTTTGATGTATGGATGTATCCTTGCAATGACCAGCACCAGCAGCCAGTCTAGTTAGGCCCTGCAACAATAGCATGTGGACAACAATAACAGTTAAATGCGACGAATTAAAGCACCTACATACTTTCGGAGGAACATTGGTTTATAAGATAAGAAATGTGCAAACATGTTTTGTTTTCAAAAGTTGTCTGGACAGGTAAATAGGCATGTAATTCTAAGTGCAGACATTTTTACTGGGCATATATATGTTAGCAGCATGGTATCAGAAATGCTTCTTTTTTTCTTCACAGCAGTATAACCATTTTTTTTATATCATCAGGAGGGGCCAGGGGCTGTCCCGGTTCCATTAAAAATAAAACCCAGAAAGTTCAGTGCATACAAAGGTCCAGTATCTCAGAAGAGATACAACAGAAACCAGCAGCATAACTATGTAATTGTAATAGTTTAAGTCGCCTATCAATCTGGATGCAGGCAAATATGCAAATTTTCTTCTTACCATTATTACCAAGACACTGCAATTAGTCAGCAATGCCACGATCAGCAGTGACCATGAAACCTCTGGAGGTACCCCTACTCTTGAGTCATGTGTGAAGCGATATAAAACTGCATGGCACGAAAAAAAAACTACTACTCCCTCCGTTCCAGTGGTTTTAGTTCAGATATTGCCATTTCTCTCAGCAGACTATTGATGTCACCTATACTACTATGTAATGCAATGAATTGGAAAAGGCATGAGCATGTTCAGGACAAAGGCCTATTGAAAGCTAAGGGGTTAACATCAAGCAACTAAAAGTGGAATTAGGTAGCATTACCTATGTACAGAAATGTATATTGACCGGAAAAAAAATACGTGTCAAAAACCAGTTTAATAGAATCTTATTAAAATTTTGTGTTGAATTTTTTTATGGGATTAAATTATAGGGCATCTTCTAGGTAAGGAAAAGTTTAATCCCTCAATTTCTTTTACTTTTGGGGATAGGAAGAAGGTTTGAGGGATTAAGTTTAGGGGATCTGTTACAAATGCTTTAAGCAACTAGCGCTATCAAAGTCCAAATCCAGCTTAATAGAACATTATAAAAGCAACTCCATCCGAGCAGCACTGGCAAACCCTAACCCCTCCCGGTCCCCGCTGCCACCCACTTCCCTCCTAATCCTTCGCATAGTCAAACAGCGCTGCAAAACAAAGCTCGTGCATCATTCACGCTGATGGGGCCGTCTTACAGCGCTCGTGAGCTCCACCCCTCCCCTTCTCGTTTCGGTGTTGCTGCTGCTTGCGTGCCGGCCAAGGCGGCAGTCCCTCCAATATTGGTGCGGGCCAACCACACTTTGCAGCCCTGCAGCTGGACACTGTATGTCCAAGCGAGCAGCAGATCCTTGGAAGCGGCCCTTTCTCGGTGCTACTTGGATCTGACGCCCGTCTGCATCGTCTTCCTCAATCTGGCATCTCCAGCTTACTATAGTAGAGATAGTATGACACTGCTTTGATGATTTCTTCTATTTATATGACAGTCTTATAATGACCATGCATATTAATAAGATGAGAAAGAAGTATTTCTTGCTTTCCTAAGTTTCATAACTTTCCAAGCAACTCCATCCGAGCAGCACTAGCGAAACCCTAACGCCTTCCCGGCCGTGCTGCCACCCACTCCCCTCCTACTACTTGGCGTTGTCGAAGGGCGTGGGCAAGCAAAGTTCGTGCAATGTCCGCGCCGAGGGGCCGTCTTACAGCGCTCGCGGCCTCCCCGTCCCCTTCTCGCTTCGGTGTTGCTGATGCTCGCATGCCGGTCCTCCGATATTTGCGGCGGCCAGCCACCCTATGCAGCGCTGCAGCGGACCCCTATATGTGTAAGCGCGCAGATCCCTGGAAGCGGCCTCTTCTCGGTTCCAATGCCCGCCCACATCCTCTTCCTGGATCTGACGTCTCCAGCTTACTATAATATGGATAGAATGACATTGCTGATGATTTATTTTATTTATGTGACAGTCTTATAACGGTGTCATGCATATCAATAAGATGAGAAAGAAAGTATTTCTTGCTTTCCTAAGTTTCATATCTTTCCAATTGCATACTCTATATAAATAAAAGCATTATAATATTTCTGATAGGCACCAACAGGATTATAATGGGCAGAAATTAGTAGAATAAGAGAGGATGGTACCATGAAATTAACTAATACTTGCATCATATTGCAATACCAACCATATATGGTATGCCACAAACAATACAATTAAAAACTAGAAGAAAGCTTACCCCTTCAAATAGTTGGTGGAGACAAGGATGGCGGGAAACCCGCATACAGATGGGTGTGTGGGGAGAAGTACAAGGACTGAGTCCCACGAAACCACTTAAGCTTCATAGTCTGCAGATCCAGTGAATAAGAGCTGAAGTGGAATTCTGGAGACTCCGGGTTGTCTAGATTCCCATGTAGAAGTACGCATCCCCCTGCAACACCGATGATGTCATAGTGATATTTATATGGCACCGAGATTACGTCCTCCCTTCGCCACTCGTTCGTGCCATCCCCATTATCTCGCAAAATGTCATACAAGAGGTGTTTTCCATCATCTTCAGTGCTGCGGCTAAACATCCCGAGCCTTCCTTCCATTGCCTCCACAAAGACCATCTCATAATGGCCGCGTGGAGTGCTGAGAGAAGAGAACTCCTCCGTGTGCGTGTCGAACACGAGCAGCTGGCGGGTATAAGGTATCTCCCAATAAAAGCACCCATGAGCATAATGGCGGCGCGTGGATAGAGTTGCCAGGAAGAAATCCACGCCGACGTGTCCTGCCATCAAGGCGCCCCAACCACCAAATGTAACAGTGCGCCATTGGCCGGCGCGGGCACCCGACGAAGAGAAGATGAAGAGGATCAGCTGGCTCGAGCACCTGAGCAAGCACATGACCCTGAAGCCCGATGGAGGGTCGACGTTGTCGCCCCTGACCTCGCCGGCAGGGGCAAGGAAGGGGTGACAATGGATGACATCCAGCTGCCTGGATAGGGCAGCCAGGTCGTCAGGGAGGGCAGGCAGCAGGAGGTAGCGCCGGTGCAGCGGGTCGCATACCGCGAGGTTGGACAGGAAATCCCCATGCTTGGAGAGGAGGGCGCGGCCGTCGCGGAAGTCACAGTTGATCCACAGCTCCGGGGAGGGTAGGAAGGAGCAGGAGAAGTCTGCCCTGGCGAGGGTGTGGGCGGCCGCCGCCGCCGCGGGGTGGGGCGGCTGGGCCGGGAGGAAGGCGACCGAGAGGTTAGCCCTTTGGGACGAGTCGTATGCGAGCACGCCCAGGAGAGGCGGCCGGTGGAGGGCGCGGAAGCGGCGGAGGAAGGAGCGCGCGGCGATGATGCGGCGGAAGGAGGCGTTGGCCATGGATGCGCGGGCGAGGTCCTCGGCCGTGGGCAGGCGGAGGAGGATGTCCTCGACGACATGTTCCGGGAGGCCCGCCTGGGACTCCATCGCCGGCGGGGCGTCGCCATCGGGGCTGTTGGGCGGCGCCGGCGGCGCCATTGTGGTGGATCGGAGGATTTGGGGTTTCTCTGGGCTTCCGTTTCTACTGGAGGAAAATTACTGTATTTGTTTTCTTTTCGTTTTATAAAAAAGAAGCAAATTTGTACTGTATTTGTTTTGTACCGTATACTCTTCATTTCAAAAACTTATGGCGTATTATTATTACAACAATACCCTGACTGCTAGTAGTAATTTCTTTGTTGGTACGTATGAGGTCATGCGACTTGGAATTTAGTCATTACTCCTTCCGTTCTTAAATATTTGTCTTTTTAGAGATTTCAAATGGGCTATCACATACGGATGTATATAGACATATTTTAGAGTGTAGATTCACTCATTTTGCTCTGTATGTAGTCATTTGTTGAAATCTCTAAAAAAACAAATATTTAGGAACGCAGTAGAATCGTTTTCAGAAATTATCATATTTTATGAACAAAATATAGCATACCACATACTACCAAAGTGATAATGTATGTCAAAAGACTTTCTTGACAAATAAAAACACATCATGTACTATTAAAATGATCAAGCATATCAACCGCCAAAAACAATGATCAAGCCATATGGTACTAGCCCCAGGGAAGAAGAAAGCAAAGGAGCACCACCACGTCAAGAGAACACTCATGTACTATGTCGTAACCTTGCCGCCTAGGGATGTACTCCCTCCGCCCGAAAATACTTGTCCTTGAAATGGTTGTATCTAGACTTATTGTAATTATAGATACATTCATTTTATTCGTTTCTAGGACAAGTATTCCCGGACGGAGGGAGTAAATGGCAAATAAGTGGGTTCACAAGTGCGGCTTAGTTAACTTTAGCTAGCTCCATTCATAGTTCCTTTTCTCTGAAAAAAAGCAAATATTTTAACTATTAGATCATTAGTTGGTTTAAACGGCATTAAACGAGACCTAGTTTAATCCTATTGCCGCCGCTACACAATCCTTCGATTCATATCATAGCGGTAGAATAGAGACGGCGGCAGCCTCTCACCCCTCGTCGTTGCCAACGGGAGCAGCACTGCGAGTGCACTGCCGCCCGGCAAGGAATTGGTGTTTGAGGGGAACACCAACACCCAACCTTATTAGTAGATCATGACATTGACGCCATTGATGTCGATACCATGCATAGTAGTCACACATATACTAACCAAATATCGAGATGTCAACGTGCCACCCCCCCCCCCTCCCCCCAGACAATTGCTATGGTGTTCTGAGTGGGCATAATCTTCTGCAATAATGTTAGGAATTAGTTGAATGATGACACTTTGTTTGATTGTTATAATTGGCACGTAAATTGTGTGATTCTGAATATATGCCAAAGCCAACGAGCAAGGAAATTAAGAGGTGCACCTGAACAAAACAATAATAATCGTATGGCACAGGATCAGGAAGAGAACATGTACATTTTATGAAGAAAAAAAATTGATATGCTTAATGCCATGTGTGAAAAACAACAAATTTAGTGCTCAAAATTTTGCTGCTTTAGAAAACTTTTTTTTTCTCTCAGGCACAAAAATGTTTTTTTATATGGAAATCTGTCAAACAGAACATTCATATTAAAAATTTCAATAAATTTTCAACACCGGTGCTCCCTCCGGAAAGTAACATAAGATTTTTACTAAATCTAAGACTTTTCAGAGCACTAAATATAAGACTTTTTTAGAGCACTACATATAAGACTTTTTAGATCAGTACTTTAGTGATCTAAAAAGGAGGGAGTAAATCTACTGTTCCCTCCCCCGACCGCCGCTGCAGGAGAGGTATGGCCCACATGTAAGCAGCACAATAGTGCTAGTAGCATTCCATCTAATCCCTACAATTGGAGCCACAAAACTTTGGGGCGTCTTCGATTTACAGATTTTGAAAATGCAAGAACAGAAAAACCACATGATGACAGTAATTAATCCTGCACGATTGAATTAATTATGTAAAAAAATCGCACGATTGAATTAATTATGTAAAAAAATCGCAAGATGCAGCTAAAAGTTCTTATGAAAGATTCGTATGCACAAAAAGGAAACTTTAAATCAAAGGGGCCCTCGGGCATTGAAGAGCAAAGAATTAGAATTGCCCATTACATATGAATATATGATTTGACTTGCATCACTAGATACAGTCACCATTAGATATCGTCGAGAAAAAATGTCACCATCAGATATACAAGAAAGCAACATACATATGGCCCAACCAACAGTAGTCAGCCATTAAAACTGGTCATCCTCTTGCAGGCTTGATTATCATCATATCAGAAGCGATGCCAAATTATTCTTGTGTGCACGCAACTCAGTCTGATTTCACAAAAAAAAAATCATGGAAGCAGAGCTAGTAGAATCCTAGGCTCGTTGCAAAATCTGTTCACTCGGATCAGCATGTACTATGTTACAGCATGCCACTGTAGGCTCACAAGAACCTGTCGACTGTGGCGGCCAATGCCGTGTCTGCAATGGCACCGATAACTGTCTCCTTTCTCTCGCCGTCCTTGAAGATGAGGATGGTGGGGATGCTCCTGATGCCATACCTCGAGGCCACCTCCTGGTTCTCGTCCGTGTTCACCCTCAGACATCTCAGCTTGCCGGCATAGGCCTTGGCGCCCAGAACGCGACCAGCACCGCTGTCTCACACCCCAGGACGACCTCGTCCCATGTCTGCTCCTCCACATCGCCCACTGCAAGTGCAAGCAGGCACTCAAGATCAATATAGAGAACCTGATTGTTTGTTTCTTATTTCAGAAGAAAAATCTCCAACTGGGCAATCATGCAGGTACGCTGTTTTGTGCATGGTGCAGTTAGCCATATGCGGATCAAGAATTCTGGATTCTAGATATGCATATACCATCAAATGGGAGCTAGCAATCAAAGATAAGCGACAATAGCTAAGGCCTGCCGCAGGTTTCTGTTGCACTAGGATTAGTATGTTTACACGAGAAGTAGAAGTTAATAGTGTGAAAACTTACTAGTTCACTATGACACTACAAGCAGAGGGCGGTAACATGAGCTTTACATCTCTGACATATTGCCGCAGTTGCAGTACAACTCCAAAACTGAGGCCTTCTTTGGACAAAACGCAGTGAAATTGCACTACCATTAAAATGCACACAGCAGCACTGTAACCAAAAAGCTGAGACCTTGTGTAGATAGGATCAGGATGCAGCGATGAATTCAACTAACACCAGCTGGGCAATAGCTAATGCCTTCTACAGCCTTCTGTTGCACTAGGATTTGACCAAGTAAAGCATGCGGCCCTGCATAGTTCACCAGCACACTACCCTGTTAAAAAACAGGCTGCTAGTTCACTGTGACACTACAAGCAGAGGATAGAAACATGACCTTCTTATCTGTTACTTCCTCTGTTCCTCAATATAAGACCCTTTAGAGATTCCACTATGGACTACATACGGAGCAAAATGAGTGAATCTAGGTCTTATATTTAGGAACGGAGGGAGTACATGCTAGTACTCCACTTGCAATAAAACTCCAGAACTGAGACCTTGTTTCCTATATAAAATGCAGTGAAGCGCACTACCAATGAAATGTACTAGAGCAGCAATATAACTCCAGAACCGAGACCTTGTTCCCATACAAAATGCAGTGAAATGCAGTACCAATAAAATGCACTAGAGCAGCAATGTATTAACCCAAAAGCCAAGACCTTGTGCAGAGTGTCTATAGGAACAGGATGGCGTGAAACTCGATCGCCGACCGCACACGAGTATGCCCCGTTAATTCGTTTGTTTGGACGAGAGGCGAGGTGCGGCTGCTAACTGCTGGATTGACAGATGTAGCACAAGAACCACACCTCCACAAGCATATGGTTTCTCTCAGGCTTATAGGGCCATAGGGGTGAAATTCCAGCGTTGCCCACGAGAAGCTGGTGAATCCGGCAGCAAGCTATTCCTGTTCCTATCTACTGGTAGCACAGATCCCATACTGAAAATGATTCGGCAGGCGGCACGAGTGTCGTCTGACACGCAAGAACGGGAAATTCTTAGCTAGGACTTAATAATCTGCGCTGTCTTGCATCCAACTTTGCTTACCTCTCGCTATAGAAATCGTCAAGTGAGTAGTTAAGCTAAAGGATTAGTAAGATGATTAAGGAAGCTAAGCATCGAGTTGGGCGTTTGGTCTAGTGGTATGATTCTCGCTTTGGGTGCGAGAGGTCGCGAGTTCGATTCTCGCAACGCCCCTCCCTTTTCTACTTCTTTTTCTTCCTTTTTCCATTTTTTCCATCTTCCTCGGTCCTGAAGAAAATAACCTATTCTTTTTTTTTGCGAGAAAGAAAATAACCTATTCTACTCGCCGCCCGCCGCGTCGACCCCTCCACGCACAAGAACACGTGCACCATCGACGGCGAAAAGCTTTGGAGCAAGCCCATATGTGAATAGTGCAGACAGGTCGACAGACAAGGCGCGTAATTTACCAACGGGTCGATGATGATGATTTCTTTGGGGCGTGGGGAGCAGGGTTGGCGTCTTCGGGGGGCGGCGACCGGAGCTGGGTCTTTAGGCTCGGCGTCGACGTTGGCCTTGGCGACCTGGTGGCGGCGGCAGTACCAAATGGTGCTGGCGACGACGATCACGCCCCCGCCAACGCCAACCCGGATGGCGAGGCCATGATCAATGCTTCCGTTGCTAATTACCCCCCCCCCCCCCCGACCTCCGACCACGAGAAGCCAACCAAATCACAAAGCCCATATTTAACATGTTCACAACGAGTAGCCCACATGATCAAAGTGTTTCCTATTTAGCACTGCAGGCGCCCATTTGTATGCATTTCGCAAAAGTGACGCCTGCAGCGCCCCGTGCTGGGCCGGCCCATGTAGGGGTGCCTAAGGTTTTTTTTCCTATGATTTGAACGCAAAAAGAATGATTTACCCCGCCACCTAGCAGGTTCTGATAAGGTGCAACCTTTCCTCTCTTTTATCCTCCCTTCTTCTTTTTCATTCTGTTTTTCCTTTTTGCATGGCCAGCTTCAACGAATTGCTTGAAAATATGTGAAATTTTCTGAAATCGATGAAATTATTTTCGAACTTCGATTTTCTTCAAAATTGATGATTTTTTTTTAAAAAAATGTGACTTTTTTCCCAAAACCGATGAACTTTTTACAAATTCGTGAATTTCTCTTTCAAAACCGATGAACTTATTTGCAAAATTAATGAACTTGTTTCAACTTTTGTGAAGTTTTTTCCAAACTTGATGGACTTTTTTTTAATTTGATGAACGTTCTTCAAAATCGATGAACTTTTTTCCCAAAACCGATGAACTTTTTTCAAAATTTGAACTTTTTTTCAAGTTTGTGAGCTTTTATTAAAAATGTATGAGCTTTCTTCAAAATCAATGAATTTTTTCAATTTTGTGAAGTTTTCTTCCAAGTCGATGAACTATTTCAATTTTGTGATTTTTTTTTTCAAATTCGATGATTTTTTTCAAATGCAAGATTTTCTAGCTCGTGAACTTTTTTTTTCCAAATTCACTAGCTTACTCCAATTTTTGTGATTGTTTACATCCATTTCCGAGACAAGTAATTCCGAACGGAGGGAGTAATTATGCTGGATATACAATAGTATATGTTACTCACAGAAAGAAAGGTTAAATATGTTAATAACTAAAAGAAAGGGTCAAATAGTAATGTTTCGATATACTGGACGACCAAATCAGCAAGTCCTAGGGGTTACTGCCTAGGAGTATGCATCTTCCTCTATGTGGTTCGAACCCTGGTTCTCCGAAGTTAGCGTGAGAAATATCATGTTCACCTTTTTATTCCTTTTGATGTTCCCGTGTTTGAAAGGAAGGTACTGGGCCGGCCCACTACAAGTCCTCTGCGAACGCCAACTAGTCTAAGGAGCGCTTAGGGCGCCAAACAGGACCTCCCCATGATCAGTTCGTTTTAACTTTCCATCATCCGATGCGTATCGCCAAGGTCCAGCCGTCAAGGGCAGTTCATGACCAGCGTCGTACCAATCTAGTAAGCCCGAGCGGAGAATCCTTGTGTGGACGAGGTTGCGTTTAATGCTGA
Source organism: Triticum aestivum (assembly GCF_018294505.1). Lineage (NCBI taxonomy): Eukaryota > Viridiplantae > Streptophyta > Magnoliopsida > Poales > Poaceae > Triticum > Triticum aestivum. The sequence continues at coordinate 756,600,763 of NC_057813.1, read as the reverse complement.
AGGGTGGCGAGGGCAATGTCGCGGCAGTTTGAGAAGCAGCGACCGAGGAAAAAAGGGATTAGGTTAGTCTGATTCTCATTCTCATTAGTTAGTCCTTGCTTATCTCAAAGGGGGAGAGAGAAGGTTCTGGAAGGGAGGACAAAAATCCTACACCTATACGAAAATAAACTTATGTTTTTTTCAAGAATTTTCTGACTTTACATTAGTTTTTATAATTATTTTACGTAGGTGAAGCAAAGCTCTTGACTAAATCTAACCGTGGATCTTCTCTCTAAGTGTGACTGTGCTCTCACTAAGAATGCCATCTAGGCTCCCGTCAAAAAGAAAAATGGCACCTAGGCTGGATTCAGCCTCTCATATGTGGCCAAAATCACTGCTCTTACAAGTTTTTTTTTGCGAGAAAGTTTCAATCTATTCATCTTTAATCATGGCAGTACAACGAAATAAAAGTAAATCATGAGCTCTATATGAAATGATCCATTTTAAAAGTGTTTTACATTCTGACCCTTTTGTCTACCGTCAGTCATGATAGAAAAATAGTGTAGATGGGCTACGTCGCACTCAATGGTACAGGCGCGCATGACAGCTGTTTCACGAAATGTTGCGATGGATCCCCTCTCTCATTGTCCATGTGCTCTCACCAGGAATGTCATCGGGCCAAAGTCACTGTTTCCATCCTTAATAATGAGTTTAGTACGAAATGATCAATTTTTAAAAGTATTTTACACTCTGGCCCTTCTGTCTGTCATCAATTACGATGGTGGTAAGGTAGATGGGTGTTGTAGTCAATAGCGGCAGACCTACGTCCACACATGTCTAGTCATCACGGACCTCGCTGACATTGCCAAGTGTATGTTGCCGTTGACCATGGTTGGTGGTAGCCCACTAACCCTAACGTGACGGTCGGCGGCGATAGCCCCCGACGAGTTAAGTGGTGGGTTTTGGCGGATATCATTTTAGCCGGTTTTTTCTTCAATGATGTACAATTTATGGACAGCGACTTGACGCAGAGGGTATGGTGGCACATCGCCGGTGGTGGGATTCTTAGCCCATCACATATAGCTGATGGGATCGCGAAAAAGTGGTGGCGACAACACATGGTTGACTCCGAGTTGGTGGTGCTTCTCGAGTACCCAGTCTCGAGTTCTGGGGCGAAAATCCTAGGTTTCACCTAAGTTGGTTATACCTGGCAATGGCGATAGTTTTTGCGTCGTTACCTGGTTGAATGCATTGCTCAGATATGATCGAACTTGTTCTTCGGGGTGACAACAACACTTGTGTGTGGTTCCCTTCCTGAAGGCGTTGATGTTGAAGAACCTTGTTGTCCCTGTGGTGTGAAGATATGGTTGGTGCGGATATGGTTGTTGTTATAGATTGTTGATCGATATTTGGATCGCTTTGTTTCTCTCTCTCTCTCTCCTCTCTCTCTCTCTCTCTCTCTCTCTCTCTCTCTCTCTCTCTCTCAGGTATTGCTTTGTTCTTGTATGACTTTGCTCTTTGCCGGCGTCTTTATTTATGTGTGTTGGTGTTGGTTGTGTGCATCCAAGCTATGCAGAGGCCGGGTGTGCTCATTATGTTTGTATCCACTTGATGCTTCGTTTTGAGTCAATAAAATTCACCCTTTATAAAAAACGGCTAGGGAGGTCGTGGGTGGGCCACTCACCCACCCATTCAGCCCCCATCTTTGTTCCTCTTCTCCCACCCTAGTTGGTGCCTCTCCCTCGTCCAAACTCACCTCCAATCAGTGCCAACTGTTCGATGAACCAGAGCACCGTTCATCCTTGACGTAACCTCACCCATCTCCATGGTTTGGTTGGTTGGGAGCGCATTACTTCGTGGCAATGTTTGCTTTTTGGGGAAACCCTAGTTTTTGGTATTTCTCTCAAATCCATTGTTAAAGCTAGGGGTTTTAGGTTTGTATGAGGCTTATGTTATGTAGTAAGCATTATACTTGTCTAGGTAGCAAGAAATACAATTAGGGTAAGGGTATGTGTTAAATAATGGCATGGCCTAATTTATTCAGTTGTTGTGATGCGCTTTGGATATTATGCGGTAGGCTTGTTATTAATGCATTAGGTTTAGTGTCATTACTTTTAGATGGGGATACTCGTTAATCATTATTATGTGGACAAGGCAACATTTTTATGTAACAATGCTGAGATTGTTGACAATGTGGTGAAAGTCATGGAATTTTTTACAAGACCTATTTATGACAAGGTTGTGGAAAAAAAACGACTATTATTTTTAGGATCTAGATATTTCAAAATCATATTAAAAATTGTAAAATATTTTTTTAGAAAAAAACCAGTTTGTGTTTTATAAAGAAGTTTGGTGTCTATTAAAAATACCGTTGTATATTAAAAAGGTTCAATGTATATAACAGGGATGTTCATTGTACATATAAAAAATGTTCAGTGTGTACTTGAAAAATGTTGTCAATATAGTAAAAAAAAGTTCAATGTGTACTTAAAAAAATCTTTAGTGTATGTTAAGAAAAAAATTCACCGTATATTGGGAAAACCTATAAAAAGTAAAATTTGAAAAAAGTAAAAGAAAAATCCCAGAGTAAAACCCAGAATCTAAAAAGGAAAAAAATAAATAAAACTGAAACAAAACAACCTTTATGTGGGCCAGCCCGTCTGAATGCCTCTCTCCTATTTAGTGTCAAGTATGTATTTATGTGTTGCATTTGGCATTTGTAGAAACCTACATCTGCTTCCACTGCAACAAGTGCTCTATCCAACGTTGAAAAGAAATTTAGATGTAGATATGTCCCTAGTTAACCTACCGATAAATTCATTTACTAGGCCAATAGGCCGATTATTCCCTACTCAGCACCCGACCGATATACTACCTGTTACTGATACCCTGAACGTTGATTCATTCACGACCTAACCTACAACATGAGAGGGGAGGGAGGACCGAGAAGAAGGAGGGGGGGGGGGAATTTAACATCCAGAGTTGGTGGAGAGGGACACCGGAGAAGGCTGGTGTAGTCAGAAAAGGCTTCCGTGGAGGGAGAGGAGGAGGTGCAGCGTCGCGAGAAATGGGCGTGTCCGCGGTGAGTGGAGAGCTTCTGTCCTCTCCATGTAGTCCTTCCCTGCCACTGTAGACACCGTCGCTCTCCACCTTCTCCTCTTTTGTTTCCATGAGATCTTTTTTGCTTGTTGTCCAGTCCATGGAGTTTGGTTCCATGTTGGGGATGTGGGTTAAACCCCGGCGGAACTTGGCCTTTTGGCGTGGTTTTGAAGAGGAACCTGGCCGAGCTTAACCCATTAACTGGACGTGCATATAAGGTAGGTCGGGATCCAACCATGACCAGGTTTCAGCCCGATCCAGGTGGGGGTGGGATTAAACGAACAAAGCCTTAGATTCTTACTTATTAGGACCTTGACCAATTCCAAAGTCTTCACATAGCTTACTAGCTAACTCTGCCAAGTCTGTCCAAGTCCCATTTAATAATATTTGTGCCCATCGTCAAGTCTTCTCACAACTACGTCTAATTATGCATTGTTTAACAGTTAATTAATGGTTTGCCAGTTGATTGAGAGCTGGCTGATCACTCATGTCGACGCATGATCTGCATGCTTGTTGTTCGAACAAATTGTAAGACGTCCACCCTCATTTAATCCATTGAACTGGAAATGATTAAGTTGATCTATGATATGCTATGCAAACAACTACCCAAATGATAAGTGCCACATGTGTAGCACGAAGTAGTCTCGTCCTGACATTTTTTTACAACTAAATTTGCCATTAAAAAAACCCCAAAAGGAAACTAAAACTTGTCATCCAAATTTTACTAGCTAACTTATATTATGGGACGGAAGGAGTAGCTAATAAGTACAACCAAGTTGATCTCACTTAACATTTGTCAATGTTCAGACATGCAAGCTTCCGTTAATTAATTAGAAGGACCTCGATCCAACCCCAAGTCTAGGCCTACGAAAATCTTGTTAACAATTAATGATGCCAGTTGATCCAGGACTGGCTGATATCTCAAGCCGACACACGGCCTGGAACGGATGTTGTTAGAACAAAGATGAGGCGTCCTCCCTCATCTTATCCTAGGGTTGCTTACACTCTTATTATATTTATGAAGCCATGATTGGTCAATGTGCAGGGATGTCATCTATCATGTCTATGTCAACTCTTATCCATGTATACATATAGACCGAGACTATGTGGAGGCACACACGCAAAACGAAGTCCTCCTAGATGACAAGCTTTGATTATTTGTTATGTAATGAACTTATGAAATGCTAGTTGTTATGTTGCTTTGGCGGGAGGGCAAACTTTGGTTTGTCATGTGTCGAAGACCATATCCTGGATTGTGACTTGTTGCTATGTGTGGCTGTTATGTACTATAGCTAGTTGATGTTATGTTTTAGTTATGTACTCCCTCTGTAAAGAAATATAAGAGCGTCTAGATCACTAAAGTAATGATCCAAAGACTCTTATATTTCTTTACAGAGAAAGTAATGAACAACACCATGTCCTTGTTATGAGCTAGTTGTTGTTGTTATGAAGTATGAACTGCAGTGCACCATGTCCTTGTTATGTGCTAGTTGCTTTTATGAACTACACCATGTCATTGTTATATTTCTTTGGCTGGACCGTTGTTATATATCAATTGTCAAGTATGTTATATTTGTTGCTTCATTGTCTGCTTATTTATGCTGAAAGCTAAATACAGCTTAGCTCGCTATTGGGAAATCCAAATGGATAGTTATCCAGTTTTTCAGCAGTCATAAAGTGCCAGTTTGCATATCATCATTGATGCTTATGCGTACATCCTATGCAATGTGTGTACCGATCGATATTGGATATTCATGTCAGAAGGACATGTTAATATTTATTCAAAGTCGAACAGATCAACATGGCTAATTTCTACAAAGTCAAAGGTGAAGAAGCATCATCAGTTAATTTGACGACACAACCGATGTACAAGTAGCACCAATTAACAATCACACGCATGCGATAAGCCAATAACTAATACTACTACCAGTATCATGTGGCTTCACCGGCTAGCTATACAAGTAGTAGAGCAAATGGGCGTGCAATGCACCACCAGCCAGAGCTACCGTGCTAGTAAACACACACACACGTACGCATCAGAAATTACAAGTGAGCCGAGCAAATGGCAGCACTCAGCGGTGCCATGGACGACATCGAGGCAGGGCACACGCCGCTCATCAAGCCGGTGTCGGCGGCCGGGGTGGACAGGCCGATTCTGGCGGCGACGGCGAACCTGACGCAGCTGCTGCCGTCGGGGACGGTGATGATATACCAGATGCTGGCCTCGTCCTTCAGCAACGGGGGCAAGTGCTACAGCAGCAACTGGTACATCACCATGGTGCTGCTCGTGGTGCTCTCCCTCTCCTGCTTCTTCTTCGTCCTGACGGACTCCCTGGTCCACAACGGCAAGCTGTACTACGGCGTGGCCACCTGCGGCCGCCTCAACGTGCTCAACCTGTCCAAGGGGGAGGAGGACGTGGAGTTCTCCGACATCTTGCCGGAGCTGAAGAGGCGCCGCCTGAGGGGCCAGGACCTTGTTCATGCCGTCCTCGTGGTGCTCGTGTTCTTGGCAATGGCGTTGACCGACGTGGGGATCCAGAACTGCTTCTTCCCGAACGCGGGGGAGGAGGCACAGCAGCTGTTCAGGAACCTGCCTCTCGGAATCACCGCCTTCGCCAGCGTGCTGTTCAGCGTCTTCCCCACCAGAAGAAAATTCATCGGCACCAGCCATCAGGCTGCTGCCTAGTAATTAGCAAGCATACAGACGGGGTCAGTTGTGGGTCAATATTAGAGATGTGTCTCCTATGTTCTCTAAATTGTGCAAATGGAATGATAGACCACTGGATGTGTTGACCTTTTTTTATAAATGGTTTGTAATCATTGGGATAATGAACACACAATTTATTTATTTCGACCGGGCTCTACCCCCTCTTGCGCAACGGAGATACAGTTTCTTAGAGCATGTCGTGCTCAAAAGTAGTTTTAGGGAACGAAGGAGAGAGAAGGTTTTAGGGCGCTAGAAAATTTCTGCCATAACTGATGATGTAAAACTGGTGCCAAAAAAACTGGCTTCTCCAAGTATTATAACATGTTCGCATGTGATGGAACAAACCCGGAGCCGCCCGAAACCGGTGTCGAAAGCATCGCTCTTGGTAGACCAGATTTGTACCAGTCTATTGTGTCCATCTTGCCTCAACATACAAATCACCTCATGACCGACAACGGAACCATCATGCTTCAGTCGCTTGTTCTAATGCATGTGCATCATCATGATCAAAAGCAATGTCCTCATCTTCGTCCATCTCATATTCCTATAATCGATAACAAAGCTGAATGGCTTTTTTCGGTCCAATTCCATCCATTTTTGTTGAGGCAATTCTTACTTGTTCATCGGGAAGTGATCTAGCTCCTGAGATATATGACATTCTTTATCCTTATCTTTTCCTGGTCTTCTTGGCTGGAATCTACAATCTACACCTCTCCAAACACAAACGCGATATCTTGAGTACCCGGAGAAGGATACACGAAGAGGATTCAAACAAACTCATCTACAACACAATACTTCCCATTACAGTCTACTCCATATCGCAAAAAAAGAGAAAACAAATTATTTTACCTTACAGGCTTTTCTTCGAACACCTTGTGCTCAAGGAGGATAATTCTGACAGGCTGCTCATCGGGACCGAGGTGGTTGTCTGACCGGCTAGGAATGGCCTCGGGGTGGTCTTCTTGACGCTGGGGAGCTTGGGGTTGAGCCATCATAGGGTCAATGGGTTGAGCCGAAGAGAAGTAGGATGACGAGGAAGAGAAGTGGGAGAAACATAGGGTCACACATGATAGAGCGGCTAGCAAATGTCGTCCACGTGGTTGGAGCTTCTTTCCAACAAAGACATGAAAATGAAAAAAGGGACATCAAGGAGGAGAGAAGGAGGGAAGATACAAGCTCTGCTTGAATGACCAAAGGTAGAGGATGGAGTTCGAAGAGGAGATGGTGAGGGAGAGGTTGATAGGTGAGAGGAAGAAAAAGGAGTTTGAGAAGGTGAATGTGTGGGAGCATATGGAGCTCGAGAAGACGAAGGCGATAGATAGCACTGGGATTGGGAGATGGAAGTGAGGCGAGCGAGGATCACCGAGGAGTCGAGGATCATGTTGGCTACACTAGCCTCATGGATGTCGATACGATGAGTGAATGATGGGGAGGCAGAACGTTCTCAACATGCATAAATGTTCACCTTTGATTTGTTTGTTTTATCTGTTCGGAATGAATTGTTGAACTATTTATTGTGGATCATGTTTCAATTGTTAAGTCGTTTGAATTGCTAATTGTTGAATATTTATGTTAAAAATGGTTGTGTTTAATATTTCTGTTGAACGTGCAATGAAATTTGAGGAAATACTAGTAAAAAGGAAAAAATATGAGACGCACAAATTGTAGAGGTGGACAAATAGGGCTCGCTCTGGTGTCTATGGACATATTTGAACACGCCCGCGAACAAATGGACCAAAATTTGCTCATTCTCTTGGATGTGCATTAAGAGGCAAGGCCACCTCTCAACGCTAGAGGTATATCTCACCTACTGTGTGACCGAGTTCCGTTTTACAATAGGCGATCAGTAGGAGCAGCCGCCCCAATTAACACTTACACGAGCAGTGTTGCAAAGGTTTTGCACCGGTTCATGGAACCTTCCATTGGTATTGGGAAGCAACCACATGTTGACCTTGTGTTGTACATGGTGAACTTTTTTTATATACGTTGAATATTTTTTAAATACCTGATGAACATTTTTTCAAATACATATTGGAACATTTCCGAATACACATTGAACATTTAAAAAAAGATGATGAACATATTCTTGAATACATGTTGTACTTTTTTTTGCATACACGCAAACATTTTCTTGACACACCTTGAACATTTTACAATACACGATGAACATTTTCCATCAAACCAACATGCACATGTTTTTAAACATGTGAACCTTTTTAAATATCATGAACATTTTTTTTACATTGTGCAACAAATATTTTCGAACATATTATTTTTTGAAATGTACGACATTTTTTAAAACCATGATAACAAAAAAAATACATTCTCCGAACAATACTATAATATGCGGTTAACCATTTAAAAAAACTAAACAAAGTAATTTTTCCACATATAATACGCGGTGAAAATTTTAGCGAACATTTTTAGTGATGTGGAAATATAAACATAATTCAAGTAGGAAAGCAAAAAAGTTTCACACTGGAGAAAAGAACAGAACAAAAAATATGTAGTGGTCCGGCCCATTACAAAGAGCGGGTTGCTGCGTCGAGAGCACTTCTACAGCGCCACACCTATGTGTTGCTTGTCACATGGCTTCATATCGAGCTATATCTCAGAGATTCAGTTTTTGGAGAAGTCAGAGAATGAGAAGCATGCACCAGCTCCCAGATCGACGGAGTGGATCCCTCCTCTAGATCATCATGTGAAAATCAACGTTGATGCGGCAGTTGCGAGACATGGTGGGTTTGGGGCAGTAGCAGCTATCTGCAGAGACAGTAGCGGGGAGTACCAGGGAGCGTCAGTGATCCGTTTCAACAACATCGATGACCCAGAGACTTTGGAGACCTTGGCAATTCGTGAAGCTCTGGCACTAGCGGATGACTTGCTCTACGACAGTATTTCAGTGGCGTCAGACTGTAAAGTTGGCCGTTGAAGCGATCAAGAAAGGCACAAGTGCACAATATGGGGCCGTGGTGCATGAAATCATAGACCGTTCTAGTATTTTTTCTTCTTGTTTGATCAATCATGAATTTAGGACCTCGAATGTTGAGGCTCACAAGCTTGCAAAGCAGGCGTTATCCCTGGGTTTTGGCCGCCATGTTTGGTTAGGTCACCCAGGAAATTTGGATTTCGTCCCTGTAAACATTGTGACGGGTGAATAAAGGCTTTGCGAGTTTGTCTCAAAAAAAACCTATGTGTTGCTTGTATTGATTTTTAGGCTCCGTTCGGCGTGCAGGCATAAAAAACAAAGGAAAAACAAATTGAGCAGGAATTAGATTGAGTGAACAGTGGAAAACTGTGAAAATGGTAAACAAGGAAAAGGAGCTGGGACTGCCTTCAGATGCCTCACAAAAAACACAGAACGATTAGAGTAATGAACATTAGCTAACCCAACATTTTACTGAGGTACTGGTTCAACACCGTACTTTTGCTTGAATATTTTATTCTGCCACACAGTGCAACTCCTCTGTTTGCGGGACTCTACCCAAAGATGTGCTCCCGCACCCCCCCCCCCCCCGCGCCGTCCTCCACAGGGCGGCTCGGGCGGCGACCCCTCCCCCCGGCCGAACCCCCCTCCCTCTACTCCCTCTCCCTCCCGCCGCCGCCAAAAGCTCCTGCCGGGCAAAGCCCGCTCAAATCTGGCGGCGGCGGGGCGTCGTTCTTCACGCAGTGCGCCCACGAGCCGGGGGAGCTCTTGGTGGCGCAGGCGGCGCGGCGTGACTCCGGCGCGCGTCACTTCTTCGAGCGCGGTGGCCGGGGACGGTGGGGGTGGGTGCGCTTGCGGCTCCCTCCCGCTGGCCTCCCTCGAACCGGCGACTCCCCGCTGCGTTGGCGCCCGGTGCTTCGGGGGCATCGAGGGTCTGCTGGTTTCAGTTGGGGGTCCGGCGGAGGTGCTCTGTGAGGCGCGGGGTGGTGGTGCTCGCCCCTAGCCTGGGCGACATGCCTGCCGGCCGCGGATTTGGCTTATCCGATGGGGGGCGGGCGGGGCATGTCGGATCCTGCCGGATCTGGCCTGCGGTGGACCGGATCCGGTCATGTGTGGCGGCGGGGCTGCAGTGGCCCTTCTCCGTGGAAATGTGCAGGGGGCAGTGCTCCACGACCTGTCGGTGCTTCTAGGAGGTGGTATTCTCACTTGGGCGAAAGCTCTGCTCCTGCCGGAGCCGGCGACGGTGACGCCTGCGGGCGCCGTGTACCTCCGTGGAGGCGGCGCTGTCATGGTGAGCGCTCCTCCGAAAACCTGGGGAAACCCATGTTCTAGGTTCTCCTGGAACGGGTGATGGCGGCGCATTTTGTGTCGCATCCCTTCTTGAAGGCATCATCTAGGTTCGGCTCGGTTCGTCTATGTGGGGGCTGCTCGCTGTGGGTTCGATGGTGGGGGTGGTGCGGCCAATTTGGGGTCGACGGTGGTGTGTGCCTTGTTGGTGAGGAGGTGGTGCTCCGTCTGCGAGATCGTGGCTCAGCCATGCGCCGGAATGGGTCTGATTTTCATCCGAAGCCGGGTTAGCGGGGTCGTTATCCTACTCAATGGATCACCTCGTTCCCATATGGCACCTCTACCTCTGCGGGGTGCTGTTGGGTGGCAACCAGCCGGCCAACGTTCAAGGCTCTTCTCCTTGCTTGGTCAGATGAAGGTGTAAGTTGAGGTCCTCCTCCTTGCTGGTTGTGCTGATGATATTTGGAATGGAGGTCGGTGGTGTTGGTGCGCCTGGCTTCAGATCTTCGAAAGGCCTTCTTCTGTGCCCTTTCCTCGGCGGGTCTTTTGGAAGTTCGGCTGGATGTGTGCGTGTGTGTGTGTGGGTGTGTTTTTTGGTTGTGTCTCCTCTTGTTTCCCCCGTGTATTCTGGTTCACTTGAACCTATCCTGTATGGAGCTGCGAGGCTTCTAGGCAAATTTGATGGAATATATTCAGGTGGTTGAGGGGCCCCCCCTCCTCCCCCGGTGAAAATTTCAAAAAAAAAATGTGCTCCGGGTGGATTTGTCCAATCCTGTGAAATCTGCATCCCTAACGATATTTTCCTTTGGAATGTTTTGTACTCCCTCCGTGCCTAAATATAAGTCTTTTTAAAGAGTCCAATAAATAACTACATGTGGGGCAAAATGAGTGAATCTATATCTAAAATATGTCTACATACATCCGTATGTTGTAGTCCATTTGAAATGCCTAAAAAGACTTATATTTAGGAGTCTTAATGTGAACCCAACAACTAAAAGGAAAGAAAACATGTACAAGCTAACTTTCCTTTTCGAATGACCGCAAATCCTGTAAACCGAACGGGGCCTTAATAGGAAATCGCCTACAAGCGACCACTAGCGGCTGGCCCATTTTGATTGAAAATTTCTTAGTGATGTGGTTGCTAGGTTCCTCATTTTTTTTCTTTTTTATTTTCTTTTATTTTCTCTATCTATGGTTTTTCAGTGGTTCGGTTTTTCATTCTTTTTAATTTTGTTTTCTTTATTTTTATCATTGATTGTTTTCCTTCTTCATTTTTTTTAACTTTGGGTTTCCTTTTTTTTGGCTTTCTTTGCTATCTTTTTGTTTCTGTGTTGGCCTTTATCAGTTTTCTTACTATTCAACACATGTCAACCTTTTCTCAGTAAAATTTATACATTTTTAGAACACACATTAAAATATTTTTTGATACACTTTGGACATTTTGTCGAATATACCTGATGTGCATTTCAAAAAATACATGTTTTGAACAATTTTTTGAATAGGTGGCAACATATTTCCATATACAAATTGTACATTCTTTAAATGACAATCACATTTTTGTTAAAATGCGTGAACATTTTAATACATGGCATAAACATTTTTGAAAATTTGACGGATATAATTTGGAAACACGTTAATCTTTCTGAAAATGTCCCGATACAAATTTTTAATAGAACTAAGCATTTTTAAACGTACGTGAACTTTTTTGAAATTTTTATATAAATTTTATAGAAAATGTCATAAACATTTTTTCAAATGCAGGAACATTTCCATCATACGTGCCTTACACTTTGGCACGAAACATTTTTGGACATTATAAAAGTATTTTTTTGCAATGTATGCATATTATAAAGAAACAGTCGCACATCATTTTTTTTATAAAATTACTAACTTCTTTTATTATACTATGTTAAAAAAATAAGTTTGTATTTTTGAATTGCTTAAGTAAATTGAAGTTTTGAAATGTATTGATGTTAGTTAAAATGTAAATAGAAGTAAAAAAACATGACGTCATTCGGACAAGCCAATTCCTACTGAGTTTACCACAAGCGCCCTGTAGACGTGGCAGCCATGCGCCTCGCAATAGGCAGCACATAAGCTTCAGGCGGCACTTCGAGCAACAACACTAACACACTATTGCATGGGCCGCCCAGTAATAACTGATCGTTCGCTCTGCCAACCTCGACCAGCTAATTTTTTCCGTTGTGTTGCAGGGCTAGTCTTCTATCCAAGTAAAGAACTGATATTTTTTATTATGGAAAAATTTCATGATTTTGCAAATATTCATGCAATTGAAAAAATCATAAAATTTAATTAGAAGTTCATGAACTTGTAATGTTCACAAACTCCAAAAGATTTTGTCCATTAAAAAACAATTCACGAATTCTAAAAAAGATTAGCAAAATAGAAAAATACCGAATTTGGAAACGGTACATGAATTCCAGATTTAAAAAGTTCATAAATTTGATGAAAACAACATGTATTCAAAAAAATTATGAATTCAGAAGTATTTCACAAAATTTGAAAAAAGTTTGCAACTTCAAAGTTCTCCAGAAATAGAAAAAGTTCATGAATTTGAAAAAACATTCATGACTTTCTAAAAGAAAATAAAAAATAAATCAAAAATCCGACAAAGAAACAAATAAAAAACTGGTCAAAAGCTTGAGAAAACAAATCAAAAGCATCTAGATGCTTCAGAAAACCAAAGTAAATTACATGTTATGAGGGCATTCCACCCGTACTGATAGTTCAACTTCATTCTTTTAGCATGCAACTATGCCACGTCGTCATGGCACCATGTATAAAAAAAAGGCCCGCATTAAGAGGGTCGTTTCAGCTCTGGGAGCATATGCTCCCATATGAACAGTAAATTTAAAACAAATACTCCCTCTGTCCGGAAATACTTGTCGGAGGAATGAATGTATCTAGACGTATTTTAGTTCTAGATACATCCATTTTTATGCATTTCTCCGACAAGTATTTCCGGACTGAGGGAGTAGTAAATAAAATCTAAAATTCTGACTTTTTTGTGTGGATGTTATATTAGTATAACAGACATGCTAATTTTCATGTGAAATGGGACGGGATTGCAGTGCTGTCTCGGTGACAAATAAAATTAAGAGTAACATTTGACATTCGATTTGTTTTTCACATAGGTCAAAATGCTTAAACTTTTTCACGAAAAATTTGCAGGTATCATTTAGATGTGACCGTAAACACGTATAATTTGTTATATTTTAAAACATTTACTAAAACATTTTTGACGGGCAGGAGCATATCCTCCCAAAGCCGAATTGGATTCCTTGTACACGTACGAAACAATAAATACAATCAGCTATGTGTATTTTTATTTTTATTCACATATTGTTAATCTAATTACAACTATAAATTTCACCAAAATACTCCCTTCACATAGTGTCAAAAACGCGCTTATTTTTTATTTTATGGAACGGAGAAGTACTCCCTCCGGTCCTTTTTACTCTGCATATAAGAATTGTCTGAAGTCAAACTTCATAAAGTTTGACCATATTTATATGAAAAAAATATCAACATCTACCATGCTAAAGTTATACAATATGAAAATTTAAGTCATGACACATCTACTTATATTGATTTCATATTGTGAGTTGGTATTTTTTTCTATACAATTGGTCAAATTTTATGAGGCCCTCTCCGACTCCTCCTTGGCCGCCCTTGCTTATCTCGCTGGCTAGGTACGGTACGCCAACACGGGGCCGTTACATCCACAGTCCTGCCAATCCCCTCCCAAGATTCAGTTCAATCTCTCATTAGCCTGTAACACTTTCGTCCCCTTTCAGTTACCAGGGATTTTGACAGCAGATCTGATGCACCATTGTGTGTTCTGTTCACCAACAAGTCAGCTGAGGCAGTCTGCAGCTTGATGAACTTAAACGATGTGGCCAAGCAAGTTGCTGTCGGCCTGTCACTGCCTCGTCTTCAGTTCAAACAGAGGTGAGCGATTAATCACGCTCATTCAGTTGTGCAGCCATGCGTATGAATATGATTGATTGTATTCCATCCCTGCTCTAATTACGTTACCTGTATCCCTGATTTATCTGCTAGAATAACCATCGTTTACTACACCAGTTGCAGAACTTATATGCTAGTAATCTTGGCCAGTGATACAACCCATCCCCCCATGTGCTAGTGGCAAGCTCGATGTTGGGTTATCGTGAACAAAGGATCCATCAATCGACGAGTTCCTTGTTTACGGCATCGATCTGTCCCCAAGTCTTCTCATTGCTAGCTAATAAGTGCAGCCAGCCAAGTTGATGTACACTTAAAAATGTGCCCCAATGTGTGCATCACGTTCAGCCTACATAGCTAACTAGTACTCTTCAAACAACGGTGAGTGATTAATTACGTCGGTCAGACAAAGGTGAGTGCGGCATCGACCCCCAGTTTACCCCTGCATGCCTGGCTGTGGTTAATTTTGCTCGTTCAATTGTAAATCAAGCCATGAAGGTCTTCTGTCCCCAGTAATTACACTACCTGTAGCCCCGATTCAGCTCCTACACTATTGTTTACTACTCCAGTTGCCGAAATTTATGCGAAGGTGCCCGGTCAAAGTACCACCTACTAGCTCCCATCGTTAGTTTTCTTTTTTAGAAAAGGAGGATGACCCCCGGTCTCTGCATCTGGACGATGCATACGGCCACTTTATTAATTATTCTCACAGGACCTTACAAAATCAATACAATAGTAAGACTAAAGCCGTCGTCTAAGCAACAAACTGTCGCTACACCTATCCAGTTGATGAAGGGGCGCAGATAGACTGGGCCTAATACCAAACAGACATCGCAGCCAGCCTAACATCTAAGACATGAGACCCCAACCTAGCCACTTGCCGGGTCTGGGGCACAAACTGGTCCGGCGTGCTCTCAGAGGCCGCCGCCGCCAGCTGCCATCGCTCCATCTTCAGAATTGTACTGATGCATCAACCTTGCTCGGTCCAGCTATCTTCGACGCCACCATGGCTCCCATCGTTAGTTAGGATCTAATTAATCAACTCATACGCTTAGCTAAAGTAAGACATCCTACTCTTCCAAATCAATTACCAATTAAGAAAAGTACACTCAACCCCTCTTAATTATAAAACCAGACAGTCAACTCTCCCAGCCTTTAGAACCAGTGGACCGTGCAAGTCACACTCCAAGATTGTTTTCGTATAACAGTATCGCCACGGCGATAGTGATCTTTCTGTAAGTTGCAATCCAACATCACATATCTCTCTGGGTTATCTCTTTCTCTCTGCTCTCCAAACTGATGTTGCACGCCGTGCAAAAGAGCTGCTTAATTTGCATATCCCGGGCGTAGAAAGAGAGCAAGACAAGGGATAAACACAAAGCTGATGCAAGACAATGGGCTGAAGCGAGTTTGGGTCGTTTTAGTTTAGAGTAATTGTGGATGTACTTTTTGGAGGGTCTCTTCTAGTGTCGCTGATTTTCGCTGTGTTTTTGGGGCTGTTTGTTTTGGTCGTTTGTACTCCCTCTCTTATCTTTAATATAATACATGCAGTTCTCCTGCATGGTTCGAAAAAAAAGGGATAAACACGAAAGGAGTAAGAATTAAGCCGTTGAAAATTATTTTGAACTAGAAATTTAATGGTATGATTATGCAACGCATAACCCACATTTTGATAATCAAACCTGGTCAAAGCTGAATGTAGAAATACGTGCGCACCATGTAAGTAAGGACAGAGGGGGTAGTACCCTAGGAAAAGATTCCCTTGCACACGATTTTTTTTAACTTGAATAAAAACAAGATTGATGGTGATGCCGCAACGTATGGTTGACTATATCGTATAAACACAATTTTTTGGGAAAGCACAATGTGATGCTTAGTGTTGACATCCCAACCAACATATTCTCGAAACGCGGTACCCAACAATTGCACACAAAATGAAATCTATATATGTACACTGGCGCACGCGCACTCGTTGATAAGTCACACAGAGCTCACAAAAAGCAAGGTTTCTCCAAAAGCAATGAAAGGGAGCCTCTACCATGAGTTGAAGAGTGACCTCCCGGCAGCCGAGGTGTGGGAGGTCTATGGAGGCCTCCTTTTGGGCCAGTTGATCCCTCAATTGCTTCCGGACGTGCTCTCAGAGTTCGAGGTTGTGGTTGGAGATGGTGGTGTTGGAACAGTCTTGCGTCTCACCTTTCCTCCTGGTTAGAATCTGAACCTTTATACTTCCAACCAGCAAGGTCTATTTTCCTCTTGTAATATGCACCCAAAATTCATAGCTTCAGGCCGGTAATTTTTTTTTGGTGATTAATGTGATGCTAGGAATCCCTGGACTGGAATACCAGAAAGAAAAGTTCATCAAGATTGACAATGAAAACTTTGTCAAGGAGGCGATAGTAATAGAAGGGGGTCTCCTCAATCTGGGATTTTTGAAGTATTTCGTACGGTTTGAGATTGTAGGGAATGCAGATAACACATCTACAATAAGATCGACTGTGGAATATGAAGTTGAGGACGAGCACACAGGCAACGCAGCCTTTGTCACTACCAGCACTTTCGCTCGCATTGCTGAGGCCATCACAAAGTACATCAAGGCGCAGAAGGGCGATGAGAAAGGCCCCAAGCAAACTTTGTAAGAAGAAAGCGTCCCACCAGCTGGTCGATGCACAAAATAAGTTAGAGCAACTTCATGTTTGATCTGCTTTCTTGCTTACATTTGTCGTATGTTTACATGCCGTTGTCATGTATAGTGAAGTCTTCTCATAGCTTATGCTTAGCTAAGTTTGGCAAATACAGCCAAGGTTATGTCACTTACATTAGTTAATTAGTTGGACCTCGATCGATCCCCAAGTCATCTCATATCTAGGTCAGAAAGGCAGGCTCTGAGCGCCAGACCCCGCGTCGCCTCGCCCAAGGCGGCTCGGGTGTCCCTTGGCAAACCCAGCGCCGCCACCCTCCTTCCCTCCACCTGCTGCCGCGCCGTCGCCGGAGGACGCCGCCGGGTAAAGCCTGTGGGGCTGACGGCGGCGGCGGGGCCTCCTCTCGTGGCGGCACCCAGATCTGGTGGGCACTGACGAGGGCGGCGCGTCGGCGTGCGCTGGGACGCGAGGTCCTGGCGGGGCTCGGCGGCTTGGTGGACACGGGCGACTGTCCCTGGCGGCTGGCTTGAACGGCAACGGTGGGCACGCACAAACCTGGATGGGCGGGCGCTGGATGGGTGATGCCGCTGGCCAGGGCCATGGATTTGTTCCAGCGATGTGTGGAATTGTTCGAGAGCGTACGGCTGCATGCATCCCCACGGCTGGGCAAGCACTTGTTTCGGTCTGGCCTCCCCTCGCCGGCGGACGGGCGCTCAGGCGGTGGTGGTGATCTAGATTTTGATTGGCCTATTTGGTGGTGGATGCAAACTACGTAGCTTTGACCTCCTGCGACTCCATGGCGGTTGTGGCCACTGGAAATCTTCGTGAGGGTTCATCTCTCCAGATTCGGTGCTCCGGTGATGAGATGCAAACTATCGATGGCGGCTTGATGCAGAGGCATGGTTGTGCAGCGGCAGCGTTCGTATCGCGTGTAGCTGCTCGGATTGCGGAAAAGTGGTGGCGACGTCACATGAATGACTCCAATGGTGGTGCTTCTCGAGCACCTAGTATCGAGCTCCGGGGTGAAAGCCCAGGTCTGACCCGAGTTGGTTATACCTGGCAATGGCGACATTCATACGTCGTTACCTTGTTGAAGGCATTGCTCGGATATGCTCGGACCGTTTCTTCAGGGTGAAAACCTAGATTCTATCCTTCGGTGGTTGGATCCGGTGACGCAGGCGCCTAAGCATCGCTCCCTTTGTGAAAGCGTTGCTGTTGAAGAATCTCTTCGTTCACGTTTTGTCATGAGATGGTTGGTGCGGATATGGTCTTTCCTATAGTTTGCCGATCAAGGATCTAATCACTTAGTTTTATTTTTTTTGCCTCGCATATGCATAGCTTTGGTCTTATATGACTTTGCTATTTGCCCGCGTGTGCTTTTATGTGTGTTAGTGTTGGCTGTGTCCATCCTAACTATGCAGAGGCCGGGTGTGTGCTCATCATGTTTGTATTTTCTTGATACTTCGTTTTGAGTCAATAAATCCACCCTTTATCGAAAAAATCTCATATCTAGGTAAATCTGGTCGCCTCTTGTTTCGTGATGTCTGTCAGATCTATGCTTGATTAAGATATTGGTTTGGTGCTGTGCATATTCACTGAATTGGTAAACTTCGCTACTGCGCAAATTAATTGATAATAGAATATGACACTTTAGATTGTCACTGGGCTTAAGCCAAACGTCCGGTGACTGAACACGCGTTGTGTTTTTATCTACCTCCATGGCCTCATCAATCACCATCATCTGTCATGTGGCAACTTGCATGTACGCTGAAATTACCGATCAACAGTTCTAATTAGGATTTGCAGATTCACTAAATCTGCAAGGGCTGAGTCGATGCATCGATCTGTGATGTGATGCCTTGCTAGCTACTGGACAAATTGATCTAAGAAAAAGTGTAGTTAACCATATCACAATTGGCTACTAGAGCACTTCATTAAACCTCTCAACTGTAAAGAGAGAGAGAGCAAGAGCAACTTTGCATAATTTATAGTGACAGAAAGAGAGCAAGAGCAGCTTTGCGTAACTTTCTCTCTTGGCTCAGTAATTCTTGAACCCATCGTCCCATGTGCAAGAACCAAAACTAATCTTTCCAATGAATGGGACAGTAATTTGGTTACCATGGTCAAGTATAACTGAATGAGCCCAGCATAATCTCCCTTTTTGTACAATACACACATGTAATCCCGTGGCTGTAAAGATCAAGATTTTTTTAGTTGTTCCTGCATGTTGTAGTATTAAGCTGTCGTGGGTCGTAGTATATGATAACCACACACATCTGTCTTGATATTTTTAGTTCGAATAATCTAGAACATGTAACCTAAAAGAGAAACCTGAAGTTTAAGGATTTCACTAGATACTTCAAGATGGATTCAGTGGCGCCCATTAGTTAGCAACAACTTATTTTTTCTGCGGGTGAAGTTACCAACACCTTTGTACCACAGGATAAAAAAAGAAAGAACGATCAGTACTTAGCAAGCATAGTACTATTATTGCTTGATTGTCCGCAAGCAAAAGCATAATGCACAGATGACGACATATACTCAGGATGCACGCGGATGCGTCCGCTACTTTATTGACGTGCTGCTCTAATTACCTTTACTCAGACGGCCCTAAACATGACTATCAACTCAATCTGACATAATAAGACAACATATGTACATAGATAACGATAATAGATCTAGTTACTTCATCTCCGAATTAAATCCACCACAACAACATAGGGAGCACGCGACCTTATCCGCACTAGTCAGCTGACAATGTTGACACACGCCGAGCACAGAATCGGGACTTGTTTGCTGCTCGTTGGGTTTTGCGGGGTCCAATGGGAATTGCAGTTCATGTTGTGAAGTTGGTTTGAAGTCCCCATGGGATCCTGGTGTTCCAAGCGGATAAAGAGTCTGTTGGTGCGGAAGCTGACACCCGCTGGCATGCTCCATGCCATTGGCTGGCAGGAAAAACTGATGATAATTATCTATGTAGCTTGGCTGGTGCTGCTGCCACCACCCAGGTGTTGGTTCTTGACCTGTGTGGCCCTGAAATATCATGGTGTTGAATGGGTCAAACTGATGTTGAACGGAGAACGGATCCTCAAGCTCCTGATGTTGTTGCTCTTCCAGCCAAGCATGGTAACCATGCTGGTGGTGCGGCTTCAACGGTGGCTCGCCGGGTCCTTCGTATGTTGTCTCTTGTGGCGCTGGGGCGTCAAGGTAATGCTGATCTCCATATGGGTGTTCTTGCTGGACAACGACTTGGATCATCTTGGTTGTGAAGTCCTGCTCCATGATCTCTTCTTCATGCAAAGCATGGTGATCACTTGTAAACATTGTTGGCGGTTCGGAGAATACGTCAGGTGTGGTCTCTTGTTTTTGCTGTGGTTGCTGCAGTTGTTCCTGAGTTTTATGTGGCTGGGAGGGGTCCATCTTCTCCTTCTTCTGTCTTTTGGTCTTGGGCACCTTTCTAGCGCCTGTTGCCACTGTCTTGCCTTTGCTACTAGTGTCTTCTGCCATCTTGCCTGCTGCGTGTTTGCTGCTTTTGGCCTCCCAGTGTAACTTCTCCTGTATTGTGCACAAGATCCACTGATCCAGCTGCAATGCAGACAGTGTAAAAGTGGAATGTGATGTAAGTTGTAGTAGTAGTATTTAACGTTAGTACGCCCCGGTGCACTTCTATATACTTCTACCACATGCTTATAGTAGGTTAACAAGCTGTTAGAAGTATATGATTAGTACACTCCCATACACTTCTAGACATTCACATACGAAGTAATGTACTCCCTCCGTCCTAAAATAAGTGTCTCAACTTTGTACTAGCTCTGGTACAAATTTGTATTAAGTTCAAGACACTTATTTTGGGACGGAGGGAGTATTTATTAATAAAACCCTACAAAATAGGATACAACGAATGCAGCGTCAAGATAAATTTATACGTGTGATTTTCAAATATTCAGCCCACTGGACCTTCTAAAAAGTGTCGATAGTGAAAGTTGCAAATGTTTAAGACTTTATTACGTTCTAAACAATGTCCTTTTTTTACTAATAAAGCTTACATTTGTGTTTTGGGGGACACTTACATTCGTTATTTGGTGTGTGAAGAATTGGCTACACACTATGCCAATTAAAATAATATATTCAAATTGTTTGGAATAGCTAATATTTGCAATACCTTATTATGGAGTGCACTTACGGAATTATATCCATAATTGTGAGCGGTACCATGGATAAATGGAGGGGAACATGGTGTAGACCACAAACCCTAATTTACTCGCATAACTACTCGGATCGACCGGGCACAAGGGATGAGTTGATCTGCAGATCATCATAGACAAGTACTCCCTCAATCCCAAAATAAGTGTGTCAACTTTAGTACAAAGTTTTTAATGTTGTGCTAAAATTGAAACATTTATTTTGGAACCGTCCGTCGTGCTACTATTTAAAGCTTTGATAATAATCTGGTTAAAAAAAATACAAGGTAGCGTTGCGTGTTGATCGTACGTACCCCTGCCCTGCCTGTCATGACGTACTCGTTCATGCTCCACTTATCACACTCGACGCCGCCGGAATAGTAGGTGAGGATCCTTTTTGTCCCGATTTTCTCGCCCGTCGCACTGCGGTAGATGATCCCTGGGCACCCCGTGGCCTTCCAGCTCGCCTTCACCTTGTACAGCTTCCGGCGCGGCTCGCCGTTCTTGTTCGCCGGACACTCAGTTCTTTTCGTGAAGAAGTATCTGCCCTCCCCGTAGGCCTTGCGCTTCTCTAGTTAGGTTAAGATGAAACCGAAATCAATCGATCGCCTCGATTCGTTGGGAGTGCATGCATTTGACAGGAAACTAAGATGGACTCGACCGATTTCATTCAACATTTAACTGAATTATTTGCAACCAACAGAAATTAGGATGGATAGATCTATCCGGCGAGTGAACCAGTTTAAGAAGTTGAGATGTAGGGTAATTAATTACGTACGTACCGACGAGCTCGGCGGGGTCCCAGTCGAGGATGTCCACGTCCATGAACACGTCCAGCGGCGGCTCCCGTCCGTCGATCTTGGCGCGGAGGTAGACGTCGAGGAGCTCCTCGTCGGTTGGCCGGAAGTGGTATCCCGCCGGGAACCGCAGCTGCGGCACCAGCTCTTTCTCCTCTTTGGCTATCATGTTGGCCGACGCCCGGCGTTGAGCTGCCGTAGTACTTCAGGCGACGGCGACGGGAGGACGGGCGAAGATGAAGCGAAGCTGGCTCGATCGATCCTTCCCTGGATCGGAACACGAAGGTATACAATTGCAACCAGCGATCTAATTAAGCACCCATCAACTCACGCGCTGGCCATAGGCCGGGTTTTGCATGGAGTTGTATCTAATTAAGGATAGTAGTTGGAGTTCTATCAGGTTTCTTAGGGGTGTTTGTTTCCAGGGACTTTTTAGTGTAAGGACTAGAAAAGTACCTCCTAAAGACTTTTTAACCAAACAAGAGGTTAGACTCATATTTTAACCATGTTGTTAACTAATAAAATACACGTTATGTACATAACCAAAATAATATTATCAGAAACTATGTTTAAATACGAATCCAACGATATAATTTTTGATGACATACATTAATATTTTGTTAGATGAGCATCTTCAGCAGCATTTATAAATTCGGTTGTCTAAATTTTTATGTACACAATGGTCTGAAAAGATACTCTGATATACACATCCAGTTTTTCAACAGATTCTCTATATAGTATATACACGTTGTCTATATTCTCTCTCCTATATTTTCATAATATCTTATAACTAGCAGTCCAACTATCATTTTTCAGCTATAATTCAACCGTCATGTTTGGAGCAGCAAATAAATCAGCAGCACCAATTAGCAAAACAAAGCATCATACATGGATACTGGGCAATCAATCACAAGATTCTAACAAAAATTTAGTAGCGCACCCCTGCTGACCTGCTCTCTCTCACCACTTAATTGTTTTTGAATTATTATTTTTGTGAAAGCGCCTCCTAATTTCCTTAAACAAAAATTTAAACTGAAGTATCCGAATCCACAACTACCGGATACAAACAATTCGACAGAGACCCGATGGTCAACCACGATGGAGAATAACTCCGGGAAGCGAGCGGCCAGGGGTGATCTCCCACCCACTGATCGAACCAGAACAGCGTCGAAGAATCAAACAGAGATGGAAGTACCTATGCGGAGGATCGGCATGAGCTGGATGATGCACTGCCAGAACTAGGAACCACCAGTTCGTTGGCAGAAGGCAAGGGGCTGACCGCGAAGGTATTTGTTCCTGACTATGTCCAGCCAGAGGCCACCATACCCATTAGCAATCCTCCAGAGCCAACGTGTCAACAGGGCGGTGTTCATGCGCCTGGAGGATAGGATCTCGAGGCCGCCTTGGTTCATTGGCTTACAAATGTCAGGACAACTGGCCATATGGTATTTTTGCTTGTCCCCCCTCCCCAGTCCAGAAGAACCGCGCCTGATATTTGGCAATCTCCTAGTGCGGGGTCTCATGAAGGCTATAGAAGCTCATGATGAACATGAGAAGGTTGTCAGTGAAGAGCTGACGAGGACTATCCTAGCCGCCTTAGAAAGCCATCTGCCCCGCCAAGGCGCTACACGGTGCTGCATCCTGGACACAATAGGGCATAGGTCCGCAACGGTCAGTCGAGAGTCACCAATGGGAATCCCCAGGTAGGTCGAGGGGAAGGTTCCAGCTTGCAATTCCACCGGTCGGCCATGTCTTGGCCCTCATCCGGGGAGTAGCCAAGAATCATCATTTCGCTCTTTTAAAAGTTGATCGTGAAACTAGACATTTGCTGGAAGCATAGGAGGAGGACTTCAGGTTTGCGATGTCAGACATGGAACCCTCAACTATTATGATGGTGTCGTCGGCATATTGGAAGAGGAAGACACCTTCCCCTCCCACCAGATGAGGGACCACACCGTGGATATGCCCCGCCCCTTGGCTTTTTCTAGGATGGAAGCGAGGGCATCGACCACCATGTTGAACAATAAGGGGGAGAAGGGATCACCTTGATGAAGCCCACAGAGTGTGGGGAAGTGGGGTCCAATCTCGCTGCTGATGTTCACCGCAGTGCTGTCGTAGGAGACCAGCTGCATAAACCTGGTGATCTAGCGGTCGTCAAAGCTCTTTTGAAGCAGAACTTCTCAGAGGAAAGGCCAAATTACCGTGTCGTAGGCTTTGTGGAAATCTAGCTTCAGAAAGACCGCTCGCAAGTGCTTGGAGCGGACTTCATGAAACACCTCGTGGAAAACTAGCACCCTGTCGAGGATGAACCGGCCTTGGATGAAGGCCGGTTGGTTGGGGTGAGTTGTAGTATCAGTGAGCCGGGTGACCCTATTTGCGTACCCCTTCGCCAGAATCCGAAAGATCACGTTAATGACCATGATCGGTTGGAACTATCACCTTGATATTTCAGATCTCTTTACTTAGAATGTTTGGCCATGCTTTTACGAGGGCAACTATCACCTTACTACTTAGAGTTCTTTAGCTTGTATGGTTGTTCGAGAATCATATATCTCCTTTTTTTTCTTAATAAGATTTTTTTGCCGGTCCGGCTGAAGTAATTATTAACACCATTAGATTAAGTAGACGTGATTATATTTCAAATGGCTAAGAGATCGCGTGGTGAACATGAATTTGAACCAAATCGTATATTTTCCTATGTTAAAGTTCCCGCTCTTTAAACAGGACCAGTTACAATCTTCTCAGATGTGTCCATGGTATTCATCTGTTTGCCTCTTCCACATAGAGTAAGTCAACTGGATGTCAGAATGAAGCTTATCGTCTTGCTACTGTGTAATAATCCTTAATATCTAATTAGTAATCTTGGACCAGATACTTGGACTTAAAATATATCGATTGGATCCATGTATTGCGCTTAATATCTAATTAAGCTTATAGTATTACGCACAGAGAGGTCAACACCTAGATACTTCTTCTGTCTTGGATCAGGATCCATATTATGGTGCAGCATATGGCAACTTTCTATGGAGTACTCTAAAGCTGATGCTGAGTATCATTAAGAAGCAACGGTATCACATGAACGTACTTGGGAGAAGCAATTAATGAATGACCTTCAACAGGCGATATGATCCCAACTAAGCGATTAACTAATGATCTTCATTTGCTTGGTAGAAAACCTTCCTTTCATTCAAGCACCTATTGAGATACTATGCACAAACTAGTTTTTCCAAAAGCATAAGTTGATGGGGGAAAGATGGGTACTTCACCTATACTTCAACAGGATCAACCACACAGAAGTCCACTAGCACTACGTAGATGATAATTGGCTAAAGAAGTATTGCGGTTCTTTATAGTAGGACCACTCTACACTCAAATATTTCATATATGCATCTAGGTTTACCTTTGCTATTATGTAACCTTTTAATTTGAGAGGCTAACCGACATGGGTGTGTTGATCCCACTTAGGTTTCGGTCCTCATAATGGGTATTAAGCTAGGCTACACATTTGACAATCTGTTGCATGGAGGTCTTATATAGAGAGAGTAAGAAGAGCCTCCAGAATCAATATGAAAAATATGTTGTAGCCCTATTATGAGAAACTATGAAACTTCATCAAGTTCGCTGCTCAAGTTGTGTTCCTTGGATATTGATCCATGGGACCGGTACAAATGGTAGTCAGGTGGGATTGAGACTATCCTGAATTTCATAGGACTCTAATGCACAATACCAAAATATAGCCCAAGAAAAACTCTATTACACGATTCCGAGAAAAAAAAGACCCACATCGCGTCTCTCCTCATGAGGGTTTCCCCACTTGGCGACAGGAGATGAGGAGAATGATGGAGAATTTGGTGACTGGTCCAAGTCCAAGAACCAAAGCAGCCCAAGTATGTTGTAGGATGTGACTTATCAGGTGCACCGAGCCAACTCCTGCACCCAATGCACCCATGCTATATGAGCCATTGGATAAAAAACTGAAGGATATGATCAGGCTGGTAGTTGGATTGTTGGAACATTGCAGAATAGTCCTTTTATTTATCAAAGTCAAACCACACTGCACATCTCCCTCTGCTATAAATAAATCTACGTTCTTACTGCCATCTTTGTTTTGACTAGATTTTCAAATCAAAATCAATATTGAGTATATTTTTAAAAATTAATATTTCTTTTACTTTTTGAAATTTAACTCAAAACTTGACTGCAACATATACATGTTTTGCTTCTTTCTCACACGCGCGTCCCGGGTGCACATCCGTCTCATACATCACAAGTTCCAAGCCAAGCTTCAAAAAACCAGCAAATAATAATTTTTGGAAACATATGGAATATCGATCTTATTTCAAATATCTTGTCAAAACAAAAATAACAGTCAAAACGGATCTTATATCGATCATTCGGTTCAAAATATATGAACCATTTTATGTTTGGGCCAGAAAAATAAACATACATTTTTTTTATAAGAGTGTGTGCCGTGGGGTGCGGTTAGTTTGTAGAAAGTGCAAGGTTGTCTTTGCAGAAAAGGTATAGTCTTTCTTTTGACCAAACTCTGGCCCATTAATTTTTCATCCAAGGGTCCTGAATCCACCGGTGCACTGGGTGCACAAATTGGCTCGGTGTATCGTAATATGTTCTCGTCCGCCCCTATATATGGACAGGTCTAATACGCGCATGTGAACTATGAGGGGAAGTCATGCCCCACTCCGACATAGGCTCGACATCCTGTTTATAAAAAATGGCATTTGTCCGTTCGGCTCCGTGTTTCCATTTCCACAAATATCAAAAAGCACATTGCCATATGCTTAATTTTTCTGTGTTAAAAATTGCAATTTATATTTTAGGACTATTTTCACAGTCTAATATATACTCCCACCGTCCCAAAATAAGTGACTTAACTTTCGATAAATCGCGTGTGCACATGCGGCCACGCGAGGTCGTTATCAGCACCGCTCCTCCCCACGTGATTCGTGCGACTTCAATACATCGTACCCGTAAAATCTCCCCTGGTCAGCGTACACCAGCTGGTATGGCACTCGTATTTGCCTCTGCGCCTGCAGCAAGTGGCCCACATGGCAGCCTCATGCATTGAAACGGCTGGCGCGTCGATAGGAATTGATTGCATGGCAGTGCCAACGGCAAGCTGCACCAGGTGGGGACGAGACGCGCATTGATCACACTTAAGTCACAACGGCTAGCTGCATGATGCTCCTCTCGGTCTTTTTATGCTTCCCTGCTTCACCTGGCCATTCTAAGTTCTTTCCCTTCTCCATCTCTCCCAGCTTTGCCTGGCTTCCCAAGCATGTGTTCGTCCATGTCCCACAGTAGTTCAACACCACCTCCATCGCACCACACGGCCAATCAGATGCCATCCTCCTGTTCCTGAAACCAGAAAGAAAATGGAGTGTTTGTGTGATCCATCGAACATATATACTATTACTACCTCGTAACCCAACCAACCTTGTCATCAAGGGCCGCATATTTGTTCTCCAGCCTAGGAGTTCTTTTGTCGTCTAGGTCCACAAGGTCTGATTCTGGGCTAAGTTCAACAGAATCCAATAAATCTGCAAATCTTCCACTCGGGTCGTCCTCGGTAACCTCTCGTAGCATGCCTAACCTCCCCGACTCGTTCTCAAAAATAGCAGAATCGGGATAAACAGCCATCCCCCACGCCCCTCCCAAGCACACAAATCCGCTACTTGACCCCAAATTCGTCGACATGCTAATGCTATGGAGAGCGGTGGAGATGGGGGGAGCTGATTAGAAGTCGACATCACTCTGATGCGATAATCCTCCTTTTCCAAAAACACGGAGGAATCAACAGACAGAAGCAAAGATTCGACGGCTAACCTGAATTTCTCTGTTTCTACACAAGCCATGCCCTCTTTCCCCTCCTGAGCTTCAACTTGGACGAGGCTCGAAGATGTACAGTACTAAAGAACCAGGGAAAGCATTTATGACCCAACGTCAAGAGCACTTATGCCACCCCCCAACGAACTGCGGGTAACAGACAAGGCTGTATTCTCCTACAAACATAAATTCGTTGTGGACCACTCACTGACTCACAAAGGGGTATACGGGGTGTATCCCATTTAAGTAAGCAATTACGATGTGCAGTATTGCGCGTGGGGCTATATTAGGTAGCAATCACAAAGCGCTCACGGACGCTCGCGATTACGGCATTGCGTGGCCGCATGTCCTGAAAATTCGCATCCCTTAACTTTCTACTAACTACACCAAATTTAAGATAAAGTCGAGTCATTTATTATTGGGACGGATAGAGTAGTGTATAATGGTAGCTTAATAGAACAAATATTAAAAAAAATTTGGACATAGTAATTAAAGCAAGTACCAATTATTTTGCTCACTTTGTCACATCGTCCTGCCAAATCTGAAGTCAAATATTTTTACATGAAAAGCAAAAATGACGAATTTGAGGAAGTAAAATGGACTTCTTCCTTTGACAATTTATGTTTCATTATGCATAAGTCACATAACCAACAAAGTATGCTGCCATGATAAATGCCCCCTATCAAGAGGAGGCTCCAAGGATTTCACTGACGACACGCTTGAGCGCAGATTCATCCGAGATCATACCCTTGTGCGTCGTGTTGGGGATCAAAATTGTCTTGAAGTAAGGCTGGTCCGGATCAGCCCCCACCAACCTTTGCAACGCCAAGACGGTCTCCAAGTTGATCTGGCCATCGCCATCGCCATTCACCAACTGAGGCCTCCCACTGAAGTTACCGTCCCAGAACACCAGCTTATCCACGGTCGGCACGCCAACGCCATTCATGGCCGTCATCGGCACGAGCGGCGCCCGAAGGCTGAGGGTCACCGGAAGCGCCCTCGTTCTGTACCGCGCCACCTCGTCCTCGGAGAAGCCTGCCGCCGCGAGGAACTCCGGCATGTCGTGGGCGGAGTAGTTCCGGTCCCGCGTGATCACCAGGGGCGTGCGGCCGTACACCCTGGGGGACGGCATGAGCGAGAACATGCTCGCGAAGCTCCGGTTCCCGCAGGTGAGCACGGCGGCCTGCAGCGACGTGGGGCTGGAGGCCAGCGCCTTGGAGGCGAGGGGCCACATGTTGAGCGGCGAGTCGCCGGCACCGAGGCAGAGCATGACGAGGTGCTTGACGTACCTCCTGCGCCACCGCAGGGGTGTCCGATCGAGGAACACCGTGGCGAAGAGGCCGCCCAGACTGTGCGTCACGAGGACGACCGGCTTGTTCCCGTTCCTTTGGCTTGCGCGCTCCACCAGGAGCCTGAGCCTGGAGCTGAAGCCGGAGAAGGCCCGGGACGCCAGCCCGGGAGCGGCCGGCGCGTGCCGGAAGTCGTACGGGGCGCCGAATAGGTTCTCTCCCTCTCTGTATCCCACGCGTTCCAGTGCCTCCACCAGCCCTTCCATGCACACATTCCTGATCAAGAGGGTGGGGTCCTCTTGCAGCTCCGTGAAGTTCTCCCACAGCCGGAACCAGCCGCGCCCTTGCCTTGGGACCCCGCAGCCCGTCGCTGGCGGAGGTTCGTACTCATCGGTGAGCCGCGCCTCCAGCTGGCTGCAGGTGTTGCCCGGCACCAGCACCACAGGGTGGAGGCTGGGCACAGCTGACGATGGTGGAGCGACGAACAAGCAAAGCAGGGCTACAAGGGGCAAGAGACGCTGGAACGCCATTACCGTGACACGCTAGAGTTTCCTTCTCTTGTGTGCACGCACACGGCATGTCAAATACTACAGCCGTATTGATGCACGCACACGGCATGTCAAAGGTTGACAAGAACGGTGGAGGAGCGACTTGTTTACCACTGCTCTCGTGAAGCCAACACGCGGCGCGCAAATTAGTTTGTTATATGTTACTAGCTTATCTCATTGACTTTATTGGCGGACCAGAATTTCGCCAAGACTGGATAGGGCCGAAAACTGACAATAAAATTGAGATACGGAATCACATCACATGTAAGCAAAGGATACGAGAGAAAGTACGTATCTTTTCTTCTAAGGCTGAAGGAAAGACTACTACCTATTTCTATATCTATACCTCTATATCTATATTTTATTTACCTACTAATAAAATAAATATGTATTCTTAGCCCGTCATGCTATTTTGTAAAAAAACTCTGATGTTTCTGACATTAAACCCGCAGTGGATATCAAATATTTTTTAAAATGGTCACATCTTTTAAACCGTAACTTAAAATTTAGCATATTATATATGAAGTTTGAGTGGAAAAATATGTAAAATCTAAATATGATGTTATTTTACCAGTTAACAATTTAAAAGAAAACACTATCTAGGCTGCAATGTTAATCAACAATGTATTATCCGTCTTTTTTTCATACTGGTACCGATTTAGATTTGGGATTAACACCTCAGCAAAATCAGGATTGGACATCAAATTGAAGATAAATTTGTTAGCGACACCAATAAATAAGGACATGCATGACAAGAAATAAAAGGACCAAACAAAGATGTGATGTCCGCTATAAAATAAATAAAAGAGAAAATGCAGAGGAGATCTGATAAAGATGAGATGTTGCGTTATTCTCCTATATATAAGAAGAAGAAAAGAGAGGACATGCATGAAAAAAGTAAAAATAAGGCATACATGGCAAAAACTAAAAAAATAAAAGACAAGTTTGATAAGAAATAAATACTGATGAAACAGAGACCAATACCTATGACATGTATGGCAAGAAATAGTGATAAAATAGGGGCGCAAGTACCTGCGTCAACATGAGTCCATCAAAAAAATGTTTTTTTCCAGACAAAAAAAATTCTCTTTTTATGATTAAAAGATCATGTATCTTTTTAACAACTTTTTTAACTCTTCATGTATTTAAGAAATAGCAAGAAATTATCATATTATAGAACATTTTTTTGTAAATTAAGAGCGTGTGGTATTTTTTTTCTCCCGTTGCAATGCACGGGCCTTTTTGCTTGTTACTAATAAAGAAAATAGGTATCCTTAGTCCGTCATGCTATTTTATAAAAAAACACTTGATATTTCTGACATTAAACCCGCAATACATGTCAAATGTTTTTTAAAATACCGATATCTTAGCGTATTCCTTCATCGCGTTGTTGGAAATATGCCCTAGAGGCAATAATAAGATGGTTATTATTATATTTCCTTGTTCATGATAATTGTCTATTGTTCATGCTATAATTGTATTAACTGGAAACCGTAATACATGTCTAAATACATAGACCACAACATGTCCCTAGTCAGCCTCTGGTTGACTAGCTCGTTGATCAATCGATGGTTATGGTTTCCTGACCATGGACATTGGATGTCATTGATAACGGGATCACATCATTAGGAGAATGATGTGATGGACAAGACCCAATCCTAAGCATAGCACAATATCGTGTTGTTCGTTTGCTAAAAGCTTTTCTAATGTCAAGTATCATTTCCTTAGACCATGAGATTGTGCAACTCCCGGATACCATAGGAATGCTTTGGGTGTGCCAAACATCACAACATAACTGGGTGGCTATAAAGGTGCACTACGGGTATCTCCGAAAGTGTCTGTTGGGTTGGCACGAATCGAGACTGGGATTTGTCACTCCGTGTGACGGAGAGGTATCTCTGGGCCCACTCGGTAATGCATCATCATAATGAGCTCAATGTGACTAAGTAGTTAGTCACGGGATCATGCATTACGGAACGAGTAAAGTGACTTGCCGGTAACGAGATTGAACGAGGTATTGGGATACCGACGATCAAATCTCGGGCAAGTAACGTACCGATTGACAAAGGGAATTGTATACGGGATTGCTTGAATCCTTGACATCGTGGTTCATCCGATGAGAACATCGTGGAACATGTGGGAGCCGACATGGGTATCCAGATCTCGTTGTTGGTTATTGGCCAGAGAGCTGTCTCGGTCATGTCTGCATGATTTCCGAACCCGTAGGGTCTACACACTTAAGGTTCGGTGACGCTAGAGTTGTTATGGGAATTAGTGTGCAGTTACCGAATGTTTTTCAGAGTCCCGGATGAGATCCTGGACGTCACGAGGAGTTCCGGAATGGTCCGGAGGTAAAGATTTATATATGGGAAGTCCTATTTTGGCCACCGGAAAATGTTCGGGATTTTTTGGTATTGTACCGGGAAGGTTCTAAAAGGTTCCGGAGTGCGGCCCACCTGCATGGGGGGACCCACATGAATGTGGATAGTGGGGGCAAGGCCCCACACCCCTGGTCAAGGCGCACCAAGATCCCCCCTTAGAAGGAATAAGATCATATCCCGAAGGGATAAGATCAAGATCCCTAAAAAAGGGGGATAACAATCGGTGGGGAAGGAAATGATGGGATTTCTTTCCTCACACCTTTGCCAACGCCCCAATGGACTTGGAGGGCAAGAAACCAGCCCCCTCCACCCCTATATATAGTGGGGAGGCGCATGGGAGCTTGACCCTTCCCCTGGCGCAACCCTCTCCTTCCCCAACACCTCCTCCTCCTCCGTAGTGCTTGGCGAAGCTCTGCCGGAGAATTGCGAGCTCCACCACCACGCCGTCGGGCTGCCGGAGCTCTCCCTCAACTTCTCCTATCCCCTTGCTGGATCAATAAGAAGGAGACATCCCCGGGCTATACGTGTGTTGAACGCGGCGGTACCATTGTTCGGTGCTTAGATCAGATTCGGCCGCGATCTGAATCGCTTAGTGAACGACTCCACCGACCGCGTTCTTGCAACGCTTCCGCATCGCGATCTTAATGGGTATGAAGATGCACTCCCCTCTCTCTCGTTGCTAGTTACTCCATAGATTGATCTTGGTGATGCATAGAAAATTTTGAATTTCTGCTACGTTCCCTAACAGTGGCATCATGAGCTAGGTCTATTGCGTATATTCTATGCACGAGTAGAACACAAGTAGTTGTGGGCGTTGGTTTGTTCAATTTGCTTACCATTACTAGTCCTATGTTGATTCGGCGGCATCGTGGGATGAAGCGGCCCGGACCGACCTTACACGTACACTTACGTGAGACAGGTTCCACCGACTGACATGCACTTGTTGCATAAAGGTGGCTAGCGGGTGCCAGTCTCTCCCACTTTAGTCGGATCGGATTCGATGAAAAGGGTCCTTATGAAGGGTAAATAGAAATTGGCATATCACCGTTGTGGCTTTTGCGTAGGTAAGAAACGTCCTTGCTAGAAACCCATAGCAGCCACGTAAAACATGCAACAACAATTAGTGGACGTCTAACTTGTTTTTGCAGGGTATGCTATATGATGTGATATGGCCAAAAGAATGTGATGAATGATATATGTGATGTATGAGATTGATCATGTTCTTGTAATAGGAATCACGACTTGCATGTCGATGAGTATGACAACCGGCAAGAGCCAGAGGAGTTGTCTTAATTATGACCTGTGTGTCATTGAATAATGCCATGTAATTACTTTACTTTATTGCTAAATCGTTAGCCATAGTAGTAGAAGTAATAGTTGGCGAGACAACTTCATGAAGACACGATGATGGAGATCATGATGATGGAGATCATGGTGTTATGCCGGTGACGAAGGTGATCATGCCGGGCCTCAAGATGGAGATCAAAGGCGCAAGATGATATTGGCCATATCATGTCACTTTATGATTTGCATGTGATGTTTGTCATGTCTACATCTTATTTGCTTAGAATGACGGTAGCATAAATAAGATGATCCCTCAGTAAAATTTCAAGAAAGTGTTCCCCCTAACTGTGCACCATTGCGAAAGTTCATTGTTTCGAAGCACCACGTGATGATCGGGTTTGATAGATTCTAACGTTCACGTACAACGGGTTTAAGCCAGATTTACACACGCGAAACACTTAGGTTGACTTGACGAGCCTAGCATGTACATACATGGCCTCGGAACACAAGAGACCGAAAGGTCGAACATGAGTCGTATAGTAGATACGATCAACATGGAGATGTTCACCGATGATGACTAGTCCGTCTCACGTGATGATCGGACACGGCCTAGTTGACTCGGATCATGTATCACTTAGATGACTAGAGGGATGTCTATCTGAGTGGGAGTTCATTAGATGAACTTAATTATCATGAACATAGTTAAAAGGACTTTGCAAATTATGTCCTAGCTTACGCTTTAGTTCTACTATTTAAGATATGTTCCTGGAGAAATTTTAGTTGAAAGTTGACAGTAGCGATTATGCGGACTGGATCCATATTCTAAGGATTGTCCTCATTGCTGCGCAGACGACTTATGTCCTTAATGCATCGCTCGGTGTGCTGAACCTCGAGCGTCGTTTGTGGATGTTGCGAACATCTGACATACACGTTTTGATGACTACGTGATAGTTCAGTGCGTAATGTTAAACGGTTTAGAATTGAGGCACCAGAGACATTTTTGAAACGTCGTGGAACATATGAGATGTTCCAAGAGCTGGAATTGGGATTTCAGGCTCGTGCCCACGTCAAGAGGTGTGAGACCTCTGACAAGTTTCTTAAGCGTGCAAACTAAGGGAGGAAAGCTCAATCGTTGAGCATGTGCTCAGATTGTCTAAGTACTACAATCGCTTGAATCGAGTGGGAGTTATCTTTCAGATGAGATAGTGATGGTTCTCCAAAGTCACTGCCACCAAGCTACTAGAGCTTCATGATGAACTATAACATATCAGTGATAGACATGATGATCCTTGAGCAATTCGCGATGTTTGACACCGCGAAAGTAGAAATCAAGTAGGAGCATCAATTGTTGATGGTTAGTAAAACCACTAGTTTCAAGAAGGGCAAGGGAAAGAAGGGATACTTCATGAAATGGCAAATCAGTTGCTGCTCTAGTGAAGAAACCCAAGGTTGAACCCAAACCCGAGACTGAGTGCTTCTGTAATGAGGGGAACGGTCACTGAAGCAGAACTACCCTAGATACTTGGTAGATGAGAAGGCTGGCAAGGTCGACAGAAGTATATTGGATATACATTATATTAATGTGTACTTTACTAGTACTCCTAGTAGCACCAGGGTATTAGATACCGGTTCGGTTGCTAAGTGTTGGTAACTCGAAATAAAAGCTGCAGAATAAACGAAGACTAGCTAAAGGTGAGATGACGATATGTGTTGTAAGTGTTTCCAAGCTTGATGTGATCAAGCATCGCATACTCCCTCTACCATCGAGATTGGTGTTAAACCTAAATAATTGTTATTTGGTGTTTGCGTTGAGCACAGACATGATTGGATTATGTCTATTGCAATACGGTCATTCATTTAAGGAGAATAATAGTTACTCTATTTATTTGAATAATACCTTCAATGTCTTGAACCTAAAATGAATGGTTTATTGAATCTCGATCGTAGTGATACACATGTTCATGCCAAAAGATATAAGATAGTGATGATAGTACACTACTAGGGAAAAGGCTAGCAGCAGCGCGGGTTTTTAGGCTAGCAGCAGCGCGGGTGGCCGCGCTACTAATAAGGCGCTACAGCTAACTCATAGTAGTAGCGCGGTCCTAACCCGCGCTACTACTGTTGACGATATCAGCAGCGGTTTTTGCGGACGCGCTACTATTAACTAGCTGTAGCGATTTCGCCATCCCTCGCTACTGCTATATCTTTCATCATTTTCCCATTTCAGTTCTCCTTTCAGATACTAGATACTAGGTACTGCTAGTAGATATCAAATTCATAAACCATTACTAGGTACGGTAGTACTCCCTTCGTTCCAAATTACTCGTCGTGGTTTTAGTTCAAACCACGACGAGTAATTTGGAACGAAGGGAGTACTAGATAACAATTTCATGCATAGCCAACATGCATCCTCAAGCAGTACAATTCATATCAACGGCCATCATCATATGAAGTTCTAGATGATATCGACGACGATCATCATATGTAGTTCTAGATGATATAGCCACACACACATATGTAGTTCTAGATGATATAGCCACACACACACATATGTAGTTCTAGATGATATAGCCACACACACATATGTAGTTCTAGATGATATCGAAGACAATCATCATCCTCAAGCCTGGGCGGTTGGTGTTCCTGATAGTAATTAGGATGGCCTGTCCAACACGAAGATTCTTGCCATCGAGGAATTTCTTCCACCCAACCGAGTTTAAGTGTGTGCGACCGTCCGTGTCCACGCGGTAAGTACAGGTTGTGACGGAGCCCCTTGCAGTAAGGCGTAGTCCAGCTGAGCCTTCTTCATCAGGCTCGATACCATAACTCACAGATATGCTCTTTGCCAATTTCTGAATAAGAAAAACATATCAATTAATAAGCATGTGATCGAACTCTACACTAAAACATATATATCATCGACTAGATTCCACACAACATACCATATCATTGGACTGTACACTAAGTAATTCACACTATTAATTTGCATTTGTAAGTATAACATACCATATCATGTCGATCAACCATGGTATTTGTCAAGCGGGTCACGAATGGCACCCCGACAAAGTCAGCACGTGGCGGAATTATGTCCCACAGGTTGCACACCTCCTCCTCACTCAGCCTTGTTCTTTGAGCTACGATGGCTTCATGAAGTGGGTCCTCATCATCTTCATCGAGTGGGTCCTCATTATCTTCATTATCTTCATCATCTTCGTCATCTTCATCATCTTCCACCAGGTTGAGATAAATGACAGCTAGCTTGGGTCTTTCTGCTCGGAAGTTGAAGCTGACCAACTCGCCACCAGTAAGATGCATGCGAGCGGCGAAACGGGCCCATCCATCTCCTCCAATCTGCGACATATTGCGTCCTTTCTCGACCTCCATAGTGTACGGCCTCCCAGGAGCCTCAAATGTCACAGTATCTCCTGTCAGCTTGTTGAATTTCAACCTCACATTGCATGGGACGATCTGTGTAAAATAAGCAAAATGACACAATGCAGTAATGCCAACACTAAAAATAAAATAGTTATTACATTTCATCTAATTTCTTACCGCCGCATGACGAAAACTCGGCTGGAAGTAGATGCCGAACAGCTTGCCAGTTGCAAGGCTGCTGGCACATCTTGACTTGCACAGTTGACATAGTGGTGGTGGTGGTGGCGCCATTCTTCCTAAAGCAACATGAGCAAAGGATTAACGATCAACTAAATCAAAATGTTCTAAGTGAACTAAATCAACTAGCCTACTAAATCAACTAAATCAAAATGTTCTAAGTGAACTAAATCAACTAGCCTACTAAATCAACCAAATCAAAATGTTCTAAGTCAACTAAATCAACTAGCCTACTAAATCAACTAAATCAAAATGTTCTAAGTCAACTAAATCAACTAGCCTACTAAATCAACTAAATCAAAATGTTCTAAGTCAACTAAATCAACTAACCTACTAAATCAACTAAATCAAAATGTTCTAAGTTAACTAAATCAACTAGCCTACTAAATCAACTAAATCAAAATGTTCTAAGTCAACTAAATCAACTAGCCTACTAAATCAACTAAATCAAAATGTTCTAAGTCAACTAAATTAACTAAATGAATTAGCCTACTAAATCAACTAAATAAAATGTTCTAAGTCAACTAAATCAACTAGCCTACTAAGTCAACTAAATTATATCAACTAAATCAAAATGTTGCATATGAGCAGGAGGGAGAAGGAGGGGCGACTCGAGGAGGGAGAAGAGAGTAGGATGGAGGAGGAAGGCAGAGCGAGGAGGGGCCGGCCGGCGCGGCCAGTTGAGGGAGGACGGAGGAGGAAGGCGGAGCGAGGAGGGGCCGGCCAGCGGCGAGTGGAGAGGGAGGACGGAGGAGGAGGCCGGTACCGAGTCCAGCAAGGAGGAGGAGGTGACGGCGCGCGGCGCAGACGGAGGAGGGGCGACGGGGGCGCACGGTGCAGACGGATCGGAGAGGTTTGAGTGGCTGTGTGTGTGAGTGGATCCGAATGGAGGGGATGAGGGAGATGAATGGCTTAGCAGTAGCGCTCTTCAGGAAAAGACGCTACTGCTAAGCTACCTAGCAGCAGCGCCTTTCACAGTAAAGCGCTACTGCTATGTGTCAGCATGTAAAAATAGACTTTGTTCAATATATCAAAAACACATTGATCATCAACGATCTTTTTCTGTACAATCTGATTTGACAATATGAGTCCTCACCCGTTTAGGAACAGGTAAAGACTCATATTGCAGCCACAAATTCTACACATAGAGTTCAATGAAGATCAAGTGCTTGTCAAAGTGTGAGAAGTAACATATTTAAGGTGGTAGAAACTCTCTTCACGGAGCGAGGTGGGACTAAATTTTTGTAGGAAACTTAGCAGTAGCGCTTATCAGAGAAATGCGGTGCTACTATGCCACGTAGCAGTAGCGCGCATCACCTTAACGCGTTGCTGCTATAACTACCCTCGCGGCGGCCTCGTAGGAATTATAGCAGCAGCGCGTCTTTGGGGTGACGCGCTACTGCTATATTTGTCTCAGCAGTGAGTTTTGTCTGTCCGCGCTACTGCTAGTTAGCAGCAGCGAGTTATTTTGGAGCGCGCTGCTGGTAAGATTCTGTGTATAGGCTTTTCCCTAGTAGTGGTACCACATACTTGTGGCACTGCCATTTGAGTCATATTGGTATAAAATGCATGAAGAAGCTCCATGTTGATGGATCCTTGGACTCACTCGTTTTTGAAAAGATTGAGACATGCGAACCATGTCTATTGGTGTATACGCATGAAGAAAATCCTTGCAGATGGATCGTTTGGACTCACTTGATTTTGAATCACTTGAGACATGCAAATCATACCACATGGGCAAGATGACTAAAAAGCCTCGTTTTCAGTAAGATGGAACAAGAAAGCAACTTGTTGGAAGTAATACATTTTGATGTGTGCAGTCCAATGAGTGCTGAGGCACGCAGTGGATATCGTTATGTTCTTACTTCACAGATGATTTGAGTAGATGCTGAGTATATTTACTCGATGAAACACAAGTCTGAATTATTGAAAGGTTCAAGTAATTTCAGAGTGAAGTTGAAGATCGTCGTGACAAGAGGATAAAATGTCTATGATGTGATCATAGAGATGAGTATCCAAGTTATGAGTTTGATATACAATTAAGACATTGTGGAAATTGTTTCACAACTAATACCGCCTGGAACACCATAGTGTGATGGTGTGTTCGAACATCATAGCTGCACCCTATTGGATATGGTGCATACCATGATGTCTCTTATCGAATTAGCACTACTGTTTATGGGTTAGGCATTAGAGACAACCGCATTCACTTCAAATAGGACACCACGTAATTCCGTTGAGATGACAGCGTATGAACTATGGTTTAGAGAAACCTAAGGTGTCATTTCTTAAAAGTTTGGGCTGCGAAGCTTATGTGGAAAAGTTTTAGCCTGATAAGCTCAAACCCAAAGCGGATAAATGCATCTTCATAGGACACCCAAAACAGTTGGGTATACCTCCTATTTCAGATCCGGAAGCAAAAGTGATTGTTTCTAGAAACGGGTCCTTTCTCGAGGAAAAGTTTCTCTTGAAAGAATTGAGTGGGAGGATGGTGGAGACTTGATGAGGTTATTGAACCATCACTTCAACCAATCTGTAGCATGGCACAGGAAGTTGTTCCTGTGGCGCCTACACCAGTTGAAGTGGAAGCTGATGATAGTGATCATGAAACTTCGGATCAAGTCACTACCAAACCTCGGAGGTCGACAAGGACGCGTACTGCTTCGGAGTGGTACGGTAATCCTGTCTTGGAGGTCATGTTGCTAGACAACAATGAACCTACGAGCTGTCGAGAAGCGATGGTGGGCCCGGATTCCGACAAATGGCTCGAGGCCAGGCCATAAAATCCGGGAGAGGATCCATGTATAAAACAAAGTGTAGACTTTGGAAGAACTACTTGATGGTCGTAAGGCTGTTGGGTACATATGGATTTTAGAAGGGCAAACGGACAATGATGGTAAATGTCACCATTAAGAAAGCTCGACTTGTCGCTAAGATGTTTTCCGACAAGTTCAACGAGTTGACTACGATGAGACTTTCTCACTCGTAGCGATGCTAAGAGTCTGTTGAAATTATATTAGCAGTTCTTGCATTATTTATGGAATCTTGCAGATAGGATGTCAAAACATTGTTTCCTCAATGATTTTCTTGAGGAAAGGTTGTATGTGATATAACTAGAAGGTTTTGTCAATCCTAAAATATGCTAACAAGTATGCAAAGCTCCAACAATCCTTCTAAGGATTGGAGAAAGCATCTTGGAGTTGGAATATACGCTTTGATGAGATGATCAAAGATTTTGGGTTTATACAAAGTTTATTAGAAACTTGTATTTCCAAAGAAGTGAGTGGAAGCACTATAGCATTTCTGATGAGTATATGTTGTTGACATATGTTGATCGGAAATGATGTAGAATTTCTGGAAAGCATATAGGGTTATTTGAAAAGTGTTTTTCAATGGAAAATCTGGATTAAGCTACTTGAACATTGAGAATCAAGATCTATAAGGATAGATCAAAATTGCTTGATAGTACTTTCAAATGAGTACGCACTGTGACAAGATTTTGAAGGAGTTCAAAATAGATCGACAAAGAAGGAGTTCTTGGCTGTGTTATAAGGTGTGAGTATTGAGTAAGACTCAAGACCTGACCATAGCAGAAGAGAGAGAAAGGACAAAGGTCGTCCCCTATGCTTTAGACATAGGCTCCACAATATGCTATGCTGTGTACCGCACCTAAAGTGTGCCTTGCCATGAGTCAGTCAAGGGGTACAAGTGTGATCCAGGAATGGATCACATGACAACGGTCAAGGTTATCCTTAGTAACTAGTGGACTAAGGAAATTTCTCGATTATGGAGGTGGTAAAAGAGTTCGTCGTAAAGGGTTATGCCGATGCAAACTTTGACACTAATCCGGATGACTCTGAGTCATAAACCGGATTCTTATAGTAGAGCAGTTATTTGGAATAGTTCCAAATAGCGCGTGGTAGCTGGATCTAGGAGATGACATAGAGATTTTTAAAGCACACACGGATCTGAAAGATTCAGACCCGTTGACTAATAACCTCTCTCGCAAGCGAGATATGATCAAACCCAATGGGTGTTGGATTCATTACAATCACATAGTGATGTGAACTAGATTATTGACTCTAGTGCAAGTGGGAGACTGTTGGAAATATTCCCTAGAGGCAATAATAAAATGGTTATTATTATATTTCCTTGTTCATGATAATTGTATATTGTTCATGCTATAATTGTATTAACTGGAAACCGTAATACATGTGTGACTACATAGACCACAACATGTCCCTAGTGAGCCTCTAGTTGACTAGCTCGTTGATCAATCGATGGTTATGGTTTCCTGACCATGGACATTCTATGTCATTGATAGCGGGATCACATCATTAGGAGAATGATGTGATGGACAAGACCCAATCCTAAGCATAGCACACGATCGTGTAGTTCGTTTGCTAAAAGCTTTTCTAATGTCAAGTATCATTTCCTTAGACCATGAGATTGTGCAACTCGCGGATACCATAGGAATGCTTTGGGTGTGCCAAACGTCACAACGTAACTACGTAGCTATAAAGGTGCACTACAGGTATCTCCGAAAGTGTCTGTTGGGTTGGCACAAATCGAGACTGGGATTTGTCACTCCGTGTGACGGAGAGGTATCTCTGGGCCCACTCAGTAATGCATCATCATAATGAGCTCAATGTGACTAAGTAGTTAGTCACGGGATCATGCATTACAGAATGAGTAAAGTGACTTGCCGGTAACGAGATTGAACGAGGTATTGGGATACCGACGATCAAATCTTGGGCAAGTAACGTATCGATTGACAAAGGGAATTGTATACGGGATTGCTTGAATCCTTGACATCATGGTTCATCCGATGAGATCATCGTGGAACATGTGGGAGCCAACATGGGTATCCAGATCCCGCTGTTGGTTATTGGCCAGAGAGCTATCTCGGTCATGTCTGCATGATTCCCGAACTCGTAGGGTCTACACACTTAAGGTTCGGTGACGCTAGAGTTGTTATGGGAATTAGTGTTATCCTATATATTGTCACTTTTTTTAACTGTAACTAAAGGGATTCGACGGAATTTTTAGAAAAATGTCAATATCTCCTTTCTTGATCTCAAATTCTCAATCGACTGATATGCAAATTATTTTCTGTAATCATCACTAGATGCATACTTTCTAGATAACATCTTGCTAATTAGCAATATGATACAAGAAATTAAAACCACTGTTAGTTGAATAAAAAAAGATTTGGATGGTTAGAAAATTAGAAATTGCAAGTTATTTCAGCTGCTTACTAGTCAAGAACAAAAATCAGAGCTCGCCTTTTCTGATCCTACCCAATGATAATCCCCAAGTGCAAGGAATCATCGTAGCAATTTCCAAAGGTGGAAGTGATAAGTATGGAGTGTCTAACCCATAAGGAGCTAAAGGTAAGATCAGTATTCTCTCAATTCCTATCTGCCACTGATACAACTCTACGTACACCGAACGTTTGCTTCCAACTAGATACGAGAAATAAAACTACGTTGTGGGTATGAAGAGGATAACTTTGCATGATATCGGGGAGCTAGAATATAAAACTAGGTGCTGTTATCATAAAGTTAGAATATATTACTAAATATTATAAATAGCGAGTGTGGAATAATGATGGATCGGTGTGCGGATTTATCCTAGGCAATTGTTAACAAGACCGGTAGTCGTCATTGCAATTTCATATGAGGGAGAGGCATAAGCTAACATAATTTCTCTTCTTGGATCATAAGCATTTATGATTGGAACTCTAGCAAGCATCCGCAACTACTAAAGATCATTAAGGTAAAACCCAACCATAGCATTAAAGCATAAAGTCCCCTTTATCGCCATACGCCACGACCCCCTTACTCGGGTTTATGCTTCTGTCACTCAAGCAACCGACTATAAACGAACCATGAACATATTGCAACACCCTACAGCGGGAATCCCTCACGCTTGCGCGACACGGAGGGCACAATAGGACAGCTCCAAAATAAAACATACAACCCGTACCAATCTAGATCATCAATAAACCCAAAGACAAAAGGTATCTACTCAAAACATCATAGGATGGCAACACATCATTGGATCATAATATGTGGCATAAAGCACCATGTTCAAGTAGGGATTACAGTGGGGTGCAGGAGAGTGGACCGCGTAAAAGAGATGAAGATGATGATGGTGATGGTGATGTTGATGAAGACGATCACCGTGGCGATGATTCCCCTCAAGATGGCACTCCGGCACCACCGAGAGAGAGAGGAGAGGTCCTCCTCCTTGTGCTTCCTCCTCCATGGCCTCCCCCTGGATGGGGAGAAGTTCTCCCTCTAGTCCTTGGCCTTCATGGCGATGACGGTCCCTCCGGGATCCTCCTCCATGGCCTCCGGTGATGATGGCCCCCTCCGGCAGGCCGCCAGAGAGGGCCTAGATTGATTTCTCGTGGCTACAGAGGCTTGCGGCGGCGGAACTTCCGATCTAGGTTATTTCCCGAAGGTTTCTGTATTTATAGGAGAGGTTGGCGTTGATTTCAAGTCAGGGCGGTCTCCGGGCTGTCCACGAGGCAGGGGGCGTGCCCCCCACCCTCGTGGGCAGCCTGGGACTCTTTTGGCCCAACTCTTGCACTCCAGGGGCTTCTTTTGGTCCATAAAAATTCATCAAAAATTGGCACGTCAATTGGACTCCGTTTGGTATCCTTTTCTGTAAAACTCAAAAACAAGGAGAAAACAGAAACTGGCACTGGGCTCTAGGTTAATAGGCTAGTCCCAAAAATCATATAAAATAGCATATAAATGCATATAAAACATCCTAGATGGATAATATAATAGCATGAATACTTCATAAATTATAGATATGTTGGAGACGTATCAGCATCCCCAAGCTTAATTCCTGCTCGTCCTCGAGTAGGTAAATGATAAAAGAAATAATTTATGAAGTGTGAATGCTAGCAGGTGCACAAGTTTGATCAATGATAATTTCAATCACCTTTCATGATCAAGTAACAAGCTATTCACATCTTAAAGTATAGATCATAAACTTTTTTGAAAACTAACAAACAATGCTCTTAGTGATCAAACAATTGCAATTCATCTTATTTTCAGGAAGGGTCTATGTAAGAGCTTTGATTTAGCAAATCCCACATACTCAAGTTCGTATAGTCTTTCACAATTGCTAACACTCTTAAGATATTTATGGGTTCAA
Source organism: Triticum aestivum (assembly GCF_018294505.1). Lineage (NCBI taxonomy): Eukaryota > Viridiplantae > Streptophyta > Magnoliopsida > Poales > Poaceae > Triticum > Triticum aestivum. Next base: position 756,557,030 of record NC_057813.1, on the reverse strand, counting down.
AGTTTTAATCGGACACAGAGAACGATAGGGGCTTATAGTTTTGCCTCCCAGCCTTTTACCTCAAGGGCAATGTCAACAATAATACTTTATGAAAACCTACATCCAAGTGGATATATGTATCCGGATCGCTCCAACACAAAGTGCTTGCCAAAGGAAAAAGTGTAAAACGAAAAGGTGATGATCACCATGACTCTTGTATAAGGGTAGAATATAAAAGTAAAAGATAGGCCCTTCGCAGAGTGAAGCGGAGGTTGTCACGCGATTTTAAGGTTGGATGCACAAAATCTTAATGCAAAAGAACGTCACTTTATATTGCCTCTTGTGATAGAGACCTTTATTATGCAGTCCGTCGCTTTTATTTCTTCCCTATCACAAGTTCGTATAAAGCTTTTTTTCTTCGCACTAATAGATCATACATATTTAGAGAGCAATTTTTATTGCATGCACCGATGACAACTTACTTGAAGGTTCTTACTCAAGCCATAGGTAGGTTTGGTGGACTCTCATGGAAAAACTAGTTTAAGGGATGTTTGGAAGCACAAGTAGTATTTCTACTTGGTGCAAAGAATTTTGCTAGCATGAGAGGAAAAGGCAAGCTCAACATGTTGGATGATCCAGGACAATATACTTTATTTTGGATATAAGAAATTATAATCCATTACGTTGTCTTCCTTGTCCAACCTCAACCTTTTAGCATGTCATATTTTAATGAGTGCTCACAATTATAAAAGATGTCCAAGATAGTATATTTATATGTGAAATCTCTCTTCCTTCAATATTCTTTCATGAACTGTTCAAGTGACCAATTCTGCGTTTCCTAAATTTCAATAAGTTTACTACCTATACTTATTACGTGTGAAGTCATTACTCCCCATGGTATAAGCATATGAAACATATATAAATTTAGATTTATGATATTCAATTCATTCAACCATTTACTCATAGGATATACATGAAGCATGTGAGCAAATGACAAACTACTCCAAAAGATATAAGTGAAGAACACCGAGTAGTAAAACAATTAACTAGCCATGGGAGGATTCTCTTTTTTATTCAAGATTTCAGATCCAATGATTTTATTCAAACAGCAAGTGAAATTGAAAATACACTCCAAGCAAAACACATATCATGTGACGAATAAAAATATAGCTCCGAGTAAAGTATACCAATAGTTTTGAAGACGAAAGAGGGGATGCCTTTCGGGGCATCCCCAATCTTAGGCGCTTGAGTCTTCCTTGAATATTACCTTGGGGTGCCTAGGGCATCCCCAAGCTTAGGGTCTTTCCACTCCTTATTCTCCTCATATCGATATATCACCCAACGCTTGAAACTTCAATCGCACAAAACTTAATGGAACTTCGTGGGATAGGTTAGTATGATAAAGATCAAACCATTCACTTTGATACTGTCAAAAACAAGGTCATAACTGTTCTCACACAATGCCTACTGTACCATACCATTTCTACAATTTATATTAAGAAATATAAGCAATAGAAACTAGAAAACAAGAAAACTATGCAATGAAAACAGAATCTGTGAGAAACAAAACAGTCTGTAATGATCTGAACATAAACCATACTTCTACTACTCAAACAATTATGAAATAAATTGGTGGACGTGAGGAATTTCTCTATTAATCATCTGCAAAAGGAATCAACCTAAAATCACTCTCCAGTAAAAAAATGGCATCTATTCTCGCGAGCGCAAAGTTTCTGTTTTTTACAGCAAGATTGCAAAGATTTCACCCATGTCTTCCCAAAGGTTCTACTCGGCAAAAACACTAATTAATACATAAAACCACATCTAACCAGAGGCTAGATGAATTATTTATTACTAAACAGGAACAAAAAGCAAGAAACAAAAATAAAATTGGGTTGCCTCCCAACAAGCGCTATCGTTTAACGCCCCTAGCTAGGCATGATGATTTCAATGATGGTCACAAAAAAGATAAGAATTGAAACATAAAGAGAGCATCATGAAGAATACGACTAGCACTTTTAAACCTAACTCACTTCCTAGGCCTAGGAATTTTGTGAGCACACAATTTAAGGGAACAAGAATCAACTAGCATAGGAAGGCAAAGCAAGTATAACTAGGAAACTTTAAGCACATAGAGAGGAAACTTGATATTATTGCAACTCCTACAAGCATATATTCCCCTCTCATTATAATTTTCAGTAGCATCATGAATGAGTTTAACAATACAACCATCACATAAAGCATTCTTTTCATGATCTACAAGCATAGAAATTTTTCTACTCTCCACATAAGCAAAATTTTCTCATTCGGAACAGTGGGATCACTAATTCCTAATGTTGACACTCTTCCAAACCCACTTTAGATGATAGTATTATTCATACTCCAAAAGATATAAGTGAAGTTCATGGAGCATTCTACAATTAATTGTTCAACGCGATTTTGTATTAAAGCAAAAAAGTTGAATACTTTTTGTATTAAAAAAGAGTCATCATCCCGGGATTTGCTTTTCTTGCTTCTACATGACTAACCCATATGATTGATTTATTATTATAGAAGGTTATTTGTTGTTGTTTTTGAGTGCAGGATATACAAGAAAGAATGAACATGTACACATAGACTAGTGCGTGCAAGCATGGGCTGGCTTATGTCTAAATCAGCCTTGTACGTGTGGTGCATGGCAAAATTGCCTACGCACTACAGGCATGCATGGAAGACCAGGTATCGTAGCAAACGTGCAAGTAGGTTCTTGGGGCCGATGGGAGCGGCCATAGGTATAGCAGCAACGTGCACCTCTTTGCCTTTTTTTTTGCATGGTAATACGTGTCTCATTCATATCATAAAGAATAAAGTACAAGTCACGTAAGAACCGACATGACAAAACTGAAAAGATAGCAGAACATCTCTGATATGCAGCTTTGCGGACCTCCAAGGTGGGGGCATTAGAGTACGTGTAACTTTGGACGTATGAAAGCCCCTCACTAGATGCGCTAGTTTGACGCTGAGGATGAAGAAAGTGTATTTTGACTTTGAATATGAAAAGATGCCATGGTTTTGTGGAGTTTGCGGGTTTGTAGGTTATGTGGCAAAGGAACATGGGAATGGGGTTCATGAGGAGTCTGCTATTATTTACCCTATAACTCTGATTGCGCCGGAGTTCACAAGGGAGGATCAGATTGGGCTGGCTGGCTCATATGGCAGAGGAGGAGGAGGTAGAACGGGAGGAGGAGGTAGAGCGGGTTTTGCGGCAGGAACAAATCCCAGCAGACCAAGGAAGGAAAATGATGAGTTAAGTAGTTCGGCTAGTAGTCTCTTGAAATCAAATGATGTCCATTCGCAAACTTCGAGTGCTCTGAAGAGAAGACTGGAGTTTGAGGAGAAGGGGAAGGCGAATCAGCTGGCACTGACGCAGGGAAAAGGTGAGGATGGAGTAGAGGCGAGAAGGGAGGTAGAAACGGAGGAGGGGAGGGAAGAACATGACAGCACATCACAAGACTCTAAAAGGTGTAAAGCAGATGAGTCGACAGATATGGACTTGGCAACATTGGCGGCCTCCCAGCAGGAGGACCGCCAGGCCCAATGATTCTCTTAGGATGGAACTGCCATGGGATGCGTCAGTCCCGGGCAGTTAGAGCACTCCTGGATGTTCAGAAGTTCTATAAACCAGATGTGTTATTTCTTTCTGAAACTCATCTGTCTGACGCAAGGGCCGAACGGTTGATGAGGAAGCTAGGGTTCCAGGAGAGGCTGGTTGACCCGAGTGATGGGAGGGCGGGAGGATTATTGATGATGTGGAGGAATGGAGTGTCTGTCACCGATCATGGTGTAACTGCAAACTTTATTCATGTAAGCATAGATGATGGAAGGAAGTGGAGATGCACCGGCTTCTATGGGGAGCCGGCGAGGGAGAACAAGCATAAATCATGGGAGTACCTACGGGGACTGCACCAAATGAGAGATGAACCGTGGATAGCATTCGGAGACTTTAATGAAATTTTATTCATGCATGAAAAGGAAGGTGGAGCAGCTAGAGAGCAAAGAACCATGCAAGCATTTAGAGATGCTCTATCTGATTGTGAACTTGAAGATATGGGAGCGACGGGAGACGTCTATACGTGGAGTAGAGGAGCGATCAAGGAGAGGTTGGATAGAGCAGTATGCAACTCAAGATGGAGGCAACTCTTCCCTAATGCAGGGGTCATCAACGGTGAAATGACCAAGTCTGACCAGAGGCGTTTGGTGATTAACACTGAATTATATGTAGAGGTGATTCGGTCTCCTTTTTCAATGAAGAGATTTGAGGGGAGATGGCTCAAGGAGGAAACAGTCGAGGAGGTGGTACGAACGGCTTGGATGAAAGCGTCGTTGTTAGGCCTTGGACCATTCAAACAAAAATTAGACTCAGTCCATAATGATCTGCATAAGTGGGACAAAGAAGTACTAAAAAGGCCACAGAAGAGAATGGCGAAACTGAAGAAGGAGTTAGAGAATCTGAGAACATGGCCAGCTATGGACGCAGCGATTGATAGACAAAAAGAAATACTTTTAACTATTGAAAACTAGATGGAGCAGGAAGAGATTGAATGGGTGCAGAGAGGAAGAGCTAATTGGCTGAAGCACAGTGACCGTAATGCAAATTTTTTCCATTTGTACGCTTCGGCAAGGAAGAAGAGGAACACGATCAAGGGTTTAATGGACGAACATGGGGTAATGCAGGAAGGACAATAGGAGATGGATGACATCATTAAAAATTATTTTGCAACACTGTTTTCTTCCCAGGTTCAGGCCCCTAATGAGGCTGTTATTGAGAAGGTGACTCCGAGGGTGACAACTCAAATGAATGAGGCACTGTTAGCTCCATTCACGGAGGAGGATGTGCGTCCTATGGTGTTTAACATAGGTGATTTTAAGGCACCAGGGCCTGATGGACTGCACGCGGCGTTCTATAAGAGATTCTGGAGTATGTTAAAGGATGATCTTGTGAAGGAGGTGTTAGAGGCTATCAACTCAAGAAGAATTCCAGAGGGATGGAACAGTACAACCATTGTGTTGATACCGAAAGTAGAAAGCCCCACTAGCATCACGCAGTTCAGGCCGATTAGTTTATGCAACGTAGTGTATAAAATCATCTCGAAGATGATTGCTAATCGGCTCAAGTTGATTCTCCCGAAGATCATTAGTCCTACTCAGAGCGCCTTCGTGCCCGGGAGATTGATCACAATAACAATTTGATTGCTTATGAGTGTGTCAACACAATCGAGAGGAAGAACGGAAAGTCTGGATTATGTGTAGTTAAACTCGACATGCATAAGGCATATGATCGAGTTGAATGGTGTTTTCTGAGGAGAATGATGCAGAGACTTGGGTTTGCGGAGCAATGGATCTCCTTGATCATGGAGTGTGTGTCCTCGGTGTCTTATAATGTGCGATATAATTCCTGGTGCACTGAGGTTTTTTCACCCACTCGAGGGCTTCGGCAAGGGGATCCGTTGTCACCTTACCTGTTTTTAATTTGTGCGGAGGCGCTATCCTGTATGCTCAAAGAGGAGGAAAATAATGGCTCGCTCTTTGGGGTCAAGGTATGTAGGGAGGCTCCGCAAATTTCCCATTTGCTTTTCGCTGATGATTCATTAATCTTAATGAAAGCGGATGGCCACAACGCGGCGTGTCTTCGAAGGGTGCTTGATGACTATTGTGCGAGCTCAGGCCAATTGGTCAGTGATGCAAAGTCTAGCATTTTCTTCAGCGAGAACACGCCAGTGCAGGAGAAGGTAGTAATATGTCAGCACCTAAATATTGCCAATGAAGCTCTGAATGATAAATACCTAGGCTTACATGCGATGGTAGGTGTTGATAGAAGTGATTCCTTTGAGTATCTTATTGGTAGAATAAATCAATTGGTTATTGGATGGAAGGAGAAGTTGCTTTCCTCTGGTGGTAAGGAAACGCTTATTAAGGCTGTTGCTCAAGCTATGCCGGTACTTGCGATGTCTGTGTTCAAAATTCCAAAGAAAGTTTGCAAAGGAATGACAGATGCAATATCAAAGTACTGGTGGGGTGATGATGACAACCATAAGCGCATACACTGGGCGGCATGGTGGAAACTATGTGTGCCTAAGGATAGAGGAGGGCTGGGATTCAGGGACTTACATAGCTTGAATCTTGCTTTACTTGCCAAACAAGTATGGAGGCTGTTGGAAAACCCTGACTCTCTTTATGCACAGATTCTGAGGGCTAAATATTACCCAGATGGAAAATTATTAGATGCTAAAATGAAGAGCAGGAGCTCGTATACGTGGCAAAGTATTTGTGCTGGGATTAACACGTTCAAGAGAGGTGCAATATGGCGTATAGGAGATGGTTCACAAGTGAATATTTGGTCTGACTCGTGGATTCAATCTAGTGCTGACGGTCGTGTTATTACTCCACGAGGTTCGACTTTGCTGTCTAAGGTATCTGAACTAATTGATCCTGTCACCGGCCTATGGGATCAAGAGTTGATACATAGTGTGCCCACCGAATTTTGTCAATACCACTGGCACCGAATGGTATGATGGAAGACTTTGTGGCTTGGAGATTCACAAAGAACTACATTTTTTCGGTAAGATCAACTTATTATGTTGAATGGGAACACCAGTTTTCTCGCTGGTACGAAAGAACAGAGGGGCAACCGTCTCAACGTCACCCGGTTTGGGCAAATCTTTGGAGTTCCCAAGTACCAGCAAAGATCAAGATCCACGCATGGAAGGTCCTGCATGGATTCATTCCTTGTTATGGGGTCCTGGTGAATCGGCACATTGGCACGACGGATAGTTGTCCTATGTGTGCGGGTGGATGTGAAGACATTATGCATTCACTTTTTACTTGCACTAGGGCAGCTGAGATTTGGAGATGCCTGAAGCTGGATAAGTTTATAGAAGAAGCTTGCTCGACCGATAGGGCGGGAGCGGCGGCGTTGGACTATATTTTATGTGCTCCGGCTCGGCGGAGTTCGATATCACATGTTACTGCCCAAGCTCTCATCCTTGTGGGAATTTGGTATATATGGTGGGAACGACGACAACACGTCCATGGCCAAGATGTGCAAACCCCGACTCGGTCAGCGTTGTCTATCGCGGCGCTAACCGCTAATTATCTGAAGGCCATGAAGAAAAGTGCAGAACCAAGGAGAGATGGTTGGACGAAGCCGCTTGAAGGTTTTGTGAAGGTAAATGTAGATGCATCTTTCAAAGCACACTCTCTTCAAGGAGCTATAGGTGCTGTGGTACGAGATTATAAAGGTGCGTTCATCACGGCGTCGAACGAACAGCTTGAACATGTCGCAGATGCAGGGACGCCGGAAGCTTATGCATTACGACATGGTTTACTTTTGGCGCAACAGCTGGGGATAAGCAAGCTTGTGGTGGAGTCGGACTGCCTCGAGGTGATCAATACTATGAATAATGGAGGCTTTACGGTTTCAGGTGCAGCGGCGATTTACTCGGATTGTTTGGTTCTCATCATAGGATACGCTTCGGTCATTTTTGTCCATTGCCCGAGAGAAGCAAATTCTGTATCTCATGAGTTAGCTAGGTTGGCGAGGCCTTCCCCATTGCTTTGGCTGGAGGAACCGCCGGCTTTCATTGTAAAAAGCTTGGTGGACGATGTAACAGTTTTATGATCCAATAAAATGACCGAAGTTTCAAAAAAAAAAAAAAACATAGGAGCGAGGATCGACATGCACCGTGCAAATCTATTCCAAGAAAATCGGCAACGGCAGAACGACCGTGGCCTTGGCTGCGCATCATCAGCACCCACCCGGCTGCCTATATATACATGCGAGACATTCATTCCCAAGGCGGGGGGAGAAAGGATCAGAAGGGCCAGCCAGGAGGAGACGCGCCCATGCGGCTGCGTCGAGGAGATCGCATCGGAAGTAGAACTCAGGCGTACTGGAGGAGACGCGCCCGCGGCACGCTGGCCGGGCAGGCCCTGTCCGGCGGCGGCGGCGCGTGGGTGAAGGAGGGCTGCAGCAGCGCGCCCCCTACGTCCACTAGCCCGGCCAGCTGGTGTACTGGCTATCGAGACGACAGGCATGCAACGCGTGCGTGCAGATGAGGCGCACGCATCGCGTCTACTCCGGCTTCAACAAAAACTCAGACACGCACGGCGGCCACGGCGCCAAGGTGTGAGGGCGAGGAGAAGTCGCTCGCAGCAGCGCCATGCCGGAGGCGTCGCAGACCACTCCTGCACGCATGGAAGTTGAAAACGCATCTCCCGCCGCCCGACAGACGAAGAAGGAGGAGCAAGCCCTGCTGTGACTAATTTCATTTGCTACCATGTCTTTCGTTTATCTGATGATACAGCAGAAGCGAGAAAAGAGATCGTGCGTGTGGCAGGAACAGCCGTTGCAACACACATAGAGCTATGACTCCTAGCTCTCGTAGGCGGGGAGAAGAAAACAGCCAGGAGAAGATGCGCCTGCCGCAGCGTCGAGGAAGATGGCAGCCCCGCGACCCATCAGATGACCACGCACAGCACGACGCTCTTCCTGTAGCAGGTGCAACGGGGGTTCACGCACGCACGTCCAGAGAAAAGACCTGCTAGCACCACATCCATCCATCCGTCACCGGAGCACACAACCGGCGACTAGGCACACATCCATCATAACTCACGCACGGGAGAGATCCATCCATCCTTCACGCAACACAAGATCCATCCATCATTCACGCAACACAACATCCATCTATTCCACCACGCACACATCCATCCATCGCTCGGCAAACCACTTTGCAAAACACCAGAGGCAAATCACATCTTGCAGGAATTAACGCAGCTGCAACGGAGATCGACGGCCATCCGTGCAAGGGCGGCAAGGACTTCGACGAGATGAACACCAAGCTCATGTTTCCTGATGGTAAGATGATCGTCTAGTTACTTTTTCCCTTGTTTCTCTCCCTGCCATCCAGCATGCATGCACTACACCTAGAGTATGTGCCGGACAGCGGAGACGACGATGCTTGTGTGATCGTGTTGTCGCCGCCGCCGAAGACGACTCCACTGGACCAGAAAAACTGCACCGACATCGTTGGGGTTTGTCTACGCCAAGCCGTTCATTTTCAGGTGTCATGTTCTTGGCTGGAGATTACTCGGGAGCAGCCGGAGCTCTCCAACGACGCAGACCAACTGCTAGGCCCGGCACCCTACCATCGCAGCCTTCATGGCGCTCGGCGGACACCCCACGGTGTAAAGGCCGAGACAAACAGATGGCGACGAACAGGGCCACGGTGAACAGGTTCATGGCAAAGGGTACACCGGTGTACAGGTTTCGCATCACACTCTTGGAGGAGACGGCTTGGCGGAACCGGAGCTCGCCGACAACGTAGCCCGAGACTTGCCTTGCCCATCACGACATACAGGTCCTTGGTGGAACCAATATCCGCAACGACGGGTCTCAGACCGGTTCCTGCTTCATGAGGCTCGCGTCCCCGACGTACAGGTCAATGGCGTACATATCCTTCACTGAACCGAAGATTGCAACGACGCTGTACAAGACCGGTCCCTCCTTCGAGAGGCGCACCCACCATGGCGGACAGGTCCTTGGTATACAGGTCCAAGACGTCGCCGGCGTACAGGTCGCTCTTTGGTGTAGCATGATACGTCTCCAACGTATCTATAATTTATGAAGCATTCATGCTATTTTATTATCTGTTTTGAATGATTACGAGCTTTATTATACACTTTTATATTACTTTTGGGACTAACCTATTAACCGGAGGCCCATCCCATATTGTTGTTTTATTGTCTGTTTCAGTATTTCGAAGAAAAGGAATATCAAACGGAGTCCAAACGGAATGAAACCTTCGGGAGCGTGATTTTTGGAAAGGATATTATCCGGGAGACTTGGAGTTCAAGAAAGGGAAGGCTCGAGGAAGCCAGGAGATAGGAGGGCGCGCCCCCTGTCTCCTGGGCCCCTCGAGGCTCCCCCGACCGACTTCTTTCGCCTATATAAGTCTGCGTACCCCAAAAACATTGACACGGAAGATAGATCGGGAGTTTCGCCGCCGCAAGCCTCTGTAGCCACAAAAAACCTCTTGGGAGCCCTTTCCGCACCCTGCCGGAGGGGGAACCCATCACCGGTGGCCATCTTCATCATCTCGGCGCTATCCATGACGAGGAGGGAGTAGTTTACCCTCGGGGCTGAGGGTATGTACCAGTATCTATGTGTTTGATCTCTCTCTCTCTCTCTCTCTCTCGTGTTCTCTCTATGGCACGATCTTGATGTATCGCGAGCTTTGCCATTATAGTTGGATCTTATGATGCTTCTCCCCCTCTACTCTCTTGTGATGAATTGAGTTTTCCTTTTGAAGTTATCTTATCAGATTGAGTCTTTAAGGATTTGAGAACACTTGATGTATGTCTTGTCGTGCTTATCTGTGGTGACAATGGGATTTCACGTGCCACTTGATGTATGTTTTGGTGATCAACTTGCGGGTTCCGCCCATGAACCTATGCATACACTACAAGAAATATGTCAACTAGTGACCTTATGTCAGTGACCCTGGAAAAATTGGTCATAGATCTATGACCATTTGAGACCAATTGGTTAAAAGCTGTTCGGGGGGCTCCAAACCCTAAATCATTGCAACCATTTTGGTCAGAATGGTCGTAATTTCCTTACACGAAATGGTCATAAAGAAAACAGTGCTGGTCCGTTGCCTTATTTTTAGTTGTTAACGACCAATATAGATGGTCATAGCCTTGTAGACTGTGGTGGGTTGTGATGACTAGGCTCCATCTCATCAGTTTTGCCTATGTGTCATGTCCATGTGTCAATTTTTGCCCTAGGTTGTGAAGCAACCTATATTTCTGTTATTCTAAAAATTCCCAAAAAATTCTCATAAATTGTTTGGATCATATCTTCATCAAATATGTCAAAAACATTCCTTGCCTAGTTCAAAAATAACTCAACAATATTCATTTTCCTATTCTGTTCAGAGCAGCACTTTGTGAAGGAAGTACCACTTTGGCATGTCCAAATGGTATCCATTTTCTACAGTGCTTTCTTATGCCCAAATAACCATCCTCCACCATATGCCAGCTCAATCCATTCATTATTTTGAGCCCAGCTTCAACATTCGTATTTATGTCCAGTGTGGTACTTTGCAAAGCAAGTATCACCTACGCTCCTCCTTTTGAGCTAAAAATTTGTGAAGACGGTCTTCTTAGTAACTGATCATCATCAGCCAAAACTCACACCCATTAGCCATGAGCATTTCCCATACCGCTAATCAAACACTTGGCTGCTTATTCATGTTTGAGCATCGATCGGTCTCCTCGTGAGAATCTTATGTTGTGATTTTCTTTCTTGCACCTACCTGGGGAGTGCCCAACCCACTAGACATGCCTAGGCCGCCCAGAACACATGGAAATGCCACAGTCACGCAGTGACCACGCGGCGGGCATGCGAGTTTACACGCTCTAGAGTTGGGGCACTCGACCACCATCCAAACCTCGACGTATCGCCACCAAACCATGTATTGATGATTAAATAGGTACTTATGTAACTAGAAATGATTTTTGGAAAAAATAAATAGCAAACTATGAGGCAGCTGCAGTTCAAATTTGACCCGCTTCCTATTGAATCGGCGGGAATTTGTCTTTTTCACCAGAGGTGGATCAAAACTTTTGACACCCAACCATTTTGTCAATTTTGCGTTAAATATGGCCTTGTGTTTTATAAAATTGATTTGATCCAATTTTGCAACAAATATATGGTAGGTCCTTCACAAAAAAAAACTCATTTCAGGCACTCGGAAAATGGAAAATGAATTTTCCGTGCACAGAAAATGAAAACTTCCTTAGGCAACATTGTTTGCCATTCCAAGATGCACCCTTGTGCACAATATGAGATCATTTGAACAAACTATGCCATGAATGTGGCCATAAGATTGATCATTTGGCTTGAAAGCCATGAATCTTTACGCATTAGCGCATTTCTGAGAACACTTTTTAAAATAATTTCCGTATTACAAGTTTATTATTTTTCCTGGAAACTTGGTCATATATAATGACACAATGCGAAGGTTTTCCAATTTTTTGATTTTTTTTGAATTTTTTATGCCCATTTCAAAATGCGGTCAAAACGACGGGCTTGACCGTTCCTAGCTAGTGGTTGAATCTTGGAAAACTGTTGATGTTTCTCTGATTAAATAGATACTTATGTACCTAGAAATGATTTTTGGAAAAAATAAAGAGCAAACTATGAGGCACCTGCAGTTCAAATTTGACCCGCTTTCAACTGAATCGGCGGAAATTTGTCTTTTTCACCAGAGGTGGATCAAAACTTTTTACACCCAACCATTTGATCAATTGTGCATTAAATATGGCCTAGTATTTTATAAAATTGATTTGGTCCAATTTTTCCATAATTATTTGGTAGGTTCTTCACAAATAAACCTCATTCGGGGCACTCGAAAAATGGAAAATGGCTCTTTTGTGCAATGAAAGTGAAAACTCCCCAAAGAAACATTGTTTGGAATTTCAAGATGCACCCTTGTGCACACTATGAGATCATTTGAACAAACTATGCCATGAATGTGGCCATAAGATTGATCATTTGGCTTGAAAGCCATGAATCTTCACGCATGATAGCGCATTTCTGTGAACACTTTTTTAAAATAATTTCCGTATTACAAGTTTATTATTTTTCCTGGAAACTTGGTCATATATAATGACACAATGCGAAGGTTTTCCAATTTTTTGATTTTTTTTGAATTTTTTATGTCCGTTTCAAAATACGGTCAAAACGGCGGGCTTGACCGTTTCTAGCTAGTGGTCGAATCTTGGAAAACTTTTGATGTTTCTCTGATTAAATAGATACTTATTTACCTAGAAATGATTTTTAGAAAAAATAAAGAGCAAAATAAGCGGCAGCTGCACTTCAATTTGACCCGCTTCCAGCTGAATAGGCCGAAATATGTCTTTTTTATAGAAAGACTGTAAGGGAACCCCCTACAGTTTAATTGGTGCAACAAATCCAAATTGCAAGTACCATGCCTTGAACCTGGGTGGGTGGGAAGACATCAGCCCCTTCCCACCACTAGGCTATGCCTTAGTCTGCAAAAAAAACTTCTGACAACCAACCATTTTGTCAATTGTGTATTATATATGGCTTAGTATTCTAGAAAATTTATTTGGTCCAATTTGACAACAACTATTTGCTAGGTCATTCACAAAAAACCCGATTATTGGCACTCCAAAAATGATTAAAAATAGCTAGAAAGATCAGAAATGCCTACAAATTGGTCCTTATCCATAAAATGTGGTCTAACTCTAGTGAAAATTTATGTGGTACCCTTTTGAAAAATATTTTTAATAGCTACTTCACAAAATCCCTCTAGTTTTAGTACTTGGAAATTCTTTTAAATCACTGGTTTTCCGAACCAGTCAGAAGCATTCCCACGAATCGATGACATGGCGCCCATCCATCCATCCATCTCTCCATCCCACATCCATCTATCCATCCCATTTATCTACAAGGAAAAAAAGGAGAAAAGAACCCCACCCACAGCCCAACAACCCCAAACCCTAACTCCCATCGATCCCCTCTCATCCTCTCCCCCGATTCAGATCGACGTCGCCGCTGCACATTCTGCCCCTCCCCCTCCCCGCCTCCCACCCCCCTCACTGCCGCCTCCTCCTTCCTCCAGCACTACCTCTCCAACCTCGCCTCTCGCTTCGCCGCCCCGCGTCCCGCGCTCGCGGCACGCATGGGCATGGCCGCACGCACGCAGTTCCTGTCCATGAAGATCGCCGCCGCCACCTCCCTCCCCATCCACTCGTCGCTTCCTTCCCTTCCAGATCACCGCTGCCACCTCCCTCCCCAAGCCCATTCTCACACACTCTGTCTCTTCTCCTCCTCTCCCGTGACTCCCCCACCTGCCATCGCCGCACCCACCGGTTGCCGTGCTCCCCTCCGCTGCCGCCGCACCATGCCCACCATATCTCCCTTGTCCGGGAGGATCCCGTCGCTACCGCGCCTCTTCCTACACTCCCCTAGCCTCGCCTCCAACCTATAGGCGATGGCGTCCGAGAGGTCAGATCCACACCACCACTCCGGCGATGGTGTCGGCGAACGGCACTGGCGGGGGACATGAACCTCACTCGACGTCGGTGGGTCTTCGTCGGGCAACCCATCGACCTCGCGGGCTCCGGTGACGGCTCCTCCATGGTCGCTGCCGCCTTCCTCCGCGCGGATCTGATGCGGTTCAGCGATGAGGAGATGTCTCGTTGACGAGGCCCTTGCAAACCCTCATCCCCATCAAGCAAGCTCAAGGAGAGCAACTTCCTCATTGTGATTCTTCCTCCAAGGCAGACGCAGGCAGGGCTACCTCCTTTGCTCCCTTCTCTTTAATTTCCTCCTGGAGCAAGGTTCCCGATTACCACTTGTTGATCCAGACAGAAAATTGGTCTTGCTTTCAAGTTGTGTTCAATCTTCAATCTTGGTTTCTCAAGTTGGTGCTGTTGTCAACTTGTGCAGGAGGAGAATATTTCTTTCAACAAGGTCACCCCCATACTCCAGCTCCAGCAGCTGTCCATGGAGCCAGCTCCAGCGTCAAGGGCACAACGGCAGCAGCAGCAAGGTTCGACCCCCCCTCTCGATTTCATCTTCTTCCATTCCATTGCCTGATGCCCATGGACTCAACCATGGAGAAGGTCCCTCTCCCTCTGTATTTTTGACAAGTCCAAGCCAATTGTTGTTGTCATAATTTTGCAAGGTGCCTGATGCTCGCAGACACAACGGCAGCAGCAGCGAGGTGTCTATCAGCAGCAGCAGCAATGTTGTTGTCATAATGGAAGGAACAATCCTCTCATGGTATGTGTCTACACTAGATTACTCCTACTGTGATGATGATGTGTCTGATGATAGGCACCTTGCAACTAGCCACACATGTACTGATAGTTTATTGTGATTATTACTGTACCATGAGTCATTCAACACTTGAAGGCACTGAACTACTATTCTGTATTTTATAATATGTTCCTGTTATGCATGACATAGGCTTGATGAAATCTTACTCTTTTAATCACATAGCATAGCAGTAACATGTTATCACGCTGGATGAAGAAAAGCATATGTAATAAGTTCTTTTATGTTTAATTACCTCAATTGTCAAGCAGTGTTTGGTGTTGTATACATTTACTGCTATCAATCGACTACAGTAGTCATCTGGATGCTTGGGACTTGCATATATTCTGCTGTACTTGAAACATCAGCGAGTATTTTTCCTTTTTTTGGAACAATTGGTGAACTTCATATTCCTGAATATATGCATTACTATTTGGTATAAGTCTAGGTGGCTCTTTGTATTTTACAACTCCTTATCATGTCCCTCTAATATTTCTGTAGGTGGCCATGAACTTAGTAAATCATCAAGAAATGCCTTTGTTGCAGCTCACCTATGGCCTTGTTTGTCCAGCAGGTTAGTGAACAGCATTAGGAGGAGGAGCTCAAGCAGGCCACCACGACGCACCAACGCAACAGCAGGTAGCACATCCATCTCCATCTCCCTCTCCCTATGCTGCCAATCCTTTTTGTTTCTTTAAAACTAGGTCCAATTAGCACCCAAATTGACTGTCTATTCTCTCAAAAATCAGTTTACAACTCTACAGAATTGTGTTGATGGTCATCAGTAGAGAGAGGGAAGAGAACGCTTCTTGCAAATGAGTGAGAGAGAGAGGCATAGTCTAATTGCGAATCCATGTGTGTGCATTTCTGTCTTATTGGAATATGTTGAGTACATATTGGAATATGCTAAATGCTATTGCCTGATATAATATAAGTATGAGCTACAGTTGTTAGCATATTTGTTTTGTATTTTTTTTATAAATGATGATAGTTTGTGCAAGATGTTCACATGTTAATTTTTGTTGACTAAAATCTCTTATGCCCTCGACTTAGCTTGACCCAGAACAGTTGCATCCTTGATGTGTACTAACCTTCACCTTGTTCTTTCTCTCGCATACTCGAAGGAGACCGTATGCAAGGCACCTCCTCTTCGGTTGTGAGAGTGTCTAGGGGTCGTGGGTGCGGCTAATGCCTATGTCTGTGGCCGCACTTGACACTGCCCTCTCTTCAAGGGCACATATCATTTTTTTCTAACTCTGCTATCTTTTCCCAGGTCTTTATTATCTTGCCTAGCCTTGTACTGGTATGTATTGTTTGATGTTAATTACCCAAGTTAGTGCATGATGTAAAGAATAACCTGAGAACACTTGCCTAAGTTTATAAGATATGACATGTGACAGTCCGAGCCTACTGCTCTTTCAATGCTTTTCCTGTTGTACTGTGCTTCTCTAGTTGTTTGAATGCTTCTGCTGCTAGCCTGCTAGGCTGCTACTAGCTTCAATAGGTGTGCACTTGTGCTAGTGGTGGTGCTTCTTGTGTTGCTGCTGCTGGTTTAATGCTTATGCTCACGCTGCTGTTGATTAAATGCTTATGTTGTTGTTGCATGCTTATGCCACTGATTCAATGCTTTGGAAATTGATTGAATTGAACCTGTTGTAATCCTTCCAATTATACTCGTATTTAATTTTTGGGTTTCTATTTGATTTTTTAGTCTCTTATATATGGTTCATCTTCAGTTTCTTCTGTAACCTGCTTGGAGCTTAGAATACACAACCCAACTACTCTCATATACAACTAAGACCGATGATTCATGCTCAATTCTGTATATGTATGTATGACCAGTAAAGTTGGAAGACCCAAATTAATATTAAAGTTAATATGCTCAATTTTGTACCATATTCATGCTCATGCATCACTAGTTACTGCTTTTTTTGCTTGGTCTATTTTGGCTCAGAACCTAAGTATACCAAAACTGATTAAACAATTTCTCCAACTTACCAAAATTGTCATAATTGTCTCCTGCCTTATGATGTTAGTCTCTGTGCACTTACTAGTATTGTTAGTTGAATGGATGGTCGTGGTAGTAGAATAGGAATTTTCTTTAGGTGGGTGTTATAGTGATGTTCATTTCTTTACCTAAATTTGTACCAATGTACCATGCAGGTATGTATAGATTACTATTGTAGAACAACATCAGGTTAATCTGTTGCATTCAAGTTGTTGGAAGTTTTGTTATGCCATGCTTAGTGTTTACTGAAATGGGGCATTTGGTCTCTTGAAAGATTATTATTTACTTCTAGTGTATTTCACTAATTGTTTATCTAGATCAGGATCGAATATCGTCGGGGCTGCTACTGCTGAGACAGAAGATGAAGAAGCTTGGAGATGCGTGCCATAGTTTTAGTTGACATATCTCTACTGATGTACCTGTTTAATTGTATGTCCACTTGTTTAAGTTGTTTGAAGATGAACAACATCAGTAGTGCTGGTGTATCTCTGTTTTTGATTGTATGTGCATTTGTTGGACGTGTAGACATGTATGTTCTCTTGTGAGTATTTGGCTGGATGTTTTCTGGATTTAATCAGTTAATTGAGATATTTATTGATTTTTTGCTGTTCAAGTGTGTAAATTTAAACCTGTGAACGAAATAGACCAAATGGGCTCTAAAAAGGCTGCGGCCCAAACAATAGCGGATCAAAATATTGTGCATTTCTGAAAACCAGAAAAATAGGTTTATGGAAATGATTTGCAAAAGGCCATGCCCTAGAAAATAAAAGGCCAAATTGTTGGGCCAGGCCCATGCAGCTATAGAAAATTAACAGAAAAATATACAGTAAAAAGGCCGAATTGTTGGGCTAGGCCCATGTAGAAAACCGAATTGGACCAGGCTGAATCTTGTGCCACATCAGCTTGCCACGCTGGATGCCTACGTGGCCTGGGGAGGTTGCTAGTGACCAAAACGCCACAGTGGACATATTTTGTTCATAAACGTCTACGACCATTCCAGAAGAAAGGTCGCTATAGTCAGTTAACGACGACCAGCTTTTGACCTTATGTTTTTTGTCACAAAAAGGTCACAAATTGAAAACAGTGACCATTCGGTGACCAATAGTGGTGGTCACAAGTTGAGATATTTATTGTAGTGATAGGGGTTGGCACACGTTTTCGTCTCGACTTTCCGGTAGAAACTTTGGGGCACTCTTTGAAGTAGTTTGTGTTAGTTGATGAATATGAGATTGTGTGATGCATATCGTATAATCATGCCCACAGATACTTGAGGTGACAATGGAGTATCTAGGTGACATTAGGGTTTTGGTTGATTTGTGTCTTAAGGTGTAATTATAGAACGGACTCTTGAATAGATTGATCCGAAAGAATAACTTTGAGGTGGTTTCGTACCCTACCATAATCTCTTTGTTTGTTCTCCGCTATTAGTGGCTTTGGAGTGACTCTTTGTTGCATGTTGAGGGATTTTTATATGATCTATCTATGTTATTATTGTTGAGAGAACTTGCACTAGTGAAAGGATGAACCCTAGGCCTTGTTTCCTAGCATTGCATTACCGTTTACACTCACTTTTATCATTAGTTACCTTGCTGTTTATATTTTCAGATTCCAAAACCTATATCTACCATCCATATTGCACTTGTATCACCATCTCTTCGCAGAACTAGTGCACCTATACAATTTACCATTGTATTGAGTGTGTTGGGGACACAAGAGACTCTTTGTTATTTGGTTGCAGGGTTGTTTGAGAGAGACCATCTTCATCCTACGCCTCCCACGGATTGATAAATGATACGTCAATTTTGCATCATGCTTTTATATCAATATTTATTGCATTATGGGCTGTTATTACACATTATATCTAATTACTTATGGCTATTCTCTCTTATTTTACAATCTTTACCATGAAGAGGGGGAATGCCGGCAGCTGGAGTTTTGGCTGGAAAAGGAGCAAACATTGGAAACCTATTCTGCACTGCTCCAAAAATCCTGAAACTCCACGAAACATATTTTTGGAATTCATAAGAATTTTTGAGCGAAAGAAATACATCAGGGGGCCCACACCCTGTCCAGGAGGGTGGAGGGCGCACCCACCCCTACTGGGCGCGCCCCCTGTCTCATGGGCCCCCTGGTGGCCCCCGGTGTCCATCTTCCTCTATATGAGGGCTTTTACCTTGGAAAAAATCGTGGGAAAGCTTACGGGACAAAACTCCGCCGCCACGAGGCAGAACCTTGGCGGAACCAATCTAGGGCTCCGGCAGAGCTGTTCTGCAGGGGACAGTTCCCTCCAAGAGGGTGAAATCATCACCAACGTCATCACCAACGATCCTCTCATCAGGAGGGGGTCAATCTCCATCAACATCTTCATCAGCACCATCTCCTCTCAAAACCCTAGTTCATCTCTTGTATCCAATCTTGTATCAAAACCACAAATTGGTACCTGTGGGTTGCGAGTAGTGTTGATTACTCCTTGTAGTTGATGATAATTGGTTTACTTGGTGGAAGATCATATGTTCAGAACCTTAATGCATATTATTACTCCTCTGATTATGAACATGAATATGCTTTCTGAGTAGTTACGTTTGTTCCTAAGGACATGGGTGAAGTCTTGCTATTAGTAGTCATGTGAATTTGGTATTCGTTCGATATTTTGATGAGATGTATGTTGTCTTTTCCTCTAGTGGTGTTATGTGAACGTCGACTACATGACACTTCACCATTATTTGGGCCTAGAGGAAGGCATTGGGAAGTAATAAGTAGATGATGGGTTGCTAGAGTGATAGAAGCTTAAACCCTAGTTTATGCGTTGCTTCGTTAGGGGCTGATTTCGATCCATATGTTTAATGTTGTGGTTAGGTTTACCTTAATACTTCTTTTGTAGTTGCGGATGCTTGCAATAGGGGTTAATCATAAGTGGGATGCTTGTCCAAGTAAGGGCAGCACCCAAGCACCAGTCCACCCACATATCAAATTAGCAAAGTACCGAACGCGAATCATATGAACGTGATGAAAACTAGCTTGATGATAATTCCCATGTGTCCTCGGGAGCTCCTTTCTCATTATTAGAAATTGTCCAGACTTATCCTTTGCTACATAAAGGATTGGTCCACCTTGCTGCACTTTATTTACTTTATTTACTCGCTACACGTTACTATTTATCTTATCACAAAACTATCTATTACCTATAATTTCAGTGCTTGCAGAGAAAACCTTACTGAAAACCGCTTATCATTTCCTTCTACTCCTCGTTGGGTTTGACTCTCTTACTTATCGAAAGGACTATGATAGATCCCCCACACTTGTGGGTCATCAAGACTCTTTTCTGGTGCCATTGCCGGGGAGTGTAGCTCTTTTGGTGAGTGGAACTTGGTAAGGAAACATTTATATAGTGTGCTGAAATTTTCTGTTACTTGTCACTATGAAAACTAATCCTTTGAGGGGCTTGTTCGGGGTATCTTCACCCCGACCAGAAGAGAAAAGAGTTGCTCCTCAACCTACTGAACTTTATGAAAATATTTAGTTTGAGATTCCTTCGGGTATGATAGAGAAACTACTAGCTAATCCATTTGCAGGAGATGGAACATTGCATCCCGATTTACACCTTATCTTTGTGGATGAAGTTTGTGGATTATTTAAGCTTGCATGTATTCCCGATGATGTTGTCAAAAGGAAGGTCTTCCCTTTATCTTTGAAGGGAGATGCATTGACATGGTATAGGCTATGTGATGATACAAGATCTTGGAATTATAAACGATTGAAGTTGGAAGTTCATCAGAAGTTCTATCCTATGCATCTTGTTCATCGTGATCGTAATTACATATATAATTTCTGGCCTCGCGAAGGAGAAAGCATCGCTCAAGCTTGGGGGAGGCTTAAGTCAATGTTATATTCATGTGCCAATCATGAGCTCTCCCGGGAAATGATTATTCAAAACTTTTATGCTCGGCTTTCTCTTAATGATCGCAACCTGCTCGATACTTCTTGTACTGGTTCTTATTGGAAAGAATTAAACACAACTCTGAAGATTGGGGTTCCGACGATGGTAAGGAGTCAGGTATGACATCTAAGATCGATTGTGTTAAATCTTTTATGGATACCGATGCTTTTCATGGATTTAGCGCTAAGTATGGACTTGACTCTGAGATAGTAGCTTCTTTCTATGAATCTTTTGCTACTCACGTTGATCTCCCTAAAGAGAAGTAGTTTAAATATAATCCTCCTGTTGGAGTGAAAGTAGTTGCACCTATTACAGTTGAAGAAAAGACTATCACCCATTATGATCCTATTGTTCCTACTACTTATGTTGAGAAACCTCCTTTTCCTGTTAGGATAAAGGATCATGCTAAAACTTTGACTGTTGTTCGTAAGAGTAATACTAGGACTTATACACCTCCTGAGCAAATCAATGTTGAACCTAGTATTGCTATGGTTAAAGATCTCTTGGATGATTATTTAGATGGGCATGTTATTTATTTCTGTGATGAGACTGCTAATATTGCTAGACCAGATACTAAGATACATAGACCTGTCGTAGGCATGCCTGTTATTTCTGTTAAAAAAGGAGATCATTGTTATCATGGTTTATGTGATATGGGTGCTAGTGCTAGTGCAATACCTTATGATTTATATAAAGAAATTATGCATAACATTGCACCCATTGAATTAGAAGACATTGACGTTACTATTAAGCTTGCTAATAGGGATACCATTAAACTAGTTGGGATTGTTAGAGATGTTGAAGGTTTGTGTGGGAAGGTTAAATACCATGATGATTTTCTTGTTTTTGGTTCCCCACAAGATGACTTATGTCCCATTATTTTTGGTAGACCCTTCTTAAATACAGCTCGTGCTAAGATTGATTGTGAAAAAGATACTGTCACCATCTTATATTTACTAATTGGAGGCACCTTTCGAGTCTCCACATTATTCCACATCATCAAAATTAATTTAACCATTAGATTTAAAATTTAATGGTCAAGATCTATTGAAAGATATTAACAAAAGACATGTTCGCAAACATCATGTTGGAAAAGGATTAAATCATCTCCCGTGAAAGAGATAGTCCTCCTACCATAAAAACAAGGAGTCAGCATCACCCACATCTCTATTCCCAAAAATTACATGATATGCAGTTAATAAAGTACGTGGCTTCTCCCTTCAGAAAAAAACGAAAAAAAGGCTTTAAACAGTAAAAAACAATATGTACAATAAAAAGATCTCCAAGCCCCATGCTAAGGAAAGAGCCCACGTCCCAATACCCACCAAAACAGAAGTCCCATGCATGTACGCTTGCGGTCAGAAAAAAAAGACTACAAATAAGGAATCCTCATACCTCACATTAAAAAGGAATTATGTCTGATTGAAAAAAATTGTTAGGTCGTTAATTTAATATAAGAAATCACCTAATTGTTATACAATAATGAATATATATATATATATATATATATATATATATATATATATATATATATATATAATTGTCACACATCAAAAAATCAATGAACTTGCATTAAAAAGTAGAATGGAAGCATTGCTTTTTATACTAGGGGTTGGCAAGTCACACCATTAACTATTTGAAATAGAAATATGTCAGAACTAGATTAATTAAATTTTGAAATATTGGATGTAAAGAATTTTTCAAGCATTACAACATATTCTATGGTCTAATATTATGCTAGATAGGTACCAGACTCAATATCCATGATAAAATAGATTCCACAACCCAATTTTCTTGGGGAAAAAACAATGCACCTGTCCGCTTGAAGTAACCAAAAAGAAAGGAGGTTCAAATAAGGATTGATCAAGCCGCACTTTGTTTAAATAATCTTATTCATGATTGAAAAAATAAATTTCAATCTAAAATAGAAGAAAAATACAAAATAATCTAATAGCTCCCAGATATGTCTGCTACCATGGTGGTTAATTTAATAGGTGAAATATCCTAATTGGATCACAAGCACAAAATATGCATATATTGTCACACATCAAAAATATCAGATATGAAGAAAAACATGGTAATACATATCAGTTGAAGGGACATATTTTGTTTCTGTGGTAGGTACAGGCAAGGTACCCAATAAATTTTAAGTTCATAGTGTAAAACAAATATTGATGTATTATGAGATATTGTACTTTTTATTTTGACAATACATAGACACATTCTCCATTGTGTATATCATTTTTTTAAGTTATGGTAGGAGCACTTCCAAATGCATTAAGAAAAAACATAGAACATTTTATGCTAAGAGTAGCAATACTGTTGCGGTACATGTCTACACAGACTGTGGCAAAGAAACATAAACTTATGTAACGATATCCTTCACTAAACGGAACAAATATCCATCACTGGAATTATCTTTAAGAAAACACAATACCTCTTCTAATAATTTTGTTTTTGCACTCGATCGAACAATGAAGCTTATTATACATCTGTTTATTGTGTGTTATTGCTGTCTCAATTACTTAGCATCTGCCCAATTGTATGATCTATGAAATTTAACTCCTGCAGTATATATGTAAATAGAATTTTGTTAATAATTATGTATACTTATAATATCTAGGCCGTGCAGGTGCACGGGTGAATGACTAGTTGGCTTAGATGGTATGTCTCATGAGTTTAATTTCGCTAAGTTTCATAGACAACCTCGTGATAGGGAACCACTTAGTTAGGATGAGATTATTGGTCTTGCTTCCATTGCTGTGCCTCCTACTGATCTGTTAGAACAATATTTGCTAGACCATGAAAATGATATGTTTATGAAGGAAAGAAGGGAAATAGATGAAGTGTTCCTAAAACAGGAACCTGTGCTGAAACATAACCTTCCCGTTGAAATTCTTGGGGATCCCCCTCCACCCAAGGGTGATCCCGTGTTTGAACTCAAACCATTACCTGATAATCTTAAGTATGCATATCTTGATGAATAGAAAATATATCCTGTTATTATTAGTGCTAACTTTTCAGAGCAAGAAGAAGAAAGATTATTGAAAACTCTGAAGAAGCACCGAGCTGCTATTGGATATACTCTGGATGATCGTAAGGGCGTTAGTCCCACGTTATGCTAACACAAACTTAATTTGGAGGACGATGCCAAACCAGTTAGAGATCCTCAACGACGACTGAATCCCAAGATGAAAGATGTGGTAAGAAAGGAGATACTAAAGCTCCTTGAGGCAGGTATAATTTATCCCGTTGCTGATAGTGATTGGGTAAGCCCTGTCCATTGTGTTCCCAAAAAGGGAGGTATTACCGTTGTTCCTAATGATAAAGATGAATTGATCCCGCAAAGAATTATTACAGGTTATAGGATGGTAATTGATTTCTGTAAATTAAATAAGGCTACTAAGAAAGATCATTACCCTTTACCTTTTATCGATCAAATGCTAGAAAGACTATCCAAACACACACATTTCTGCTTTCTAGATGGTTATTCTGGTTTCTCTCAAATACCTGTGTCAGCGGGGGATCAATCAAAAACTACTTTTACTTGTCCTTTCGGTACTTTTGCTTATAGATGTATGCCTTTTGGTTTATGTAATGCACCTACTACCTTTCAAAGATGCATGATGGCTATATTCTCTGATTTTTGTGAAAATATTTTGAGGTATTCATGGATGACTTTTCCGTTTATGGATCCTCTTTTGATGATTGTTTGAGCAACCTTGATCGAGTTTTTAAGAGATGCGAAGACACTAGTCTCATCCTGAATTGGGAGAAGTGTCACTTTATGGTTAATGAAGGCATTGCCTTGGGGCACAAGACTTCCGAGAGAGGTATTGAAGTTTATAAAGCTAAAGTTGATGCTATTGAAAATATGCCATGTCCCAAGGACATAAAAGGTATAAGAAGTTTCCTTGGTCATGCCGGTTTTTATAGGAGGTTCATTAAGGAACTTGTCTAGGTTAGAGAATGTTCTTGATGACCCACTGCCTATTGATGATAGCTTTCCTGATGAACAATTTGTGGTCATTAATGCTTCTCGTACTGCTCCTTGGTATGCTGATTATGCTAATTACATTGTTGCTAAATTCATACCACCTAGTTTCACATACCAGCAAAAGAAAAAGTTATTTTATGATTTAAGACATTACTTTTGGGATGATCCACACCTGTATAAAGGAGTAGATGGTGTTATTAGACGTTGTCTGCCTGAGCATGAACAAGAACAGATCCTACACAAGTGTCACTCTGAATCCTATGGAGGACACCACGCTGGAGATAGAACTGCACACAAGGTACTACAATCTGGTTTTTATTGGCCTACTCTCTTCAAAGATGCTCGTAAGTTTGTCTTATCTTGTGATGAATGTCAAAGAATAGGTAATATTAGTAGACGTCAAGAAATGCCTATGAATTATTCTCTTGTTATGGAACCATTTGATGTTTGGGGCTTTGATTATATGGGACCTTTTCCTACCTCTAATGGTTACACACATATTTTAGTTGCTGTTGATTACGGTACTAAGTGGGTAAAGGCTATTCCAACTAGTAGTGTTGATCATAACACTTCTATTAAAATGCTTAAAGAAGTTATTTTTCTGAGGTTTGGAGTCCCTATATATCTTATGACTGATGGTGGTTCACATTTTATTCATGGTGCTTTCCGTAAGATGCTTTCTAAGTATGATGTTAATCATAGAATCACATCTCCTTATCATCCGCGGTCTAGTCGTCAAGTAGAGTTGAGCAATAGGGAGCTCAATTTAAATTTTGCAAAAGACTGTGAATAGATCTAGAAAGAATTGGTCCAAAAAACTTGATGATGCATTATTGGCCTATAGAACTGCATACAAAAATCCTATGGGTATGTCTCCTTATAAGATGGTTTATGGAAAAGCGTGTCATTTACCTCTTGAACTTGAACATAAAGCATATTGGGATATTAAAGAGCTCAACTATGACTTCAAACTTGCCGGTGAGAAGAGGTTGTTTGATATTAGCTCACTTGATGAATGGAGAACCCAAGCCTATGAGAATGCCAAGCTATTCAAAGAAAAACTCAAACGCTGGCATGATAAAAGGATACAAAAGGTGAGTTTAATGTAGGAGATTATGTGTTATTATTCAACTCTCGTTTAAGATTTTTTGCAGGAAAACTTCTCTCTATGTGGGAAGGTCCTTACGTTATCGAGGAGGTATATCGTTCTGGTGACATAAAAATCAACAACTTCAAAGGCACAAGTCTGAGGGTGGTAAACGGTCAAAGAATTAAACATTATATTTTAGTTAATCCTATCAATGTTGAAACTAATATTATTGAAACCGTAACCCTGGAGGAATACATAAGGGACACTTTCCAGAACGTTCCAGACTCCGAAAAGGAATAGGTATATGGTACGGTAAGTAATCCGACTCCAAAACAACTCCAATGGCAATTTTTATCAGTTTTGGAATATTTAAGAATTTTAGGAAGAAAGAAGTAGTCCGAAAGGGACACGAGGCCTCCACGAGAGTGGAGGGCGCGCCCACCCTTATTGGGCGCGCCCCCCTGTGTCGTGGGTACCTCGTGTGCCTCCCAGACTCCGTTTTCTTGCACGTTACGTATTTTGGTCGGTAAAAATTCATTATATATACCCCCCGAAGGTTTTGACCACCGTACCTTGCAAATATCCTCTGTTTTTGTTTTGAGCTGTTTCTGTTGCAGATCAAGAACACCATGATGTCGCCCTTCTCCAACAAAAAAGACAAGGATGCTTGGCTATTGAAGATGGAGCTAAAAAGAGAAGAACCGGAAGAGATCAGCAAGGATGAAGGGATCAAGAAGGCCATGGAGGTTCAAGCTCCAGCGGTGAAAGAAGAAGACATCTCTCAACCTTTACCTAACCTCTTTACTCCAACAGAGATTGAAGCTTTCAAGATGATTGAGTTAGCTCGCATACAGAACAAGTATCTCACACATGAGAATATTCTATTGAAGGATCATATCGCCGGACTCAAGGGCATTATCCGCAAGTTGGAGGAGCTTTTACGCTCAATGTGTGATTATCCACCATCATCATCACCACCTTCATCACCTCTGAGGACATAATCACATGGGTATGGGCCCTCCCCTTGGCAACTGCCAAGCTTGGGGGAGGTGCCCCGGTATCGTATCACCATCACACTCCTATCTTTACTGTTTTATTTAGTTTGATCCTTTTAGTAGTATCTTGATCTAGTAGATTGAAGTTTTGATATCGAGTAGTTTTGAGTTTTGCTTTGTGATCACTTTTTTTAATCGAGTCCATGAGCTATCTATAATAAAGATTAGTGTTGAGTCAAGGGCTTTGCTATGTTGCTATGATCTTGAGGAAGTAGAAAGAATAAAAGAGTTCATATTGATCTTATGGTTAGTGATGACTTCACATATAGAAAGTATGAGGCATAAAAGTTGTTGAGAGTTGATAAACGTAGTTTTGGTCATCGTTGCAATTAATAGGAAGTGATATGGAAAGAGAGCTTCACATATAAATATATTATCTTGGACACCTTTTATGATTGGAATCACTCATTAAGTATGACATGCTAAAAGAGTTGACGTCGGACAAGGAAGACAACGTAATGGTTTATGTTTTCTCACATCTCAGTTAAAGTATATTGTAATTGATCTTCCAAACATGTTGAGCTTGCCTTTCCCCCTCATGCTGGCCAAATTCCTTGCACCAAGTAGAGATAGTACTTGTGCTTCCAAATACCCTTAAACCCAATTTTGCCATGAGAGTCCACCATACCTACATATGGATTGAGTAAGATCCTTTAAGTAACTTGTCATGTTGCAGGCAATAAAAATTGCTATCTAAATATGTATGACTTATTAGTGCAGAGAAAATAAGCTTTGTACGATCTTGTTGTGGAAGGAATAAAAGCGACGGACTGCATAATAAAGGTCCACATACAAGGGGCAATATAAACTGACGTTCTTTTGCATTAAGATTTTGTGCATCCAACCCTAAACACACATGACAACCTCTGCTTCCCTCTATGAATGGCCTATATTTTACTTTATTTTTTTACTTTATGCTTGAGTCAAGGTGATCCTCACCTTTCCCTTTTTCATTTTATCCTTTGGCAAGCTCCTCGTGTTTAAAAGATCATAATATATCCAATTGGATGTAAGTTAGCATGGGCTATTATTGTTGACATCACCTAAAGGTGAATACGTTAGGAGGCAACACAATAAGCCCCTATCTTTCTCAGTGTCCGGCTGAAACTCCATAACCACAAGTATTGCGTGAGTGTTAGCAATTGTAGAAGACTACAAGATAGTTTAGTATATGAACTTGCTGAAAAGCTCTATTGTTGACTCTTTATGATGTTATGATAAATTGCAATTGCTTCAATGACTGAGATTATAATTTGTTAGTTCTCAATGAAGTTTTTGAACCATACTTGACATTGTGAATTGATTGTTACTTGAGCATAAGAAATCATATGATAAAATATATATATGTTGTTGTTATAAGAATGATCATGATACCCTCATGTCCGTATTTTATTTTTATCGACACCTCTATCTCTAAACATGTGGACATTTTTTTCGATATCGGCTTCCGCTTGAGGACAAGCGAGGTCTAAACTTGGGGGAGTTGATACGTCCATTTTGCATCATGCTTTTATATCTTTATTGCATTATGGGCTGTTATTACACGTTATGTCACGGTACTTATGGCTATTCTCTCTTATTTTACAAGGTTTACCATGAAGAGGGGGGCTGCCGGCAGCTGGAATTCTGGCTGGAAAAGGAGCAAACATTGGAAACCTATTCTGCACTGCTCCAAAAATCCTGAAACTCAACGAAACGTTTTTTTGGAATTAATAAGAATTATTGAGCGAAAGAAATACATCAGGGACCCACACCCTTCCCAGGAGGGTGGGGGGCGCGCCTACCACTACTAGGAAAAGGCCTACTAGTGGCGCACCAGTTTTGCCTACTAATGGCGCACTACTGGTGCGCCACTAGCACCACGCCACTAGTATTTTTTACTAATGGCGCACCAGTGGTGCGCCATTAGTATCTGGTATACTAATTGCACACCACTGGTGCGCCATTAGTAGAGGCCACGGTGCGCCATTAGTATAGGCCACTGGTGCGCCATTAGTATAGGCCACGGTGCGCCATTAGTATTTTTGAATTTTGAAGGCGGGAAAATAGTAGTGGCGCACCCTCTAACCCCCACCGTGCGCCATTGCTATTTTTGAATTTTGAATTTGGATCTGGATCGCAATTTTTTTGCCCATTCAAATTTTGTTCCCGTTTTTGGAGCTTGTACGTTCTTTTGCCGGAGAGGAGTTTGCCGGAGAGGAGGAGGAGGAGGAGGAGGAGGTGACCGCAGAGGCGCTCGCCTACATCGCCGGAGAGGAGGAGGAGGTTGCCGGAGAGGAGTTCACCGGAGCATCGGAGAGGAGGAAGGAGAAACCATGAGGGGATGGGAGGAGAGGAGGGAGGAGGAGCTCACTGGAGAGGAGGAAGGAGGAGCTCACCGGAGATGAGGGAGGAGGAGCTCACCGAAGAGGAGTGAGGAGAAACCGTGAGGGGAGGGGAGGGGAGGAGAGGAGGGAGGAGGAGGTAGCCGGAGAGGAGGAGGAGCTCGCCGGAGAGGAGGAGGAGGAGGTCGCCGGAGAGGAGGAGGGTAGTATGGTGGAGGAGAGAAGGGAAGATGGAGTGGAGGAGAGGAGGAGATGGAGTGGAGGAGAGGTGGAGTGGAGGAGACGAATGAAGAGGTAAGGAGGAGAGGACACGCCCAGCCATATATACGACATAGTAATGGCGCACCGTGGGCAGGTGCGCCATTACTATTTTTTTTATTTTGAATATTGAAGGCGGGAAGATACTAATGGCGCACCATGGGCAGGTGCGCCATTAGTAAGTTTGAATTTTTTTGAATTTTTTTGCCTCTCCAGATCTTAAAACCCCGTATCTTTTTTTGTTAGGTTTTTGAGGATTTTGAAAATGTTTAACGGGGTTTCCCCCGTTAAATTCGGATGTAACTTTTCGAGTAGATGATTTTTCATATGAAAAACTTTTTCATCCGAGTTCGTATGCAAAAGTTATGCCCATTTTTACAAAATCTCGACAGATTTTGCAAAAAAGCTGAAAATTCATGTTTGTAAATTTTGCTAACTAGACCACATATCACATGGGAATCTTCTTTTATTTTATTTTATTTGAAACTGAAAAGGCGGTCCACGGGGGAGGGGGGGTGCATTCGGGGGAATGTTTGGGCCAAATTACTAATGGCGCACCGTGGGAGTGGTGCGCCATTACTAGTTGAACTAGTAATGGCGCACCATCCCACGGTGCGCCATTAGTCGTTTTGAATTTTTTTACTAATGGCCCACCATGGATGTGGTGCGCCATTAGTATTTACACACTAATGGCGCACTAACACATGGTGCGCCATTAGTATTTAGTAATGGCGCACCACATGTACAGTGCGCCATTAGTGTCCATATTGGCTATAGCTGTTTTTGTAGTAATGCACCCCTACTGTGCGCGCCCCCTGTCTCCTGGGCCCCCTGTGTTGGGGAATGTAGCAGAAATTCAAAATTTTCCTACGTGTCACCAAGATCTATCTATGGAGAGACTAGCAACGAGGGGAAGGAGAGTGCATCTACATATCCTTGTAGATCGCTAAGCGGAAGCGTTCAAGTGAACGGGGTTGATGGAGTCGTACTCGTCGTGATTCAAATCACCGATGATCCTAGTGCCGAACGGACGACACCTCCGCGTTCAACACACGTACAGCCCGGTGACGTCTCCCACGCCTTGATCCAGCAAGGAGAGAGGGAGAGGTTGAGGAAGACTCCATCCAACAGCAGCACAACGGCGTGGTGGTGGTGGAGGAGCGTGGCAATCCAGCAGGGCTTCGCCAAGCACCATGGGAGAGGAGGAGTAGGAAGAGAGGTAGGGCTGTGCCAGAACTTCGTGTATAGCTCCCATGCGCCTCCCCACTATATATAGGGGTGGAGGGGCTGGTTTCTTGCCCTCCAAGTCCATTGGGGCGTTGGCCAAGGTGGGAGGAAAGAAATCTCATTATTTCCTTCCCCACCGATTGTTATCCCCCCTTTTTAGGGATCTTGATCTTATCCCTTCGGGATATGATCTTATTCCTTCTAAGGGGGGATCTTGGTGCGCCTTGACCAGGGGTGTGGGGCCTTGCCCCCACTACCCACGTCCATGTGGGTCCCCCCATGCAGGTGGGCCCCACTCCGGAACCTTCTAGAACCTTCCCGGTACAATACCGAAAAATCCCGAACATTTTCCGGTGGCCAAAATAGGACTTCCCATATATAAATCTTTACCTCCGGACCATTCCGGAACTCCTCGTGACGTCCGGGATCTCATCCGGGACTCCGAACAACATTCGGTAACCACATACAAACTTCCTTTATAACCCTAGCGTCATCGAACCTTAAGTGTGTAGACCCTACGGGTTCGGGAGACATGTAGACATGACCGAGACGTTCTCCGGTCAATAACCAACAGCGGGATCTGGATACCCATGATGGCTCCCACATGTTCCACGATGATCTCATCGGATGAACCACGATGTCAAGGACTTAATCAATCCCGTATTCAATTCCCTTTGTCTATCGGTATGTTACTTGCCCGAGATTCGATCGTCGGTATCCAATACCTTGTTCAATCTCGTTACCGGCAAGTCACTTTACTCGTTCCGTAACACATCATCCCGTGATCAACTCCTTGGTCACATTGCGCATATGATGATGTCCTACCGAGTGGGCCCAGAGATACCTCTCCGTTTACACGGAGTGACAAATCCCAGTCTCGATCCGCATAAAACAATAGATACTTTCGGAGATACCTGTAGTGCACCTTTATAGTCACCCAGTTACGTTGTGACGTTTGATACACCCAAAGCACTCCTACGGTATCCAGGAGTTACACGCTCTCATGGTCGAAGGAAGAGATACTTGACATTGGCAAAGCTCTAGCAAATGAACTACACGATCTTTTGTGCTAGTCTTAGGATTGGGTCTTGTCCATCACATCATTCTCCTAATGATGTGATCCCGTTATCAACGACATCCAATGTCCATAGCCAGGAAACCATGACTATCTGTTGATCACAACGAGCTAGTCAACTAGAGGCTCACTAGGGACATATTGTGGTCTATGTATTCACACGTGTATTACGATTTCCGGATAATACAGTTATAGCATGAATAAAAGACAATTATCATGAACAAGGAAATATAATAATAATACTTTTATTATTGCCTCTAGGGCATATTTCCAACAGTCTCCCACTTGCACTAGAGTCAATAATCTAGTTCACATCGCCATGTGATTAACACTCACAGGTCACATCGCCATGTGACTAATACCCAAGAGTTTACTAGAGTCAGTAGTCTAGTTCACATCACTATGTGATTAACACTCAATGAGTTTTATGTTTGATCATGTTGCTTGTGAGAGAGGTTTTAGTCAACGGGTCTGAACCTTTCAGATCCGTGTGTGCTTTACAAATCTCTATGTCATCTCCTAGATGCAGCTACCACGCTCTATTTGGAGCTATTCCAAACAACTGTTCTACTTGGAGCTATTCTAAATTATTGCTCCATTATATGTATCCGGTCTCTCTACTCAGAGCTATCCGGATAGGTGTCAAGCTTGCATCGTCGTAACCTTTACGACGAACTCTTTTACCACCTCCATAATCGAGAAAATTCCTTAGTCCACTAGTTACTAAGGATAACTTTGACCGCTGTCCTGTGAGCCATTCTTGGATCACTCTTGTACCCCTTGACTGACTCATGGCAAGGCACACTTCAGGTGCGGTACACAGCATAGCATACTGAAGAGCCTACGTCTTAAGCATAGGGGACGACCTTCGTCCTTTCTCTCTATTCTGCCGTGGTCGAGCTTTAAGTCTTAACTTCGTACCTTACAACTCAGGCAAGAACTCCTTCTTTGACTGGTCCATCTTGAACACCTTCAAGATCATGTCAAGGTATGTGCTCATTTGAAAGTATTATTAAGCATTTTGATCTATCCTTATAGATCTTGATGCTCAATGTTCAAGTAGCTTAATCCAGGCTTTCCATTGAAAAACACTTTCAAAATAACCCTATATGCTTTCCAGAAATTCTACGTCATTTCTGATCAACAATATGTCAACAACATATACTCATCAGAAATTCTATAGTGCTCCCACTCACTTCTTTGGAAATACAAGTTTCTCATAAACTTTGTACAAACCCAAAATTTTTGATCATCATCAAAGCATACATTCCAACTCCGAGATGCTCACTCCAGTCCTTAGAAGGATTGCTGGAGCTTTGCATACTTATTAGCATCTTTCGGGATTGACAAAACCTTCCGGTTGTATCACATACAACCTTTCCTCATTAAAATCGTCGAGGAAACAATGTTTTGACATCCTATCTGCAAGATTTCATAAATAATGCAGTAATCGCTAATATAATTCCAACAGACTCTTAGCATCGCTACGAGTGAGAAAATCTCATCGTAGTCAACTCCTTGAACTTGTCGGAAAACATCTTAACGACAAGTCGAGCTTTCTTAATGGTGACATTTACCATCATTGTCCGTCTTCCTTTTGAAATCCATCTGTACTCATTAGCCTTACGACCATCGAGCCGTTCTGCCAAAGTCTACACTTTGTTTTCATACATGGATCCTCTCTCGGATTTTATGGCCTCAAGCCATTTATCGGAATCCGGGCCCACCATCGCTTCTCCATAGCTCGTAGGTTCATTGTTGTCTAGCAACATGACCTTCAAGACAGGATTACGTACCACTCTGAAGTAGTACGCATCCTTGTCATCCTACGAGGTTTGGGAGTGACTTGATCCGAAGTTTCATGATCAATATCATAAGCTTCCACTTCAATTGGTGTAGGTGCCACAGGAACAACTCCCTGTGCCCTGTCACACACTAGTTGAAGAGACGGTTCAATAACCTCATCAAGTCTCCACCATCCTCCCACTCAATTCTTTCGAGAGAAACTTTTCCTCGAGAAAGGACCCGATTCTAGAAACAATCCATATTGCTTTCGGATCTGAATTAGGAGGTATACCCAACTGTTTTGGGTTTCCTATGAAGATGCATTTTATCCGCTTTGGGTTCGAGCTTATCAACCTGAAACTTTTTCATATAAGCGTCGCAGCCCCAAACTTTTAAGAAACGACAACTTAGGTTTCTCTAAACCATAATTCATACGGTGTCATCTCATCGGAATTACGTGGTGCCCTATTTAAAGTGAATGTGGTTGTCTCTAATGCCTAACCCATGAACGATAGTGGTAATTCGATAAGAGAC
The DNA here is from genome assembly GCF_018294505.1 of Triticum aestivum. Taxonomy (NCBI): domain Eukaryota; kingdom Viridiplantae; phylum Streptophyta; class Magnoliopsida; order Poales; family Poaceae; genus Triticum; species Triticum aestivum. Next base: position 756,522,874 of record NC_057813.1, on the reverse strand, counting down.
ATCATGGTACGCACCATATCCAATAGGGTGCAACTATGATGTTCGGACACACCATCACATTATGGTGTTCCAGGCGGTATTAATTGCGAAACAATTTCCACAATGTCTTAATTGTGTGCCAAAACTCGTAACTCAGATATTCATCTCTATGATCATATCATAGACATTTTATCCTCTTGTCACAATGATCTGCTACTTCACTCTGAAATTACTTGAACCATTCAATAATTCAGACTTGTGTTTCATCAAGTAAATATACTCAACATTTACTCGAATCATCTGTGAAGTAAGAACATAATGATATTCACTGCATGCCTCAGCACTCATTCGACTGCACACATCAAAATGTGTTACTTCCAACAAGTTGCTATCTTGTTCCATCTTACTGAAAATGAGGCTTTTCAGTCATCTTGCCCATGTGGTATGATTTGCATATCTCAAGTGATTCAAAATCAAGTGAGTCCGAACGATCCATTTGCATGGAGTTTCTTCATGCATATACACCAATAGACATGGTTCGCATGTCTCAAACTTTTCAAAAACGAGTGAGTCCAAAGATCCATCAACATGGAGCTTCTTCATGCGTTTTATACCATTATGACTTACATGGCAGTGCCACAAGTAAGTGGTACTATCATTACTATCTTATATCTTTTGGCATGAAAATGTGTATCACTACGACCGAGATTCAATAAACCCTTCCTTTAGGTGCAAGACCATTGAAGGTATTATTCAAAAATAGAGTAACCATTATTCTCCTTAAATGAATAACCGTATTGCGATAGACATAATCCAATCATGTCTATGCTCAACGCAAACACCAATCTCGGTGGTAGAGGGAGCGTGCGATGCTTGATCATATCAACCTTGGAAACACTTCCAACATATATCGTCAGCTCACCTTTAGCTAGTCTCCGTTTATTCCGTAGCTTTTATTTCGAGTTACTAACACTTAGCAACCGAACCGGTATCCAATACCCTGGTGCTACTAGGAGTACTAGTAAAGTACACATTAACATAATGTATATCCAATATACTTCTATCGACCTTGCCAGCCTTCTCATCTACCAAGTATCTAGGGTAATGCTGCTTCAGTGGTTGTTCCCCTTATTACAGAAGCACTTAGTCTCGGGTTTGGGTTCAACCTTGGGTTTCTTCACTAGAGCAGCAGCTGAATTGCCGTTTCATGAAGTATCCCTTTGTTCCCTTGCCCTTCTTGAAACTAGTGGTTTCACCAACCATCAACAATTGATGCTCCTTCTTGATTTCTACTTTCGCGGTGTCAAACATCATGAATATTTCAAGGATCATCATATCTATCCCTGATATGTTATAGTTAATCACGAAGCTCTAGCAGCTTGGTGGCAATGACTTTGGGGAAACATCACTATCTCATCTGGAGGATCAACTCCCACTCGATTCAAGTGATTGTTGTGCTCAGACAATCTGAGCACAAGCTCAACGATTGAGCTTTTCTCCCTTAGTTTGCAGGCTAAGAAAATCGTCGGAGGTCTTATACCTCTTGACGTGGGCACGAGCCTGAAATCCCAATTTCAGCCCTCGAAACATCTCATATGTTCCGCGACGTTTCGAAAACGTCTTTGGTGCCTCAACTCTAAACCATTTAACTGAACTATCACGTAGTTATCAAAACGTGTATGTCCGATGTTCGCAACATCCACAAACGACGTTTGGGGTTCAGCACGCTGAGCGGTGCATTAAGGACATAAGCTTTCTACTGATCGCATAATCGCTACTATCAACTTTCAACTATATTTCTCTAGGAACATATCTAAACAGTAGAACTAAAGCGCGAGCTACGACATAATTTGCAAAAGGTCTTTTGACTATGTTCAGGATAATTAAGTTCATCTTATGAACTCCCACTCAGATAGACATCCCTCTGGTCATCTAAGTGATTACATGATCCGAGTCAACTAGGCCGTGTCCGATCATCACGTGAGACGGACTAGTCATCATCGGTGAACATCTTCATGTTGATCGTATCTACTATACGACTCATGCTCGACCTTTCGGTCTCCGTGTTCCGAGGCCATGTCTGCACATGCTAGGCTCGTCAAGTTAACCCTAAGTGTTTTCGCTGTGTAAAACTGTCTTACACCCGTTGTATGTGAACGTAAGAATCCATCACACCCGATCATCACGTGGTGCTTAGAAGCGACGAACTGTAGCAACGGTGCACAGTTAGGGGAGAACACTTCTTGAAATTTTGTAAGGGATCATCTTATTTACTACCGTCGTCCTAAGTAAACAAGATGCATAAACATGATAAACATCACATGCAATCAAATAGTGACATGATATGGCCAATATCATTTTGCTCCTTTTGATCTTCATCTTCGGGGCTCCATGATCATCATCGTCACCGGCATGACACCATGATCTCCATCATCATGATCTCCATCATCGTGTCTTCATGAAGTTGTCACGCCAACGACTACTTCTACTTCTATGACTAACGCGTTTAGCAATAAAGTAAAGTAGTTTACATGGCGTTGTTCAATGACACGCAGGTCATACAATAAATAAAGACAACTCCTATGGCTCCTGCCGGTTGTCATACTCATCGACATGCAAGTCGTGAATCCTATTACAAGAACATGATCAATCTCATACATCACATATCATTCATCACATTCTTCTTGGCCATATCACATCACATAGCATACCCTGCAAAAACAAGTTAGACGTCCTCTAATTGTTGTTTGCATGTTTTACGTGGCTGCTATGGGTTTCTAGCAAGAACGTTTCTTACCTACGCAAGAACCACAACGTGATATGCCAATTGCTATTTACCCTTCATAAGGACCCTTTTCATCGAATCCGTTCCGACTAAAGTGGGAGAGACTGGCACCCGCTAGCCACCTTATGCACCAAGTGCATGTCAATCGGTGGAACCTGTCTCACGTAAGAGTACGTGTAAGGTCGGTCCGGGCCGCTTCATCCCACAATACCGTCGAAACAAGATTGGACTAGTAACGGTAAGCATATTGAACAACATCAACGCCCACAACTACTTTGTGTTCTACTCGTGCAAAGAATCTACGCAATAGACCTAGCTCATGATGCCACTGTTGGGGAACGTAGCAGAAATTCAAAATTTTCCTACGTGTCACCAAGATCTATCTATGGAGAGACTAGCAACGAGGGGAAGGAGAGTGCATCTACATACCCTTGTAGATCGCTAAGCGGAAGCGTTCAAGTGAACGGGGTTGATGGAGTCGTACTCGTCGTGATTCAAATCACCGATGATCCTAGTGCCGAACGGACGACACCTCCGCGTTCAACACACGTACAGCCCGGTGACGTCTCCCACGCCTTGATCCAGCAAGGAGAGAGGGAGAGGTTGAGGAAGACTCCATCCAACAGCAGCACAACGGCGTGGTGGTGGTGGAGGAGCGTGGCAATCCAGCAGGGCTTCGCCAAGCACCATGGGAGAGGAGTAGGAAGAGAGGTAGGGCTGTGCCAGAACTTCGTGTATAGCTCCCATGCGCCTCCCCACTATATATAGGGGTGGAGGGGCTGGTTTCTTGCCCTCCAAGTCCATTGGGGCGTTGGCCAAGGTGGGAGGAAAGAAATCTCATTATTTCCTTCCCCACCGATTGTTATCCCCCCTTTTTAGGGATCTTGATCTTATCCCTTCGGGATATGATCTTATTCCTTCTAAGGGGGGATCTTGGTGCGCCTTGACCAGGGGTGTGGGGCCTTGCCCCCACTACCCACGTCCATGTGGGTCCCCCCATGCAGGTGGGCCCCACTCCGGAACCTTCTAGAACCTTCCCGGTACAATACCGAACAATCCCGAACATTTTCCGGTGGCCAAAATAGGACTTCCCATATATAAATCTTTACCTCCGGACCATTCCGGAACTCCTCGTGACGTCCGGGATCTCATCCGGGACTCCGAACAACATTCGGTAACCACATACAAACTTCCTTTATAACCCTAGCGTCATCGAACCTTAAGTGTGTAGACCCTACGGGTTCGGGAGACATGTAGACATGACCGAGACGTTCTCCGGTCAATAACCAACAGCGGGATCTGGATACCCATGATGGCTCCCACATGTTCCACGATGATCTCATCGGATGAACCACGATGTCAAGGACTTAATCAATCCCGTATTCAATTCCCTTTGTCTATCGGTATGTTACTTGCCCGAGATTCGATCGTCGGTATCCAATACCTTGTTCAATCTCGTTACCGGCAAGTCACTTTACTCGTTCCGTAACACATCATCCCGTGATCAACTCCTTGGTCACATTGCGCATATGATGATGTCCTACCGAGTGGGCCCAGAGATACCTCTCCGTTTACACGGAGTGACAAATCCCAGTCTCGATCCGCATAAAACAATAGATACTTTCGGAGATACCTGTAGTGCACCTTTATAGTCACCCAGTTACGTTGTGACGTTTGATACACCCAAAGCACTCCTACGGTATCCAGGAGTTACACGCTCTCATGGTCGAAGGAAGAGATACTTGACATTGGCAAAGCTCTAGCAAATGAACTACACGATCTTTTGTGCTAGTCTTAGGATTGGGTCTTGTCCATCACATCATTCTCCTAATGATGTGATCCCGTTATCAACGACATCCAATGCCCATAGCCAGGAAACCATGACTATCTGTTGATCACAACGAGCTAGTTAACTAGAGGCTCACTAGGGACATATTGTGGTCTATGTATTCACACGTGTATTATGATTTCCGGATAATACAGTTATAGCATGAATAAAAGACAATTATCATGAACAAGGAAATATAATAATAATACTTTTATTATTGCCTCTAGGGCATATTTCCAACACCCTCGTGGCCCCCGGTGTCCTTCTTCTGCTATATGAGGGCTTTTACCCTGGAAAAAATCGTGGGCAAGCTTACGGGACGAAACTCCGCCGCCACGAGGCAGAACCTTGGCGGAACCAATCTAGGGCTCCGGCGGAGCTGTTCTGCAGGGGACACTTCCCTCCGGGAGGGGGAAATCATCACCAACGTCATCACCAACGATCCTCTCATTGGGAGGGGGTCAATCTCCATCAACATCTTCACCAGCACCATCTCCTCTCAAAACCCTAGTTCATCTCTTGTATCCAATCTTGTATCAAAACCACTAATTGGTACCTGTGGGTTGCTAGTAGTGTTGATTACTCCTTGTAGTTGAGGCTAATTGGTTTACTTGGTGGAAGATCATATGTTCAGATCCTTAATGCATATTATTACTCCTCTGATTATGAACATGAATATGCTTTGTGAGTACTTACCTTTGTTCCTGAGGACATGGGTGAAGTCTTGCTATTAGTAGTCATGTGAATTTGGTATTCGTTCGATATTTTGATGAGATGTATGTTGTCTTTTCCTCTAGTGCTGTTATCTGAACGTCGACTACATGACACTCACCATTATTTGGGCCTAGAGGAAGGCACTGGGAAGTAATAAGTAGATGATGGGTTGCTAGAGTGACAGAAGCTTAAACCCTAGTTTATGCGTTGCTTCGTTAGGGGCTGATTTTGATCCAAATGTTTAATTATGTTGTTAGGTTTACCTTAATACTTCTTTTGTAGTTGCGGATGCTTGCAATAGGGGTTAATTATAAGTGGGATGCTTGTCCAAGTAAGGGCAGTACCCAAGCACAGGTCCACCCACATATCAAATTATCAAAGTACCGAACGTGAATCATATGAACGTGATGAAAACTAGCTTGACGATAATTCCCATGTGTCCTCGGGAGCTCCTCTCTCATTATTAGAAATTATCCAGGCTTATCCTTTGCTACATAAAGGATTGGGCCACCTTGATGCATTTTATTTACTTTATTTACTCGCTACTCGTTACTATTTATCTTATCACAAAACTATCTATTACCTATAATTTCAGTGCTTGCAGATAAAACCTTACTGAAAACCGCTTATCATTTCCTTCTGCTCCTCATTGGGTTCGACACTCTTACTTATCGAAAGGACTACGATAGATACCCTACACTTGTGGGTCATCAATAAACCTTAGGTCATCCACTTGAGGGAAATTTGCTACTGTCCTACAAACCTGTGCACTTGCAGGCCCAACAACGTCTACAAGAAGAAGGTTGTGTAGTAGACATCAAGCTCTTTTCTGGCGCTGTTTCCGGGGAGGTGAGTGCTTGAAGGTATATCTTTAGATCTTGCAATCGAATCTTTTTGTTTCTTGTTTTATCACTAGTTTAGTTTATAAAAGAAATTTAGAAAAAAATGGAGTTGAGTTTGTCTCACACGCTTCGTCTTTTTAATATCTTTCGTGAGTATGATGAAAAGGAAAATTGTGCTCAAGTGCTAGAAGAAGAATGCTTTAAAATGTTTGGTACTAGATCCTTGAATGATGAGCATGATTGCAATGTTGTTAGTATGAACTCTTGGAATATCCATAGTACTAATGATGATTGCACTAGTTATGATGAAACTGTCTCTTATAAGCATGTTGATTTTTGTGGAGTAGATTGGGTTTGCAAGTACACACCAAATAGGGAAGATAGATATTGCAAGAGGCATAAGTATTTAGAAATTAAAGGTTTGCAAGAATGTCTTGATGATTGTGCTGAAAGATTCAATAATTTTCGTGCCCCTTGTGAACTTTGCAATGAACGTGGTCATTTAAATCTCCAATGCAAATTGTTTCATGATCGAATCGTGTCCAAAAATTGTGATAACTTGATTACCCTTGGGCATCATAAAGAGCTTAGTCTTCTTTTGGGGTATGACGAAATGAAACGTATAACTGATGGTATTCCAAAATTTAATCTTGATAGATTTCTTGATTTTGATCTAGAGAAGATTTATATGTATTGTGCGGTGAATTGCATTGAAAATCCTTATATTGCCAATTACCTAAACAAAAGAAAGCAAATAGAAGATGATGTTAATACTAATGAAAGGGAAGAGACTTCCCAATATCCTCCTATTATTTCTTATGATGAATCAGGTAACGAGGAGGAGCTTTCTATTCAACCAATCTCGTCAATAAGGAGCTCAAAGAGGAAGGTTGAACCCACACATAATGTGAAGAAGAAAAAGAAAAGAAGGAGCAACAAAGGTAGAAAGGTATCCCTCCCAAATGATGTTGCTCCTACTACTCATTGTGATGATGATAATTGCTATACTATTGGTGCTATCCATATTTTTAATGATGAGAATGATTATGCTTATGATATGAAAGGGCCCAAGCTTGGGGAAGCTATGCTTGATGAGGAGATTTGAGAATATATTTGCTGAAATTAATGTTTGTCCCAAGCTTGGGGATGCTATGTTTAATGAAGATGATATTTTTAGCATCCCAAGTTTTGATATGCAAAGTTGTTATGATGATAGCATGCCTCTTACCTATGATGATTATATTAATTAAAGTGGGTTTGGAAGAGTGTCAACTTTATTTAGTGATTCCACTATCTGGGGAGAGGTTTCAATCGATTATGATGAGAACGAAGTTGCTACTTATGATGATTATTGTGATGAAACTTATGCTATAAAAAGTAGTGATGATTATATTTATAAAACTTGTCATGATTATGATTACCCTTTTTCTTAACATTACCCTTTTAATGTGGAAACAACTTTTAGTGTTCAAGTCTCTTATGATACTCCCACTATTCCGTATGAGAAGAATTTTGCTTATGTGGAGAGTAGTAAATTTTCTATGCAAGTAGATCATGAAAATAATGCTTTAGGTGCTGGTTATATTGTTGAATTGATTCATTATGCTAATGAAAATTATAATGAGGGAGGAACATATGCTTGTAGGAATTGCAATTATATCAAGTTTCCTCTATATGTGTTGAAAATTTCGAAGTTATGCTTGTTTTACCTTCCTATGCTAGTTGATTATTGTTCCCATAAGTTGTTTGCTCACAAAATCCCTATGCATAGGAAGTGGGTTAGACTTAAATGTGCTAGTCATATGCTTCATGATGCTCCCGTTATGTTTCAATTCTTATCTTTTATGTGAGCATCATTGTCATCATCATGCCTAGCTAGAAAGGCATTAAAGAAAAGCGCTTGTTGGGAGACAACTCAATATTTACCCTTACTATTTCTGTGTGTCCACATGATTATGCTACTGTAGTAATCATGTTTTATAGCTTTTGTTTCAATAAAGTGCCATGTAAGACCTTTAGGATAGCTTAAGGTGATAGTTGTGTTGATCCTGCTGAGAATCAGAAACTTTTGTACCCAGTAAATTAGTTTTGGTAATTCACCGAAACGTGGTTATGATCTGATTCTTTTTGCTCTGGATTGGAACAGAAATTCCTTAGGACTTCCTAATTTGTTAGGATTTGTGGAATTCCAGAAGTATACGTTTGATACAGATTACTACAGACTATTCTGTTTTTGACAGATTCTGTTTTCTATGTGTTGTTTGCTTATTTTGATGAATCTATGAGTAGTATCGGAAGGTATGAACCATAGAGAAGTTGGAGTACAGTAGATATTACACCAATATGAATTTATAATGAGTTAATTACAGTACCTAAGTGGTTGTTTTATTTTCTTATACTAACGGAGCTTACAAGTTTTCTTTTGAGTTTTCTGTTGTGGAGTTTTCAAGTTTTGGGTAAAGATTCGATGAACTATGGAATAAGGAGTGGCAAGAGCCTAAGCTTGGGGATGCCCAAGGCACCCCAAGGTAATATTCAAGGACAACCAAGAGCCTAAGCTTGGGTATGCCCCGGAAGGCATCCCCTCTTTCGTCTTCGTTCATCGGTAACTTTACTTGGAGCTATATTTTTATTCACCACATGATATGTGTTTTGCTTGGAGCGTCATTTTCTATTGTTAGTATTTTCTTGCTGTTATTTAGAATAATGTTTTGCATCTTTATTTTCAATAAAAATGTCAAGGATAGCCTTTACCATACTTATTTTGCTAGTATACATGTTGCAGTTTGAAAACAGAAAGTTTACCGCTGTTGCAAAAATTCCCTAGAAAAGTTAGAGAATGATATAATGTTGAAACTTTTTGCATAATGAGCTCTGATAAATCTTCTACAGAGTAATATTTTTTTCATAATTTGAGGAGTTAGGGAAGTATTGATACTCTTGCATTCTTTATAGACTGTACTGTTTTGATAGATTGCTGTTATGTTTGCATTGTTTGCACATGTTTGCTTGTTTAATGATTCTATTTGAGGATAGGAGTATTAAATATACAGAGACATTTAGTATTCAATGTTGAATAATAATTTTAGTGATTTGTTACTGTAGCAAATGATAAGGTTTTGCATTGGTTTATACTAACCTATCTCACGAGTTCTTGTTGAGTTTGGTGTGGATGAAGCTTTTGATAAAAAGAGACACCATGATATGAGAGGAATTAAGGAGACACAAAAGTTCAAGCTCGGGGATGCCCAAGGCACCCCAAGATAATATTTCGAGAAGTCTCAAGCATCTAAGCTTGGGGATGCCCCGTTAGGCACCCCATCTTTCTTCTTCAACAACTATCGGTTAGTATCGGTTGAACCTAAGTTTTTGCTTTTGCACTTGAGTCGTGCTATCCTTGCAATGTCATTTTATTTTGTTTTGCTTGCTGTTTAAATAAAATACCAAGATCTGAAATTCCTTAATGAGAGAGAGAGAGTCTTCACATAGTTACATAATTATTTAGCTACTCATTGTTCTTCACTTATATCTTTTTGGAGTAGTTTTTCATTTACTTGTGTGCTTCACTTATATCCTATGAGTAAATGGTTGAATGAGTTGAATGTCATAGATCTGAAATTTTATATGTCTCATTTGCTTATCCCATTGGGAGTAATGACTTCACATCTAAGAAGTAGATGTTGTAAATTTATTGAAGGTTAGCAGGCATTGTATTGGTCATTTGAACAATTCATGAAAGAATATTGAAGGAAGAGAGATTCCACATATAAATATACTATCCTAGACATCTTTTATAATTGTGAGCACTCATTAAGTATGACATGATAAAGAGTTGATGTTGGACAAGGAAGACAACGTAATGGGTTATGTTTTCTCACATCTCAGTTAAAGTATATTGGCATGGATCATTCAAACATGTTGAGCTTGCCTTTCCCCCTCATGCTAGCCAAAATTCCTTGCACCGAGTAGAGATACTACTTGTGCTTGCAAATCTCCTTAAACCCAGTTTTTGCCATGAGTGTCCACCATACCTACCTATTTGCGGTATTTACCTGCCGTTCCAAGTAAATTTGCATGTGCCGAACTCTAAACCTTCAAATAATAATCTGTTTTGTATGCCCGGATCGCTCATGTAGCGACTAGGGGTTGTCATAATCTTTCATGCTATGTGGGTTATTCTCAAGATGAGTGGACTCCGCTCATCATTCACGTGAAAAATAGCTGGTAGCCGGGATGCCCAGTCCCATGATCAAAAGATCAAAATCAAATAAAAAATAATTGCAAACAAAACTCCCCCTAGTTTGATGTTAGTTGGAGGCACCCGTTGTTTTGGGCAATCCATGGATTGATGATTGTTGGTGGAGGGGAGTAAAAACATTTACCATTATGTTTGGGAACCGCCTATAATGTATGTAGTATGGAAGATATTGGGAACTCTTGGTTGTTGTGTTGACAATGAGATCATACCTCTCAAAATTATTTATCTCTATTTCAAAATTGAGCTCTGGCACCTATGCAAATCCCTGCTTCCCTCTGCGAAGGGCCTATCTTTTACTTTTATGCAAGAGTCAAGGTGATCTTCACCTTTCCCTTTTTCATTTTATCCTTTGGCAAGCACCTCGTGTTGGAAAGCTCCTGATATATATATATATATATATATATATATATATATATATATATATATATATATATATATATATATATATATATATCCAATTGGATGTAAGTTAGCATGAACTATTATTGTTGACATCACCCAAAGGTGAATACGTTGGGAGGCAACACTATAAGCCCCTATCTTTCTCAGTGTCCGATTAAAACTCCATAGCCATTAGTATTGCGTGAGTGTTAGCAATTGTGGAAGACTATATGGTAGTTGAGTATGTGGAGTTTGCTAAATCAAAGCTCTGACATATACCCTTCCTGAAAATAAGATGAATTGCAATTGTTTGATGACTGAGAATGAAGTTTGCTAGTTTTTGGTCTATGCTTTAACATGTGAATTGCTTGTTACTTGATTGTGAGAAGTGTCATGAGATGAACTATTGTTATGACTTATAATCATGCTAGAAAAGGTGATTGAAATTATCATTGATCAAACTTGTGCACCTGCTAGCATTCACACTTCATAAATTCTTTCTTTTATCATTTACCTACTCGAGAACGAGTAGGAATTAAGCTTCGGGATGCTGATACGTCCCCAACGTATCCATAATTTATGAAGCATTCATGCTATTTTATTATCTGTTTTGAATGATTACGGACTTTATTATACACTTTTATATTACTTTTGGGACTAACCTATTAACCGGAGGCCCAGCCCACATTGTTGTTTTATTAGCTGTTTCAGTATTTCGAAGAAAAGGAATATCAAACGGAGTCCAAATGGAATGAAACCTTCGGGAGCGTGATTTTTGGAAAGGATATCATCCAGGAGACTTGGAGTTCAAGAAAGGGAAGGCTCGAGGAAGCCAGGAGATAGGATGGCGCGCCCACCCCCTCTAGGCGCGCCCCCTGTCTCCTGGGCCCCTCGAGGCTCCCCCGACCGACTTCTTTCGCCTATATAAGTCCACGTACCCTAAGAACATCGACACAGAAGATAGATCGGGAGTTCCGCCGCCGCAAGCCTCTATAGCCACCAAAAACCTCTCGGGAGCCCGTTCCGGCACCCTGCCGGAGGAGGAACCCATCACCGGTGGCCATCTTCATCATCCCGGCGCTATCCATGATGAGGAGGGAGTAGTTTACCCTCGAGGCTGAGGGTATGTACCAGTAGCTATGTGTTTGATCTCTCTCTCTCATGTTCTCTCTATGGCACGATCTTGATGTATCGCGAGCTTTGCTATTATAGTTGGATCTTATGATGCTTCTCCGCCTCTACTCTCTTGTGATGAATTGAGTTTTTCTCTTGAAGTTATCTTATCGGATTGAGACTTTAAGGATTTGAGAACACTTGATGTATGTCTTGCCGTGCTTATCTGTGGTGACAATGGGATTTCACGTTCCACTTGATGTATGTTTTGGTTATCAACTTGCAGGTTCCGCCCATGAACCTATGCATAGGGGTTGGCACACGTTTTTGTCTTGACTCTCCGGTAGAAACTTTGGGGCACTCTTTGAAGTACTTTGTGTTGGTTGATGAATCTGAGATTGTGTGATGCATATCGTATAATCATGCCCACGGATACTTGAGGTGACAATGGAGTATCTAGGTGACATTAGGGTTTTGGTTGATTTGTGTCTTAAGGTGTTATTCTAGTACGAACTCTTGAATAGATTGATCCGAAAGAATAACTTTGAGGTGGTTTCGTACCCTACCATAATCTCTTCGTTTGTTCTCCACTATTAGTGGCTTTGGAGTGACTCTTTGTTGCATGCTGAGGGATTGTTATATGATCTATCTATGTTACTATTGTTGAGAGAACTTGCACTAGTGAAAGCATGAACCCTAGGCCTTGTTTCCTAGCATTGCATTACCATTTACGCTCACTTTTATCATTAGTTATCTTGCTGTTTTTATATTTTCAGATTACAAACCTATATCTACCATCCATATTGCACTTGTATCACCATCTCTTCGCCGAACTAGTGCACCTATACAATTTACCATTGTATTGGGTGTGTTGGGGACACGAGAGACTCTTTGTTATTTGGTTACAGGGTTGTTTGAGAGAGACCGTCTTCATCCTACGCCTCCCACGGATTGATAAACCTTAGGTCATCCACTTGAGGGAAATTTGCTACTGCATACAAACCTGTGCACTTGCAGTCCCAACAACGTCTACAAGAAGAAGGTTGTGTCACTACTAGGGAAAATCCTAGCAGCAGCGCGGGTTTTGGGCCCATTAGTAGCGCGGGGGCCGGCGCTACTAATAAGGCGCTACAGCTAACGTATAACAGTAGCGCGGGTGCCACCCGCGCTACTACTATGTCCTTTAGTAGTAGCGTGGGTAAAAACCCGCGCTACTACTACCAGCGCGGGGTTTTTTTTGAATTTTTTCGAAAAAATATTTCGATTTTTCCCCTAATTTTTAAATTTCTGAATTATTTTAACCTCAAATCTGTAATCACCCCTCATCGCTGCTCAATTTAATCTCTAATCACCCCTCATTATTCCTAATCATCTAACTTCCCAGACGGTCACCCATCCTCTCACTACTCCAGCCTGAGCACGCTTAACTTCCAGGTTCTATTCTCCCTCGTTTCCAAGTCCGCACTTGTTGTTTTCCTGACAATAGTAAGATGCCAATCCACCTCAGGAATTTAGCTTGAGCATGAAGTCACATATTTCACTATTTGAGTTTGAAACTATTGTTCTAAAAAATTAATAACACTAATATTTCTTCAATAATTAGTTTGACCACAGTTTGACCACAGTTTGGCCATAGTTTTGACCAGATTTGACCAAAATTCAAAAAAACTAAAATAATTATTTAGTAACACTAATATTCTAGAATAATTAGTTTGACCATTGTTCGACCACAGTTTGACCACATAGTTTGAATTTTTTTTTGATTTTTTCCACTCTAGATCTTAAAAGCCCCATAACTTTTTTTCTGTTTGGTTTTTGAGGATTTTGAAAATGTTTAACGGGGTTCCCCCATTTAAATTTGGATGTAACTTTTCGAGTAGATGATTTTTCATATAAAAACTTTTTCATCCGAGTTAGTATGCAAAAGTTATGCCCATTTTTACAAATTCTCGAGAGATTTTGCAAATAAAGTCGAAATTCATATTTGCAAATTTTCCCAACAACTAGGCCACATATCACATGGGAAACTTATTTTCTTTTATTTTTTTTGACATTTTCATCATTTTCTTTTATTTTTTTATAACTAAAAAGGCGATCCAGGGGGGTAGAGTTTGAAAATGGGACCTTTAGTAGTAGCGCGGTTTTTTATCCCCTCGCTACTACTATGGCACCACTTAGTAGTAGCGAGGGCTAAAAACCAACGCTACTGCTATCAAACTTAATAGTAGCGAGGTTTTAGAAACCCGCGCTACTACTATGGCATGTCCCGGGGGGCACGGTAGAGACCACTTAGTAGTAGCGAGGGTTAAAAACCCGCGCTACTGCTATCAACTTAGTAGTAGCGAGGTTTAAAAACCTGCACTACTAGTAAGTAGCAGTAGCGAGTGTTTTTAACCCTCGCTACTAGTAACTTTCTGTGTATAGCCTTTTCCCTAGTAGTGTGTAGTAGACATCATAGCACCAGCCCAAGGAGACGCGGCCTCTACGACGCCACCTTCCACAGCCCTGTGAGGTGGCACCTTTGCCTAGGCGGACCACCAAATATTTGGCCTCTAGCCGAGATGAGGCGCCAACCACCTCGGCCACGCCAATGTGAGCGCGCGTTAGGTTTTACACTGACGTCGGTCTCCCCAAACCATTACTCCCGCAAGGCGTGGCCCCTTGAACACCCCGATGAAGCAACAGGTCATCGAGAAGTCTGAGCTGACCGCGACCCATGCTACCCCAACACCAACTACTCCAACACCGCCAACACCGACGAGGCACGACGACGAGGGCGGGCACGGCCACCGCTAAGACCACGCTACATGTGGCGCGTGTACTGACGAGGACACGGGCTCTGCCGCCACCCACACACACATCATCATCATCATGCGTGGAGCATGTAAAGCGAAGACGACGAAGACGACCATACAGCTTAATCGGAGGTATCTCGCGGAGCAACCGCAGGAGTAATTAACCGGGAGCTTTCCGAGGCCCCGGGAACCAGGAGACCGCAATCGCCCAAGTCATATCGGCCGCACTAGCAAGCCATGGAGCGCTTATGTAAAGGGATCATGTAATTTGTTTCTCCAATGAGAGATTAATAAAGTACAAGTTTCCCTATATTTTATTTGTGTACTTAGTACACTGGCACGCCCGTAGTGTTTATTTCCCCAGGCGCGTAGAGATATAATAACATGACAACCAAATTGGTTGTCGTTATTTCTCGTGTCAAACATTAATATAGACTAACCAATGCCCAAGCTCAAAATATGTAAGTGAAGCACACGAAGCATTCTATAAAACCATACTCAAAAGATTTAAGCGAAGCACAAAGAGCAATTCTATAAAGTCATACTTAAAAGATATAAGTGAATCACATGAAGTATTCTATAAATCAATGAAGGGCTATCTCATACTAGCATGGTTCTTAAAGAAAAATAAAAACACAAAGGACACAAATCAAGTGAACAAAACAAAAACCGAGGTATGCCGATATTTGTTGAAGAAGAAAGATGGGATGCCAACCGGGGCGACCACAAGCTTAGATGCTTGAGTATCCTTTGAAATATTTACTTGGGGTGCCTTAGGCATCCCCAAGCTTTAAATCTTGCCTCTCTTTATTTTTCTCATATTGATAGCTCCCCGGTCTTCGAACACTTCATCCACACAAAACTTTACCAAAAAACTTTGTGAGATCCGTTAGTGTAATAAAATAAACTACCACTTTAAGGTACTGTAATGAACTCATTCTTTATTTATATTGGTGTTAAACCTACTGTATTCCAACTTCTCTATGGTTCATACCCCCCGATACTAGCCATAGATTCATCAAAATAAGCAAACAACACGTGAAAAACAGAATCTGTCAAAAACAGGACAGTCTGTAGTAATCTGGGAGTTTAGTAAACTTCTTCATTCTTTAATTTTTTTTGTATGTTTCACCCACAACTAAATAGAAATAAGAAGGAAAAACAAAATCTACTTAGTGAAGAAAGCAAATAAGCACACACGATAATAGCAACCCCATGTTATTGCTCTCTAGCAACGGCGCCAGAAAAGAGCTTGGTAATCCCCAAGTGCAGGGAATCATCATAGCAATTTACAAAGGTGGAAGTGATAAGTATGGAGTGTCGAAACCACAAGGAGCTAAAAGTAAGATCAATATTCTCTCAAGTCCTATCTTCCACTGATAAGACTCTACGTACACCGAACATTTGCTTCCAACTAGATACGAGAAATAAAACTATGTTGTGGCTATGAAGAGGATAACTTTGCATGATATCGGAGAGCTAAAATATAAAAGTAGGTACTGTTATCATAAAGTTAGAATATATTACTAAATATTATAAATAGCGAGTGTGGAATAATAATGATGGATCGGTGTGCGGAATTATCCTAGGCAATTGTTAACAAGACCGGTAGTCGTCATTGCAATTTCATATGAGGGAGAGACATAAGCTAACATACTTTCTCTTCTTGGATCATATGCACTTATGATTGGAACTCTAGAAAGAATTCGCAACTACTAAAGATCATTAAGGTAAAACCCAACCATAGCATTAAAGCATCAAGTCCCCTTTATCCCATACGCCACAACCCCCTTACTCGGGTTTATGCTTCTGTCACTCAACCAACCCACTATAAGCGAATCATGAACGTATTGCAACACCCTACAGCGGGAATCCCTCACGCTTGTGCGACACGGAGGGCACAATAGGACAGCACCAAAACAAAACATACAACTCATACGAATCTAGATCACTAATCAACCCAAAGACAAAAGATATCTACTCAAAACATCATAGGATGGCAACACATCATTGGATCATAATATGTGGCATAAAGCACCATGTTCAAGTAGGGATTACAGCGGGGTGCAGGAGAGTGGACCGCGTAGAGATGAGGATGGTGATGGTGATGGTGATGTTGACGAAGACGATCACCGCAGTGTTGATCCCCCTCCTGATGGCACTCCGGCGCCACCGAGAGAAAGGAGGAGAGGTCCTTCCCCTTGTGCTTCCTTCTCCATGGCCTCCGCCCTGGATGGGAAGAAGTTCTCCCTCTGGTCCTTGGCCTTCATGGCGATGATGGCCCCTCCGGGATCCTCCTCCATGGCCTCCGGTGATGATTCCCCCTCCGACAGGGTGCCAGAGAGGACCTAGATTGATTTCTCGTGGCTATAGAGGCTTGCGGCGGCGAAATTGCCGATCTAGGTTATTTCCCGAAGGTTTCTGTATTTATAGGAGAGGTTGGCGTTGATTTCAAGTCAGGGGGGTCTCCGGGCTGTCCAGGAGGCAGGGGGCGCACCCCAGGGGGGTGGGCGCGCCCCCCATCCTCGTGGGCAGCCCGGGACTCTTCTGGCCCAACTCTTGCACTCCAAGGACTTATTTTGGTCCATAAAAATTCATCAAGAATTGGCACGTCAATTGGACTCCGTTTGGTATTCCTTTTCCGTAAAACTCAAAAAAAAAGGAGAAAACAGAAAGTGCCACTGGGCTGTAGGTTAATAGGTTAGTCCCAAAAATCATATAAAATAGCATATAAGTGCATATAAAACATCCTAGATGGATAATATAATAGCATGAATACTTCATAAATTATAGGTACATTGGAGACGTATCACCCAACATAAGAAATTGGAGTGAGAAAGAGATATGTATGGGTATGATCTTCATGAAACAAATGAACGACCTATAAAGACTATAGAAAAAGAGAGATTTGTATCGAAGAGCAGGTTGATTGGAATCTGAAAATTGTATTACCTTCTTCCAGTAATCATGTGCAGCAGGCAAAAACCATATAGCTCCACCGCCAGTAGAATCCAACGTCTTTTTGGAGGTGAACTCGATGGAGTCGTAGGGCTTGTGCAGTTCATATATGAGGAAGGAGGCGTAGGGCTTGTGCAGTTCAGATCCACTACCCGAGGAAGAAATACATTGATAGAAGAAGTACAGGCGGATCCTGTCCCTCACCTTGCCTCCAGCCCGTCTCCCTCGCATGTGAGCTCGATGGAGTCTTGGAGCAACGCGAGAGAAGGAGAGCGTGGCCACCGTGGCCACCACAACCTTATGATGCTACTTCCGCGAGCGGTGTTTCACGGTCGATCCAGACTAACTAGGATGCAAGAGCAGGTCCACCATGGTGAAGGTCATGTGCGGGGCTCAACAGAGATGGGGATCTTCTCCCCTTCGCATCAAGGAGGAGGAGAGACGGGACCTGTTGGCGGCGGTGACGCGTAGGTGGAAGGCCAGGGGCGTCGCGGGGGTTTCTATCGACGACGACAAGCAGGTGACAGGGGGCGGGGCGTCATGGGGTGCTTCCGGCGGCGACACATGAGTTGCTGGTGGAGGGGAGGCGCGCGGGTCGCCTGGGGCAGGCGGCATGCTGGTGCGGAGCCGGGGGATCTCAGTGGTTGTGGGGGTGCGGGGTCTCCCAGCGGTGTGGGGTTGCAGGGGTCACAGCAGCGAGTTCCTGGCGGCGCGCGGGGGTTGCAGGGGGCGCAGCAGCGAGATCCCGCTGTCGGTGGGGTGCGGGATTCCCCGGCGGCGTGCAAAGGTTGCAGGGGTCGCGGCGGCCATTGGAGGAGAGGGACTCGGGAGGTTGGGGAGAGATTCTGGGAGTTTTTTCGCTACGGGTTCGGGAGTTCGAGAAGTCCCATCTACGCCTATATAGGGCATGTCGTGATCCAAATAGTTATTCTAATCATGGGCTATTTTATTACTAGTAACAAAATATTATTCTGTTACCCTCTGTCCTATATAGGCCCGATCGATAGATTCCCTGAGGCCTAATTGGTATGCACAAGAAGAAAAGAAAAAGTAAGCCCACCCCGTGAACCCTACCTCCCGCAAATCATCCCCAACTCGCGTCCCACCCGTGCGTCGCCGGGACGCCCTCGCTTCTGAGCGCGCAGCCGCCAGCCTCCTCCCCACCGCGCCACCAACCGGCCTCCTTGCAGCGCGCCTCCGGCCAGCCTCTCCCCGAGCGCGTCGCCGCTCGGCCTCCTCCCGGAGCGCGCCGCCGACGGGCCTCCTTCCCACCCCGCCGCCGCCCGGCCTCCTCCCCACTGCGCTGCCGCCCGGCCTCCTCCGAGCGAACCTACAGCCGGTCTCTCCCCCACCATGCCGCCGCCAGGCCTTCTCCCAACCACGCCGCGTTGGCCGGCCTTTTCCCCGAGCGTGCCGCCTCCTAGCCTTCTCCCCATCGCCGGCAGCTTCTTCGTGCTTCTTCGGCTGCCTCCCTTCCTCCAACCTCCCGCATCTCACACTGCCCACAGCACAATGCCATCTCCCGGTGGGGCTCTGCCGCCGGAGCGCCCTGTCCGTTCACAGCCACCACTCCAGGCCGTTCAACGCCACCACCCGAAGCGATTCACCACCTCCCTCCGCTGCCCCTCCTATGTTTGTTGGCGTAGCCAGCGGCGCTCTGCCCCTCTTCTTCTTACCCTGTCCATCTCCGCAACTCCTCACAGGTGATTGTTCGCCCATCGTGTGGTGGTGTGTACTCAACTGAATGTTCACCACTGTTCGAACTGTAGCGCTAAGAATTTGTTCTCTTCTCTAAAATTTTGTTGCACGTTCGCTTTCCTATCTTCTTTCTGCAGTATTCAGCTGGATCATGTTGGAGATTCCTCACAGACTACCTGTGTTTGTAAATTGTGATTTGTTGTGGTCAGGGCATGACGAGGATACTACTGACATTGATCCCACACTTCCGGGAGGTGAGCTGGAACTACTACAGTTCTCTCTATATCTGTGGAGAAAGCTACCTGTTTTGATTTGAGTTAGGTTTTGAAAAATTCCTTTGAATCTACAGGTTGTTGTGACGGCCTTCGAGTGACTACATAGCAGTGAAAGGTAATGCGGTGCCCGTGTTGCGGCACAAGTGTAGAAATGTTGGTTTTATCTAGTGTAAAGTATAACTCTGGTGTGACTGTGTGCTAGAGAACAATGAGGATCAAGTTCTGGTAGCAAAAACATATTTGTGACAGTTCAATATGAAAAGTGAAATAAGTATTAGTTCAGTTGTATATGTGTGCACCGTGGTAGCAGTTCAGTACAATAAATTACATCAGTTCATTAAACAAAAAAAGAAACACATTTTCTGGTTTAGCCTCTATACTAAAACAAAACTTGCATTCTCTCCCTAAGTACACCGCTTGCATTCTCTCCCTAAGTACTCCTAAAAAGCTCTTTATTCTAATTTTCTAATTACTTCCTCAATAAGTTAGTTTGTGTCCTGGTACTTCCCTAATCTCTACATTTTAGGCATGCGACATTACAGAAAAAATTGGCAGCCTATTCTTATTGTCGCATTCAGATCAGTAATGTGTATATAGTGAAAATTATGGTGGTAATACCACCAATCAACCATTTTTCTAATTAAACAGAAATACACAACGAAAAAGCAAATATATTAACTAGTTCAGGCATGTAGGTAATCACAACAATGTCCATTTTACATTGTATAGAGGCTACATCAGTTGAGTATGAAAAATTGAACACAATGAGTTAACTTTGCAAGTACATCAGTTCACCTTGAATAAAATACAGAAGTGCACCGTTAAGATTTCCATCAGTTCGCTTATAAAAAAACAAAAAGTATTTGAATAAAAAAATTTGTGGGTAAGTAAACCAATCATGTTCTTGTAGTTTGGAGGCAAAAAATAATAAGTTCTACGGAAATAAATATAGAAGTTCATATTTCAAAACAAATGAAGTATTTGGGAAGTAAAATTAAGTATTTCAAAGTACACATCTTTTTAGGTTTCGTTGTGAACATGTAATGTTACTGTACATGAACTTGTTGTTCTTTTGACTAATGGGTGGCTGCTGTGTGTGTGCAGGGACGGTGGCATGAAGCAGTTGAGTAGGTGTGCGTGGTGAGCAGCTACTAAACTTATTCAGACACTACAAAATATAGTCCCACACAGCCTCTCAACACCACTTCTCGAACCTTCTTGAACCTTCATGGCCCAGGCCGTTCACTGCCTCCACACAAGGCCGTTCGATGACGCAACGCTCAAGCCGATCACCCTTGCCAGCACCCTAGACTCCCATGATATATCTAGTCAAAAAAATGGTTGATCATAAGTGCAAGTACACTACACACGCTGAGCTGCAACGGGACATGGTGACATCACTTCTTTTGGGTTATTTTCTGTATGAATCTGCATTTTCGTTATTAAATTCAGTACAACGAAACACATGAATCCCTAGCGGGTACCAAATTACTGATTCCTTAAAACAATTAATAGATTTCACCATTGGTTGGTCTACTTGTGTAAATCTGTCAGTTCATGACAAGTAACTTCTGATGCTAGAAATACAGGATGTTTGTGTGAATCTTGCTTGTTTCAGAGACAAATAGAGTTGGTACTTGCATCACATGGTGTACTGAACAAACATACGCATTCACATAAACATGCTAACAACTCCTCTTGCTATACTCATGCTTGTACTTGTTTATTTTTCTTGTTTGGGAAATGGTTTCCTATCCTCCTAACAGCTTTTCTAAAATTTCATTTAATTTAGTTTCAAATCAAACCAGAGCTAATGCATAAATGTCATTGGGTGAGGTTGCTAGGGAGATTTGCATTAGAGAATGTTTTGTTGGAAAAGCATCTATTGGTATTATTAACAACAAACACTAGTAGAAAAAGAGGCTTCCGTCCAGCCCCATTAGTCGCGAAACTGTAGGAACCGCGACTAATGAAGTCTTTAGTCGCGGTTCGGCAGACGAACCGCGACCAAAGGCCTGGGCCCAGGGCGCTCGGTGGCTAGCTGGTGCACGTGAGGGGCTTTAGTCGCGGTTGGCCAGGCCAACCGCGACTAAAGGTGCGCAAAGGCCTTTAGTCGCGGTTGGCCAGGCCAACCGCGACTAAAGCTCCTCCCCTATATATACCAGTTCAGCACGCTCACTTAGCCATTTGGTGCCACTTCTCTTCACAAGCTTCACAAGGGGGTGTAGGTTTGCTTTTGGTTCCTCTTATGCACACAAGGTGTTTGATGAAATGCCCTAAGAGGGTGAAACAAACATGATATGAAGTGTTGGAGCCACACTTGAGGTTCCTCATTTATTTTTTCCTCCTCGATCGCGGTTAGCAACTTGAACCTTTCATGCATGTGTGTCATTGATAAAATATGCATGTGTGCAGTTCATTGTTTAATTTATATTGTTTGTAGCTAGTTAGTTTAACAAATGCATGATGGTTAATTATATATTTTATATTATAATAATGCAGATGAATCGGCAATGGATGTACGGTAACCGACTCTCCGGCGAGTTCACTACGGGTTTGAAAGATTTCCTCGTAGTGGCTAATGCGAACAAGCAGGGGGGTTTTGTTATCTGTCCATGTGTTATCTGTAAGAATCAGAAGGGTTACTCTTCGTCAAGAGATGTTCACATGCATCTGCTTCGGCACGGTTTCATGCCAAGCTATAATTGTTGGACCAAGCATGGAGAAAGAGGGGTTATAATGGAAGAAGATGAAGAAGGGGATGATTTCATCGATGAAAGCTATCTTGCTCATTTCGGTGATACTTTCATGGAGGATGCTGAAGGTGAAGGGGAAGGTGAAGAAGAGGCACGTGATGATCCCGTTGATGATCTTGGTCGGACCATTGCTGATGCACGGAGACGCTGCGAAACTGAAAAGGAGAGGGAGAATTTGGATCACATGTTAGAGGATCACAGAAAGGCGCTGTACCCCGGATGCGATGATGGTCTGAAAAAGCTGGGCTGCACACTGGATTTGCTGAAATGGAAGGCAGAGGCAGGTGTAGCTGACTCGGCATTTGAAAACTTGCTGAAAATGTTGAAGAATATGTTTCCAAAGGATAACGAGTTGCCCGCCAGTACGTACGAAGCAAAGAAGGTTGTCTGCCCTCTAGGTTTAGAGGTTCTGAAGATACATGCATGCATCAACGACTGCATCCTCTACCGCGGTGAATACGAGAATTTGAATGAATGCCCGGTATGCACTGCATTGCGTTATAAGATCAGAGGCGATGACCCTGGTGACGATGTTGAGGGCCAGAAACCCAGGAAGAGGGTTCCCGCCAAGGTGATGTGGTATGCTCCTATAATACCACGGTTGAAACGTCTGTTCAGGAACAAAGAGCATGCCAAGTTGTTGCGATGGCACAAAGAGGACCGTAAGTCGGACGGGGAGTTGAGACACACCGCAGATGGAACGCAATGGAGAAAGATCGACAGATGGTTCAAAGATTTTGCAGCTGACGCAAGGAACATAAGATTTGCTCTAAGTACGGATGGCATGAATCCTTTTGGCGAGCAGAGCTCCAGCCATAGCACCTGGCCCGTGACTCTATGCATCTACAACCTTCCTCCTTGGTTGTGCATGAAGCGGAAGTTCATTATGATCCCAGTGCTCATCGAAGGTCCGAAGCAACCCGGCAACGACATCGATGTGTACCTAAGGCCATTAGTTGATGAACTTTTACAGCTGTGGGGTGGTGTCCGTGTGTGGGATGAGCACAAACAAGAGGAATTTGACCTACGAGCGTTGCTTTTCGTAACCATCAACGATTGGCCTGCTCTTAGTAACCTTTCGGGACTGTCAAATAAGGGATACAATGCATGCACGCACTGCTTACATGAGACTGAAAGTGTACATTTGCCAAATTGTAAGAAGAACGTGTACCTTGGGCATCGTCGATTTCTTCCGAAAATTCATCCAGTAAGAAAGAAAGGCAAGCATTACAACGGCAAGGCAGATCACCGGCCGAAGCCTACGGAACGCACTAGTGCTGAGGTATTTGAATTGGTCAAGGATTTGAAAGTCATATTTGGAAAGGGTCCTAGCGGACAATCAGTTCCGAAGGGAGCTGACGGGCACGCAGCCATGTGGAAGAAGAAATCTATATTCTGGGAGCTAGAATATTGGAAAGTCCTAGATGTCCGCTCTGCAATCGACGTGATGCACGTTACGAAGAATATTTGCGTGAACCTCCTAAGCTTCTTGGGCGTGTATGGGAAGACAAATGATACAAAGGAAGCACGGCAGGACCAGCAACGTTTGAAAGACCCTGATGACCGGCATCCGGAATGGTTTCAAGGTCGTGCCAGCTACGCTCTGACCAAAGAAGAGAAGGTCATCTTTTTTGAATGCCTGAGTAGTATGAAGGTCCCGTCTGGATTCTCGTCCAATATAAAGGGAATAATAAACATGGCGGAGAAAAAGTTCCAAAACCTGAAGTCTCACGACTGCCACGTGATTATGACGCAATTGCTTCCGATTGCTTTGAGGGGGCTCCTGCCGGAAAATGTTCGAGTAGCCATTGTGAAGCTATGTGCATTCCTCAATGCAATCTCTCAGAAGGTAATCAATCCAGAAGTTCTACCACGGTTACAGAACGATGTGATCCAATGTCTTGTCAGTTTCGAGTTGGTGTTCCCGCCATCCTTCTTCAATATTATGACGCACCTCCTGGTTCACCTAGTCGAAGAGATTTTCGTTCTCGGTCCTGTATTTCTACACAATATGTTCCCCTTCGAGAGGTTCATGGGAGTATTAAAGAAATATGTTCGTAACCGTGCTAGGCCAGAAGGAAGCATCGCCAAGGGCTATGGAAATGAGGAGGTAATTGAGTTTTGTGTTGACTTTGTTCCTGACCTTAAGCCGATTGGTCTTCCTCGATCGCGGCACGAGGGGAGACTAAGTGGAAAAGGCACGATCGGAAGGAAATCAACGATATGTATGGACGGCCATTCTCTGACTGAAGCACACCACACTGTACTGACCAATTCCAGCTTGGTGGCTCCGTACTTTGAGAAACACAAGAATATTTTACGCTCGGACAACCCGGGGAAGCCTGAATCCTGGATTAGGAAGGCCCACATGGAGACTTTCGGCAGTTGGTTGAGAAAACATTTAATGAATAACAATGATGTTGTAGATCAGCTGTACATGTTGGCCAAGACACCATCTTCGACTATAACGACTTTCCAAGGGTACGAGATAAATGGGAATACATTTTACACGATCGCCCAAGATAAAAAGAGCACCAACCAAAACAGTGGTGTCCGCTTTGATGCAGCAACCGAGAATGGGCAAAAGGTCACATATTATGGTTACATAGAGGAGATATGGGAACTTGACTATGGACCCTCCTTTAAGGTCCCTTTGTTCCGGTGCAAATGGTTCAAGCTAACAGGAGGTGGGGTAAAGGTGGACCAGCAATACGGAATGACAATGGTGGATTTCAACAATCTTGGTTACCTTGACGAACCATTCGTCCTAGCGAAAGATGTCGCTCAGGTTTTCTATGTGAAGGACATGAGTAGCAAACCGAGGAAATGGAAAGATAAGAAAACGATCAGTGCATCATGCGATGATCCAAAGCGCCACATTATTCTTTCAGGGAAAAGAAACATCGTGGGAGTGGAGGACAAGACAGACATGTCAGAAGATTATAATATGTTTGCTGAAATTCCGCCCTTCAAAGTGAACACCGACCCAAGCATTAAGTTAAATGATGAGGATGCTCCATGGATACGGCACAATCGTAAGCAAGCAGGGACACAAGAGAAGAAATGATGTGTAATAATTTATTGTATCAAACCTTTTGTCAAACCTTCAAGGGGTTTTAAAATGAATTAGTTTTATTTTTCTGATTTTTTTGATATATAATTGTATTTTTAAGATTTTAAAATGAATTAGTTTTATTTTTCTGATTTTAAAAGGAAAAAGGAAGAAGAAGAAAGAAGGAAAAAGGAAGAAAAAAACAGAAGAAAAAACAGAAGAAAAAAGGAAAAACAGAAGAAAAAACAAACAGAAGAAAAACATAAAAAAAACAGAAGAAAAAACAGAAGAAAAAAGGAAAAAGGAAAAAAGGATATCAAACCTTTTGTCAAACCTTCAAGGGGTTTTAAAATGAATTAGTTTTATTTTTCTGATTTTTTTGATATATAATTGTATTTTTAAGATTTTAAAATGAATTAGTTTTATTTTTCTGATTTTAAAAGGAAAAAGGAAGAAGAAGAAAGAAGGAAAAGGAAGAAAAAAACAGAAGAAAAAAACAGAAGAAAAAAGGAAAAACAGAAGAAAAAAACAAACAGAAGAAAAACATAAAAAAAACAGAAGAAAAAAACAGAAGAAAAAACAGAAGAAAAAAGGAAAAAGGAAAAAAGGAAAAAAAAAATATGCCACCTACTGGGCCACCACGGCCTGAATACGACTAGAAACCCATTAAAGGGCCAGGATTCAGGCCCGCAGAAGGCCGAGTAGGCCCACAGGCACATAGTGACAGAATAGGCCCGTAAGCCTGCATTTGAGAGGAGCTCGAAGTGGTGAGCGCAGCCGCGCTTATAAACCACTGTCGAAGCCTCTCGGCTAGCGAGGTGGGACTAAACATCCCACCGCACCGCGCCAGTAGACCTTTAGTCGCGGTTGGGGAGGCGGACCGCGACTAAAGGGTACCTTTAGTCGCGGTCCGCCTCTCCAACCGCGACTGAAGGGTCCTTCTGCGCGGGAACGGAGGCGGCGCCAAAACCCTTTAGTCGCGGTTGGGGAGGCGGACCGCGACTAAAGGGTACCCTTTAGTCGTGGTTGGGTTGGCGGGCCGCGACTAAAGGGCACCTTTAGTCGCGGTCCGCCTCTCCAACCGCGACTAAAGGTGCGTCTATAAATACTGCACTTAGCAGTTTTGCCACTTCCCATTCTCCTCTCTCGACGCCGAAGCGCTGCCCCGGTCGACGCCGACGCCCTGCCCCGACGCCGACGCCGACGCCGAAGCCCTGCCCCGACGCCGACGCCGACGCCGAAGCCCTGCGCGCCGCCGCCCCCATCCCCAGTGAGCG
This sequence comes from Triticum aestivum, assembly GCF_018294505.1. Lineage (NCBI taxonomy): Eukaryota > Viridiplantae > Streptophyta > Magnoliopsida > Poales > Poaceae > Triticum > Triticum aestivum. The sequence goes on along the minus strand of NC_057813.1, from coordinate 756,496,163 downwards.
CCGCCTCCGCCCGTGCCCTGCCCTTGCCCGCCGCCCGTGGCGCCTTGCGCCCTTGCCCGCCGCCCGCCGCCCGCCGCCCGCCGCCCGCTGGCCCTGCCTGCCGTCCTCCGGCCCTTGCCCGCCGCCCGCTGGCCCTGCCCTTGCCCGCCGCCCATCGTGGGAGAAGAAGAAGGAAGAAGAAAAAGGAAGAAGAAGAAGAAAGAAAAAGGAAAAAGGAAGAAGAAGAAGAAAGAAAAAGGAAAAAGGAAGAAGAAGAAAGAAGGAAGAAGAAAACAAAAGAAAAACAGAAGAAAAACAAGAAAAAGGAAGAAAAAAGGAAAAAGGAAGAAAAAAAGAAAAAGGAAGAAAACAACAGAAGAAAAAAAGAAAGAAGAAAAAAAGGAAGAAGAAAAAAAGAAAGAATTTTTAAAATTAAATACGTGAAAATACGTGAAAGAATTTTTTGTGTCTAATAAAATCAATTTTTTGAAATACACGAATAATTTTTAAACGGAGAGGGGCGGCGAGGGGGGCGGCGATGCGCGCGGTGTTTTTTTAGGGATCAAGAGGGGACGGCGAGGGTTATAAATGTGTTGTCCTCGCCTCCCCTCTCGCGCTCTACCGCGACACCCTCTCCCACCCCTTCCTCGCCCCCTCCTTTCGCCACCGCCCTTTCGCCACCGCCACCGCCACCGCCCCCCTTCTTCACTTAATGAATTTGTTTTTACTACATGTTTTCAGGACTGACATAATGGCGGACGATAGAGCTGACCCGATTATGGACAACTATGATCCGGACGGTGAAGCACATATGTTCGGCATCATAAACGGCGATATTCTATATGTGCCGACCGGAGAAGAAGAAGATGATATCTCTTCTTATCTGAACCTTGACGGTGAAGATGAAGGGCGCCGTCAGCAAGATGATGCCGAACAAACGTCGATAAACGACGATCTTCAAATGGAAGTAGCAACCACCTCCGGCGCCGAGGTATATATATACATTGAGCCTCTGGTGATACAAACTAACTGATTTGAATAAATATGTGTGTACTAACGCGCGCGACTCTTTCTTATTTTAGCCCTCGGCCGGATCGTCGAAACAATCGAGTACGTCGTCAAAGCGTGGCGCAACCAAGACGATGAAACAAGGAGAAACATGCACCATCGAGGTTGTCGACAGTGCAACCGGCAGGCCGCTGGAGCCCCGCAAGAACGCCACCAAGTTTGTCAGCCAATGCGGAGCCATTGTTAGAGACAACGTCTCGATCACCGTCCAGGAGTGGAATGAGCCAAAGAAGGCACGAAATGATGGTTTCACTTTTGTCGATAAGAGAACAAAAAAAGATTGCTTCAAGAAGCTTATGGAACATTTCGTTCTACCTCCGGAATACAACAAATTCGATGAGGAGGGTAACAAGATTGAGGAAAACAAGGAGAGGAGGAGGCTAGTCAAACAGTTCGCTCTTCATAAGATGGCCGACGCATTCCGGAAATTCAAGCAAAATCTAGCCCATGACTTTGTCAAGCAGAACAAGACTCCGGATTTCAAAGGACAATATGAGAAACTGAAACATGATTGGCCAGAATTTGTGAAGCAAAAGAAATCGGAGCAGTTCATTCAAATATCGAAAAAAAATAAGGAAAATGCGGCTAAGAAGGAGTACAATCATGTTATGGGGCCAGGAGGGTATCGCCTTTGGGAGCCTAGGTGGGAGAAGATGGAGAACGAGCTGAGGGCGCGAGGAATCCGTCCAGGTACGGAGGGATGGGACCCAAGGGCCAAAAGCTGGTGGTACGGGCATGGGGGAACGCTGAACCCGGAGACAGGGGAGTGTGTTTACCGGGGCAAATTAATTAAACCCACCCAAGCCCTTATTAACGCAATGAGGGATGCTCAACAGGGGAAGATCAAGTTCAACAGAGAGAACGACGCGCTGACAAAAGCCCTCGGGAATCCTGAACACGGAGGACGTGTACGAGGCATGGGGCACATTCCGTGGAAAATAGGGTTCCCCCAGAACGATGACCCGTACGGTTACAGAAGCCGTAAGAGAAAGATGGATCAGGAAGCAGATGTTGTGGCGCGGTTGGTATCGGAAATGGATGTGATGAAGAAAACCATGAGTGTACTAGTAGCCGAAAGAGATGCAGCTCGGGTGCAGCATGAAGATCATCCAGCGGATCTCGGAAGCCAGCAGCGGAGAAGCAGCGTGGCTTCCACGGAGGCCCCACCGGCTGGTGCAGATGCACCGACGATCGAAATTACTGCACCGGAGCCTCTGGTGGTCCAAATTACTGCACCGGAGCCTCTGGTGGTCGAAATTACTTCACCGGAGCCTCCTCGCTACCCCGTGGACGATATAAAGGAGATGAAAGAATGTCATCTGTATTATCCTATCGGGAACATGTCCATGAAGGTAGCCATCGGCAGTGCTTTACCATGTTTACCTGGAGCACTCCACCACAACAACCCCATTCAAGATGGCTATGCTCGTGTCACGGTGGAGGACATAGTCCAAGGGTTTGAGGACCTGGAGATTGACATTGCTACACCTGAAGGGGAGAAAAGACTTGGAGATGTCAAGCGCCATTTCATTCTATGGCAAAAGAAGTTTATCAAGTTTCCAGGCGAGGCGCCAAGGACAACAAGTCCACCCCCCTACGGTGGTGGTGGTGGCGGTGGCGGTGGTGGTGGTGGTGGTGGTGCTGGCGGTTCACCTACACCTCCGTCACGTCAGCCGACGCCGCCCCCCAGTCCACAACGTCCGGCGGGTGATCAGCCGCCGCCCCCCAGTCCTCGTCCGGCGGGTGATCAGACGCCGCCCCCCAATCCACCTCCGGCAAAGAAGCAGAAGCAGTCCTGGATTATTAACCCGGACCCTTATGTACCTAAGACCACAAAGGTACCGGAGCCATCACTGAAGCCTCTCCCCACAAGGCCTTGGGAACGTAGTGCCGAGGAAGTCGACGCGGCCGCGGCTGCTGATTTGGAGAAATGGAAGGCGGACTGCAAGAAGAAAACAGAGCCCGAGCCCAAGCCAGTATTTTCTGATGAGCAAAAGAAGTGGGCTAAGTCATTTTTGAGCACACCGTCCCAAGCCGCGAAGAATCTGCCTAACGACTATGCACGTGAACTTCGCAGGCAGGCACTCATGTTCAAGGAGAACAAAGAGCGGGAGAAGGCCGAAAGTAAAAAAAGCGGGAAACAAGTTGCCCAGCTCGGGGAACAAAGTAAACAATCGATTGCCCCGCTTATAGTGGAAGCCTTCTGTCCTGATGCCCCCGAGATCATACAAGCTGCGGCAGCACAGGGATTGACTGTAACGAGTGCCAGAGAACAAGCGGCCAACTTAGGTATTACTCTTCGTGAACTGTTAGGCCTTGATGAGGCGCCAGTGAAGGAGGTAGTAATTACATATGTCAAGAATGGGCCTCTCGTCGAGCCTGCGGAGGAAAAGGATCTACCTCCACAAATGAAAGGTCTGCTGAAATGGTACAAGGGTTACATAAAAAATAAAAACGCCAAAGAATATATTTATGCGGAAGTTAGACATGAGCATCACTTCAAACATTACTATGTACAAATTGAACTGAGTGAATTGTTCCAGCTTTTCAATCTGCGCGAGCTCGATAAATCTATCATCAGTTGCTACGTTCTGTAAGTGATTTATTAATTTCTACCCCATCTCGTTCATATTGCCTGCACTATATATATGTCCTAACTATATTGTTGTGTCCGCTATTATACATGCAGAATGAAGATTAAGGAATGCAGAGTAAGGAACATCCATGATGTTGGGTTCATTGACCCACACATCGTTAATGGACATGTGTTGGAGCGTTACCCCGCCGACGTGGAGGCAGACCTGTGGCAGTTTCTTACAAAGCAGGAACTCAAAAGTGATATTCTATTTCCTTACCATTTTGAGTGAGTGTTTCTGTCTTGAGCACATTCTCTTTTGTTTACTCCATGCATGGTATGTGGCCGGCTAATCGATGAGTTATGCATGACGTACTGTGCATGTATCGTGTCCGCAGGTTCCACTGGATTCTGCTAGTAATTAAAGTTAACACCTCAGAATGTCTCGTCCACGACTCTGTGAATATGGATCCAAAGCTTTGGGGCGGCATGAGAAGAATGCTGCAGAAGTAATTATTTTCATTCATTTGCGCTCTATATCGATCGGCCTATTTCGTTCATTTCCTAATATCAAGTAACTAATTAATAACTCTCTTGTTCATTTAATTTTCTTTGCCTCGTAGGGTTTGGAGACGGTTCGTAGATACAAAGGTCGGTGAATTCAAAAAAGAGCTAGAATTCAAAATGTTAAAGGCTAAGAATGTTGGGGATATTCAGCCACCGGAGACCAATCTATGTGGATACTATGTCTGTGAGATGATCCGGAGATACACCTCTGAGCGGGTTCCGAGTGATACCAATGCTAAGAGGAATAACCTCCGGTGGATGCTTAGTCCAGAAGCTCGCTTCCGACCACTTCAAGAGGAACTAGCTGGATGGTTCAGCAGGGAAGTCCTCCATCCTAAAGGAGAACACTATTACGAGGACGTAGAACTTTATATGCATTAAATCATGTATGGAAACTTGTTCAAAATTGTATATGGTCATCCGATGATATTGAATATATATTGTATATTCCTCTTGAATTCTTTTTGGTTCTAATTTCAAATTTATTTGAAATTGTACATTCATATGCATGTATGTAGTACCGTAGAATATATGAAACTCCTTCAAAATTAAAATAAAGCACAAAAGAAATAAAACAATACAAATTAAACAGAAAACAGGTTTAAGGGGGGGAGGTTTAGGGGGGGGGGGGGGCTAAAACCCTAAACCTGCGGCGGCCTTTAGTCGCGGTTGGCCAGAAGAACCGCGACTAAAGGTCCTCCGCCCCGACGGCCACCTGGCGCCCACGTGGACGGGCCTTTAGTCGCGGTTCTTAAGCAACCGCGACTAAAGGGGGGGGCCTTTAGTCGCGCCCGGTCGGTCGCGGTTGCGCAACCGCGACTAATGGCAGTTGCGAACCGCGACCAAAGGCCTTTTTTCCACCAGTGAAAACTCTCGGTGGACATATATAGACCATAAATCTTGAGACTATTTTCACCATTTTTTGCCCTTTGGTGTTTGGAAATTCTAAATTTTGTTGATTTCAACTTGATGAATATAAAGATATATGCCATGAGTTTTAGATTATATCTCTGCTATTGTAATTGCTTGTTGGTGTTTATTAGTAGATATACGTGTATGAGTTCACTCCTGACTATTGTAATAAAGTTTTTTAGGATTTGGAAGTATCTAGTCTGGATTGGCAGTATAAAAACCATATATAAAATGTCTTGATCCATGCTAGCAGAAATCTGAAAATAAACTCAGCACAGTTCCTATATTTTATTCAAGTTCAAAGCTAAACATTTCTAACAGCTTATCGCTCCTTGCAGGATACACACTATTCATCGCATTTGTCATCGAGCGATTGCACCACTATCTTCAGAAGCTCATCACCCTGAGGAAATCAGCCAACACCTCCCAGCGAGGAGCTTGAAATTTTCCAAATGGAGTTCAAACGTGAATTTGAGAAAATGATTCCTTGGCTAAGTTCAAAAAATGTCATTCTGTGAAGTTCGGCTATTCAGCCATGGACTAGTCAATGGTGGAGTTGCAATTTTGTTTCTTCTGTACATACATGAATTGAATGTAATCAACGGAAAGAAACATATGTTGATTCTCCAAGTTAGAGTTCATTTTTATTTTCTTACAAGTAGCAAAACTTCCTGTGTAGATCAGTACAGCTTCTGTGCGATCTTGTGTTACAAATCTTGTAGTACTGTTTTTACTAGGATCTTTCTAGTACTTTGTAAAGCAAGCGTGATCCATTTGTAAAAATATGGCAAAAGACATCCTTCACTCTTGTAGTATTTTGCTAAAAAAATGTTTTAAGTTCAATGGATGCCATCGAGAAAGTTCAAACATTTGATATTCCTGTGCTCATGTTCTCAACCTGAATGTTATTTATTTGTTTGCGACTCGTCTCATACTTTGCGAGATGAAATTTTTTTCTCTCCAAGTTTTCTACTCTTTATATGAGTGGTGAATGTGTTCTCTCCACTCTCTTGTCTATTTTGGTCGATGACCCTGTTGACATAAAAAAATTGTATGGGAAAGTTTGTGTAGTACTAGCATATAAGTTCTAGAAAACTAAACAAGGAAAGTTCAAACAAGAAGCTCTATGCACTTTCATGTCTATTTTCGTTGATGTTCAACGTGTATTACTAGCATATAAGTTCAAAAAACAAACCGCAGTTCCATGAAAATGCAAAGAAGTTCAAAAAAATATAAAAAATTTCTAGAGTCAAGTACAAGTGCTCATCCAACACGGTTAAAAAATATGGTCTGTCCATGTATTACTAACATATAAGTTCAAAAGATTAAACGCGGTTAGTGCATATTGAATTCAAGAAAATCCTAAGATCGGTACTAACTCATAAGGAGATCAGTATGAGTTCAAGTGATCAACCCCCTAAACATTTTCTTTTAAAAAATCATCAAGTTCAACGATATAAATCATGCAAATTCGGGACGATAATACCATGAACCGTTGAAAAGTTACGAGGATAACCATACAGAAAAAACAGAGTAAAGTCTAGTCTGTGAAAATACGCTCAGTACTAAACCATACGGACATCCGTTCAAGTACTCTTTTTTAGAACCTTTCAAAATTACTCTATAAAAAATACATCAGTACAAATGCACACGTAGATCAGTACAAGTACTCTGTTTTTTCTGACGGAAAAAAACAGCATGATGGGTCTCACCGTAATCCAAATTACTCTTCAACGGTTGATAATTTGAGAAAACGTTCAACATGACTAAGTTTCGTATTTTTGATATCTTTCCAACCGTATATTATTTTCCTCATTTTAACAAACTTTTGAAAAAATCGCGTTCGAAATCAAATTTGACCGTAATCGAATTCGTTTTGAAACAGTAAGGAATTAGCAAAACATTTCAATATGATAAAGTTGCGCATTTTCCATAGTTTTCCAGCGCCGTATCATTTGCATCAATCCGACAAACCGTTTGCAAAAAAACCATGAAAATACGTTTCGCCCAAAATTTCACCATTATCCAAATTACTTTTAAATCGTATAGAATTACAAAAAATATTAGATATATGGAAGATGCGGATTTTCACCAGCTTTCCAACGCCATCTTATTTGCTCAATTCCGACAAACCGTTTGAAAATTGAGTACAAAATACGATTCACGTTTTTGGTTTTGAAAAAAAGGTTTTTTCAAAACTGCTCTTAAACCATAATGATTTTGCAAAAACGTTTGATATACTTGAAATATTGTTGTCAAGAGCTTTCCAACGATATATTACACGCCCCGTTCCAACAAAAAAGTTGCAAAAATGTTTTGAACTAAAGAAGACGATCTGTTAAACATAACTGAAGCATCAGTTCAACTGCTCAAAAATCATCAATACAACCGCGTGAAACCGTCAGTTCAAGTAGGGTAACAGAATAATATTCTGTTACGCGTAACAGAATAGCCCAGATGTATGTGTTATATATATATATATAATTGCTGGGTATATATATTTTTAATAGAGAAAAATGCAAGTTGCTGGCGTTGGCGCACACTAAACGCCGTGGCTAATAGGATTATATATTACGTGTGTTAGCCATGTGGCACGCCATCACTACTCATAACATTGCTGACATGTGTGCGAAAGCGCCACTAGTTTTGAGCAATGGCGCCATATTAGTGGTGTCGTGTGTCCAGAGTGTATAGGTAGGCTATTTTTGGCACTTCATAGTTAGTCTTTTCTGCACTAGTGACTCAGAGTGTAACCCTTTCATGTTTTTTGTTCATATCTATAACTAGCTTAACAAGCTAAACGAGGTAGCTCGCGAGCCATATCAGTCGAGCCAATCTTGGATTTGAGCTTCTTATAATAACGAGTCAAATCGAGCAAGCTCGTTAACGAAATGAGCTCTAGTGAGTCAAGCCGAGCTGGCTCGACTCAGCTCGAATTTCAGCCCTAATTGTGGAAGTCGTTGTATTGATCTGAGCGTCGTAGAGGTATACATAGAGTACATGATGTGGCCAGAGGCTTACAGTAGAAGACAAGATATTGTGTTTACACTAATTTTATCTCTATTGCCTTATCTCTATCCAAATCACCTGTTTTGACCATGTTAGCTAGGTTGCCTTGCAGACCCTGATTTACTTTTGAAAGGCGGTCCCTTGGGGCCCGATTCATTAAAAAGTTAAAGAGTATTGCCCGGTTAATTAACGAAAAACCGAGCGAAAACCGTTACAACAGGCCCGCAGAAACAAGGCACACAGGGTGACCTGACAACCCACACAAGAACGCACAGACGCCGCCGAGGAGAAAAGCATCGTTGAGGTTGCAGCCCGGCGTCATCGTTATCACAGCTCCGCGAGGACGACTCCGACTTCATCATCGACAACCACCAAAGAAGCCCTCACTGCAAACAAGCATCGAGGCTTGCGTCGGCCAATGCCAAACAGTCAGCCACACGCGCCGGCAACCAGGCAGCTCTGACTCTATGGACGAGCATTGCAGGAGAAAAGTGTTGGTCTTGCGCCGAGCCAGCGCAAGAGCCGACCACCCGTCTCGTGTCATCTTCACCGCAAGGGACCCTCCTCAGGAGCTCCGACATCACGAAGACGAAGCGAGGCACGAGGACTCCTCTGTTAGAATAAAATCTGAGGCATACCGTTGATCATCTGAGGACCAAGCAATCACACGAGCACGACACCGAGATTTTTTAACGAGGTTCACCGATATGGCTACATCCCCGCGGCTTGACTACGGGAGCTCCTCCCCGTGACACCGCTACAATACCGCACCCGGATGTCTTGGACGCCGGCACATGCCGCCGGCTTCCCCTGCATTACAGTGCTATTATGTTGGCATAGGTTACATCGTGTGCCTATATGAGAGGACTAGGATACAAGTGTCCTACTAGGACATGACTCCATATCCTATATAAACACAATACTACTTAGAGTCCAACTATAACCTACCGTGTACACAATATTCGACACAACTCTAACAAACTCCACCTTGTCGAATATTCTCCACCACCTTGAATTTGTCCATGCGTCAAACTTTCATGTACATTGGACTTGAGCTTGTCCCATGAGCACCGCTGCTACTCCAAAGACTCCATATGAGTCCATCTGCAACTTGTAGTCCCTTTTTTTCTTGACCACGGTCAACACTCGAGCAAAATTAAGTTCCTTGTTACTCTAGTTTGTGCTCCCAACTTCCAGAGTACCTGTCCAACGCCATCACACACTAATCATTGACCTGCGTGAAAGTGAACAACTCACATATTAGGTGTCACACATAAGAGTTACTTGAACTCAACATCCGCTCCTTTCTTGACCGCATGTCTGAAATTTGAAGGAATTTCACCGTTGCTTGTAGTCATCCTGAGTCAAAGCCGCAGTTGTCTCACCACATGTATGACCACCAGAGCTCTGGTTCGTCTCCATGCACCATGCGTACCGCACGCCTAGCCGCTATTACGCGCCGAGCCTCCACTGTCCCGGTCGAGTCTCAAGGGTCGTGAACTCACACCACTCAACCCCCACTGCAGAGTATCATCGGTCATCGCCGACCGATGACGAGTTTCACGCTTCCATCGGACAACTGGGCTCCAGTCCAAACTACGTGTCACTCACTTTTCCCCGAGCTGAAATAGGCTTCGATTTTCTGGATCCTTACACCGCAGCCCCTCAATCCAGCTCCACCTTCAACATGACTCCATGTAGATGACCAGTCCACCCACGCGCCCCGTCGACTTCAAGCTCACATGCGTACGCCATCTTGAATCAACCCCACGCCATAGTCTTGTCGAAGCCACACAAGCACTCATGCATGTGTCACGTGTTTCCACGCCCAGAAGTCAGTCATCATCAGCATCACGCTCCTACGTCGTCGTCGCCGATCCCACCATCGTCTTCTGTACCAACAGACTTGCGTCGATCCCGACAGACTGCCCAGTCCGACCCAGCCGAACCCGTTCGACTGTATGACACGCTCAAGCCTCCCAAATCGTCTTCCACGAAATTTCCATCCATCATCTGACAATTCCATCTTAGCGGACATGACTTCCTGCAACGCCTTCAAGCATCCACATTGTGCCAACAAATCTTTCACCCTTGTCTGGCATAACCCAAGGTTTTCAGTTCCGTGAACTTCTCCACATCAAACCCGATGCCCGATGGCGTCACGATTCTTCGTATGATTGACACTGTGAAAAAATTAACCGAGCTTCCACTGCACATAGCTTCGAGGCACAACTCCCAACGCTAGCTATTGCTTTGCCAAGCCCCTAGCGCTGCTATACAAACGACAGGGTGCAGCCGAACCTTGGACGATCCTATTGATCCAACCGTGCATGCATGGGACAAGGTGAAGCGCATCCGCTGGATCCAAGCATCGTTCACTGATCGTGCAATGGCATCGGCTGCATAGTAGTTCCGGTTTCAATGGATGCGTACACGGTACACCTGATGGATTTTCTCTTTTCGCCGATTGATTTGCGTTCCAGTGCTATTATGTTGGTATAGGTTATATCGTGTGTCTACCCCCTAGGATACAAGTGTCCTACTAGGACACGACTCCATATCCTATGTAAACACAATACTACTCAGAGTCCAACTATAACCTACCGTGTACACAATATTCGACACAACTCTAACATCCTCGAACACACCGGAAGAGACCGACTACCAAGAACCATGAGCAAACCTGACTCCGCCAGAAGCCACCATCGTTGCCACAAACAGGAAGCCGCGCAAACATACGCATTGCCAGACGGACACCTGCCGACCGCAACACCGCGAGCGTCCAGCCCTAGGAGCGAGCAAACGGGATCCGAAGCTCTTCAAGGCGACGCTCCAAAGAGGGAAGCGACGATGTTGACGCCGTCGCCGGCCCTACCGAGCCTTAGGCTTTCACCTGAAGAGCAAGATCCGAGGGTGAAGGAGGAGACAGTTTTCCTCGATGACGCCTTCAAGAGGGTAAACCGACGCCCACAGGCGCCGACGCCGTCGGCCAGCGAGATCCCGGCAAGCTTTCACCCTGATTTGTACATGTTGACAAGTGTTGAACCCGGTGGCCGATGAGTAGTGATCAATGTTGATGTAGTCTCGTGATTTTCGGTCTCCTGGAGGATTGGCATGTCCCCATTACCCGCACTTTTGTTGATTCTTCTGTTGAAGATGGCCAACGGGGTCCCGTTAGCCGCACTTTGTGTTTTTCTACCATCGATTAACTCCATTTTTGTACAGCCGCACTTGGTTAATATGGCAAGATTGGGCGCGGAGCCAGGCTGTAGCTCCAACTTGTCCAGATTTTCCAAGTCGGCGAGAGTCAGCTTGTTGAGACTTGGGTAAGCTTCTTCACGGATGACCAGCTCAGCTCCGATGTAGGAGCCACCCAGGAGCTCCATCTCGGCGAGGTTTGGCATGACGGCGACTTTGTCCACGAAATCTTGCATCAAATTACCTGATCCTGACATGGTGAGCTTACCTAGGTTGGGCAAGATGAAGGGGGAGGTTGGCGACGAGTTGAGTGATTGAGTCTCCCGGCGAGTGTCAGGACCTCGAGACGGCGCGAGCTCGAGCTGGAGAACACGCTGGCAGGGAGGAGATGGCCGGACAAACTGAGGCTCACAAGAAATTCCATCTTCTCTAGCGCTGATGATAGGGCACCGACATGATAGTGGATCACGTTACTCATTGCGAGCGTCCGGAGATAAATCATGTTGTCCAAGGGGCAGCTGGCCGGCTTCCATTCTCCCATCGGCTCAGCACCGACGAGTGTTTGCAGGTTCTTCATAGTACGTGCACTTGACTCCTGGTGGATACATGCAGATGCAGGGTCTCAGCGAGCACGTGGCGTAGCACGCTGATTTCCCATAATCCATCGGTGACAGTGGCCACTTTGGTCTTCCTCACATCCAACGTCTGGAGGTTGTCAAGCTTGGAAATGGACTCTGGGAGCTCCTGCAACCAGCAGTTCCTGACGCCGAGGTACCTCAGATGGATGATGCTCCCGATCTCGTCGGGCAGTCCAACAAGCAGCAGACCATGCAGATCAATGACCCGTAGGAACCGCGAGCTGCGAATGATGCTCAGTTGATGCAGTTTCGTCTGGCGAAATGCGGTGCCAGACCAGCCGCATGCCCTTAGAAACAACTCGGCGATGTTACTCCAGTGTGACTGCTGCTGTGCTAGCCCGTCGCCATCATGCCCCGAGACCAAGCCAGCAGCATTGTCCTCTAGAAAGTCACAGAAGAGAGACCGCAACTTGGGGAACTGGTCAGGAATATCAATGTATCTGTCGAGGAAGTTGTGGATGGCCAGGCGGCGCGCGACATGTGGGTTGAGGACATTGGCGTGGTGGTGGATCTCAAGAAAGCTGCACTCCTGGGCTTCCGACTGCGCAAAAGAGTGAAGCAAACTGTGGAGAGCCACCACCTTGATGCCTCCTCTTGCGTCTTTCTCCACAACCTCCACCAACCCTCTGCAGACCAGTTCCTTGAGGTAGGCCATCCCGACTTCCTCGAGGGTTCTGCCTTTCTTGGTTGAAATGAACCCCTCGGCCATCCACAGACGCACAAGGCGGTCTGGGTCGAGAAGCATGTTTTCTGGTGCTGTGGCCAAGTAGAGGAAGCATGACTTGAGGTGATGCGGGAGGTCTTCAAAGGCTAGCCACCATAGGCACCTCATTGCCTTGGGCTGGCCCTTGGACACCTCCAGCTTCTCACTCAGCAGATCCTCCCACTCGCTTGTATAATCCTTTGCACGCAGGATTCCAGCAAGCACGATGACGGCTAAGGGAAGGCCTCTTGAGATGTTGTGAACTCTATTTCCAAGATCCGTTGTGTTTTCTCCATCTTTCGTCCACATTGGTGACCATACTGGCATACCAACTACACCGAATACTCTCTTGTCAAACAGTTTTGCTGTTTGTTCGACGTCGAGAGGATGCAGCTCCATGGGTGGAACTTTTCTGTCGGCATGCTTGATTTCCTTTGTGCTAAGCTTCGACGTAGCAAGAATTCTGCTCTTGGAATTGCCTGCCGGAAGCAAATCAAGCAAAGAATTCCAGTGAACGATGTCCACCACCCCATCCACAACCACAAGGTATTTCTTCTCTTCCAAGAGCCCTCTAAGTTTTCCACTGGTTCCACACACTGACCTGCTGCGCATGTTCTCCTCCAGAACCTGCGGCCTGATCTTCTCGTAAATCATGTCTACATATTGCTCGAACCGGATACACGGGGGAAGGCATATCCAGGCAAGCACGTCAAAGTGTTCCTGGATCTCAATGTCATTGTACAAGTTCCTCGCCAATCTTGTCTTCCCTGTGCCACTTGGTCCGATGATAGAGATGACTGCCCTATGAGAAATCCTTTCTTCTTTATCCAAGATGGTTTTTTTGAGGGTCTCAAATTCAGCACTCCTCAGCTCAACGCTTCCATCTTCAATATCCCTGAAATAGATAAGTCCAATTTTAATCTTAGTTGTTACCGACACCAAGATAATGTACAATTTTAGCTGATTTTTTTTCATATTTGACACAAAATATTCTATAATTTAGCATTACTATATGAAATCATGGATAACACGCACTGGTCATGCATAGTGAATTTCACTACTCCCTCCATCTCAAAATTCTTGTCTCAGAGTTGTCTAAATACGAATGTATCAAGTCATGTTTTAGTATTAGATACATTCCTACCTAGACAAATTTAAGACAAGAATTATAAGACGGAGCGAGTATTTATCAACTAACATTTTGTTGCTTGTGAAACACATCACATCCAAATAAATTAACTACGATAGTTGGCAGAGCACACCTTGCTATTGGAGGCATTCCTCATTACCCCCAAACGAGCTAGAGCATGTTTGGTTCAGACTTAAAAGCTTCCTTTGGAAGATATTTTGGGGTGTTTGGTTTAGGGCCACAACTGCCTAGACTAACCTTGGTCTTTTTCGAAAAAGGAGGATAAACCCCGGCCTCTGCACCAGAATGATGCTTGCAGCCATATATTATTAATAGTGTTAAATTCAGCAGTCGAACAATCTCGACCCAGAAATAAAGCGAAAAAGAAACCCAGAGGCCGTATACCTCGCGACAGTAACTTCCCCACATAGCCACCAACCCTATGTTACAAGACCCACCAGAAAGGAAAAATACACAACTCCTTGGCTACACCTTCAAGAAGGAATCATCGCACATGCGCCGATAATGGCGAGCCCACCACAAGGTTGAACTCTGGATTCTCAACCCAAAGCCAAGCTTCAATCCACCACCTTCAGCAAGGACACGACGCAGGTGTGCATCGATATAGCCCGATCAGAGATCTTGTGTTTTCACCGGAGTGCATACACTCGTCGTTGATGCCGTCTGTACCAGCCACCCTTATTTGTCTACCGATGCCTCGATTGCCGGATACCTCTGGATAAGACAACGGAAGACAAAGACGCCCCGTACCGCCTGCCTCCCGCTACTGTCGCACAACCTTCGATCCAACAGCAACATGCTAATCATGACACCTCCGCCAGAGCCACCATGCATCTCCTGCCAGCAGCAGGCATGACTTGACATCTCTGTATAAGACATCGTGCGTAGCATCTGCCGGTACTGCATCCACCAGTGGCTTTAACTATCCGCGACAGGCACCGCCCGACAAGTCCGAAAGAGTCACATTTGTCACCTGCCGAGCCGCATCGAACGCGATCTATTGATGGAGGGGACGCCCCATACTGCCACTAGCCTTAGAAAGGCCGCCACCACCTCAAGATCAAGACTCTGAGTCCCCCACACAACCAAGGAGTCCGCCATCACTAATGAAGAGGGGCTGCCGCCCCGATTCCAGGCACTACAGGGAGCAGCCATTGTCGTGCCCGCCGTTGTCGTCGCCCATACAACGGCAATTGCCGCCGCGATCCTGCATCAAATGCCGTCGACGCCGGAGGAAGCTCCAGCCACCACACGTGTCTTGCGACGTCCTTTCGAGCGGAATCCCAAGATGCGCCACCACTGGCACAACCACAAGGAGCCACCACCTGGCCCGTCATCCCCGGCGGAGGGGATGCCGCCGCCGTCTTGTTCGGATCCGGCACCACGCGATCTCCTCCGGCCGCCCCCAACCACGCCAGTGAACGAGGGCAGCCCAAGCATGCGCCCACAACTGGTTAGGGCCGCCGATTGGCGCCCAAGCCTGTACCACCCGTAGGAGAACCGATCTAGAGTGGGAAACCCCAGATCCGCCACCGGGATCCCATCGAGCCGCCGCCCGAACGTGCTAACTCCGCCTCCATGCAGGGCGCCCAGAGGCGTCGTCTCATCTCAGCCAGAGAACCCCTCGCGGAGAGAGAAGGAGAGCCCGTTGTTCGCCGTTCACCGGGCAAGCTTCGCTCGCCGGCCTCCTCCGGCAGCGGCGGGGAAGCATGGTGACAGGGAGAGTCAGGGGCAGCGGCGGCTAGGGTTTGCCCGAGTCGTCCCCTGGAGGCGACGCGAGTGACGGGCTGTGCGACCGACAGTGAAGCCACAATTTCTCATACTGGGGGTTTGGTTTGGAATCACACTTTCTGTTTGTCATACTTCTCTAACCATATGGCCTATATCTCATCGTCTAAACATTTTAATGCACTTAGGTTGTTTTTTTCGATAAAGGGCATTCTTTATTGACTCGTAATGTTGCATCTAGCGGATACAAAACACAACGAGTACACACCCGGCCTCTGAATAACGAAGATGCACACAACGCACTTAGGTTGTGGAAACTACACATGTGTTGGCTGCATGCAGCAGCCTGGACGACGAGGGTTGATGTGGTGGTGGCGGTGGCGGTGGCGAGGCGTGTATGTATGGCAAACGTGCAGCTCACACGGAGAACGTCGGGGCGAAACTACCCCAGGGACTTGGAGGATACGTCAGTTATATATACTGTGGAAAAGAGTTAACATCTTATATGTTATGGTGAACCATTAGGATTGCCTACCAGGTAGTATCTTCATCAATGAATGACACACTCCATATTTCCGAAGGAGTGCTTCCAATATTATAAGTGTCCTTAATCTGCTCAATTTCTTTGATCCTCTCATTGATCTTTGTAATCTCCCTTGAAAGTACATGCCTTGCTACAACCTGTGTATGAAATACATATTATTAGTAGAACACTGGCAATGTTGTGACAACGGAATACAAATAATTTGTAGGACTGGAAAGTAGTTTGAATATAGTACCAGAAAAGTGGTCATCCCATATGGTCTTTTACATGTTGTACATATTACAAGTCAAACTATGGCAAGCTCTACTTCAACACACTTCAAACAAATCTAGACTACGATGTGGTTCAGTATAGCCCCGCAAAATAAAAGTGGTTCGGTATCAACACGATCTGCAATATGTTGGTGAGATACTATTGTCGAAAGGCAAAAGATTGAGATGAAGACCTAGGCTAAGGATCACACTGAATTTTCTTTTATTTTTCCTCCAGCATAGCTTTGGTAGTGTATGATTTTGCTGCTTGTCTGCGTGATTATTTGTGTGCGTGCGTGCCTGTGTGGGTGTGTGGGTGGGTATGTTGGTGTGTGTGTGTTGGTGTTTGCTGTGTGCTTCCTGGCCATGCGGAAATCAGATATGTGCTCGTTGTGTTTATGTCCCGTGGGCACTTCAATTTGAGTTAATAAAATCAACTCTTTATACAAAAAAGTTGTACTATTAGATCATATAATAGGGGTAAATGCCTCTGCTAATCGATAATATGTTCAGCATATAGCAAACCGATGTCGCTTGATTCGCATATGGATGTTCTTTTTTATGCTTGGGCTCCGCAAAAAGAAAAAAACTATGAATAGCATACGTTGTGAAAAATAATTACTACTACAGGAGTTCATCAGGGGAGGGGATCAGCGGAGGGGAGGTACCACACGTCCCCACCTCAAGGACCCCGCCTGTAAAAATCAACAGACTATGCATACTACTCTCTCAGTAAAGTAGTGATCTAAACGCTCTTACATTAGTTTACGGAGGTAGTACTAGCTACAATCAGCGTTCATAGAATTTTTTTCCTCCATTGAGCAGTTTGACAGCGGACCGGTACCAGGCGTGGCCCCACTTGATTTTCACCTGGAACATCTCGACCTTGAGATGGAACTCGTCGACGGCGTCCTCCACATCGAAGGCCACCTCCCGCGTCTCCCGCACCCAAAGCAGCAGCAGCTCGCTTGCACAACCGCGGCGCTGCTGGTCAGCACCACGGACGACCGCCTGCAGGTAACCCAGACGCTGACGCAGCGTGCGGATGTGGCCATCCACTTTGAGAAGAGCCGTCGCCTCGGCGGACGCCACCTCGCTCAGCTTTGAGATGACAGCGGATACCCCAGCATCCGCCATGATTCCTAGCTCTATCTCCGGATCTAGAGTCACGCAACTTGGGTAGTTGTGTACTCTAGAGCAAAGGAGAAATGGCAGTGTGCTCCTGCAAATCAAGGCTAGATAACTATATAAGGTCTTCCAGCTAATCAACCTCTGTGCATTTTGGACCATGTGCCCTTTTCGTTGTCAGCATGGTCGTCAGGTTTTAGCTACTGCGTGCAGAGTCGCCAACTCGATCCTATTTAATGTCTATTATGTTTATTATGTTTTTATCTACTAATTTTTTGGACTAAATTTAATGGAATGCTACTCATATATTCATTGTAGTTTACCAACCATAAGAATTGCGGAATTGCTTTACGGAGGGCGCTTGGGAACGATACTTCCTTCCTAACAGCTCTAAGTATCAGCCAAAAAAGAAAGAGAACAATTGCCTCCTGCGCACTGTTGGCGCTGCCACGTACAATCGTCCATGCATCGGCCGCAAGTTTGTCGTCTGTATAGGAACACTAAGAATTGTAGGCATATACTTGGTCCTCCTAACTTGATATATTCATTATGTTTTTGTAGTATCGGCGAGTACACAAGAACTAATATTATCTTTCTTTCTTTTTTGCGGGGTAAGAACTAATATTATCATTGTCATTGCAAGGTCTATCGATCCAACTTCTAGCAATAGTAGTATGTGTTCGTATTTTTTCTGTGTACTAGATGCTCTGCTGAGAGGTAAGAGAAACAATGACTTGTAAACTTAGTCATAGAAAAATATTAGTTCCATTCAAACCAGGCATTGGTTGTTACATGTGTGGATGATCACTCGTTGAACTTGTAAGGGCCTCAGTTTAAGGCCGGGCAAGTGCCTCTCCCACCCCCATCAGAAAAACAGGGCTTTTCTCCCGCGTCTTACGGATCTGGCCATGTTTACAATTTTCTGGTTTGTAATTAGCTGCTCCCATGGTATCTAGCTAATCAATCCATCATCCATCGATCCTACTGATGTGTGTCTACTAAAAGTGCCATCTTGATCTTGGCCTGGTGCGCAACTACTCCAGTACTTAATCACTAGCTACACCAAGAAAAGAACTTTATCCAAGGAAAAAATTATACAAAAAAAAGCTACACCAAGAAATGGCTAAAAAAAGTGCAGCCTGGTGCATGTAGCTCCTGCTTGCGCAGAGGGGTAAGGAAGAAAATTTTATTACCCATTGGTGATGTGGATGTTGGATTATCTAAGTCCCGGCAATTGAGGGGGAGCTAGAAGATAATCATTAATGATAGTGCATTGTACTTTGTTTAAGGAGTAGCTGGTGTTTACTTGTGTTTGTCCTTATCGGCCGGCTGACAAAGACCCGTTTTCTTGTTGTACAACCATCAGAATATCATTTCGTGACGATTCCACTCACACCTAGCCTGTTAAGAATTCAACAACAGAGAAAAATGGCTGGCAGCATTATCAACACTGTAAAGAAATAGCACTCTATAGTGCCGTTAGTAGCACGTTATAGCGTGTAGAGAATTGCCTCGCTATATAGATCAGTGTACAATGTCTCGCTAATAGCGTATTTCAAAGGGAGGCACTATTTTATTTTTTTCCTTGATTATCATCAGGTAAATATCTCATGACGGATACATTCAGAAAAACTACCTGCATCAGAACATTGCCATGTATATGTTTAGCATTAGTGCCGCCGGTAAATAATTTGAGGTGGTTTCTCACTGTCAGGAAAATTTGTTAGAACTGAAAAACTGTAGCTTTTTTTTAGATGATCAGGGGAGGAGCGAACCCCCCACCCCAGTTCCATTGCAAGAATGAACCCAGAGAGGGTTCGCTACAATCATGCCAGGGATGTATCAATTGGCTCTAACAGAAATGAAAGACCCAAAATTATACTAGGGTGCATGTAGGCAATCACAGGATGTCAGCTAAAGCCCATTGCAGTTTACATCACGATCTGCAGCCCAGAGCTCTCGTCCCCCAGTGGTGTCACTAATCCTCTTCATCGGAGCAGCCCCAGGTGAGGGAGACAACCAACCCATCTCCAAGACCGAAATCGGGCTGAGGATGGTGTGCTTCCCCGATGCTTTTGTTACTGGATGGAGAAGCTGGTTCTTCATCATCAGACGGACTGGGCACGCCCAGGAAAGCTTGCGTGTCCAGTGAGGCTAGCCACACCCTATCTCGTCCCAACAACCCTGCACCTCGTGGACTGTACGTACGCGACTCTGTCAGTAATGAGCTAACTCCAAATGATGGGTCTCAAACTGATCAAAACAAGTGATGTTTGTTGAGTTAGTTGAACTACCTGCATCAAAACGTTGCCATGTATATGTCTGGCATTAGTGCCACCGGTAAATAATTTGAGGTGGTTTCTCACTGTCACACATAAATGCATGAATGTATCTACGGCTTGTCTTGTCTATAGGTTTATGTGACGACTAGTATGTAACAAATAATAACTCTCAGTCTGCGAGTAAAAATTGAGACCATGGGGACAACGAGAATCCATGACCTCGTGTTTTGCATATGATATTACGGGTGGCCGGCCGGCTGGTGCGCACTTATCGAATCGACCAGTTTTTTAAGGTGTCGATGACAATCGATGGGCCAAGACTAAGTCTGTGATGTGATGTTTACAGCTCAACCTTAGCACAAACAAATTAAAGATTTTATTGCGACTCAACCAAGTCGCTTGGCTGACATGGCTTTGGAAACCGCGTTCAGATTTGAACTGGCAAATAGTGCTGAGCTAGCCATCTTTGTTCAGCACACTCGATTTTGTAGTTTTCCCCTTTTTTTGAGAAATTTTCGTAGTTTTCCTTTGAGCCCCTGTTAGAATAAATCCGAGGCATACCGTTGATCATCCGAGGACCAAGCAATTACACCGAGCACGACACCGAGATTTGTTAACGAGGTTCACCGATATGGTTACATCCCCGAGGCCTGACTACGGGCGATCCTCCCCATGACACCGTCACAATACCGCACACCGGCCACCCGGGCGCCGGCACACGCCGCCGGCTCCCCCTTGCATGCCTGTGCTATTATGTTGGCATAAGTTACATCGTGTGTCTAGCCTCGCTATATATGAGAGGCCTAGGATACAAGTGTCCTACTAAGACACGACTCCATATCCTATCTAAACACACACTAGTAGAAAAACACCTAATAGTCCCGGTTCATAAGGGCCTTTAGTCCCGGTTCATGAACCGGGACTAATGGGTCGTTACTAATACCTCCACCCATTAGTCCCGGTTCAAACACGAACCGGGACCAATGTGCCTCCACGTGGCCCTGTGCGCCGAGCCCAGTCAGGGGGGCTTTGGTCCCGGTTGGTGGCTCCAACCGGCACCAAAAGGCATCCACGCGTCAGCATTCCAGTGGTTGGGGTTTTTGTTTTTTTTTGAAAGGAGGGGAGGTTGGGGGTTTTGGGGGGTTAATTTATGTGTTTCATATATTGTGTTAGCTAGCTAATTAATAGAGAGAAATGTCCTCTCTTATGTCCGTGCTTGGTCGACGCTACGTACTATATATACATAAGTGATCAAGAGAACCATTCAGTACAGAAGTTCGTCATGCATACCGAGAGAAGTGATCGATCGACCTCTCCTTCTCCGAGAGATTGGTCGAACAACAAGTTTTCGTATCATGTATCCGACGCTACTGGCTACATACATGTACAATATGTATAAGATCTCTTAATTACAAACCCCTAGCATTTGAAATCAATTTCCACATGGTATTCTCCGGCTTTATTGATGACGTGGTCAACAAAGAATCCCGGCAATTCCTTTTGAATTGCTTTCATGCGATCTGGTTCTAGGAGTTCATTCTGCATCTGCCACGTCTAATTTGAAGAAGGGGGTTAATTAATACATATATATGAATGAAACTCAACAGAAATGATGGTGTAATAAAATGAAATTGTGAATATTATTGCTTACGCACTTCATATTGTCTTTGAGAGTAGCCCCGCTTGTTTTTCAAAGTCGCGGTGTGGATGAACTCGCACACGTAGTATCCACAGAAATCATTCCCTTCCTCCTGCCACAAGCACTTTACGAGAAATAGAGGTCAATCAAACTGATAATGAAGCATTATAAATGGCATTGATGAAAGTATAGCTATAGAATCAACGGGAGATGCGCGCAACTAGCTAGCCAGTAGTACTTACTTTCGGGTATTTATATGTCAGCTCCTTCGGCAGTCCCGGAGCTTCTGCGGTGAACTGTTTCCAAACCCTGCAAGACAAAGAAAATAATTATTATTACTTGAGATATCAGGAAATGAACAAAAAGTTGCCGATATGGTGCGATAATGATCGATTGAACTTACTTGCTGAGCATTTCAGTGATGTCCGCATAGGATTTGGGATCTTTCCGTCTCGAGTCTAAGACGGTTACTAGTCCACGCTCAAGCTTAATCTCCAGAAGAATATAGTGGTACCTGCGCACGCATGCATAACTCATCAATTACATTACTATAAGCTCGCTTGAGTAATAAGGGAAACCGAATATGCACACGACAGTAACACTCACGGGCCGTTGTAAGGAAAGAGTATGGTATCTTTGTTTTGATTTTTGATCAACGATTGTAGCAAGTTGTCCTCGGCCTCTTTGACGTTCTTTTCAACCAGAAATACATCTATGATATTTGTGTTAATGAACCCAATATCATAAATTTCTTGTTTTTTGCACTCGACGATCTTCAATCTGCATAATATATTGAGGATAATTAATTATAAATACATGCAATGAAAGAGCCGAGCTATATATAGAGACTTAATGACAGAAATAGTACTTACAGGCAGTAGCAAAAGACCATTAATTTATCGAGGGCCTTTTGATTGAAGAACTCGAAGAACTCCTCAAATGGAACAGTCAACAGATCATTTGCAACGAGATCGTGCTCCTCTTTAATATGCAGATACAAAGCATTCTTACCCTCAGACTCTCTGCAGGTTTCCATGTACCAATTATGGAATCTTCGCATCATTGTTGTCAGAGATTTTTCATCTTTGACGAGAGGCTTCCCGTACTCGTATCTGTGTTCGTCCACCTCCAAGAAATCAGGAAGTGCATCGTCAGGCAGGTAATCGTCAAGATTGCCATAACCGGCCACCGTCCCCGGAGCATTAGACACATTGAGCGGGGGGCACGATTGCTGTGCTTGTTCGCCGAGCTGGGCAATTTTTTCCCCTTTGCTCGTTCTTTTGACCTTTTAGCACTGACAGTAGTTCCCGACCGCTGGGCTTGGAGATATGTCTGTTCAGTAATGCGCTCATAGTTGGTTCTCGGCGGAGACTTTGGTGGTTTCCTCAGGGCATCGATAGTGCGCTTTGCTTTCATCGGATCTACCTTCTCCTCCGGAGGTGGATGTCTCTTTGCTTTCACCCCTTCAAAGAACTCCTTCACGTGGGTCCGCACAATCGTATCGTTTTCCTCCTCGGACCTCTCGTACGGTAACTTCTCTAGAGGCTTGAGAGATGATGGACCGTATTTGTATTGCCTCCCGCCTCTGGTTGTGCTTCTAGACGCCGGAGCAGACGGAGCGGCTGCGGCGTCTGTCTTCTTTCGTGCTTGCTTACGAGGCAGAGGAGAAGGAGTACGACGCGCCGGAGCAGCCGGGGCGGCGGCGGGTCTCTTCCGCCCTTGCTGGCGAGGCGGAGAAGGAGGATGCTGCTGGCTGCTCGGGAGCGCTGGCGCAGGCGGAGAAGGAGGCGGAGTGCCGCCATGCGCCGGAGAAGGAGGCGGAGTGCCGCCACGCGTGCCCTGATCGTCACTCGCCGGAGGAGGAGGCAGTGGAGGAGGCGGAGTGCCCTGACTCGCCGGAGCAGGAGGAGGAGGTGGAGCCGTCCAGTTCAAAAGGTTGATGAGCTCCTTCTTCCATAGGCATGGAGTCTTCAGAGCAGAACCCAGCCTAGTCTCCCCTTCACCGGTAGGGTGGTCAAGCACGAGGTCCTCAAATCCCTCCGTTATTTCATCCACCATCACCTTAGCATATCCTTTTGGAATCGGCTGGCAGTGATAAGTTGTGCCGGGTCCACTAGGATAAACTTGGCCAACAGCCGCCTTGACCTTCAAAGTCATCCATCGCGCCATCATGTGGCAATTTTGAGACTCCGTGATACCATCCACGGGATAGCTGGCAGGAGCCGTCAAGACATGCTCCGGCTGAAGCAGCTCGGTGGAAGCCACGCTGCTTCTCCGCTGAGATGGCGGGGTAGCTTCGGGGGAAGCTTCGGCAGGTCGTTTGCTGCGATCTGCTGCTTCTCGTTCCTCTTCTCGATCCTCTAGCCCCATTACCCTTTCGTGCAGCGCCTGCAGTTGGTCCTGCTCCAGTTTCTTCCTCCTCTCGTGGGTTTTGTAACCCCCTGCGTCCGGAAAACCAACCTTCCACGGAATGGAGCCTGGCGTGCCTCGTGTCCGTCCAGGGTGCTCAGGATTCCCAAGGGCCATTGTGAGCTCGTCCTTCTCCCTGTTTGGAAGGAACGTCCCTCGCTGCGCTGCATCGATATAGTGTCGAAGGTTCTTGACTGGTATTTCCAGTTGCTCGTCCGTCCACTGGCAAAACCCTGTTACAGGGTCCAAGGTTCCGCCAGACCCGAAGAACCAAGTCCGGCAACGGTCTGGCCATCTCATTGTCTCTGGTTCGATCCCTTTTTCAAGCAGATCATTCTCAGCCTTGGACCACTTAGGCCGGGCTTGCAGGTAGCCACCTGAACCCGTGCGATGGTGAAGCGTCTTCTTCGCAGCATTTTTCTTGTTTGTCTCCGACATCTTCTTACTCTTTTCCGATGTCTTGTGGGCCACAAATGCGGGCCAGTGATCTTTGATCTTCTCATATTTGCCGATGAATTCTGGTGTCTTTTTATTTTTGACAAACTGGTTCAGCTCTTTCCTCCACCTCCTCATTAGGGTTGCCATCTTCTTAAGAGCACAAGACTTGATTAATTCCTCTTTAACTGGCTTCTCCGGATCCTCCTCTGGCGGTAGGGTGAAATTTGCCTTCAGCTCAGTCCAAAGATATTCTTTCTGCATATCATTGACATAAGACACCTCAGGGTCTTCCTCCTTAGGCTTATACCATTGCTGGATGCTGATCGGGATCTTCTCCCTAACAAGAACCCCGCACTGAGAAGAAAATGCCTTCCTTGTCCGGATGGGTTCAATCGGTTCGCCGTCGGGCGCGATTTCTATGATCTCAAACTTTTCATCCGAGCTCAACTTTTTCTTCGGGCCTCGTCTCCTTACCGAAGTTGTGCTCGATCCGGAGGGCTAGAAATTATAAGGAAGAAAGACGAGAGTAATTAATATGTGTACATATACCAAAACAATGGAAGCATCAATTAACTAGTCAGCACGGGCTTAACTAATATATATATACCTGGCCGGGCTCGGTTCGGTCACCGGAGCAGTCAGCACGGTCTCCTTCTTGTTCCTCCATTGTGTCACCGGAGCCATCATGAACATAGTCCTGTTCTTGTACCGGCATTAATGGGCCGAAGCCATCATGAACATAGCCCTCTTCTTCACCCCGTTCTTCCAGCTGACCAACAACGGTGTCGAGGAGAAATGACGCAACTTCATCCCTTCCATTTGCGATTATGTCCCTCAATATCGCTTCTGTTTCTTCGTCTCGGCAGTGCTCCATAGTTTCTGCAAATATTTACAA
Source organism: Triticum aestivum (assembly GCF_018294505.1). Taxonomy (NCBI): domain Eukaryota; kingdom Viridiplantae; phylum Streptophyta; class Magnoliopsida; order Poales; family Poaceae; genus Triticum; species Triticum aestivum. Next base: position 756,471,050 of record NC_057813.1, on the reverse strand, counting down.
CATGTTTATATATGGTACAGATGGAACTAGTGGCAAACGTAGAACTAGCCAGCTAATCACAATAAGGAATCATGTTAGTGGCCTCGACGCTGCTTCTCTAGGGTTTGGGGTCGCCTCGACACAACAACGCTTCGAGAGAGTTAATTTGTCGGGTAGGGGCGCGGCGGGAGGGGGTAGGAGACCAACATCGTTTTCTCTCTAGGGTTTGGGTGTCCTCGAGAGTTTTGGTCGAGCGAGAGGGCCGGGGGGGGGGGGGTATTTATATCGACCGCCCCTCATGTCGAAGTTATCTCGAGGGGGTTATATCGACAACGACGCGACAACGACGAGAAAGGAAAATAATTAAGGAAAAGGAAGAAAAGAGGAAGAAGGAAGAAGGAAGAAGAAGAAAAAAAAGAGGAGAAGAAGAAAGGAATAGAGGAGAAGAAGAAAAAATAGAAATTTTTCTATTTTTTCTTCTTCTCCTCTATTCCTTTCTTCTTCTCCTCTTCTTTTTCTTCTTTTTTCCTCTTCTTATTTATTTCTCCTCTTCTTCCTCTCCTCTTCTTCATCTTCTTATTTTCCTTTTTCCTCTCATTCTTTTTCTTCTTCTTTCTTTCTTCTTCCTTCTTCCTCTTTTCTTCCTTTTCCTTATTTTACTTTAAATTTCTCCTCTACACTAACCTAAAATGCACTAACCTAAAATCGATATCTACTAACAACTTAAAAAAATAATACATATATGAAAAAAAAAACATCATCATATCATCAACAGAAAAATAGTATTTTTTCTAAAAATCTATCTTTTGCATATATACATCAACATATATATACACTAACCTAAAATGCACAAAAATGCTATCGGAGAGGGGGTATATCGACCCCCCTCATGTATCCACATACATACATATATACTTACATATATGTATAAATTTTTGCATATATAAAGTTTTTCTAAAATCTAACTTTTGCATATATGAACATATATACACAGAGAACATATACATATATACACAGAGAACATATACATAAAATGCACAAAAAATAAGAGGAAAGGGCGCCGGCGGCCGGACCGAAGGCGGCGGCGTGTTGTCGGGGCGATGGCGACGGGGTTGGGGAAGGGGCGGCGCGCGCGGCGACGACAACGGGGTCAGGGAACGGGTGGCGCGTGCGGCGACGGCGACGGGGTAGGGGCAGGGGCGGCGCGCGCGGCGACGGTGTCGGGGAAGTGGCTCGGCGGCGGCGGCGGCGAGGTGGACCAGCCTGACGGCGTCGGGGCAGGGCTCGGCGGCGACGGCGACGAGGAGCAGAAGGCGTCGGGGCGAGAAGAAACAGATGGATTTTGGCGAAAACTGCTAAGTGATGTATATATACGAAGGGCATTGGTCCCGGTTCGTGAATCCAACCGGGACTAATGCCCCCCTTTAGTCCCGGTTGGTGCCAACAACCGGGACCAAAGGCCTCTTTTTCGGCAGCCCAAAGGGCGGGAACCGGCGGCCTTTGGTCCCGGTTGGTGGCACCAACCGGGACTAATGCCCCCCCTTTAGTCCCGGTTGGTGCCACCAACCGGGACCAAAGGCCTCTGTGCTGCCCGCCTCGGGGCCAAAGTTTAGTCCCACCTCGCTAGTCGAGAGGGGCGCGCAGTGGTTTATAAGCCCCACTGCCGCACCCCTCTCGAGCTCCTCTCCACCGCAGGCTTTCGGGCCTACTTGCTATTGCTTTGCCTGATGGGCCTTCTGGGCCTACTGCGGGCCTGAATCCTGGCCCATAGTAGGGTTTCTAGTCGTATTCAGGCCGTGGGGGCCCAGTAGGAGGCATTTTTTTTGTTTTTTTTGTTTTCTTTACTTATTGTTGCTATATTTATTTATTTTCAAGTTTTTTTCTTTTGTTTTCTGCATTATTTATTTTCTTTTGTTTTTTGCTTTATTTTTAATTGTTTTTGCTTTTAGTTTTAGGAAAATTATAAACTTTCTGTTAGTGCCATTAGTTTTCAAATTTGAAAACACTTTTTTTGTTTTTTTGTTTTCTTTCTTGCTTTATTTATTTTATTTTGTTTCTACTTACAACAAAATACTTATTGTTGTTTTTTTCTTTTGTTTTCTGCATTATTTATTTTCTTTTGTTTTTTGCTTTATTTTTAATTGTTTTTGCTTTTAGTTTTAGGAAAATTATAAACTTTCTGTTAGTGCCATTAGTTTTCAAATTTGAAAACACTTTTTTTGTTTTTTGTTTTCTTTCTTGCTTTATTTATTTTATTTTGTTTCTACTTACAACAAAATACTTATTGTTGCTATTTTTAATTATTACGAGGGCCGAACCATAAGACATTAAAGCATTTCAAATGAACTCTGAAAAAGTTGAAAGTTGGCATGGTATCATAAATTGACCCACATAGCATGTGCATGTACAAAACGGACAATGGTATCATACTCGTCAGTTACAAAGTTGGCATGGTATCATCATAATAGTTGCGGGAGAAAGTCTTCACTTTTTCTTCGCTTGTGTCATTTGCTTATTGCGCCGTAACCATGGATAATCTTCATCGTTTATCAGGATGCTGGGGTCAGCCTTGACTTTGAAGGGAGGAATTTCATGAAACTTTTCATAATCTTCAGACATGTCTGTCTTGTCCTCCACTCCCACGATGTCCCTTTTTCCTGAAAGAACTATGTGGCGCTTTGGCTCATCGTATGATGTATTCGCTTCCTTATCTTTTCTCTTTCTCGGTCTGGTAGACATGTCCTTCACATAGATAACCTGTGCCACATCATTGGCTAGGACGAATGGTTCGTCAGTGTACCCAAGATTTTTCAGATCCACTGTTGTCATTCCGTACTGTGGGTCTACCTGTACCCCGCCTCCTGACAGATTGACCCATTTGCACTTAAACAAAGGGACCTTAAAATCTACTCCGTAGTCAAGTTCCCATATGTCCACTATGTAACCATAATATGTGTCCTTTCCCCTCTCGGTTGTTGCATCAAAGCGGACACCGCTGTTTTGGTTGGTGCTCTTTTGATCTTGGTCAATCGTGTAAAATGTATTCCCATTTATCTCGTATCCTTTCCAAATCAATACAGTCAAAGATGGTCCCCTGGACAACAAGTACAGCTCATCACAAACAGTGTTGTCACCTCTGATACGTGCTTCCAACCAACTGCTAAAAGTCCTGATGTGTTCACATGTAATCCAGTCGTCGCACTGCTCCGGGTGTTTGGAGCGCAGACTGTTCTTGTGTTCATCGACATACGGGGTCACCAAGGTAGAGTTCTGTAGAACTGTGTAGTGTGCTTGAGACCAAGAATATCCGTCCCTGCATATTATTGAGTCCCTTCCAAGCGTGCCTTTTCCAGTCAGTCTCCCCTCATACCGCGATTTAGGGAGACCTATCTTCTTAAGGCCAGGAATGAAGTCAACACAAAACCCGATGACATCCTCTGTTTGATGGCCCATGGAGATGCTTCCTTCTGGCCTAGCGCGGTTACGGACATATTTCTTTAGGACTCCCATGAACCTCTCAAAGGGGTACATATTGTGTAGAAATACGGGGCCCAGAATGACAATCTCGTCAACTAGATGAACTAGGACGTGCGTCATGATATTGAAGAAGGATGGTGGGAACACCAGCTCGAAACTGACAAGACATTGCACCACATCACTCCTTAGCCTTGGTATGATTTCTGGATCGATCACCTTCTGAGAGATTGCATTGAGGAATGCACATAGCTTCACAATGGCTAATCGGACGTTTTCCGGTAGAAGCCCCCTCAATGCAACCGGAAGCAGTTGCGTCATAATCACGTGGCAGTCATGAGACTTTAGGTTCTGAAACTTTTTCTCTGCCATATTTATTATTCCTTTTATATTAGACGAGAAGCCAGTCGGGACCTTCATACTAAGCAGGCATTCAAAGAAGATTTCCTTCTCTTCTTTGGTAAGAGCATAGCTGGCAGGACCTTCATGCTGCTTTGGAGGCATGCTGTCTTTTTCGTGCAAACGTTGTAGGTCCTCCCGTGCCTCAGCTGTATCTTTTGTCTTCCCATAAACGCCCAAGAAGCCTAGCAGATTCACGCAAAGGTTCTTCGTTACGTGCATCACGTTGATCGAAGAGCGGACCTCTAGGTCTTTCCAGTAGGGTAGGTCCCAAAATATAGATTTCTTCTTCCACATGGGTGCGTGTCCCCCAGCGTCACTCGGAACAGCTAGTGCGCCGGGACCCTTTCCAAAGATTACGTGTAAATCACTGACCATAGCAAGTACGTGATCACCGGTACGCATGGCGGGCTTATTCCGGTGATCTGCCTCGCCTTTGAAATGCTTGCCTTTCTTTCAACATTGATGGTTGGTCGGAAGAAATCGACGATGGCCCAGGTACACATTCTTCCTGCAGCTTGCCAGGTATATACTATCGGTGTCAAGTAAACAGTGCGTGCATGCGTGGTATCCCTTGTTTGTCTGTCCTGAAAGGTTACTGAGAGCGGGCCAATCGTTGATGGTCACGAACAGCAACGCCTTTAGGTTAAATTCCTCCTGTTTGTGCTCATCCCACGTACGTACACCCTTTCCATTCCACAGCTGTAAAAGTTCTTCAACTAATGGCCTTAGGTACACATCAATGTCGTTGCCGTGTTGCTTAGGGCCTTGGATGAGAACTGACATCATAATGAACTTCCGCTTCATGCACATCCAAGGAGGAAGGTTATACATACATAGAGTCACGGGCCAGGTGCGGTGATTGCTGCTCTGCTCCCCGAAAGGATTAATGCCATCCGCGCTTAAAGCAAACCATACGTTCCTTGGCTCACTTGCAAACTCATCCCAGTACTTTCTCTCGATTTTTCTCCACTGCGACCCGTCAGCGGGTGCTCTCAACTTCCCGTCTTTCTTACGGTCCTCACTGTGCCATCGCATCAACTTGGCATGCTCTCCATTTCTGAACAGACGTTTCAACCGTGGTATTATAGGAGCATACCACATCACCTTCGCAGGAACCCTCTTCCTGGGGGGCTCGCCGTCAACATCACCAGGGTCATCTCGTCTGATCTTATACCGTAATGCACCGCATACCGGGCATGCGTTCAGATCCTTGTATGCACCGCGGAAGAGGATGCAGTCATTAGGGCATGCATGTATCTTCTGCACCTCCAATCCTAGAGGGCATACGACCTTCTTTGCTGCGTATGTACTGTCGGGCAATTCGTTATCCTTTGGAAGCTTCTTCTTCAATATTTTCAGTAGCTTCTCAAATCCTTTGTCAGGCACAGCATTCTCTGCCTTCCACTGCAGCAATTCCAGTACGGTACCGAGCTTTGTGTTGCCATCTTCGCAATTGGGGTACAACCCTTTTTTGTGGTCCTCTAACATGCGATCGAACTTCAGCTTCTCCTTTTGACTTTCGCATTGCGTCCTTGCATCGACAATGACCCGACGGAGATCATCATCATCGGGCACATCGTCTGGTTCCTCTTGATCTTCAGCAGCTTCGCCCGTTGCAGCATCATCGTGCACATCGTCTGGTTCCTCTTGATCTTCAGTAGCATCACCGTATTCAGGGGGCACATAGTTGTCATCGTACTCTTCTTCTTCGCCGTCTTCCATCATAACCCCTATTTCTCCGTGCCTCGTCCAAACATTATAGTGTGGCATGAAACCCTTGTAAAGCAGGTGGGTGTGGAGGATTTTCCGGTCAGAGTAAGACTTCGTATTCCCACATATAGGGCATGGACAACACATAAAACCATTCTGCTTGTTTGCCTCAGCCACTTCGAGAAAATCATGCACGCCCTTAATGTACTCGGAGGTGTGTCTTGAACCGTACATCCATTGCCGGTTCATCTGCGTGCATTATATATAATTAAGTGTGTCAAAAATCATTACAGAACATCATGAATAGATAATTAAGTGACCAAATTAATAGAAGTTCATCATCACATTAAAACCAAAGTACATACATAGTTCTCATCTAACAACATAAAGCTCTGCAGAGCATCTAAATTAATTAAACCATACACTGAAACTATGTAAAACATTTCAATGCGAAAACAAATGCGATCATAATCGCAACCAATGTAACAACTGATCCAACGGCATAATGATACCAAGCCTCGGTATGAATGGCATATTTTCTAATCTTTCTAATCTTCAAGCGCATTGCATCCATCTTGATCTTGTGATCATCGACGACATCCGCAACATGCAACTCCAATATCATCTTCTCCTCCTCAATTTTTCTAATTTTTTCTTCAACAAATTGTTTTCTTCTTCAACTAAATTTAACCTCTCGACAATAGGGTCGGTTGATTCGGTCAACAACCTCCTAGATAAATAAAATCTATGTCACGTTGTCGGCATAATTGTCATAAACAATAAATGAACCAATAGTTATGAAAAGATAATATATACCACATCTGAATCATAGACAGGACGAGGGCCGATGGGGGCGGATACCAAAACCATCGCACTATATAAGATGCAATAATAAAAGTAAGAAAATTATACAAGTATCTATATAAATATACAAGTAAGATTTTTTTCCTTTCAGAAAGAAGATAAGAATAAGAGGCTCACCACGGTGGTGCCGGCGACGAGATCGGCGCGGGCGATCGACGGCGGTGAAGACGGGGACGAGACGTGACGGACCGCTAAATCTAGACAAATATTATGGAAAATGGAGCTTGGAGATCGAGCTTGGAGAGGAGAAAGCTTAAGTAGTGTGGCTCGGGCATTCCATCGAACACCTCGTGTGCATAGGAGGTGAGCTAGAGCACCACAAAGCTCTCCCCTCGCCGGCCACGAAAAACAGAGCACTAGGAGTGCTCTGCTCGCGGGCGAGGGGTAGATATAGGCAACTAATTGGTCCCGGTTCGTGCCACGAACCGGGACTAAAGGGCAGCCTTTGGTCCCGGTTCACTCCAACAACCGGGACCAATGGTTGTGGGCTAGAAGCGAGGCGCATTGGTCCCGGTTCGTCCCACCAACCGAAACCAATAGGTCCAGCCGAACCGGGACCAATGGCCCACGTGGCCCGGCCGGTCCCCGGGGCTCACGAACCGGGTCAAATGCCCCCATTGGTCCCGGTTCTGGATTGAACCGGGACTAATGGGCTGACCCGGCCTGGACCATTGCCCCCTTTTCTACTAGTGACAATACTACTCAGAGTCCAACTGTAACCTACATTGTACACAATATTCGACACAACTCCAACAGCCCCAAGCGCACCTGTGCTGGGCCCAGCCCCAGGATGTTGCCATCAATATGTCTAGTAATCTTTGATGGACAGTAGAACCGGCTTTTCTCTTGCGTCTTACACATCTGGCCATGTTTACAATTTTCTACTCCCCTTGTTTCTAAATATTTGTCTTTCTAGAGATTTCAACAAGTGACTACATACGGATCAAAATGAGTGAATCTACACTCTAAAATATGTCTATATACATCCGTATGTGGTAGTCCATTTGAAATCTCTAAAAGACAAATATTTAGGAACAGAGGGGTAGTTTGTAATTAGCTGTTCCCGTAGTATCTAGCTAATCAATCCATCATCCATCGATCCTACTGAGGTATGTCTTTTAAAAGTGTCATCTTGATCTTGGCCAGGTGTGCAACTACTCCTGTACTTAATCACTAGCTACGCCAAGAAAAAAACTTTATCCAAGAAAAAAATATACAAAAAAAGCTACACCAAGAAAAAAACTTTATCCAAGAAAAGAATTATACAAATAAAAGCTACACCAAGGAACGGTTAAAAAAAGGCAACCTGGTGCATGTAGCTGCCGCTAGCGCAGACGGCTAAGGATTTTTTTATTACACATTGGTGATGTGGATGTTGGATTATCTAAGTCCCGGCAGTTGAGGGGGAACTAGAAGATAATCATTAATTATAGTACATTGTACTTTGTTTAAGGGGTAGCTGGTGTTTACTAGTGTTTGTCCTTATCGGCCGAGCGACGATGACCCATTTTCTTGTTGTAAAACCATCAGAATATCATTTCGTGACGATTCCACTCACGCCTAGCCTGTGAAGAATTGAATAACAGAGAAAAATGGGTGGCAATATTATTAACACTTTAAAAATTAGCGCGATATAGTGCCCTTAATAACACCTTATAGCGTGTAGAGAATTGCCTTGCTATATAGATCAGTGTACAATGTCTCGTCAATAGCGCGCTTAGCACGCTAATAGTGTATTTCAAAGGGAGGCGCTATTTTATATTTTTCCCTTGATTAACATCAGGTAAATATCTCATGACGGATACATTCAGATAAACTACCTCCATCAGAATGTTGCCATGTATATGTCTAGCATTAGTGCCGCCGGTAAATAATTTGAGGTGGTTTCTCACTTTACGAAAATTTGTGAGAACTGAAAAACTATAGCTTTTTTTTTTAGATGATCAAGGGAGGAGGGAACCGCCCAACCCCCAGTTCCATTGCAAGAATGGAACAAGGGAAGTTTCCTTACCATCATGCCAGGCATGTATCAATTGGCTCTAGCAGAAATAGAAGACCCAAAATTATACTAGGGTGCATGCAGGCAATCTCAGGATGTCAGCAAAGCCCATTATGGTTTACATAATGTTGTGCAGCCCAGAGCTCTCGTCCCCAGTGATGTCACTAATCCTCTTCATCGGAGCAGCCCCAGGTGAGGGAGACAACCATAGTTTTAAATAGTGCGCTAAGCATCTTAGCGGCGGACCTCTTCCAAATGATATAGCGGAGCTAAGTGCGCTATTTAAAATGTTTGTTCATTTGTTTGGACCAAAGTCTCTTAACGCAAGACCTTTTGTAAACACTATAGCGGGCTATTTAAAACAGTGGAGACAACCCACCCATCTCCAAGACCGAAATCGGGCTGAGGATGGTGTGCTTCCCCGTTAATTTTGTTACCGGATGGAAAAGTTGGTTCTTCATCATTAAACAGACTTAGCACGCCCAGGAAAGCTTGTGCGTCCAGTGAGGCTAGCCACACCCTATCCTCAGGGGTTGCTTGAGAAACTTCAGCAGATGGGTCAGGAAATTTACCATATCCTTTTTCAACCGCGTTGGCACCAGAAGCATCCACGACTTGAGTGTTTTCAGTATCCTCCACCCAATCTATTTGATATCAATCCAAGAGAGATTGCCAAAAGTCATGCTGTTACTAAATTTCCAGATACACCATAAAACCGTAGCATTGACTATGTTCAAAACTAGATGTTTCTTATTAGAAACCCATAGACTTGCTACCGATTCAGAAATGACGCTAATTGGTTTTTTGAAGAAACTTTGCACAATTTCCCAGATAGTAGAGGGTACCACACATTCAAAGAACAGGTGTGTGATGCTTTCATTACAAAAGCAGAAGAGGCATTCTTTACCTCTATCAATATGCCTTTTGAGCTAATTATCTTTTAGTCATTAATTTGTTGTGCCCTAGGACCCAGAGAAAAACTATAGCTTTCCCTGTGCATTCAAATACACGTCAGATTCGCAGCCGTAGAATAAGCTACATTCAACCATCACTTGCTGACGCGTTCGGCACCCGTCGGAGACTGAACATAAGTCTGACAAAAAGAAACAATGAAAAACGTGATACTGATATTGTTTTTATCAGAAAAGGATGGTGCGGCGTCCTCAACGCCGGTGCCCAACACGATCCTAGACTCCCAGTGCCCTCTTCTCTTCTCTTTCAGGACCCTTTGCCCTCGTCTGGCTTCTATCGTTCTCATCCCAACAACCCTGCACCTTGTGGGCTGTACGTACGCGACTCTGTCAGTAATTTGCTAACACCAAATGATGGGTCTCAAACTGATCAAAACATGTTGAACTACTTGCATCAAAATGTTCCAATGTATATGTCTGGCATTAGTGCCACCAGGAAATAATTTGAGGTGGTTTCTCACTGTCACACATAAATGCATGAATATATCTATGGGCTTGTCTTTTCTATAGGTTTATGTGACGACTAGTATGTAACAAAATATTTATTTAGACCGTGGGGACAGCAAGAATCCATGACCTCGTGTTTTGCATATGATATTAAGGGTTGACGGCCGGCGGCTAAATGTCGTGTTATGATCCTTTTTCTAAAGTTGATCGAGATAGGACCCTGCCTTGCAAAAATTTTGGGGTCTAACCCTTTTCTTACCTTCAGGGTCCATGACGGTAGGGTATAACAGCCTACCGCCAAGGTCTCTGATGGTAGGGTTACACGCCCGACCGAAAATTTTCCTAAGTATGCAAAACAGTGTATGCTGGCACCTACCACCGGGCACCTTTGCGGTAGGGTTGTAAAGGCTACCGCCAGCCTGTTTGGCAGTAGAGATGTTTTCTACCGCCAAGGTCCCTGACGGTAGGCTATTACACCCTACCGCCATGGATGCTGGCGGTAGCAAAAGGGTCAGATCCCGAATTTTTTACAAACTGGGGTTAGATCTCGATTAACTCTCAGAAAAGGGTCAAAACACAAAAATTTGCCTTGGCCGGCTGCTGCGCACCTATCGAGTCGACTAGTTTTTTAAGGTGTCAGTGACAATCGATGGGCCAAGACCATGTCCGTGATGTGATGTTTACAGCTCAACCTCAGCACAAACAAATTAAAAGATTTTATTGCTACTCAACCAAGTCGCTTGGCTGACAAGGCTTTGGAAACCGCGTTCAGATTTGAACTGGCAAATAGTGCTGAGCTAGCCATCTTTGCTCAGCACACTCGATTTCGTAGTTTTCCCCTTTTTTGAGAAATTTTCGTAGTTTTGCTTTGAGCCCCAAGGGCACCATATGCAACCCAACTGCTAGCTAACTTGGGTAGCTTGCGTTCCTTACAAGACTAAGAAACATGGAAAGAAAGAGAAAGTTCACAAGAGAAAGAGTGATTAAACGATTATTCGACTAAGACTAGACGGTTTTTTTTTTTGCGGGTGGACTAAGACTAGACGTTGTGATGAAAGAGAAGGGAAACACGTTTTGAAAGTCGTGGAAAAATATTTCTTTCGTTCAAGCGAGGCTTGGCTAATACCTGCACGTTGATTATAATTTGCTACGTCTGGTGAAGACTTTCCTCTCCCTTGTTTTATGGATCTGGCCATGTTTAAAATATTCTTAGGCCTTTTCCAGTTACACCCTCTGCCAAGGGAATTAGAGAGGATAGGAGGGATTACAGGAGAGTTTTGACTTATAGGGAATTCAATCCCCTTCAAATTCCTGTCAGCTGAACAGGCTCTTATTGATAATTAGTTGTTGCCACATTAGCCATCTAGTCAATCCATCGATCCAATCATTATGCCTTTTAAGAAGGTCATATTGGCCTGGCGCGCATAAGTACTCCAGCAGATATTGTATATATCAACTATAAGGCCAATAAAAACATTAGTGCTAACGATGGTGCTTTGTACTTTGTTTAAGGGGTGGGTGTTGTTTAGCGGTGTTTGTCCTTATTGGCCACGTGACGAGGGCCTATCCCACGTGACGAGGGTCTAACATTCAGGAAAAAAGATGTTAGAATTGAAAAATTACGACTTTTGCTGCACATTCGACTACACATCAGATTAGCTACCATAGAATTAGCTTTCACGGACAAGCCCTTCTCCCTCGTCGGGCTTCTATCTTTCTCATCCCGCCAGCCCTACTCCTCGTCGGTCGGGCATACAATAATCTTGTTACGCTAACCCCGGAGGATCGATTTCAACTGATCATCAAAGCATGTGCAGTTTGTCCAGTTAGCAAGTTGAACCAGTATAATCACAGATGAACACATCGATCCATCTACTAGGGTTTGTATTGTGAATAGGTCTACGTGACAACCAGTACATAACAACTAACTAATGAACTCGATGTACGAGCACGTACCATTAAAACCTTGGGGACAGCGAGAATCCATGGCCTTGTGTTTGCCATATGATATTACAGCTGGATAGCCAGTGCATGTACACCCATCGATCCAGTCGGATCGATCGACTTGTTTATGACGTCGATATCGATGGGCCAAGGGGAAGTCTATAATGTGTGCTGTGCTCCGCTTGCACAAGTTTAATGATTTTGTTACCACTCAACCAACTCGTCAGTCTTGGTTACAAGTTGTGTTCAGATTAATTAGTTACGTTGCGTATAGCTGAGCTCAGCAAGCTCCCTTGAAGAGTGCCCAAACAGGGAGCTCCTATTGAGCGCTTTAAGCGCCGCAGAAGCCAACCGGCGGCCGCTACAATGCCTAGTGGGCCGGCCTCCCCACAGAAGGAATACGCTGCGAACAGTCTCATGAAAAAAATCAGCAAAAAAGTGCTGAAACGAGGTCTCAAGCTCACGCCTTCCTAATGGAGGAACGGTGTAGCTAACCACTACGCCTTCCAAATGCCACTGGTTGATAGCAACGAAAACTATTTAAGAAACATCGTAGCCGCGCTATTTATTTATTATGTATTACACATTTTTGAATTATTTGGAAAAGTTGGTTTTTATGGAAAAACAACTTCATCAATATTTGGAAAAAAGTTCATGAATTTGAAAAAAGTTCATTGATTTTGAAAAAGTTTATTGAATTTGAAAAAAAAGGTTCATTGATTTCGAAAAAAGTTCACTGAATTTGAAAAATAGTTCAACCAATTGGCTAACAATGAACTCAGGAGGTTCATTTGTCCAACTATTATCACATTTATTACAATAACTAAACTTTGCTAGCTCATGAGCAACAGAATTTGCATCATGAAAACAATGTCTTAAGATGACCTTCCCTATTGACGTAGCTATATCTATGCAATCCGCAAAGATCGCCGCAGCAGAGTCCCACCATTGATTTTGGCCTTGGCAATAATTTACCACATTTTGAGAGTCAGATTCAGCTTCAACTCGATTGAACCCCATTGAATTGACCAGTATTAAGCCCTCCCGCATGGCCATGGCCTCCATAGTCATTACATCTGCAGCATGATGAACAAACCTGCATTGGGCTGCTATAAATCCTCCCTTTTCCTCATGCAAAACAGCGGTGGTTGCACCCAGACCATTATCCGCATGGTACGAGGCATCCACATTTAACTTTACAAACTTCGGGTCTGGTCTTGTCCCACTAGTACAAAACAGGGCTTTGGTTCGGGCCTGGCCAGCCATTAGTCCCGGTTCTTCACGAACCGGGACCAATGGGGGGGGGGCATTAGACCCGGTTCATGAGCCCAGGGGGCCGGCCGGGGCCTCGTGGGCATTGGTCCCGGTTCGTCTAGACCCATTTGTCCCGGTTCTAGGCATGAACTAGGACCAATGTTCCACGCTTCTGGCCCATAGCCGTTGGTACCGGTTCGTGCCACGAACCGGCATAAAAGGGGGGGGGGGTCTTTAATCCCGGTTCATGCCACGAACCGGGACGAATAAGTTGCCTATATATACCCATCGCCGCGGTAGAGCACTCTGTTTTTTCTGGCCGGCGAGGGGAGGGCATTTGGGTGCTCTAGCTCACCTCCTATGCACATGAGGTGTTCGATGAAATGCCCGAGCCACACTAGTTAAGCTTTCTCCTCTTGAAGCTCGACCTCGGAGCTCCATTTTTCCCGAGATTTGTCTAGATTTAGCGGTCCGTCACGCCCCGTCCCTGTTTTCATCGCCGTTGATCGCCCGCACCGATCTCGTCGCCGGCACCACCGTGGTAAGCCTCTTGTTCTTATCTACTCTCTGATTTGCTTACTTTAGATAGAGACTTGTCTGATTTTCTTACTTTAGATAGATACTTGTCTAATTTTCTTACTTTTGACACACATAATTATATGTAATGCACGCAGATGAACCGGCAATGGATGTATGGTGACAGACACACCTCCGAGTACATTAAGGGCGTGCATAATTTTCTCGAAGTGGCTGAGGCAAAGAAGCAAAATGGTTTTATGTGTTGTCCATGCCCTAAATATGGGAATACGAAGTCTTACTCTGACCGGAAAATCCTTCACACCCACCTGCTTTACAAGGGTTTCATGCCACACTATAATGTTTGGACGAGGCATGGAGAAATAGGGGTTATGATGGAAGACGGCGAAGAAGAAAAGTACGATGACAACTATGTGCCCCCTGAATACGGTGATGCTGCAACGAGGGGATCTGCTGAAGATCAAGAGGAACTAGACGATGTGCCCGATGCTGCTGCAACGGGGGAAGCTACTGAAGATCAAGAGAAACGAGACGATGTGCCCGATGATGATGATCTCCGCCGGGTCATTGTCAAAAGGAGAAGCTGAAGTTCGATCGCATGTTAGACGATCACAAAAAAGGGTTGTAACAAGCAACAAGTAATAAAAGTAAATAAGGTGCAGCAAGGTGGCCCAATCCTTTTTGTAGCAAACGGCAAGCCTAGACAAACTCTTATAATAGGAAAAGCGCTCCCGAGGACACATGGGAATATCGTCAAGCTAGTTTTCATCACGCTCAAATGATTCGCGTTCGGTACTATGATAATTTGATATGTGCGTGGACCGGTGCTTGGGTACTGCCCTTACTTGGACAAGCATCCCACTTATGATTAACCTCTATTGCAAGCATGCGCAACTAAAACAAAAGTATTAAGGTAAACCTAACCATAGCATGAAACATGTGGATCCAAATCAGCCGCTTACGAAGCAACGCATAAACTAGGGTTTAAGCTTCTGTCACTCTAGCAACCCATCATCTACTTATTACTTCCCAATGCCTTCCTCTAGGCCCAAATAATGGTGAAGTGTTATGTAGTCGACGTTCACATAACACCACTAGAGGTTAGACAACATACATCTCATCAAAATATCGATGGAGATTGCCCTCTCCCGATGAGAGGAGTGTTGGTGATGATGATGGTGATGATTTCCCCCTCCCGGAGGGAAGTGTCCCCGGCAGAAAAGCTCCGCCAGAGCCCTAGATTGGTTCCGCCAAGGTTCCGTCTCGTGGCGGCGGAGTCTCGTCCCGAAAGGTTCTCTTTGATTTTTTTCTCATCGAAAGACTTCATATAGGAGAAGATGGGCGTCGGAGAGCCACCAGGGGGCCCACGAGGTAGGGGGCGCGCCCAGGGGGGGGCACCCTCTTGAGCAAGGTGTGGGCCCCCTGGCCTTCATCTTTGGTGACGATTTTTCTTTATTTATTCTAAGGTATTCCGTGGAGTTTCAGGACTTTTGGAGTTGCGCAGAATAGTCCTTCAATATTTGCTCCTTTTCCAGCCCAGAATTCCAGCTGTCGGCTTTCTCCCTCTTCATGTAAACCTTGTAAAATAAGAGAGAATAGCCATACCTATTGTGACATAACGTGAAATAATAGCCCATAATGCAATAAATATTGACATAAAAGCATGATGCAAAATGGACGTATCAACTCCCCCAAGCTTAGACCTCGCTTGTCCTCAAGCGAAAAGCCGATAACAATAAATATGTCCTCATGTTTAGAGGTAGAGGCGTCGATAAAAATAAAATACGGACATGAAGGCATCATGATTATTTCATAACAGCAACATAAATAAATTTTGTCATATGATTACTCATGTTCAAGTAATGACCTATTCACAAATCCAAAGCATGAATCAGAAACATTATTGGGCACTAACAATTACTAGTAGAAGGCCCGTGCGTTGCCACGGGCTTTTAAATATTTTTACCGTGTGCATATATAAACATAATGCATATCAAGTTTTACGTGTAAACATTGAAATCCATATCACACAAAATATTCTTCGATACAAAATGTAATTTAATAATGTATACATAGAAAGACACGCGCTGCACAAAATAAAGAAAGTGGTACAGAAACATAGTACTCTTTATTGTGCACTATGTTACACAAGGTAGATAGCACCCTACATGACTTTTATGCTTAAGACCAATCATCTCACGAAGCATTTCCATTGTTATTAACCATTAATTAAAGACAACAGATGGAGCATTTTGTTACCTTTAAACAAATATTCCAAGATGCTGCAACCAGAACCTTAATACATTATGGAATTTCCTAACAAATATTACATAGACCCAAATATATAGCACAACATCCAATAAAAAATCATTATAACACACCATCTAACTTAAAAGTCTGGCATATGAAAATTTAGACCTCCGATAGAAAATGCTGAATTTCAGCAGGAAATATCAAATACATGCTTCCCTGTCCGATGTATAAATATGTGTAATTCTCAATTGATGCACTTCTGAAATCTTCTAACTCACATAACACCATAATTACAGTGATTGTGCAACATATTTTTTAGAAAGCATGCATAGGATAAGAATCAAACATACATAGTTAAACCAAATACTTAACAAAGTGTCAACAACATTTCACAGATTTTTTTAGAATTTTTGAAGCACTAACCTGGCTTGGCTCAATGCCAATGTGGTTCAGCATATCAATGCACAGATATAGGAATCATCCTTGTACTCTGCACAAACAAGGGAAAAACATGAGCTTTCATGTTTCCGTGTATTATAGTTGAGCAGAAGCGATACATGGATAGTAGTATGAATGTACAACAGTGGGAAAGTTGAGGTTCCCTGGGCTGAATGTCGATGAAAGGTGCCTCCCATTTGCCCTTGTAGTCCAGGTTCCTAATTCTCTGACTACACAAATATCCCATGTCAGAAGTTGCAATGCCAATGCACACTGCTGTTTGTCTACAATTTGACAATCTAATCTTACTCTAGCAGAAGTACCTTTTGCATCCATGGTCTCTTGCACCGGGGTACGTACCAAACTCCTAACTTCTTACAACTGATGATATTGTTAGGCGATGGAATTTGGAGTAACTTCTTGCTGACAACTGATGATATTGTTGGGCATTGAATTAATTGAACCACCCAAACTACTTTCAATCCTTTCTCAAAAGACAAATCAAGGAGACCACGAGATAGAAAAAGAGAGAAATTGCCATTAAGATAGAGGACAAGTCAGGCAGTCTTGCACATGGTGTTGGTAGGCAGCACCGCCGTGGTCGGGACAGTTCGCGCCCCAAATCCATATCCTCCATTTTTGCAAGATTCTGTACACCACATCTTTCTTACTAAAGTGGGAGAAACCATAAATCGACTATCAATCATCATTAAGTGTAGAATATGGCCATTAAAATTCATTAAAATCATTGCACATCGCTTGCTTGATTCTCCTCTATTAAATTAGCATTCATCACGGTGCCTTCTAAAGACAAGGCATGACAGAAACACAAAGCACAACCCAAGCACATTGGTTTATGTACCATACTCATTGTAAAAAATTAGAAGCTTCTGTAAGATGTGACACTGTTTACATGTTTGGAGTGAATTGCATCCTCGTACAAAGGATAGAAGAACTGAATGCTTATGTACTTATAAAATACAAAAGTGAAAAGGGTAATTAAATCATGTTGGGTTAAAAACCTTACGTTCCCATGGTTCTTTCTCAGATCAAAGAACTCAAAATATCAGTAGTGGATATTGGAGCCAGGAGAAGAAACGACGTGACCTTCACCCACATCCTTAATGGCCAGCCTCATCTCCATGCCCAGGACGATCTGAAGCCTCCCTCAATAATTCGACACCTGCACGATGACCGACCGTCAGATCACAACACTCGGCTTGGGCAACGAATTCGAGGGATTTCTAGACCAAGCGTTGAGAGTACCTAGGGGTCACCTTGGTTTTTGTACACGACAAAGAGGAGTGCGGGAGGCGAGCCCCAACCCATCGAGACCACGATGCCTTGAGAGAAAGCTAGGGGAGGCGATGGTGAAGCACGACATCATGGCGCACGTGCCCTACGTCTCAACGCTACAGTCGAGCGTCGCCATGTAGCCGCACAACAGCTTGCACTCCATGAGTTACATACTATTTTTGCTCACACGACGAACGCCATCCTCTCAACCCTTCTGCTCCACGATCACGCGACGCCGTGTTAGTTAATGCAGAAACATAGGAGGCGGGCATCGCAAGGTAAAAAGTCCGGTTTGGACGGGATGAAAGACGAACCAAAATAAAGCAAAATTGGACAGGGAAGGGGGTGGATGAGGAGGCGAACATACAACGAGGTCGGGGTGGCTGTGGCCGAAGCATGAGGCTCGGCCTCCTCGCCGATGACCAGATCCGCCGTCAGAGATGATGAGGTCATCAGCCCCGTGACCTGGATCCCGCCAACAGGGTGATGCAGAGGAGAGGTGCGGCGGCGTCCTACGGGTGAGGACGGCGGGGGAGGTGAGGGAGCAGCTGAGCGCGGTGGTGCGGCTGCATCCCTCGGGAAGACGAACGGCGAGCGGCCCGAGGTGGGAGGCGGCGAGGGGGAGAGAAGAGTCGTGCGGTGCGGGGTGAAAGCCCGACTCGCTCGGTTTGTAGCAGGGTACTACTATAATCGAAACATTTCCTTTGATGTAATTTGACTACGTATGGAAAGATTAATCAGTGATTGACCGACTTATGGTAAGTTAATTAATTTAGATTTTATTTTTAAATATTGATTAGAGATTAACCGTGATTGATTCTCTCCCATAAAGACATTACTAAATAATTTGTGTCCACATGGAAAGTTCTGATCCGTTTGGCTTTCGGTACATGGGATGGTGGAAGGAAAGACGAAAATAAACCGGACAAAAATAAACCAGACAAATAATAACAGTGGACGCAATCCTAGCAACTGCTCCATTAAGAGTAGAGATAATGCCTCAGGATGAGGAGGTCACGATTAGAGTATGGCAAGAAGAACTTTTTTGGAAAGCTTTGATTCTGGTGATAATTACCATATTCGAAATTTCCTTAGTTATAGCCTTACCATACATGGATTGATTTATTACTATAATTATCATATTTGAGATTTCTAAGTTTATAGCCTTACCATACGTGGATTAATTGTGATTGATTACCATAAATACGTTGGGTATTGTCGGCCAGACGAGAAAGAGAAAAACCGTTGGGAGGGGGGTGGTGGGAGGTGGGACGAAGAAAAACCGATTGAAAAAAAACTGGTTGAAAATAAACCGGTTGAAAGTGGGGGGACTATTCAACCAATTCGTCCATTATGAGTAGAGATGAGGGAGCGATGCAGAGGAGAGGTGCAGAGGAGAGGTGCGGCGGCTTCCTACGGGTGAGGATGGCGGGGGAGGTGAGGGAGCAGCTGAGCGCGGTGGTGCGGCTGCGTCCCCCGGGAAGACGAACGGCGAGCGGCCCGAGGCGGGAGGCGGCGAGGGGGAGAGAAGAGTCGTGCGGTGCGGGGTGAAAGCCCGACTCGCTCGGTTTGTAGCAGGGTACTGCTATAATCGAAACATTTCCTTTGATGTAATTTGACTACGTATGGAAAGATTAATCAGTGATTGACCGACTTATGGTAAGTTAATTAATTTAGATTTGATTTTTAAATATTGATTAGAGATTAACCGTGATTGATTCTCTCCCATAAAGACATTACTAAATAATTTGTGTCCACATGGAAAGTTCTGATCCATTTGGCTTTTGGTACATGGGATGGTGGAAGGAAAGACGAAAATAAACCGGACGAAAATAAACCAGACAAATAATAACAGTGGACGCAATCCTAGCAACTGCTCCATCAAGAGTAGAGATAATGCCTCAGGATGAGGAGGTCACAATTAGGGTATGGCAAGAAGAACTTTTTTGGAAAGCTTTGATTCTGGTGATAATTACCATATTCGAAATTTCCTTAGTTATAGCCTTACCATACATGGATTGATTTATTACTATAATTATCATATTTGAGATTTCTAAGTTTATAGCGTTACCATACGTGGATTAATTGTGATTGATTACCATAAATACGTTGGGTATTGTCGGCCAGACGAGAAAGAGAAAAACCGGTGGGAGGGTGGTGGTGGGAGGTGGGACGAAGAAAAACCGGTTGAAAATAAACCGGTTGAAAGTGGGGGGGACTATTCAACCAATTCGTCCATTGGGAGTAGAGATTCGAAATTTCCTTAGTTATAGCCTTACCATACATGGATTGATTTATTACTATAATTATCATATTTGAGATTTCTAAGTTTATAGCCTTACAATACGTGGATTAATTGTGATTGATTACCATAAATACGTTGGGTATTGTCGGCCAGACGAGAAAGAGAAAAACCGGTGGGAGGGTGGTGGTGGGAGGTGGGACGAAGAAAAACCGGTTGAAAAAAACCGGTTGAAAGTGGGGGGGACTATTCAACCAATTCGTCCATTAGGAGTAGAGATAATCTCAGTCATTGAAAGAATTGCAATTTATCATAACATCGGAAAGAGTCTATGTCAGAGCTTAAAAGCAAGTCCACATACTCAACTATCATTTAGTCTTTCATAATTGCTAGCACTCACGCGATACTTGTGGTTACGGAGTTTTAATCGGACACAGAGAAAGATAGGGGCTTATAGTTTTGCCCCACAACCTTTTACCTCAAGGGTAATGTCAACAATAATAATTCGTGCTCCCCCACATCCAATTAGATATGTATATCATACTCTTTCCAACATGCTGAGCTTGCCAAAGGATAAAATGAAAAAGGAATTGTGAGGATCACCATGACTCTTGCAAGGTAGAGGATAATAATAAAAGATAGGCCCTTCGCAGAGGGAAGCAGAGGTTGTCATGCGCGTTTAGGGTTGATGCACAAAATCTTAATGCAAAAGAACGTCACTTTATGTTGCCCCTTGCATGTGAACCTTTATTATGCAGTCTGTCGCTTTTATTGTGTCCACAACAAGTTTGTACAAAAGCTTATATCTCTACATTAATAAGTCATGCATATTTAGAGAGCAATTTTTATTGCTTGCACCGATGACAACTTACTTGAAGGATCTTACTCAATCCATAGGTAGATATGGTGGACTCTCATGGCAAAACTGGTTTAAGGGTGTTTGGAAGCACAAGTAGTATTTCTACTTGGTGCTAAGAATTTGGCCAGGATGAGGGGGAAAGGCAAGCTCAACACGGTAGAGGATCCATGACAACATACTTTATCTCGAATGTAAGAAAACATAACTCATTATGTTGTCTTCCTTGTCCAACCTCAACTCTTTAGCATGTCATATTTTAATGAGTGCTCCCAACCATAAAAGATGTCAAGGATAATATATCTATATGTGAAACCTCTCTTTCCTTATTACTTCCTATTAATTACAATGATGACCAAAGCTATATTTGCCAACTCCCAACAACTTTAAATCATCATACTCTTTCTATGTGAAGTCATTACTTTCAATAAGATCAATATGAATTCTTGATTCTTTTTATTCTTTTTCTTCTAATCACCCAAGATCATGGCAAAACAATCAAGCCCTTGACTCAACACTAATCTTTATTATATAGCTCATGGCCTCGATTACAAAGAAAGATCATAAAGCAAAACTCAAAACTAGAGCATGCCATGACTTTATTCTACTAAATCAAGATACTACTAATAGGATCGAACTAAGAAAAACTGTAAAGATAGGAGTTGTGATGGTGATACGATACTAGGGCACCTCCACCAAGCTTGGCAGTTGCCAAGGGGAGTGCCCATACCCATGTGATTATTTCCTCGGAGGTGATGGAGGTGGTGGTATTGTCGATGATAACGGTGACTTCTTCCTCAATTTACGCTTGAGTATAATGTTTTGCTCTTTTAGGTCTTCGATCTCCCTCTCAAGACATAATACTCTTTTGCAAAGGGATAAACTCGATCTTTGGCTTCTTTGCTCTATCAGGTAGACTTGACTTTTTAAATTCCACATGCATATCCCCTGGTTGAGGTAGTGGAACTTCATCTTCGTCTAAGCTTGTTTCCTCCTTCTCCTTGGGCTCATAGTCTTCTTCTTCTTCTGTGGTCCAGCCACTATGGTCCAAGTCTCCGTAGACCCTAGGGTCTGCAAGAAAATCAGCCACATAGCTTTCTCCCCATAAATCTTGAGATGACATTTGGCTTTGATCTGCAACAGCAACAACTCGAAACGAAAACAGAAGATATTTGCGTGATACGGTGGTCAAAACCTTCGTGAGTATATATAATGAATTTTTACCAACAAAAATACGTATCATGCAAGGAAACAGAGTCCGGAGGGCACAAGAGGTGCTCACGAGGTAGGGGGCGCGCCCTCCACCCTCGTGGAGGCCTCGTGTCCTCCGTGGACTGCTACTTATTTTTCTATTTTTCTAAATATTCCAACACGGATAAATATTGCCTTAAACATTGTTTTGGAGTCGGTTTACTTACTGTACCACATACCTATTCCTTTTCGGAGTCTGGAAAGTTCTGGAAAGTGTCCTTTATGTACTACTCCGGGGTCACCGTTTCAATAATGTTAGTTTCAACATTTATAGGATTACTTGAGATATAGTGTTTGATCCTTTGACCGTTTACCACCTTCGGATTTGTGCCTGCAAAGTTGTTGATTTTTATGGCACCGGAACGGTAGACCTCCTCGATAACGTAGGGACCTTCCCATTTAGAGAGAAGTTTTCCTGCAAAAAATCTTAAACGAGAGTTGTATAGCAATACATAATCACCTACATTAAACTCACGCTTTTGTATCCTTTTGTCATGCCATCTTTTAACTTTTTCTTTAAACAACTTGGCATTTTCATATGCTTGGACTCTCCATTCATCAAGTGAGCTAATATCCAATAACCTCTTCTCACCGGCAAGTTTGAAATCATAGTTGAGCTCTTTAATAGCCCAATATGCCTTATGTTCTAGTTCGAGAGGTAAGTGACAAACTTTTCCATAGACCATTTTGTACGGAGACATACCCATAGGATTTTATAAGTAGTTTAATAGGCACATAATGCATCATCAAGTTTCTTGGACCAATTCTTTCTAGACCTATTGACAGTCTTTTGAAAAATTAATTTGAGCTCTCTGTTGCTCAACTCTACTTGACCACCTGACTGCGGGTTTAAGGAGATGCAATTCTATGATTAACGTCGTATTTAGCAAGCATCTTACGGAAAGCACCATGAATAAAGTGTGAACCACCATCAGTCATTAAGTATCTAGGGACTCCAAACCTCAGAAAAATAACTTCCTTAAGCATTTTAATAGATGTACTATGATTAGCACTACTAGTTGGAATAGCTTCCACCCACTTAGTAACATAATCAATAGCAACTAAAATATGTGTATAACCATTAGAGGCAGAAAAAGGTCCCATATAATCAAAGCCCCAAACATCAAATGGTTCAATAACAAGTGAATAATTCATAGGCATTTCTTGACGTCTACTGATATTACCAATTCTTTGACATTCATCGCAAGACAAAACAAATTACGGACATACTTGAAGAGAGTAGGCCAATAAAAACCGGATTGCAATACCTTATGTGCAGTTCTATCTCCAGCGTGATGTCCTCCATAAGCTTCGGAGTGACACTTGCGTAGGATCTGTTCCTGTTCATGCTCAGGTACACAACGTCTAATAACACCATCTACTCCTTCTTTATAAAGATGTGGATCATCCCAAAAGTAATGTCGCAAGTCATAGAAAAACTTTTTCTTTTGCTAGTATGTGAAGCTAGGTGGTATAAATTTAGCAACAATATAATTAGCATAATCAGCATACCAAGGATTGCTACGAGAAGTGCCTATGACATTTAATTTTTCATCAGGTAAGCTATCATCAATAGGTAGTCGGTCATCAAGAACATTCTCTAGCCTAGACAAGTTGTCTGCAACGGGGTTCTCAGCTCCCTTTCTATCAACAATATGCAAATCAAATTCTTGAAGCAGGAGAACCCATCTAATAAGTCTAGGTTTTGCATCCTTCTTTTCCATAAGATATTTAATAGCAGCATGATCAGTGTGAATAGTAACTTTGGAATCAACAATATAGGGTCTGAATTTATCACAAGCAAACACCACCGCTAAAAATTCCTTTTCGGTAGTAGCATAATTTCTTTGAGCACTGTCCAAAGTCTTGCTAGCATAAAGGATAACATTTAATTTCTTATCAACTCTCTGCCCTAGAACAGCACCTACAGCATAATCACTAGCATCACACATAATTTCAAAGGGTAAATTCCAATTAGGTGGCTGAACAACAGGTGCAGAGACTAATGCTTTCTTAAGTATTTCAAATGCTTGTACACAATCATCATCAAAGACAAATGGTACATCTTTTTGTAATAAATTAGTCAGAGGACGAGAGATTTTTGAGAGGTCCTTGATGAACCTCCTATAAAATCCGGCGTGACCAAGGAAACTTCTTATACCTTTGATGTCCTTGGGACATGGCATCTTTTCAATAGCATCAACCTTGGCTTTATCAACTTCAATACCTCTTTCAGAAACTTTGTTCCCCAAGATAATACCTTCATTAACCATAAAGTGGCACTTTTCCCAATTCAAGACAAGATTAGTTTCTTCACATCTCTGCAAAACTCGATCAAGATTGCTTAAGCAATCATCAAAAGAGGAACCATAGACGTAAAAGTCATCCATGAAAACCTCACAAATCTTTTCGCAAAAGTCAGAGAATATAGCCATCATGCATCTTTGAAAGGTAACAGGTGCATTACATAAACCAAAAGGCATACGTCTATAAGCAAAAGTACCAAAAGGGCATGTAAAAGTAGTCTTTGATTGATCTTTAGCTGACACAGGTATTTCAGAGAAACCAGAATAACCATCTAGAAAGCAATAATGTGTATGTTTGCATAGCCTCTCTAGCATTTGATCAATAAAAGGTAAGGGGTAATGATCTTTCTTAGTAGCTTTATTTAATTTACGGAAATAAATTACCATCCTATACCCTGTGATAATTCTTTGAGGGATCAATTCATCTTTATCATTAGGGACAACTGTAATACCTCCCTTCTTAGGGACACAATGAACAGGACTTACCCACTGACTATCAGCAACGGGATAAATTATACCTGCCTCCAAAAGCTTGAGTATTTCTTTTCTTACCACTTCTTTCATTTTAGGATTCAAACGTCGTTGAGGATCACAAACTGGTTTGGCATCAGCTTCCAAATTTATTTTATGTTGACATAGAGTGGGACTAATGCCCTTAAGACCATCCAGAGTATATCCAATAGCAGCACGGTGCTTCTTCAGAGTTTTCAATAATCTTTCCTCTTCATGCTCTGAAAGGTTAGCGCTAATAATGACAGGATATATGTTCTTTTCATCAAGATAAGCATATTTAAGATTAGCAGGCAACGGTTTAAGCTCAAAAACAGGATCACCCTTGGGTGGAGGAGGATCCCCTAGGATTTCAACAGGCAAATTGTGTTGCAGAATAGGTTCCTGTTTAAAGAATACTTCATCTATTTTCCTTCTTTCATTCATAAACATATCATTTTCATGATCTAGCAAATACTATTCTAAAGGATCACTAGGAGGTACAGCAATAGAGGCAAGACCAATAATTTCATCCTTACTAGGCAATTCTCCCTCACGATGTTGTTTACTAAATTTAGAGAAATTAAACTCATGAACCATATTATCCAAGCCAATAGTAACAACATTCTTTTCGCAGTCTATCTTAGCATTAACAGTACTCAAGAAGGGTCTACCAAATATAATGGGACAAAAGCTATGTTGCGGAAAACTGAGAACAAGAAAATCAGCAGGATATTTAGTTTTCCCACACAAGACTTCAACATCTCTAACAATTCCCACTGGTGAAATAGTATCTCTATTGGCGAGTTTAGTTGTGACATCAATTTCTTCTGACTCAGCAGGTGCAATTTCATGCTTAATTTCTTTATATAGTTCATAAGGTATAACACTAGCACTAGCACCCATATCACATAAGCCATGATGACAATGATCTCCTATTTTAACAGAAATAACAGGCACGGCTACCACAGGTCTATGTTTATCTCTATCACAGAGTTTAGCGATTCTAGCAGTTTCACCAGTGAATTGAATAACATGCCCATCAATATTATCCGACACGAGATCTTTAACAATAGCAATATTGGGTTCTACTTTGACTTGCTCAGGGGGTGTATAAGTCCTAGTATTGCTTTTACGAACAACAGTTGAAGCTTTAGCATGATCCTTCATTCTAACAGGGAAAGGAGGTTTCTCAACATAAGAAGTAGGAACAATAGGATCATTATAAGTGACAATCTTTTCTTCAACTTTAATAGGTGTAGCTACTTTTAGTTCTATGGGAGGATGATATTTAAACCACTTCTGCTTGGGGAGATCAACATAAGTAGCAAAAGATTCACAGAAAGAAGCTACTATCTCAGAGTCAAGTCCATATTTAGTGCTAAACTTACGGAAAATATCGGTATCCATAAAAGATTTAACACAATCAAACTTAGGTGTCATACCTGACTCCTTACCTTCGTCGAGGTCCCAATCTTCAGAGTTGTGTTTAATTCTATCCAATATATTGCATCCAAATTCAATAGACTTCATCATAAAAGAGCCAACACAAGAAGTATCGAGCATGGTGCGATTATTATCAGAAAGCTGAGCATAAAAATTCTGGAGAATTGTCAATTTTGAGAGCTCATGATTTGGGCATGAATATAACATTGATTTAAGCCTCCCCCAAGCTTGAGCGATGCTTTCTCCTTCGCGAGGCCAAAAATTATATATATAATTGCGATCACGGTGAACAAGATGCATAGGGTAATACTTCTGATGAAATTCCAATTTCACTCTTTTATAGTTCCATGATCTCGTATCATCACATAGCCTATACCATGTCAAGGCGTCTCCCTCCAAAGATAAAGGGAAAGCCTTCTTCTTAACAAAATCATCGGGTATACCTGCAAGCTTAAATAGTCCACAAATATCATCCACAAAGCGTAGATGTTCGTCAGGATGCTTTGTTCCATCTCCTGCGAAAGTGTTAGCTAGCAGTTTTTCCATCATACCCGAAGGAATTCCAAAAGGAGTTTCATTTTCAATAGATTCAGTAGGTTCAGTGGGTTGAGGAGCAACTCTTGGCTCAACCGGACGGGGTGAAGATACCCCGAGCAAGCCCCACAAACAATTACTTTCCATAGTAACAAGAGACAGAAAATTTTAGCACACTAAATAAATTTTTTCCTTACCAAATTCCACCTACCAAAGGCGCTTCACTCCCCGGCAACGGCGCCAGAAAAGAGTCTTGATGACCCACAAGTATAGGGGATCTATCGTAGTCCTTTTGATAAGTAAGAGTGTCGAACCCAACGAGGAGCAGAAGGAAATGATAAGCGGTTTTCAGCAAGGTATTCTCTGCAAGTACTGAAATAAGTGGTAACAGATAGTTTTGTGATAGGATAAATTGTAACGAGAAACAAGTAATAAAAATAAATAAGGTGCAGCAAGGTGGCCCAGTCCTTTTTGTAGCAAAGGACAAGCCTAGACAAACTCTTATAATAGGAAAAGCGCTCCCGAGGACACATGGAAATATCGTCAAGCTAGTTTTCGTCACGCTCAAATGATTCGCATGTGGTACTTTGATAATTTGATATGTGGGTGAACCGGTGCTTGGGTACTGCCCTTACTTGGACAAGCATCCCACTAATGATTAACCTCTATTGCAAGCATCCGCAACTACAACAAAAGTATTAAGGTAAACCTAACCATAGCATGAAACATGTGGATCCAAATCAGCCCCTTACGAAGCAACGCATAAACTAGGGTTTAAGCTTCTGTCACTCTAGCAACCCGTCATCTACTTATTACTTCCCAATGCCTTCCTCTAGGCCCAAATAATGGTGAAGTGTTATGTAGTCTACCTTCACGTAACACCACTAGAGGTTAGACAACATACATCTCATCAAAATATCGAACGAATACCAAATTCACATGACTACTAATAGCAAGACTTATCCCTTGTCCTCAGGAACAAACGTAATTACTCATAGAGCATATTCATGTTCATAATCAGAGGGGTAATAATATGCATAAAGGATCTGAACATATGGTCTTCCACCAAATAAACCAACTAGCATCAACTACAAAGAGTAATCAACACTACTAGCAACATACTAGCACCAATCTCGGACTTGGAGACAAGAATTGGATACAAGAGATGAACTAGGGTTTGGAGATGAGATGGTGCTGGTGAAGATGTTGATGGAGATTGCCCTCTCCCGATGAGAGGAGCGTTGGTGATGACGATGGTGATGATTTCCCCCTCCCGGAGGGAAGTGTCCCAGGCAGAAAAGCTCCGCCAGAGCCCTAGATTGGTTCCGCCAAGGTTCCGCCTCGTGGCGGCGGAGTCTCGTCCCGAAAGGTTCTCTATGATTTTTTTCTCATCGAAAGACTTCATATAGGAGAAGATGGGCGTCGGAGAGCCACCAGGGGGCCCACGAGGTAGGGAGGGCGCCTAGGGGGGGCGACACGCCCCCCACCCTCGGTAGCAGGGTGTGGCCCCCCTGGCCTTCATCTTTGGCGACGATTTTCTTTATTTAATCTAAGGTATTCCGTGGAGTTTCAGGACTTTTGGAGTTGCGCAGAATAGTCCTTCAATATTTGCTCCTTTTCCAGCCCAGAATTTCAGCTGCCGGCATTCTCCCTCTTCATGTAAACCTTGCAAAATAAGAGAGAATAGCCATAAGTATTGTGACATAACGTGAAATAACAGCCCATAATGCAATAAATATCGACATAAAATCATGATGCAAAATGGACGTATCAATAACCATCAACGATTGGCCCGCTCTCAGCAACCTTTCAGGACAGACAAACAAGGTACACAACGCATGCACACACTGTTTAGCTGACACCAAAAGTATATACCTGGACAAATGCAGGAAGAATGTGTACCTGGGCCATCGTCGATTTCTTCCGACCAACCATCAATGTCGAAAGAAAGGCAAGCATTTCAAAGGCGAGGCAGATCACCGGAAGAAGCCCGCCATGCGTACCGGTGATCATGTACTTGCTATGGTTAATGATTTTCACATAATCTTTGGAAAGGGTCCCGACGGACTAGCTGTTTCGAGTGATGCTGGGGGACACGCACCCATCTAGAAGAAGAAATCTATATTTTGGGACCTACCCTACTAGAAAGACCTAGAGGTCCGCTCTTCGATCGACGTGATGCATTAGCGTGAACCTGCTAGGTTTCTTGGGCGTGTATGGTAAAACAAAAGATATAGCTGAGGCACGGGAGGACCTGCAACGTTTGCACGAAAAAGACGGCATGCCTCCAAAGCAGTACGAAGGTCCTGCGAGCTACGCTCTTTCCAAAGAAGAGAAGGAAATCTTCTTTGAATGCCTGCTTAGTATGAAGGTCCCGAATGGCTCCTCGTCGAATATAAAGGGAATAATAAATATGGCAGAGAAAAAGTTCCAGAACCTAAAGTCTCATGACTGCCACGTGATTATGACGCAACTGCTTCCGGTTGCTTTGTGGGGGCTTCTACTGGAAAATGTCCGATTAGCCATTGTGAAGCTATGTGCATTCCTGAATGCAATCTCTCAGAAGGTGATCGATCCAGAAATCATACCAAGGCTAAGGAGTGATGTGGTGCAATGTCTTGTCAGTTTCGAGCTGGTGTTCCCACTATCCTTCTTCAATATCATGACGCACGTCCTAGTTCATCTAGTTGACGAGATTGTCATTCTGGGCCCCATATTTCTACACAATATGTACCCCTTTGAAAGGTTCATGGGAGTCCTAAAGAAATATGTGTGTAACCGCGCTAGGCCAGAAGGAAGCATCTCCATTGGCCATCAAATAGAGGATGTCATTGGGTTTTGTGTTGACTTCATTCCTGGCCTGAAGAAGATAGGTCTCCCTGAATCGCGGTATGAGGGGAGACTGACTGGAAAAGGCACGCTTGGAGGGGTCTCAATAATATGGAGGGACGGGTATTCTTGGTCTCAAGCACACTGCACAGTACTAATGAACTCTACCTTGGTGACCCCATATTTCGATGAACACAAGAACAGTCTGCGCTCCAAACACCCGGAGCGGTGCGACAACTGGATTACAAGTGAACACATCAGGACTTTCAGTAGTTGGTTGGAAACACGTCCCAGAGGTGAGAACACTATTTGTGCTGAGCTGTACTCGTTGTCCAGGGGACCATCTTCAACTGTATTGACTTACAAAGGATACGAGATAAATGGGAATACGATTTACACGATCGCCCAAGATCAAAAGAGCACCAACCAAAACAGCGGTGTCCGCTTTGATGCAGCAACTGAGAGGGGAAAGGACAAATATTATGGTTACATAGTGGACATATGGGAACTTGACTACGGACATGATTTTAAGGTCCCTTTGTTTAAGTGCAAATGGGTCAATCTGTCAGGAGGCGGGGTACAGGTAGACCCACAGTGCGGAATGACAACAGTGGAACTGAACAATCTTGGGTACACTAACGAACCGTTCGTCCTAGCCAATGATATGGCACAGGTTATCTATGTGAAGGACATGTCTACCAAACCGAGAAAAAGAAAAGATAAGGAAGCAAATACATCATACGACGAGCCAAAGCGCCACATAGTTCTATCAGGAAAAAGGGACATCTTGGGAGTGGAGGGCAAGACAGACATGTCCGAAGATTATGAAAAGTTTCATGAAATTCCTCCCTCAAAGTCAAGGCTGACCCAAGCGTCCTGATAAATGATGAAGATTATCCATGGTTACGGCGCAATAAGGAAAGGACACAAGAGAAGAAAAAGTGAAGACTTTGTCCACAACTATTATGATGATAGCATGCCAACTTTCATTTGAAATGCCTGTTGTAACAGATGAGTTTTCGTATGGAACACTGATACTTCGAAAGAGATTGTCCGTTTTGTACACGAAGTGTATCCAGTTTTTCCCATAACCCTCTCAAATTTTTAGCACATGCTATGTGGGTGAAATGATGATACCATGCCAAGTTTTAACCTTTTCAGAGTTCATTTGAAATGCTTTTCAATTTCAAGGTCTTATAGCTCAAAAAACCCCAGTAAATGCTTTCATAAAACTCTAATAGCAAAAGGAAGCAACTAAAAAGATTTTATAAACCTCTAGTATTTTTTAAACTAAAATTATATAAAATTTGTGCAACTAAAATTATCAAAGTATTTTCTATTCAAAACATGAAAAGCACAAAGAATTATCATAAAGAATTTTTTGTTAGAAACTTTAGTAGCAAAAAGAATTTTCATAAAGAATTTTTTTGATATCAACTAAAATAACAAAATATGTTTTTCAATATAATGATAAAATGCAGTAATATTAAATAGCAGGAAAAAGAATCACTCAAAATATATTTTTATAGTGAAGTTATTCACAAACTAGTGATTCGCACAAATTTCAAAGAATTAAAATTTAAACTATTCATATTTGGAAACTAATGGAGTAACAGAAAGTTTATAATTATTCTGAGTTAAAAGAAAAAAGAATAAATAAATTATGGAAAAAATAAAAAATGCCACCCAATGGGCCACACGGCCTGCATACGACTAGAAACCCATCTGTACATGGGCCAGGATGCAGGCCCGCAGGCCCAATAGGCCCAACAAGGCAGTGATAAGGGTAGGCAAGTAATGCCTACATATCAGAGAGGAGCTCAGCACCTGAGCTGCAACGCAGCTTATAAACAGGTGCTGAGCTCTCTCAGCTAGCGAGGTGGGACTAAACTTCCCACCGCACCGCGCCTACACAAGGCTTTTATTCCCGGTTGGTGCCATGAACCGGGACCAATGCACACCTTTGGTCCCGGTTGGTGCCACCAACCGGGACCAATGACACCCCTTTAGTCCCGGTTGGTGCCACCAACCGGGACCAAAGCCCTCTGCTTCCTGCCCTTTGGGCTGCTGAAAAGAGGC